>NW_023144622.1:2402061-3002061 GCF_012932325.1 Thrips palmi
CTCATACCCCCCCCCCCCACACACACAGAGGCCAGCCCTCCACTGTCACATGGTGAGCTTGGATGCACACTCCTGCCTCATTTCTGAGTCATGGGTGCGAGTACCCCATCCACCCCGTCGTACGCAGCGCAACCCCGGCGCGGTTTCAACCCTTTTGTGCGGTCGTGTCACCCGCCAGCCACCTTCTTTTTCTTCTTTTTCTTTTTTTTTCTTCTTCTTCCCCCCTTTTTCCCCTCCTCCTCCTCCCCTCCTCCTCCTCCCCTCCCCCTTCCCCCTTTCCCCCCCCCCAGCTCCTTCTTCCTCCCTCTCCTTTATCCTCCCTCCTGTTCCCCCTCCTCCTCCTGTTCTTCTTCATCTTTTTCTTCTTCTCCCTCTTCTTTCTGTTCGTTTCCCCTGCGCGGCCCACTCATTGGCAGAACGCGCCGCTCCCATTCGATTAGCGATGTCATTCCCATTCAGACCGGCTGCGGCTCGAGCACGCCTCGGTGACTCGGTCGCACTCGGCTCGGTTTGGCTCGGCTCGACTCGGCTCGACTCGGCTCGGCTCGACTCGGCTCGGCTTCGGAGGGAGGCTAATTCCCGTCATTAGATTGGCGTGAGTGAGACCGTCACATGACACGCAGATTAGAGCGGGTCCCTCTCTACTTCCACCCCGCCGGCCTTTGTCTCTCTCGCACCGATACGGGACGCCCTATGAGTGAGAGAGAGAGAGAGAGAGAGAGAGAGAGAAGAAGAAGCAGTGTCCGCCCCAACGGGCTGGCCGTGCCCTGTCATGGCCTCCCCGAGCACATCCCGTTCTCTTTTAGCATTCAAATAGCAAGTGGCGGCCTTTGTTAAGGAGAGGTAACACTCCGTTTAGATGGAGCTTTAGATTAACACGATGCTATCCGGGCAACCTTGCCGCTGCTTCACGGCCACTTCCCCACCTCTCTGTCCGACCCTTGCATCTCATCCGCATCCTCCTCCCCCCCCCCTCTCTCTCTCCTCCCTTTCTCCCTTATCTTCCTTCTCTCTCACCGGGCCGGTCCAGCCGCTCACATTACGGTCGTTCTCGTCGCTGTCTCTCTCGCTCCGATACGGGACGCCGCATGAGTGCGAGAGAGACAGAGGGACGAAAACGGTGCACTTGTTGGCAATGAGGGGCCGCCCTGGAGACGGGGATGGGAGCAGTGTTGCCACGGAAGTAGGCCTACGCCCCTTCGAAACGGTTGCCACCAGGCTGCCTGCCAGGCAATATCTGGGCTTTACTCACTCCCAAGAAGCTGCCTTGTAGGGCATGTCTGAGGTTGGCAACCCTTTCGATTGATCGCGAGGGTGAGACTTTTTGCCTACTTGAGTGGCAACACTGGATGGGACGAAGCTGGGCGAAGGGAGAGAAGCGGGACGGATCGGGTGAAAGAGAGAGAGAGAGAGAGAGAGAGAGACGGAGTGTGACTTGTTTTCAATAAATTGCATGGCGGCGGCCGAGGCGGCGGGGCGTGGCTGGGGACTACTGAGTGACAGAGATGAGGGATGGCGGTGCGGGCGGCTCGGGCGGCGCGATGGGGAGGGAGAGGGAGAGGCCACTTGGTGGTCGCGGACGCCGGGCCGGGCCGAGCCGAGCCGCGCGGACCGCGATCTCCAACATAGAGCTAGCGCGCCGCGCCGCGCCGGGGCTGCGTGAAAGAAGGACGGGGATGCATAGAGAAAAAGACTCGCGCGATGAATGGTGGCGTTTGAAAAAGTGCAATTGCCGCTTGCCCGCGCTCGCCCGTGCACTCTGTCAAACACGGACAAACCTCACTTCCGGTTCGGGTGTAACTCTCCACACTTGGACGTGTGGAGTTCCCAGTCTCCACAATTCAAGTGTGAAGTAGCTTACAGACCCCCTATTTCTTGGTATGGTGCTAACGTGGAGAACTCCACACCTGAAGCGTGAAGATTGCAAACTCTGCACTAAGTTCGGTGACTGCAATTGCCACACCTCCTCATTTAAAATGTGGACTTCTCCACTGTTGGTTTCACAATGCAGAAGCGCTGGGGCAGCTTGATCACCCAACTCTGTTCAGCTCGGTTCAGCGCGATTCCGGGTACGAAAGGAAGTGGGCGTACTTAAATGTAGGGGGCGTGGGCCTGGACCAGCGACGGCCAGAGGGCCTCCTCTGTCTCTGTCTCTCTCACGCACACGCCAGTTTGATGGATGAACAGCCAACAGCCGAAGCGCGGTCGGCGCGTGGGTGGCTGCGTGCGGCCGTCTCACGTTCGCGTCAGCATCACGCACGCCGTCCCGCCCCGCCCCGCCCCACCCCGCCCCACCCCGCCCCGAGGCGTAATGGTGGAAGGCGTTTTGTCTCTCTCGCGCCCCCACGCTATCAGGAGCGGTAAAGATAGATTCGTCCCCCGAGGCGTGGCGGGGCGGGGCGTTCCTTCGCGAATGGCCACCGGCCGGGCTGAATTGGCCTGACCCTGATCCAACCAGATTCACTGACCTACTTATGCACGGATGCACACGAGACGGAATCTACCCCAGACTCCACTGCGCCCTGCGCCGTGGGTTCGAATACCGGCTGGTACCCGAGTTCCGTTTCCAGTTGCCACCTTGTTTTCTTCTTTTCCGTTTTTTGTTGTTGTTTTGTTTTTCTATTGTTTGTTCAAGTAACCGACGACACTTGCCTCACCGCGGCAGCCTCGACAATATATATGCGGCGCATACACACTGCATGTAAACAAAGGGAGACGAGCCGAGCTGCAGCCGAGCTCAGCCGGGCGGGGGAGGGGAGAGAGAGAGAGAGAGAGGGAGGAAGAGGGATGCACGCGGACGTGGTGGAGCAGTCACGGGAGGGCGTGCCTGCAGCCCAATTCCGAGAGTCGTCTTCGTCGCTCTGTCTCTGTCGCACCCACACGGCACGCCCCATGAGTGCGACAAAGGCAGAGCGAGACTCTCGGAATCGGGCCACTGCAAAGCCCCGGGCGGGAGGGCCAGAGGGGCACACAGGGCCAGAGGGGGCCGCGGCTCAGGATATGAGAACCGGAGAACACAAACAGAAAGCACACAGGCCAACTCAAGTAAACCGTGCACAAGGAGCGCGACAAGCTGCTGCCCTCGTTAAGTGTCACGGACACGCACGCACGCGCACGCCCACACACACACACACACACACAAATGTCGCCCTGATTCGCAGTATTCGCTCTCTCTCTCTCTCTCTCTCTCTCTCTCTCTCTCTCTCACGAAACGCCCTGCGTTGGTGCGAGAGAGACAGCGACGACGCTCGGGAGCCGTGTTCTGTAAGACGCGCGCTTTATGAAGGAAGCGTGCCGCTTGTTAGCGAGTGCCGGCCGGGCCTCGGCCTGCAGACCGATTCCGAGAGTCGTTTTCGTCGCTCTGTCTCTCTCGCACTCGTGTGGTGCCCCCTCCAGGTGCGAGAGAGGCAGAGCGACGAAAACGACTCTCGGAATGAGTCCGCTGGCCGGCTGCCCTGAGAGCGGCAAGGCCGGCACGGGGACACTTCATTCATCATGGGCCTGGACCTCCCACACTCCCACATCCATCAGCCGAGCCAAGAGTCGCCGCTCCGTCGCGCTGTCTCTCTCGCACCCCTGCAGAGCTGCGGAGCGCCCCACGCGTGCGAGAGAGACAGAAAGAGAGAGTCTCCTCGGAGTGTGCGCGCTGCCAGACAGATGAAAGAGCGTTCGAACGCGTGCAGTGCGACGCGCAACGCGCGGCAACGCCAGTGCGATGGAGTTTCCAAGTAATTGCGATGAGTTTGGTGCTGTGTGTGTGTGTGTGGTGCTTCTTTGTTGTTCGCAAGCTTGTGGTGTATTATTTGCCACACATGCATGGTCGTCCCCACCCGCCCCGCCCCGCCAAAAACTACGTGGCAGTCACACAGCTGCTCGTCCTAATACCCCCCCCCTCCTCTCTCTCTCCTCTCTCTCTCTCTCTCTCTCTCTCTCTCTCTCTCTCTCTCTCTCTCTCTCTCTTTGTGTCCTCGCTCAATCTAGCTGGCTGGCGTCCACGAATACACCCTCGCCCCTTGTCCGTCCAAAAGAAGCGATTTTCAGTGCGCCAGCGGGAAATACGGCGACCGCTTTCTGCCAGCTCAGTGTTGCCAAGCAGCTCTCTCTCTCTCTCTCTCTCTCTCTCTCTCTCTCTCTCTCTCTCTCTCTCTCTCTCTCTCCTCTCTCTCCCTCTCTTTCCGTTACTGACTTTTTCTCATTAGCAGACGCATTCCTCTGTGCAAACATAATAAGAGGTTTTCTTAAATAACTAATGTTTACAATTTTCTTTTTCAATTTAATGGAAAATCAGAAATGTCAGAACTTTCAAACGAATCTCTTAAGTAATACTTAGTCTAAGGGGGCTAAATTCTCACGATGCAACACGGGAGATGGGGTGACAGTGAGTTGCTGAATTCGGCCAACTCACTGGTCAAACGTCTCGGGAGCAGAGCCCGGACATTGCCTAGTTAGTAGGGTGAGATTTGCTATTGCAAGCGTATCGGCCTTGTTGTATCGTGGGATCGTTTACCTACTTCGGAGAGCGCCTGGCAGGTTGGCAATCCTTGCCTGCGGCGCAGCCCTGCCGGCGTGTTGCCTAACCTCGATTCCACAGGCGCTTCCTCGCCGACGCTGGTTGCCACTTTCAGAAATGCCGACGCCAGCTAGCCGTGTTGGTTCAACTTCTTTGGCTACTTTTATTTTCGGCGTCTCCCTGCCCTACCCCCACCCCGTTTCACGATATTAAGTTTTGTTAAGGGACTGGCTCTGTTCGGAAGAAGGCCCTCCAGCTCGCGCGGCCGGCGCTGCTGCTCCGTTGCTACCCGGGGAGATTAAGAAGAATGGATGGGCTGCCACTTTGCTGCCGCCCCGCCCCGCCCCGCCCCGCCTGCTCGACGCTGCGTGTGCGGAGAGGCTCGGGTAAAAACCCTTACTTACATCACGTCTTGTGGAGCTCATATCGGGGCTTAGGGCGCCGTGACGCCTGACAGGGGCGAGGTGGGGCGGGGCGGGGCGGGGCGGGGCGGGCACCCTGCCACGAGACGTCGGGCAAACCGCTCGCCAGTGTCAATCCACTACGCGTCTTCAAACGCAGCGACGAAAAGTTTGGCGGTGCCCGCCTTGCCGTGGACCTCGTCTGTGCGACGTCTGTATCGGAAAGCGAAGCGGAACGAAAATCTTTATCTGTATTATTGCATTGTGTTCGACATCCGTCCGTCCGTCGGTCGGCCCGTCGGTCCGTCCACCTACCGGCGCGCCGCCGGTGCCTGGACAGGCTGGGCCGCCCCCCCAGCGGAAGTGGCGGTCCAGGATCTGAGACACTGCGGCCGCCGCCCCGGCCGTCCCCACGGGTTTTGGAATGGGGGCGGCGGGCCGCGGCGGGGGTGCGGATCTGAGGTAGAGGACGTTATGTGACTCAATCGAGAGAGTCATTTGTCAGCGAGAGGGATGGCGGTCCAGTCCCGACAGACTGGCTTGTCCTGGAGGGGGGGGGGGGGGGGGAAAGCTGAGGGGGTCGGCCCGGAGAAACACAGGCCACGGCCCTCATAAGTCTCCCCGCCATGGCTCGCCGTGGCTCGTCCACCGCAACGGGGCGCTCATCGACAAACCGCCGGCCGAGTGGTGTGTGTGTGTGTGTGTGAGTGCGTCTGCGCGTGTGTGTGTTCATGTGCGTGCGCAAGTATGTGTGTGTGCAAGCCGAGGGGGGAACGACTTCGGTTATCCGATGTACAGCAAATTGGTTATCCGCTATCCGGATAACCAGAAATTTCGAAGTAATCCGGGGAAATCCTGAGGTAATCCGGGGTAATCCGGGGAAATTCTGAGGTAATCCGGGGTAATCCGGCGCAATCCAATGGTAATCCTAGAAATTTTTCGATGTAATCCGGAGGTAATCCGCGGGTTATCCGGGGTTATCCCTATCCGATGTACACAAAATTTCTCAGTCGTTTCCCCCTCGGTGCAAGCGTGTGTGCGCTGAGCGACCTCGAACGCGTTTTTTGCCCAACTTCCAGGGGTCGGTCGGTGGCGTATACCTTTTGCCCGCGTCCCTGGCGGACCCGACGGGCCGGGCGGGCTGGCGGCCCTCTAGGCTTTTTCCCTACGCCACGCCGCGCGGCGCCCCACGGCCCTTGCCCCCGGTCGCCCTGCCCCCAGCCAGCCCGGCCGGAATCCGCGGCCCAGTCCCGAACATCCACGGCCGGGCCGGGGTAACTAACTGGGCCACGCGGCCAGGCGGCCGAGGCCTGCGCTTTTTGCCGGCTGACTTGCCGCCGTTTGTACGATGTGGCGCGTAATTGCCTCTCGATCCACGCGCCCAGGAGCCGCCGGTTCCGAGGGTGGCTGGTTCCGGATTCAGGGGGTGGGTCCGGTCGGGCCGGACGAATTTGCAAGTTTCGAGCCCCCCCCCCCTCTTTCATTTTAAACAAAAATGACAATTTTTTGTTGTTGGAAACCTGTACTAGCCGGCCGCTCCCCCTGGCGTCGCGGCGGGCCACTGGCGGCCGCCCCGTCGTCGTCAGTGTCGCGGGGCCGCGGGTCCGCGGGGTCGCGCTTCTCCGTATTCCCCGGCCGTGCGGCCATCCCTCTTTTTCTACGACTGGCCCGGACTGGCCGCAACTGGCCGACCGGGAGGGGACCGGGAGGGCCCCTTGGCGGGGGGAGGGGGGGCGGGCCGTGACGCGGCGCGGTCAAACTTGTGAGTTTTATGAGCGATAAAAAAGAAGTAGCGCCGGGACTATGATGGGTGTGCCCGCCTCGGCCCGCCGCGCCGCCACAACAGGGTGACCTGCCAGGGTGACCTGCCGCCCCTGCCAAAGCGGCCAAGGCGGCCAGGAAGGCCTGTGATTGGCTGGCTGTGGTGTCCTCGCCGAGGCCGTGAGGCCCTGGCCTTAACTGGCCGCTGGCCGGACTGCAAAATGTCGGTAAAACAGGCGCGCAGTCCCGACAGCATGGCCGGTCGGTAAAACAGGCGTCCAATGGCGATGGCCTGGCTGGTCGGTAAAACAGGCGCTGCTGCAGCGGTCGGCCCGCTGGCCGGCTGCAGCCACGGCGACGTGGATTTATTTTAATGTTTGAATGGATCGACGCGAGGCTAGCCCCGGCGTGCCGTGGCCACGTCGATGCCACATCAATTTTATATTTATCAACGTCTTGGTCCTGCCCCTGCCGCCTTCCCCTCTGCTGTGTCGGCCCCGACGCGCGGCCTCCGCCCGGACCTTCTGGGGATTTTCTTCCTTATCCATGCACGGGGAGGCACCTCACCGTGACCGCTGCCACACACACACACACACACTGCGGGACAGCGGCGTGACTAGGGGGCCATTTGTCAGAGCTTCAACTGGGACTTATTGGCTTCTCGGGGAGCGGGGCATTCCGCTATGCACGCGACCTAGACCGAGAGAGAGGGGGAGGGGGGAGTGTCTGTCTCTGCCCGTGAACGGCCCACTTCGCTGCCAAGTCATGCAGCCTTGTGTCCTCCATGGCATCGCTCTCGGCCGTGTGAACCGTTGAAGCCTCCTCACTGGCCGCTGCCTGTCTGTCTGCCTGCCTTCCTGTCCGTCCGTCCGTCCGCGCGGGGGTGCACCGTCCTCTGCCAACAAGAACGCCCTTCACGCTCGCCCCCTCCTCCCCCAGCCACCGTTGCATACTCTGCCCCTACCCGTCATTGTTTTCTGGACTGGCTTTATGAACGGAACTCGCAGTGCAGAAGAAGCAGCCGCGAAGTGGGAGGGGAGGGAGGGGGGAGGGGAGGGGTGGTTTGGAAGTTATTAGTCTATGAACTGGAGTGATTACAGGCTTAAGGAGCCCCCCGCGCCTTCAAGTCGCCCGCCTGAATGGGGGGCGCGGCTCCCAGTTGTGTGACGGATGTGCTCTCTCTCTCTCTCTCTCTCTCTCTCTCTCTCTCTCTCTCTCTCTCTCTCTCTCTCTCTCTCTCTCTCTCTCTCTCTCTCTCTCTCTCTCCAACTCGTCCATTCTCTGAATCCGCGGGCCTTTCATCTGCGGTCTCTCTCGCACACCTGCTGCCGTAAACTCTTCTTCAATGGCGCGACGTCGTGTGGGTTGCCTGGCTCGGCCCGGGTTGCCCAACTACGTGGCGCAATTACGCGCCCAAGTTTGCTTTCTGTCTTCCCTGGCGCGCGGTGCGCCGACATCCCCGCCACTTTTGGCGCCAGTTTTCCAGTTTTCGTCCGGAGCGTGCTCTGTCGGGAAATGGATGCAGCTGTCAGGGCGAAAATGAGTCGAATACCTCCACACTGGATCAAAAAAACCTACCTCTTCTGAGGTCTTTATTTTTTTTTCCAAGAAATTTTTTTGGCGATTGAAACCTTTTGTTTTTGTATGAAGAACAAATTTCTTGTTTTCCTTACATAAACCAAGAAAATTAAAAATTTAAGAAACCATTTTTTGGGGGGTGCAGTAGTAGTGTGGGCTGAGCCGTGCTCTGAGCATCCAACACGTGAAAGCGCCACTGATACGCAAAGACAGGACTCAAACGTTTCAGTTCGTTGGGTTTTACGAGTCAAACGCTGCAGTTTGTTTGAAGCGTTCACGAGAACGGCCTTTGAAAAATGCTTTATTATTGTAGCGACAGAACAGAACCCGCGCCGCTCATGCGGATTTTCATATGGCACGATAAGTATAATCGGCATGATGGGGCAAACGATTCGACCCAGCTTACTTTTAATGTGGGCGCTATGCGCGCGCGCTTGTGTGTGTTTCTCTCTGTGTGTGTGTGTGTGTGTGTGTGTGTGTGTGTGTGAACGAGTTCGCTAAAACAGCACAGTAATGGCTGACAAACGACGTGAGTTTTATTTTTGCACCGCGCGGTGGCTTTGGTGTCCCTTTGCCCTGCCCTCTAACTTTTTGAAGGCTGCGGCGATAAGTTGTTTTATGTTTTCAACGCTCGTGTGTTCAAATCGAGGCCGCACGCCAGCTTGACTTGAGGGGAAAGGGAGAGGGGGTCTGCGCAACGCTCAACTTCTGGAGTGTCCTCACTTGAAAGCACCTGCATTCTGTGGCTGTGCGAGTTTGAGTTTTCACCCCTTTAAGGTTGTGATTAATTTCCACAACGGGCTTCTATTTTTTTTTCAGGAAGCCTGTAATACATACATAGGCGGGCAATTTTCATGGAGTTCTTGGATAAACCTATGCCGTGGACACATCTTGACAAAAAAAATATATACCGCTGGTGCTTGTGTGTAGGGTCCGCGTGCTGTGAACCATCAAACTCCAGTGTACGGTTACTGAGAGTGATGAAAAGGGTTTCTGGAGCAGACGCGGTGGGTACCGACGAGACGTGGCCCTTCCCTCGTCGGCACCGCTCTGGCAGTGTACCGCCACTCGACACGCGAGGACACGTGTGCCGACGGCACGCTCGGCCTTTGAAGCGTGGCGACAAGTGAAGCGGTCCAGCCGACGCCCCGTCCGCGCGGCAGGGTGGACTGCAGCTCGGCAGCAGACCGATTCCGAGAGTCGGTTTCGTCGCCCTGTCTCTCTCGCACCCATGCGGGACGCCCCATGAGTCAGAGGAAGAGACAGAGCGACGAAAACGACTCTCGGAATCGGTCTGCAGGTCGCCGGCAGGGGGAGGGGTGGGGGCAACGGGGATGGGGGAGGTAGGCAGTGCACTGGCAGCCTCCTCACGTTCCATCAGCAATGCAGGGAATGCACCTGAATCTGAACACAGACCAGTTCCCACCGGCGGAGTGCCAAATTGGCACACGGCAAAAAGGAATCGAGTTATATCGGATTGCTGCTGCTGCTCTCGCTGCTCCCTCCCGGGTGGTTGGGTTGGACTCGAACCCGGAACCCGTCCTAGCCCAGCTCGATGCGCCACTGGGGATCCACCTTGTCATCGCTGTCGTCATCATCATCATCATTATCATCGCTGTCGTCATCATCATCGCTTATCACCGCTCTATCATTGAGTGAGCCGCAGATAAAGATGGTGATGATGAAAGTGATGCTAAATCACCATCAACCATCATCATAGTCGTCATCTTCATCATCATCAACACCATCATCAGTGTCCAGGCTGCGGTTGTCTTCAGCTGGCTCACCCACCATTCGATTCTGCGCTGCCCTCCGCGGCGCATATTGCTGGCGATGCCCGTGTCTCCGTCTCAGCCTGCTCGCCGCTCGCTGCGGTCCCGCGCCAAAGCCTCTGGTGGACGAAGCGTGGAGGCACACTGTGGAGCTAGGCATAGCGCGCAGGCACGGCGTCACGTGCTGGCCTGGGAGAGTAAAAGAGGATTGATTGCACAGCGCGCAGCTCGGCACGGACCGGCACATTCTCAATATGTGAGCGTGGTGTGTGTGTGTGTGTGTGTGTGTGTGTGTGTGTGTGTGTGTGTGTGTGTGTGTGTGTGTGTGTGTGTGTGTGTGGCTGTCGGGGCGTCGCCTGCAGCCCGCCGTCAGAGAGCCTCTGGAAGGCGAGATATTTGGCCGTCGCTCGTCCCTCCCCTTTATGTTGGCAGCCTCTATTATTTGAGGCTTTCTTCCAACTTCACTTTCCGGCGGTCCATTCAAGTTTGAAAGCGTGCCGGCCTGCGTGGCGCGGCGTGGCGTGGCGCGGCGTGGCGTGGCGTGGCGTGGCGTGGCGCGGCGCTGCCCTAGCGCAACCCCTTGGATCCCTGGGCTTCCTCCTCTACCAGCGCTTCCCGCTCGAATGCTGCCAAGTTTGTTTTCTCCTTCTTGTTGGCCGTCGTCCCCAGCCGGTTTGTTTGATTGTTCCGTATTTCCCCAATTTTTCACCCGCCTGCTTCCCCACCGCCGCCACTGCCGCTCGCACAAAGAGGCAGAAAACACACGCTTCGTAATCCCGCTGTCTTTTTGTGTCTGCGGCTGGGCTGTGCGGCCCTGCGGGCCCTGCACGGCTCGGCTCTGTCGATGGGCCTTTATTCAATACCAATCCGAACGCCTCCGAGCTTTCGCTGCCGTCTTCTATTCCAGCGTGGCGGGGCGGGGCGGGGCGGGGCGGGGCGGGGCGGGGCGGGGCGGGGCGGGGCAAGCCGGAAGTGAATTAAGTTTTGGCCCGATTGTTTATGAAAGGCGGGCGCACCGCGGGTGTTTGCATTTAATCAATGTGGGGTTGCGTGGGTGTCGATCGTTTCGCACCCTCGCGGAGTACCCAATTTTCGGCGTATCCTGTGGACGGAATAAGGCGACACCTGTAAGGAAAAGGCACGCAGTAGCGGCCGCGCGATCGAAAACCGTTCTATCCAGGAATCTGAAAGGCACGCAGTTTGCCGCGCGCGATCCTAAAGGCACCAGTTTGCCCCGCGCGATCCAAAAGCCGCAGTTTTGCCGCCCAGCCATAAACTGCGTGTCTTTTGGATCGCGCGGCAAACTGAGTGCCTTTTGGATCGCGCGCGGCAAACTGCGTGCCTTTCAGATCGCAGGGCCGCAACTGAGCGCCTTATTTTGCGCTTTCGCCGTTCGTCCTTTTCCTTACAGGTGTCGAACGGTTTCGTGGGACGAAAACCTGTGCGAGCGAAATTTTAAAACCAGTTTAAACTATCTCAAGGAATCTGAAAAAAAAGCAAAAAACGAATGTGTTCTTTGAATCCCAGACTAGTTTCTTTTAATGAATTTTAAACTTTTGCCATGTTCACCTAACAAAACCGTTAATTGAAAACTCGTTCATGTCAATGAATTTTGAGCTTTCACCACGTTTGTCTTAACGCGTTCTTAAAATCCAAGACTGTTTTTTTCCTATGAATTTTGAGCTTTTACCACGTTCATCTTGCAAAACCGTTCTCCTATCCGAGACCCGTTTGTTTCAATGGCTTTCGGTCTCTCGCCACACCCACATCCGCGGCTTACCACGGCCGGGGGCGCGGGGCCGCGCTAGGCGGTGGTAAGTCGCGCGGTGTAAAGAAAATTAAAAGAAAACGCGGCCCGTTTTGTTTGAGGCTGATCTGATCCCCGCAAACAGGCGGCGAGGCCCGGCGAGGCCCGGCCGTGGCCGCCCCGGCGCTCCGGACAGGTGGAGGCGGCGGGAGGAAAACATTGGAGATTACTGTCGAAAAGGGGCGGAAAAGGTGGGGGGAAAGGGGGAGGGGGGGAGGAAAGTCGGGCAAGACATATTGTTTGCGTGGCGCGAGCACCCAAAACACATAAATCTGAGCTGTTGGTACGCGAGTTAGGAGATGACGCCCTCCAGCCGTGACATCGCCTGCGTGCTGTGTGCGTGCGTGTGAGGGAGAGAGGGAGAGAGAGGGAGAGAGAGAGAGACAGAGAGAGAGAGAGAGAGAGAGAGAGAGAGAGAGAGACAGACAGACAGACAGACAGACAGACAGACAGACAGACAGACAGACAAACAGACAGACAGACGAAAGGTTTCCCAAATCGCAGTGCACTGCCGTCCAAATTAAAGTGCAGTTCCACCAAGTGCCTTCCGGCCTGGGCCTGCGACCCCAGCCACCCCGCTCCACACTCCACGGCGGGGTGTCGTTCTGGCCGAGTGCGAGTCGGTCTCCTCCGGCGACACCGCGGCGTGAATCCCTGGACGGCGGAGGCCTCTGCTTTGAGGCCTTTGAGTCCTTTGACGCCGCCGTTTGCCTCGGCCCGTTCAGTCCGTGCTTGCCCAGGCTCGCTGCGCCGGGCTGCGCGCCTCGGGTGCGAATTTCCTTCTATTTACCTTTTTCGCTGTGGGCGGTTAGACTTGGTCCTGAAAGATTCAGGACCGTAACGCGTCCCTGAGGTAGCCGGACACCCGTTTCCAGGACGGGAGTGGCGAAATTCAACCAGTTTGCCGTTTGGTCCTGGAAACGGGTGCCATTGGCGACGTTTGTCACCCGTTTCCAGGACGGTTCGGAATGTTTGGGGCTCTCGGTCCTGGAAACGAGTCTCGGCGGGCCCAAGACGCCGAAGTAAGACCAGTTCGCACCTGGTAGCTTGCACACTGAACTACATAGTACCGCTGGGCAATGATGCGCCATTCCCGCAGTGCGTTTCATGGAAAAAATCGGCAGCAAAAAGTGGCAATACGAAAGTCTCAAGGAGACCCGCCGATCAGCTTCGGTGTTCTTATGGGAACCGGGCCTTCATCCGACGCTTCCCTGCCGCGCAATTCGACAGATTAGTGGAGTTCGTATTGGGCTGGCCCACCCGAAGTGCGCGCGGTTTCTGTGGTACAGTGAGAGTCCAGATTCAGAGGCCTTACCTCAGAGGGGTCACATTGGGTATTTGAACCCGCGACCCCGAGTGCCGAGTCTAGTCAACTCCTCTACCCTGACCGCTCAGCCACCGAACCAGCTTGTCGGCGGCGATGTCGCAACTCCTCTTGAGCTGCCGTTCGAGAAATCTGGTCCCGAAAAAAGGGTACCTGGAGCGGTCTCGAACCCGGGACCTGCCGCTTCCCACATCATGCTCTTAACCACTGAGCCACCGGGACGCCATGGCACCCGCCCTGCCTGCGCAGGTACCCAATCTTCTGTGGATATACTTCCCCAAGCAATTGGTCGCCGAAAAAATTGTATATAGTACCGGTCCCGAACCCGGGACCTCCCGCTTCCCGCGACATGCTCTTAACCACTGAGCCACCGGGACGCCATGGCACCCGCCCTGCCTGCGCAGGTACCCAATCTTCTCTGGATATACCCCCCCAAGAAATTGGTCGCCGAAAAAATTGTGTATACTACCGGTCCCGAACCCGGGACCTGCCGCTTCCCACATCATGCTCTTTACCACTGAGCTACCGGAGGACCATGGTGCCCGCACTGCCAGCGCTGGTACTTTATCCTCTCAGGATAGACCTCCTCAAGAAGTTTGTTGCCGTTGCCGAAAAATTTGCTCATGGCACTAGTCTCGAACCCGAGACCTGCCAGTCAGGAACGCAGCGTTCTAACCACTGCGCCACCAGTTTGCTATGAGCGCCGCTCTCCTAGCGCCGAACTTATAATTTGTCCAGCATCGAGCAAGATGGGTGGCTATTCAAGTTTGGCGCTAGGTGGGTGGCGTGCACAGCAAACTGATGGCGTAGTGGTTAGAGTGCTCCGTTCCTGCCTGGCAGGTCTCGGGTTCGAGACTAGTGCCGTGAGCAAATTTTTCGGCAACGGCAACAAACTTCTGCTGCCGCCAGCCTGTGCATCCCCTGATGCACTCTGGGCCGCGGGGTGGGGTGGGGTGAGGCGGGGCGGGGTGGGGCGGGGCGGGGCGGGGCGGGGTGGCTGCAGGCTGCATCGTGACAGCTGGAGACCGCATTCCGATGCCTTCCTCTCCTCTCCTTCCCATATTGCACCCGTTGCGGTAAGGCACCGCCCCTGCAGAGTCTGGCAATGGCTGCAACATTCTTCTTTCTGCCGTCCAAATAACCCACGGGAAAACAGTTTTCAACTGTGGTGGGCAGACGTTAAGCATTTTGAGGTCTCTTGGAGTGAAATTTTAGCGATTCGGGGTCGAATTTTTTAAGATAAGGATCATGTTGGTTTCTGCGAATTTTTGTGAAATTAATTTGTTGCCTGATCCTAACTTTGTATCCTTGCCGCTCCAGCAGTGCACTTCAAACGCTCGCGAACGGAGACCACCCCTCCAAGGCAGTGGGCTAGAAGCCCGGGGAGGGCGGCCAAAATTCTTGACGCGTTTTGAACTTCACAGACGCTAAATGGAACTCGAACCGAACGTGTGACCTTACCAATAGATTGCTCTCCGAAAGAGGAATCTACTGGTGGGGTCACACGTTCGGTTTGAGTCATGTTCAGCGACTGTAGGGCTCAAAACGCGTCTAGAATTTTGGCCGCCTCCCTCCATCGGTCTCCTGGCCCACTGTGCGAGTCTCCCCACGGCAGGTGAATGCGTTTAGGTATTCCACGGAAGCCCGCGGGTTTGGCTCCATACTGAGGATCGGAAAGGAATTTATTTCTGGCGCGGGAATGTCCCCGGCGAGCCGAGGCAATAGCCTGCGAGGTTAATGTTATTTATCGTCGTCCTTTCCAACGCCCTGTTTCGCTCATCCCCTCCCATTTCTCTTTTTCTCTGCGCCGTAAGTGTTTTGCTTTATTTGCTGCGTTTACGGCTTCGCGGTCGTGTCGAGTCTCGCCGTCCTCCCCCCCCTCCTTCGGCCGCGAAAACGAGAAAACGAGAAAAAGAAAACACCACTAGAAACTCCTCGAGTCGAATGGCGAATGTGCGCCGTGTACGTCGGGCGCTGTCCGTTTGATTAAACTTCGGCCACACTGTTTCAACGGCGGTCCTCGTCCTTGTCATCTCGCCTCCATAATCCCCATCAGCCCTACACCAAAGGCACCAAAGCGTCCACTCAAGGGTCCCAACCCGATGGGAATGATTTGGTCAGCACTTCTGGCAAGGACGTCGAGGCCCAAATCCATCACAAGTTCTGACGCGGACTCTCTCCGCCCCTCCCCGCGCCGCCTCGCACAGTGGGCCAGAAGACCGGAGGCGGTCAAAATCCCTGACGCGTGAGTCGCTAAATGGGACTCGAATCGAACGTGTGACCGCACCAATGGATTGCTCTCCGGACGAGCAATCCATTGGTGTGGTCACACGCTCTGTTCGCGTCCTGTTAAGCGACTCTGAAGCTCAAAACGCGTCTAGAGTTTTGGCCGCCGGCGCCGGTCTTCTGGCCCACTGTGCCACTGTCCTCTCGGCCCGCAAAGAGACTGTCGATATTCTCACGTGATTTAAGGCGCGGCCTCGCTGTGAGCGAATCGCTCTCAATCCGGACGAATGGAACCGGATCAAACAGTGGCGCGTCGCGGCGCGTGACGCCTCGCCCGTTATCATTACCGTCTCTGCATAATGCCGCCATTTCCGGCCGCAAAATGGCCCCCAATAAATTATTTTCTGTTTTTTTTTCTCGGGCCGCAGCGGCGCGGCCGAATTCCGAAACGGCCTGTTCTACACTTGTACTTATTCAGATGACCCAGCACTGAAAAACCAAACGTGGTCTAGACCGCACCAACTGGTGTGGTCAAATGGATGCCATTTTGTCCACACCAGCTGGTGTGGTCTAGACCACGTTTGGTGCGTTTGGTGTGGTCTAGACCACACCAAACGTGGCCAAACGTGGTCTAGACCGCACCATACGTCGTCAAACGTGGTCTAGACCACACCAACTGATGTGGTCAAAATGGCATCCATCTGACCACACCAGTGGTGCGGTCTGGACCACGTTTGGTTTTTCAGTGAGGATCTGTGTTTTGCGGAAATCTGGCAGTTCCCCGCGACGGGCGGGGCCTCGTCTGTCACTTACGCGGATGGACCTTGATTGTTTGGCCTTCGGGGCGGGGCGGGGCGGGGCGGGGCGGGGCGGGGCGGGGCGGCAGGTGGGGGCGGCACAACGCCTTGGCGGCAGATGGGGGCAGGCCCAGCCTGTGCGAACGGGACGCACTAAAGTTTACAGTCAGCAGCAGAGCCCTGCCGCGCCCGGCAGTGCCCCGCCACGCCCCGCCACGCCCCGCCACGCCCCGCCACGCCCCGCCACGCCCCGCCACGCCCCGCCACGCCCCACCGCGCCGCGCTGGCCTCGTGGCCAGGCCGTCACTTGTTAGTAGCGACTCCCGGCCTGCCAGGACAGGGACGGACCGGAGAACAGAAGTTACTGCAATGAACAGGCGAACAGGCCCGGAGCTTAGGGCGCTAGTCGGGGTGGCCCGGCCGGGCCGGGGCGGCTGGAGCCCCGAGTGGGGTCAGGCCGTCAGGCCGTCAGCCGGATAGAGGTCTAGAGACCGAGGCTTCGCAGATGGTGGGAGATTGCAGATAGATAGGGGTGGGGGCTGAACTAAGTAAGTGGCGTCATCCCCCGCGTCCTCTGATCCCGCCCCCTCACCTTCCATTTCTCATCCCTTCCTGCAACTTTGGTATGCCTCGTCCTCTTTCTCTGCCTCTCTGTTCGTCTGCTCATCACTTCTTCACTTCCCCGTCTCACCCTCTTCACTATTCTCTCTCTCTCTTTCACTTTTTCTGCTGTCCCTATTTGCCTCTCCCCACGATGAAAACGGTTCGTGGTTTTCCAAGGAACTCCCAGGCTGCCCAGGAAAACCAGGAAACATTTTCTCGTGCCCTCTTTCCCCACGTGAGCTCAGCTGCTCTCTCTCTATCCCCCTCTCTCCCCGTTCAACACCCGAGCCAAGCTGCAGGGAGACTCGACCCAACACTGTTAATTCGCTACCCGTTGGATTGGATTAGCTCCAGGAGCCGAAGGACAACCCCAACAACACGGGGCCGCGCCGCCGTACCGCCGTGCCGGTGCAGCCGAGCGTTTCCGGAGAGCGGTTTGTCGCTCCGTCTCTCTCGCACCCTTACGGAGAGCCCCATGGGTGCGACAGAGACAGAGCGACGAAACGACTCTTCTGATCCGCTCGGCAGGTGGCGGCGGGCGAGGACAAGGAGGCCGTTGCCCCGGAGAAGACAGCGCGGTGGACCGCCGGGAATGATTTTACAGAGCAGGCGTTGCTTTGTAAACAAAAGCTGTTAAACTCGGCCGAATTCGCCCGCGACAAGTTGGCGCGAATCGCGGCACCAGCCTCGGCGCACCTGCAGCCTGCGTCCGAACGTCGCCTGTCTCTGTCTCTGTCGCACTCACGGGGCGGCCCGAGAGTGCGACAGAGACAGAGCGACGAAGCCGTTGTCGGCCCTCGGGCGGCTGCTGCTGTGACTGAGTCGATGCGGCCCTGAAACTTGGTTCGGTTCTTTGCGGTAACTTTCCCCTGGGTTCCAGTGTTTTTGCGTGCTTCGCCTAGTTTCATCAGGGCGATTTTGTTTTTCGCCGCGTGTGTGGTATGCGTGCAGGTAAGGGGCATCGTATATCTATGGTGGTCGGGGCGGGGCGGGGCGGGGGCAGCACCGAGAAGACGGGTTCGCCCGCGGCGCCCGCAGCTGTGCACGCTTTCTGCTTTCCGAGTTGGATCTAGATACCTATCCTGCACTACCCGGGGCCTGGCGGGCTGGCGGGCTTGGGCTAGGCTTCCCCACCTGCACCACCAGAAGACATGAATATGGAAAAGGTCCCCGCAGGTGTGCCGCGGAACTCCGCTTGAAAAAAGTCGCGCCCTTGCTGCTCCGCGCCGCAACGTAGTAGCGGACGGACTCCGAGAGTCGTTTTCGTCGCCCTGTCCCTCTCGCACCCATTCGGGACGCCCCATGAGTGCGAGAGGGACAGAGCGACGAAAACGACTCTCGGAATCAGTCTGCAGAGCGTGGGTGCGTCGCCGCGGTGTGAATTTCAATTCCAGCAAGCGGTGGTGGTGAAGGATAAGAGAAGGGAGGGTTTTCCTACAGTTACAGTGTCGCGGTGAACACCGCGTCCAGCAACACGGAATGCTTCTTCTTCTCCTCCTCCTCCTCCTTGGCTGCTGAGGCGCTGCTAGTCGCCGAGAGACATAAAGAAGACGATAAGCATGGAGTGGGTCGGCGAGGGGCTTCCCCACAATCGTAAAGGTGCTCCCCGAGCGAAGATTCCTTCCGGTCCGCGCGTGACAGCGAGCCCCTGTTTATTTCATTATCACGTAGGTGGCGTTAAGAGAGCGGAAAAAAGCGGTTGGGGGTTGGGAGTGGGGGGAGGGGGGGGACTCCCTGGTAGTTGGTCGCCGTGTTTGCCCCGTTTTCGGATTCCGCGCGCGCCGCGTCGCGTTTCTAGTCTGACGGATTCGCCGCCAATGCGGCATATTAGATTTCCAAAACGAAAACAATGCGCTGCGGCGCCGCGCGCAGCAGCAGCAGCGCTATTGGCACTATTGTCAAGTTTTGCCGCCCAAGTTGTGGCAGCTGTGCAAACTAGCTGCTGCGAACGTGCTCTGTGTGTGTGTGTGTGTGTGTGTGTGTGTGTGTGTGTGTGTGTGTGTGTGTGTGTGTGTGTGTGTGTGTGTGTGTGTGTGTGTGCATTCCACTACCCGGACCGTCCCCCTCGCGCCAAGGTCTCACAAAGGGGTCATGGGAAAGGGGACTGTATACTCTGTTCCCGATCCCTTCGCTACACGTGCCGCGCCCTGCGCCCTTCGTGTCCTCGCAGTGGCCCTACAATGGGGCAGCGCGCGAGCGACTCGATATTGCTCCGCCGGTTCGACTCCCCTCAACGGCGTCCGGCGAAAAAAAAGAAGAGCGGGAGAAAAAGCGGCTATTTGAATGCATGCGACTCGGCTTTTCGGTTTTTGACGTTCGCGCTCATGGGGTGGGTCGCAAAGCTCTGACCTCCTCCTCCCTCCCTCCGCGACCCACCTGACCTACCCTTCCGTGGAGATTGAGGGCAGCGCCGTGCGCGCCTCACCTCGTCCCTAAAAAGGTCACGTAGTTTATGACCGGTCCCCGCGAAGCACGCGGCCGTGTCTTTGGGGCGAGGCGGGGCGGGGCGAGGCGGGGCGGGGCGGGGCGGCCGTCGATGGCTCAAGGGTAAAATCGAGCCCGACATCCAATTCTATGGAAAAGCGCGAGCCGAGCCGGTGCCGTGCCGTGCCGTGCCGAGCCGCCCCGCGTCGCGGGGGTACCTGGGCGTAAGTGGATACACGCCGGCGGCGCTGGGAGCTCGGAGGGCGCGGAGGGCGCGCAGCGGCTGGAGTAGTGATATTACAGGAAAGTAGAAAAGCGCGGGAAAAATGAAATGATGTCGCGTCGCGACACTGCGAGAAAAAAAACAACTCCATAGGGGACACTGCAAAAAAAGGTCTCCGTCGTGTGGCATGGAGAAACTGGAGTGCGGTAAAAACAACGGCTATCTCTTGCTGGTTCACGATTCACTCACGATGCACGAGGAGCCTTACATCACGTTTGAAACGAGGGTGATAGATTGTCACGCTCCCTCGAGCATTGTGTCACGTGGAATGGATTCCTCGTTCGGAGAGCAACTCATTGGTGGGGTCACCCGTTCGGTTCGAGTCCTGTTTAGCGACTCTGAAGCTCAAAACCCGTCCGGGATTTCAACCGCCTCCACTGGTCTTGTGGCCCCTGTCGGACCGGAGTATGCGTACTACTCAGTGCGCTATGTTGGTTGAGCGTTCCACGCAGAGTGTTGGAAATTGGGATTGCGCGAGCCTTGAGTGGAGCAGTGAGTTGTTCCGGTCACCGCCAGCCTTGCCAGCCCCGCCAGCCACTGCTGCCAACTTGCTAAATGCCCATCCAGCCAGGCGAGGCCGGGCCGGGCGGGGCGCGCAACCGGGCCGGGATGTGCGGAGCGGTGCGGGGGCGGTTCGCAGTAGTCTGCCACCAAACGCGCCCCGCCGCGCCCCACCCTGCCACGCCGAGCGCTCAAGTTGCTCAAATTGCCATATATCTCGTCCGCCATAACACCACACCGGCCTCGCAGGCCTGGCAGGCCGGGCCCGGGCAGGCCCAGACCGGCTGGCTGGCCGGGCCGTGGCGAGCAGCTAATTGTGTGCCGCGGTCGGCGCGCTCATTCCGAACCGCGCTGTCGTCGCGCCGTCTCTCTCGCACCCACGGCCGCGCCGGCCGCGTCCCCGGGGGAGCGAGAGAGACGGAGCGAATTCGGACCCCAGACGAGGGCGGAGGGATCACGGCGGACAAACGAGCGGCGCGAGCGCAGCGCCGTCTGAAATTGTGAGTGCGTGCTCGGCGCGCGTGCCGTGCCGTGCCGTGCCGCGCCGAAAACCGCGAGCCGCCTGCAGGCCGGGCCTTGATTTACCGTCAGTCCCTCCGTTATTTCGAGGCAGCCCGACGGGGGACCAAGTTAGGGACGTCCCCGGCCAAAGTACGCCCCGGTCGGCGCTCTCGCACGCAGCCGCGCCACCCTTCATCGGCGTGGCGGGGCGGGGCGTAGCGGGGCGAGGCGGGGCGTGGCGGGGCGTGGCGGGGCGGGGCGGGGCGCGCCGCCGTCAAGTGATGTTTCCTCGTTAACGTGGCCACCGCGGCCTCGTAGGATTCAAACTGCGCAGACTAGGCAGTGGCAACGCTGTCCTTCAAGCGAAAACAATTAAAGCGAACAAACGGGCGTGGACTTGCGTCGCGGCGATGTGCGGCCGCCGTCGCTGCGTCTCTCTCGCACTCACGGGGCGCTCCGTAGGGGTGCGAGAGAGACAGCGACCGCTCGGGGCCAGCCCACTGGTTGTCACCTGCTAAGCAGACAACGCGCTGCCGACCTCCGCGCCTTTATTATTCATTTCAATTACCGCGGCCTCAACACATTGAGTGCGGAGCGTTTTTGTTGTTTGTTGTTGTTGTTTTTTTAGCGGTGG
The DNA here is from genome assembly GCF_012932325.1 of Thrips palmi. Lineage (NCBI taxonomy): Eukaryota > Metazoa > Arthropoda > Insecta > Thysanoptera > Thripidae > Thrips > Thrips palmi. The sequence continues at coordinate 2,423,184 of NW_023144622.1, forward strand.
TAAAGTGTGACGAGGTTGACCGCAAGTCGGCCACGCCACTGACTTAATAATTCAAAATTAAAGCCTCGCGAACGCTGGGCCCACTCGAGCGTCGGTCAGTCAGTCAGTCAGCCGACACACAGTGGGCCGGGCCGGTGGAGCGCAGCTAAAATTCATAACGTGTTTGGAGCTCCTGTGTCCGGGATTTTGACCGCCTCCACCGGTCTTCTGGCCCACTGTGCGGCAACATCTCTAACGGGTTCGGTTTGTTGTTTCGAGTATCCCTTTAGTTTTAATCAACAGACGAACCTGGGTGCTGTGTATGTAGTAATGCGTGTAATGTAGCTGGCCTGGAGTATCATGTTGTGCCGTGTGACTGATGCTCTCTGCTGGAACTACGGCCAGAGGTGCTCGATGTGGGTTGGTCCAGGGGAAAAGGGGGTGGGGGGGATTACCAGCCCTGCCAGGAACTAAATCTTCTGTCCACGAGCTCAGTGGCTACACCATTGGCTCCGTGTGAGCATTCATCGGCCTTCATTTGTTTTCTCCCCTCCTCCTTCTCCTCCTCCCCCTCCCCCCCCCTCCCGCGCGTTCAATTAATCTAAGTGTCGTGCGGTGTGTCCTCGACCACGCTTTGCTTCGCCTCCTGCGTCAAGTGTCGACAACAAGAGATTCGAAAACGAGACCCGGCTACACTAGTGCGAGAGAAATCTTGCCACGATCTAGTGTGTAGGTCCAGTTGTTGCCAACCTTTTTAAGCTAACCGAACCTACACTGTATGTAAAGTGAATGTTGACGGAAAATATCCCATCTTTTCGCCCTCGAGGAAGAACAAGATCGTTTTCCTCTTGCTCGGCTCATCCTCCACATCAACATCCTCGCTGGGCTCTACGAGTGCCCCATCCACTCCCGTCTCACTAATGCCGCTCTGATCCTCTCTAACTCTGTCTCTCTTTCTCCCTCTGTTGCAGCGGACTTCGACTCGCCCACGCTGCCCACTGTGGTGTACGTGCACGGCGAGTCGTACGAGTGGAACTCGGGCAACCCGTACGACGGTAGCGTGCTGGCCGCGCACGGCCGCCTCATCGTCATCACCCTCAACTTTAGACTGGGAATCCTAGGTGAGTGTCCACAAAGACCACCACCGCCGTCAGCAGCCAAAACTCTAAACGCGTTTTGAGCTCCAGAGTCGCTTTACAGGACTCGAAGCTAACGTGTGACCCCACCAGTTGATTCCTCGTTCGGAGAGCAATCCAATGGTGGGGTCACACGTTCGGTTCGAGTCCTGCCAAGCGACTCTGGAGCCCAAAACGCGTCTGGGGTTTTGGCCGCCTCCACCGGTCTTTCTGGCCCACTGTGTGGAGGGATTCAGTGGCGCAGCAGCCGGCAAGTTGAGCCGGCATCACGATCGGCGCGGGCTTTCCGGATACACGGCCCTCATGTCGGCCCTGTGCCCCCGACACAATGTCGGCCAGTTCCACCTCAGCGAGTAGGGCCGGGCCAGGCCGGACAAGCTTTTCAATCGGGTAAACAAAAGTAACGTCTCTACGAGGGAGAGAGAGAGAGAGAGCCGGAAAAACCGCACGCACTCACTCATACACGCACACATGCACACGAACTCACACGCACATGAACTCACACACACACACACCAAAAGGTAACGTGTAACTGGCACTACTTCGCCTGCTGCAGCCTCCAAGTGGCGCACACAGCGCAGCGCGTCTCCACTCCAGATTTATGAAATTGATTTGGCTGAATGGCTTTTTGTCATTAGTCGCCACACTGTGCGACGCCCCGGCACCTGGCGCCCTTCCAAAAGGTCGCCCCCTCCCCCACTCCCTGACCACCGCACCCAGAGCGAAACGACCCACGCCACTGTCAAGAGCCCAACTCGTAGCCTAACCTAGCCGTCCGATTGTCTAGTCTACGACACCCGTAGGCGAGTGAGCTAGGTTTGGCGATCTGTTCGCTGTCTCACTCTTCGAGACGCGGCCACGATAAGGATGCACCCGTGCCCAATATGCTTGCAAACTCATACTGCGCTTTGCAATAGATTCCAAAGTTTAGTGCAGGACGAGGTTGGCAACCATAGTGTATCGTGGGTACTTCAGCGGGAACACTCAATCAGCACACATCTATCTCAACATTTGCCATGGAGCCATGGAGGCTCGAGGCTGGAGGTCTGGCCATGGAGGCTCGAGGCTGGAGGTTTGGCCATGGAGCCCCGAGGCTGGAGGTTTGGCCATGGAGGCTCGAGGCTGGAGGTCTGGCCATGGAGGCTCGAGGCTGGAGGTCTGGCCATGGAGGCTCGAGGCTGGAGGTCTGGCCATGGAGGCCCGAGGCTGGAGGCCTGGCCATGGAGGCGCTCTTTATGAGACTGGAGGTCGTTAGGGACTCCAAATGACCCTGCGGCAGCGCGGCCCGCCCGCCTGCCTGCCTGCCCGTCTGTCCGGCATGCTGGCTGCCTGCCTGCCTCCGGCGGCAACTTGAAACTGATCCTCATAACTCTCTTTGTTGCTCGCGATGATAACCCAGTAGCGCCCTCTCTCTCTATCCCTCTCTCACCCCGCTTCCCCCTCCCACCATCTCTCTCCCGATTAACGCACGGCCCCCGATAGTGTTTTCGGCGCCGGAACTCGAGACTCTCTCTAACGGGACGGATCTCTTTCCCTTTCGGGTGCGTAGAGAGACTCTCCACCGCCGTCCGCGCGTCCCTTCGCGAAGAAGGCTTCCGTCGCTCTGTCTCTCTCGCACCCCTACGCCACCCTGCGCGACGCCCCGTGAGTGCGAGAGAGACAGAGACCATCAGCACGGCAAACAGCGCCGCCAGATGAGGCGACGCGCAACGTGGAGGGCCTTCGTGATGCCGACCGAAAAAAAATAAAAGAAATGTTGCTGTTTGTTTAATCTTTATCGTCGTTAGACGCGGTCGACGTTAGCCAAACTGTAGAATTGGCTTATTCAGACCGGAGATTCAGACCCCTCATTCCAGAGTGATTCGGCGGAGTTTCGGATGTGGCTTTGGATTGGAAAAGACCGGGGCCGCGCTGTGACCTCAAAACACCTGCCAAAAAAAGTAAAGGCAAAATCACGCTTTTACGCTTTTTCGCCGGTTTTTAAATGAAAACTGACGCGGAAGGGTGGAAATAACGGGATGAATGTTTGAGAGCCGGAAATGGAGCTTGATGCTCGAATAATACGCGCATGAAATTTTTCTTAGTTGTTCGCAATAAAACCCCCAAAGCGGCAACGAAATAATAAATGAAAATAAAGAAATAGGAATGTTGGGGAGAGGAGAGGTAAGCCCGAAGGACGTGGTGTATGGCGTGTCGCTCCGTGAGGGACTCTTCACTCGAGACGAGAGGAGAGTGGAGAGACGTCGAGGAGCGGGACTTGTCTTGCTAAGACGCCGAGGTACTGACACCGGAAGAGGGGGAGGGGGACGTGGACGGGGGGGGGGGGCGTGGACAGAGGGGGGGGGGGTGTGTGGACAGGAGACCGGGGGAGGGGGAGGGATGACCAGATGAAACGCAATCAGGCGCCAGCGGCGGTCCGCCCGACCACAGCTCGAAAAGGAGTGCAGGGGGTTGGTTTGCAGGGCGCTGGGGGCCGAAGGGCAGACACCCCCACCACCCCACTGTAACCTCAGCGAACCTCAGCGAACCTCGGCCGCAGCCTGGGCGGCCGGTCGTCCTGCCGGCCTGGCCGGGCCGAGCCGGGCAAGGATCCATGGCATTCTGTCCGGCGCTGTCCTGGCCTCCACGCGCCGTGGTGAGAGGGGTGGGGGTGGGGGGCGGAGGTGTAGTCCCGTTTCATTACGGCCCCACGACGCCGCTACGCCCACGGGGAAGTAAAACAGATTTGGCCGTAATATTGCCGGCGGGCCGTGTGCTGTTGTTTGTCGTTATTTCGGCCGGCGGTTCGGCGGCTCTGTAAACTGTAGGGATGCCAGGGCACTGCAAGTCACCTTTGGCATTCCCTCAGTGTGTTGCGGTACGCATTCGTGACGGTCGTGTTCGGCCCACACGCCCACACCGCTAAACATTCGTACGTCCGTGACGTCATAGAGGGGTGTCGAAACGGCCTGCGCGCGAAGCCCCCCTCACGAAGGCCATCGGAATGAATAACACATTTATTACTTGTAGAGATCGACAAACCCGGGCCGACCGTTATGTGGGACGAGCAGAAAAAAATATTTTCGCTGGTTCAGCGGTTCTCTCTCTCTCTCTCTCTCTCTCTCTCTCTCTCTCTCTCTCTCTCTCTCTCTCTCTCTCTCTCTCTCTCTCTCTCTCTCTCTCTCTCTCTCTCTCTCTCCCTCTCCCTCTCTGGAGCCAAGGCCCCACGGTACCGTTACCTCTGCGGAGTATCGGCACCGCGCTTTTCAATATTCAGCACGCACACTGTGCACGGGCCACAATACTTTGACCGGAAGCTGGCCGCTAGGCTAGGCTACGCAGTGGTACGTGAGGGGTTTGGGGCCCCGCCCCGCCGCGCCCCGCCTCACCGCAGCCCAACCCCGCCCCGCCCCGCCGCACTACGTGGGCCCATTTCCCTCGATATATTTTTCGGCCCGGGCTGCGGCGGCGGAGCCGGGCGCCGCACGGGGCTGCGTTTTGGACGTACAGTACGGGACGCGCCCCCCAAGATTCGTGATTGCGCCCCGCCCCGCCCCGCCCCGCCCCGCCTCGGTTTTTGCTGTTTTATTTGCGGCTTGTGGAGCGGTTTATAGGGCCGTTTTTTGGGGCGAGTGTAGGCGCCATCCGTCAACAGGGAGGCGCCGCGGCTGCGCGTGGGGAGCCGAGCCGAGCGGAGCCGCGCAGTGGCAGAGCGGAGAGCAAAGCACGACACGAAACGTACTCATAAATTTGGCATATTTTAATGGGCGGCCGTTTTCCCCTCGACGGCGGCGCCGGGAGTCGAACCCGGGTCGTTGCCCCAGGGCGTCGTGCCGCCCAGGTGGCGCCCCCCGGGCCCCTCGGGGCCGCGAGGCCTCTGACCTTGATTCCGTTTTGCAGCCAGCTTGCAGCGGACTGTCTCCGAGAGTCGTCGCTCTGTCTCTCTCGCACCCGTTCGGGACGCCCCGTGAGAGACAGAGCAACGACTCTCGGAATCGGTCCGCCGCCGCCGTGGCGGCAGGAAAAGAAAACTGCCGGTACACGGCCGCGTGGGTTCGGGGCCGGCGCCTTGCGGTGGTGTCGAACCACCGACGCGTGGAAGCGCGGGGGAGGGGGAGGCATACTGCCGCCACAGAAAGGGAAAGGGTTTAGGGAATCGGGATAGGGGAGCAAGGAAGTGGAAAGAAAGGGGGAGGGGTAGACATCGTGCGGGTAAAAAGCCGCACCAGACTAGAGAAAGAACAGAGACGGGAGGGGGGGGGGGGGCGAAGCGCCACAAAAGCGCGCCGCTCCCGCGCACTTCACTCCAGATGGGGAGGGCAGAGATGACTCTGGAGTGCGAGAGGTCCAGGAAGCAACGGCCGCGGCGGCGGGGCGGCGGGGCCAAGGGTCTGGAGCCGGCTGGAGCGGGCTGGAGGGCTTGGCTGCTTGAACGCACGTGAAAACGCACCTCGCACGAGCGGCCCGCCCGGTCGAAGGGCCAAACGGGATGAATGTATGGATGAAAGAGTTCCGGGCGACTGGCGGTGGGCCTCTAGCGGTGGGTAGCCGTGGGAGGGGCCGTGGTTTGCAGGGCCCGGGACGGCCGGGACGGAGCAGCAGACTGATTCCGAGAGTCGTTTTCGTCGCTCTGTCTCTCTCGCCTTCATGGAGCGTCCCGTTTAGGTCCGACAGAGCGACGAAAACGACTCTCGGATTCAGTCTGCTGAAACTTGCAGCCTGCGCCAAACTGCCCTCCTCTTTTTCGCGTGCTTGCATGTCGCAGTTTAGTGAAGTCGTCTTCGGCTGGGCCGCGGCGGCGCGGCGGGCCGGCCACGCGTACGCTGTAAATCCCCGGCGTTGTCGTGCCAAGGTTCCATCCAATCTGCGGAGCGATTCCGCGCTCTGTCTCTCTCGCACCAACGGCGACGGTGGGGCGATCCGCGGCGGTGCGAGAGAGACAGAGCGCGGAATCAGCCTGCTGGCGTCTGCCCCGGTCTGCCCCGGTCTGCCGGTGTGGAGATGAAATGGATGGGTCGGCCAATCCGAAGCGGCAATCCGCTGTTTTCGCCGGTTTCGCCGAGACGCATGAATAACGGGATGATGAAAGCGGCCCTTGTTCTCTCTCTCTCTCTCTCTCTCTCTCTCTCTCTCTCTCTCTCTCTCTCTCTCTCTCTCTCTCTCTCTCTCTCTCTCTCTCTCAACCAATCAACTCTCGGCACTGCGTAATTAGAGGGAGGAGGTACAAGGGGATTAAATACCTCTCCGAGCGCCATAATTATGAGCGACAAGCGCAGCACGCCACTGGAACGCCCCCAGAACCCGGAACTCTTCCGGAACGCCCCTGGAACGCCCCCAGAATACCTCCCTTGGAATGACGCACTCGATATGCCCACGGAATGCCTCCCGAACACCTTCGGAACGCTCCGGAACGGCCGTGGAACGCCACCGGAACGCCCTTAGTACGCCCTCGGAACGCCCTCGGAACGCCCTCGGAACGCCCGCGGGACGCGCTCGCGGTTAAGAGTGGCCGGAAGTGGGAATCCCCGGAAACGCGCCGGGCCTGGGGTGAGGCGGGCGAGGCAGTGCCCAGAGAGAGAGGCTGGCCGAGATCAAACAACAAATCACAGCAGTCCGAGGCCGGCGTGGCCCGGCGTGGCCGTGGCCTTCTGCCAAGGCGGGACCATCATCTTCGAATCAAACTCGAAAATCTTTATTGCGTCTTCGGATGATGCTCTCCGGGAAGTCGATGGCCCGGGGGTGGGGGCCTCTTGTGTGCAAGAGAAGCCAGGGCAAGCACGCACTTTGGTGGACACCCTTGCGGAACTTTAAAAGTGCTACTTTGGTCGACTTTGCTGAAAAGTGCGGGCTAGCCATTCGTTGCCCCGTGTGAGAGGGTACACGACGATCTTGTGGGCCGTGTAGCTGTGGCCGGAGTTTTCCGAAACGTGAATGTGAAGCAATCCCTACCGTATCCGGCAAATTCTTTCCCGCGTCGATCTGCGGCTGGTCCTCAGAGCAGACCATCGCCCGCCGAAATCTGAGATCGACCGACACTGCGTCCTGCGGGAAGGAGGTCACGGTGTTCTTGCGGGCCGCTCGGGTGCGAAACTGCAGACTGATTCCGAGAGATCGTTTTCGTCGCTCTGTCTCTCTCGCGCTCACCGGGCGATAGGTGCGAGAGAGACAGAGCGACGAGAAGGACTCTCGGGCTGCTGGACGCGATTTAGAGCGTTGCGTATTTCATGAAGCGAGCGATGTTCCGGTCTGTGAGAGCGAGAGGCGCTGGTGTGCCACTTGGAGACCGCCGCCTCTCCTTGTTTCTCTCCTTTTCTCTGCCTCTGTCTCTCTCTTCCGTGGAGACTTTCCCTTTTGGCACCGACACCGCTCTTTTTCTTTTTCCCTGCGGCAGGCTGACAGTCGCGTTTTCGTGCTGTCTCTCTCTCACTCATTGGGAGTCCCGTACAGGTGCGAGAGAGACAGCCGTCTGCTGGTGCACGTGAGGCTGGATTACGACAATGCGCCATCGAATGACACTGTAGTTCTATCTCTATCCCCGCCCCCCGTCCGCCGCCCTGATCTATCCCGCGCTCTATCCGCGGCCCAGCTGAAACGTGCTGGAACGTGCACCCAATGGCTCGAAGGAGGGCAGGCAGCAGGTAAGCTGCCTTTCGGCGGGTCTAAGTGAAACCGATGGAATGGAAAGCCCTTTACTCATGCCGTGACACTGCACTGTCTAGCACCAGGGGCGGGCGGACGGACGGACAGACACACGGACAGACAGACAGACAGACAGACAGACAGATGGACATGCAGACAGAGACAGACCAAGGTGAAACGGCAAGCACACTCTGAAAACCTAACAAATAATTTCAGACCTTACAAAGAAAAGCAGCTTGATTTAACAAAATATTTTGAGCTTACATTAGCTTACAAAGAAAATACTTCGTAACTTAGGAAGTATTTCTTGGTAAAACAAAGTAAATTATTTTGTAATGCTGAAAATACTTCGTAAGGTTTCAAGCGTGTAGATGTCCACCACTTTTGTTTCAACTGCTCATGGTTCTCAAAGATAATAATTTTCCACTAATGTGTCTCTTTTCGTGTCTTTTGTTGCAGGTGAGTCAACGAAGCATTTCCGGGTCGTCGTAAGTGGGCCACACTCATCTCTGTCTTTCACGGCATGCACACACCACGTCCTCATTGTTTCTCGAACGCCCTTTTTTTCTTCCAGTGTGTTCCTCGACTGCTCGCTTTTTCTCGCCTCACACACTGCGCGGGTCGTGACGGCTCGCGTCGCGCGGCAAGACAAGGAAAAACAATTGACACGAACGTTATTAAAGCGACAAAGAGTTGACTGCATTCCGCATGCCGTTTCCCAGCCCCTCTTGTCTGTCTCTCTTCTCCCCCCCCCCCCCCCCCCCCCCCGCCGCCACGGCGCGCCGCGCCATCAGCAGTGTTTACTTCTGTCTCATTGTGCTCGGCTCCCCAAATTAAAAGGGAAGAAAAATAAGCGCCTTCTTTTCGCCTCTCGGCTTCCCCCGAGGCGAGTGGCAACCCTTCACTTCCTCCCGTCCAAAAGGGGGGGGGGCTCATCCCTTCCTTGCCAGCCTGGGTGCTGACTGCTTGGCGGCGGCCGACGCCCACACATGGCTCGGCTCGGCTTGAATTCGTCACCACCATGCCACCTCCATTCGGAACTTCCAATAGACTTCCGACTGGCCCGGCCCCCCGGCCCGGCCGGCGGGTGTGGCCTGGCTCGGCTTGGCTGCCTGATAGCATTGGGGTTAGGGCGGCCCAGCGGCCTGGAGGCCCAGCGGGGGGCGCTATGCTTCCACAACGATAAGTCACCCCACGCCATCAATGACTCCCCAGCGCCACGCCGCGCCACGCCGCGTCGTGGGAATTTGATAAGACGGAGAAGTTAGCGCCGGCTGACGAGATGACATGGCCTCGGCCCGCGCTGGCCCCTCGCGCTGCCCCCGCACTGCCCTCCACTGTCTTGGGGTGTTGTCGGCCCCGCCGCCCCCGCAATCGTCTCGCTGCAATCCGCGAAGCTGACTTCGTAACATACTATCGAGAATTCACTGTACCTTATAGGTATTTTGACGAATTTCGCTGGCATTATCGAGAAAATCTCCACCATAATATGTTGGTGCAGCCTTTCACCGTAAGACATTTACAGTGTGGTGGGGCAGGGTAAGGGCCGGTGGGGCGGGGTAAGCAGAGCTCTTGAAAACCAACAACAGCGGTACCAATGCACGCGGTGGGATGGAGAGCCCGCTTGATTAGCTGCTGAAGGCAGGCAAGAGGGAGATGGGTGGAGGGGGGGGGGGGTATCTCTTGATTGGTCGAGCTTTCTTCGGGGCTGATAGATGGATGGGCGGTTTGTATGCTTTTCTTTCCGTGCAAGGGAGAAGAAAGGGACGTGGGATCGTCTGCGGGGAAAGAGGTCTTTTGTCGAGAAAAGCGCCGAATACGAATCGCTGCGCTTCTTGGTCTCACAATCATCGTCATACAATTATTTTCGGAAATTGGTTCACCAATTGGTGATGGGAAATCGAAGGACAGTAATTCCTAATAATTATTTTTTGCTGGTGATTCAGTAATTCACACCTCACCTCACACATTCTTTCGAAAAATTCTCGTTCCATGCCTAGTCCTCTTTTCTTGACTATTTTTTTTTTTTTCAAAAAGAATGGTGCTGATTCTCTTTGCGTATTTTTTTCTGATATAGTTTTTAGGGTCTACTGGACTGTCCTGCCCTGCGGAATAAAAATAATGCACGCTACGTTTTTTTGTTGGTAGTGAGATGGCGGGCAGCATTGTCCCACGCAGACCAGCGGCGCCCGGCGCTGTCACTTGCCGAGTTTGGGAACAAACTTGGTTACAGTAAAAGATGGAATTTCCGCTTTGGAACTGCATTGCGCGCGCTGACCCGCTGCCCGCTGGCCGCCGCTCGCGGCCGCGCTGCAGGCTGATGCCGAGAGTCCGCTCTGTCTCTCTCGCACTCATGGGGGGCTCCGCAAAGGTGCGAGAGAGACAGAGCGACGACCCTCGGAATCAGTCCGCTGGTCGTGTTTATGGTGGAGCGACGTCGGACGAAGCGGGCAAGTTGTTGGCGGGGAGCGGACGGACAGTCTTGGCCTGGTCCTGGCCTGGCCCTGGCTCGGCACACACCCCATCCCGCTGAGAAAGTGAGCCAAGTGATGATGTTAGAAACTAATTTCGCTCTCCTCAGCCTTCTTGAAAGCGATGGATCAGCCTGCCCCCGGGCGCGCCTTGCGAGGCGTGCGGCGCGGGTTCGACTCCCCGCCGCCCCGCCGATCGTTTTACAACACTGCATCAACAACTTGGAAGTCTCGGCTGCGGCCAAGCGCGGGCCGACTCTGGCCGACTCCAAACGGGAGTACCCGACCGCCGGCGAGGAGAGAAAAAAAACGAAAAAGGAAAGAAAACGCGGTTTATTTCCGGAGAAGTTTTCCGCCGAGCGAACTTGGCCAACATTGAGCAACGCGCGGCAGCGCCTCGGGCAGTCGTTATGGCGATGAGGCGGATGAGGCTGGCCAATGACAACCATCCATTCCAAACGCCCCGTCCGAAGCCACGACGCATCTGATTGGCCGAGCCCCTAGCGCCCTCACTTTAAAAGTCTTAGGCCTATTATATAGGCCTATAATTTTCCAGATTGAGGTGAAAGCTCAATCTGGAAGCGCTGGAGCTCAAAACGCGTCCGGGATTTTGACCGCCTCCACCGGCCTCCTGGCCCACTGTGCCTGGGCCGGAATCCTCCATGGTACCAGAAGTACGACGCCCTCGTCTTCCTGGGCGCGCTGTGTTATAACGGGCAAGTTCGGTGGGGCCCGTCACAGTCGATGTTGTTGTTTTGTAGTTGTTGTTTTTGTTTGTGACTTTAAGCAAAGGCTGTTCGTTATGTTGCCTCATGGCGCCGCGCCTACACACGTGAGCGTGAAAAGTCTGACAAAACAAACAACAGCACAGAGTCGGTAACAGGAGTGCCCCCTGCCGGGGGATCCTCCTGCAGAAACAAGACGAATAAAAATAAACAACAACAAAACGGCAAAGCGGCACAAGCCATCCTCTTTCAATACCAACGTCTCTTTTGTGGTCCCGGCGAAGGATTTGCCTGCCTTCGTTCGCAGCATTTTTTTTCTTTTTGCAGTTTGATTTCTTTTCTGTTTTCTTCTCTTTTTTCGGTGGGGTGGGCCTCCTTGGAAATGATGAGGTGTGGTTCCGAGTCGAACGCCTAATCGCCGCGTCGAGGCAGAGTCGCTCTGTCTCTCTCGCACCTACACGGGCCCCCCATAAGTGCGAGAGAGACGGAGCGACGAAAACGACTCTCAGTGTGCAGGCCGCGCGCGCGAACGCGGCCCCACTGTAGGGGAGGCCTGGCCGAGACGCGGGCTTCCAATACCGCCTGCGAATTCCCAGCGACGAGCCTACACTCTAAACAGTCTCACCTGGAAACTCCCTTCCTTTCCAGTGCAACGGACGCATTTTTTCCTTGGATTCTTGAGCTTTTTCTCTGTATCTTCAGTAAAAAGCACGTAAAGATTCCTTATCATGGTGCCGTCTCTGCCTTTCAGTGAAAAGCGCACAAATATTCGTATTACGCGAGTTTGCGCTGGATCCACTGTAGTAACACGGCCTCAATTCCGCTGTGAGCCATTTTAGAGTGCAGCTGCGCGGCGGCTAACAACAACCCAGAATGCAAACCGGGTTGGCGTGAAGCGTTCCGCTTGGCGGCCGCCGTCTCGGCGAGACTCGCCCCACGGCGACCGCCTGCAGACTCACTCCGAGAGTCGTCGCTCTGTCTCTCTCGCACTCGTGGGCCGTCCCGGATTGGTGCGAGGGAGGCAGAGCGACGACTCTCGGAATCAGTGTGCTGCCTGACAGCCGCGCCGCGCCGGACGGACAAAGCATGGACAAAGCGCGCGGCGTGTTCTTCGCCCTAAATTGTTTTTTAAAGAGGTGCGGCACGGCACGGCACGGCACGGCGTGGGGGCGGAGGCGCAATTTCCGGCCGCAGACGCCTCCTGCCTGCCTGCTGCCCCGGCGAGGCTTGTCCCGTCCCTTCCCGGCAGTAGGCCTCGGCTGGCCTCAGCGGGGTGCCGCGTGACGGGCCGTGCCGTGCCGTGCCGTTCTACGCCGTGCCGCACAGTGGGCCAGAAACCGGTGGATGCGGCCAAAATTCTGGACGCGTTTTGACCTCTAGAGTCGCGCTTAACAGGACTCGAACCGCACGTGTGACCCCACCAATGGATTGGGGCGGGGCGGGGCGGGGCGGGGCGGGGCGGGGCGGGGCGGGGCGGGGCGGGGCGTTCCACGCTGGCGGGGCCAGACGGCCAGACCGGAGCGGTGCGCCACGCTCCTTCAGATCCGACTTCATTTGGCAAACCTCCTAATGAAATTCTACACTGTCGGGCCTCGCCGGAGCTGACCCGGCTCCCCCCTCCCCCTCTTCTCTGGCATCCTCGTTTTCCCCCTCTTCACAAAGGCCGGGCCAGTAGACTGATTCCGAGAGTCGTTTTCGTCGCTCTGTCTCTCTCGCACCGATACGGGACGCCCCGTGAGAGCGAGCGAGACAGAGCGACGGAAGCGGCTCTCAGTCTGCAGACTCGAGCATGCGGCCCTCGCGGGGCCCCCGCCGCCCCATGGCCGTCGACGTCAGCCAGAAATGACACATCTTGTTAAATTTAGTGCTCATCCCACGCGCTTTTTTCGGTCGCTCGTTGGAAGATAGTGCCGAGAGTGTTCATCATGGAGGCGACGAGGAGCGGGGCGCGAGGCGGCCACTCGCCGGCCGGGGCGTTTTTACGGTGCAGGCAACACCTCTCGGAAGCAGGGCCTCCGATGTGGGCCAGTGGGCCTCGTCCAGCGTCCCCTCCACGGCCCCCTTGGGGAGCGGATCCGGGGGAAAGGGCGGCGGGGGCGTCACACAGTGGGCCAGAAGACCGGTGGGGGCGGTCAAAATCCCGGACGCGTTTTGTGCTCCAGAGTCGCTAAATGGGACTCGAACGGAACGTGTGACCCCACCAAGATTCCTCGTTCGGAGAGCAATCCATTGGTGGGGTCACACGTTCCGTTCGAGTCTCATGTAGCGACTCTAGAGCTCAAAACGCGGCTAGAGTTTTGGCCACCAGCACCGGTCTTCTGGCCCACTGCGTCGCATCGCACCCTACTCCTGAAGGCGACAAGCAGCCTAAGGTAGGAAAAAAGTCCCATTTTCCCCCTGTAAGTGGGCAACCTTTACGTTGCATCCCTCTTTGGATCCGCCTTGACCCCCTTCCCTCCCACAGGGCCGCGCCGTGCCCTGCACCGACCCCATCTGCATTACCCGGCCCGGATAATTTTCAGTCTGCGTCGGCGCAAGTGCGCAAGCCTCGGCGCAAGCGGTGGGAGGCGGACCCGTGCGGACCCGTGCGGACCGCCGCGCCGGGCCGCTGGGACTCCGAGGAGAGGAAGAACGATATGTTTCCAAGAGCGAGACGAAGCGAGGCGGAAAAAAAATAGACGAAGGCGGGGGATAAAAAAAGAGGAAAGAATGGTTAGAGAGGGGAGCTAGCTGCTGCCGGCCCCTGAGAAAGAAGGAGGACATGGAATAATAGGTCCGATGCCTGCGAAGAATTTCAACAAGTCAAGAGGTCCAAGGCTGGCTGGCTGGCTGCGTGGGTTCGCCTGGTTCACCGCGAGGCCGCAGAACGCTCTCGCTCTCCGTGGACCGAGCCGAGTCGAGCCGAAGCCGAGCCGAGCCGAAGCCGAGCCGAAGCCGAGCCGAGCCGAGCCGAGCCGCAGGCAAGGTGCTCCCCAAGAATTGGGGACTTAAATGCTCACCGAGAGAAGAGGGGGAGGGGGCTGGTTCCCGCGGTGACTGAGCCTGCAGCCCGCAGACTGATTCCGAGAGTCGTTTTCGTAGCTCTGTCTCTCTCGCACCCATAGGGAACCCTTTCTGAGTGCGAGAGAGACAGAGCGACGAAAACGACTCTCGGAATGTGTCTGCCTGCCCCGCTCATTCGTCTTCAGCAACACGCAATACTGCTCTTGAATAAATCCGCTCCGTCCGCGGAACCGCCAAGCAAGCCGCGACATGGCGGGGGAGTGGAAGGGGCTGCCCGCATTCGCGAGGCTACATCTCGCGCAACGCATCGGCGGCGCTTCGATTAGGACCCTGGCGGAGGGGGAGGGGGGATTGCGAGCGGCACAGGGCATGGCCTGGAGGGGGAGGGGGAAGGGGGCACGATTAGGACGGGATGGGAACAACGGCAGCTGCAGGCACGCTGGTCGGCCCGGGCTGCTTCGCACCGCTCTCTCTCTCTCTCTCTCTCTCTCTCTCTCTCTCTCTCTCTCTCTCTCTCTCTCTCTCTCTCCCTCTCTCCCTCTCTCTCTATCTATCTCTCTCCCGTCTCCGCGAACACGTAACCGGGCCGGCATTCAACTACCTTGTCCCCGATAAGCGCAATCCGCCATCGCGCTTTATTAAACACTAAATTGGCGCGCGGGCCGCGCGAGTCAGTCGCCAGTGATTTCGGCCGCGTCACGTTACGACCATCCGACTGTCTGCCTGCCGTCTGGCGGTTCGAGTCGCGCTCCCTGCCCTGTTTCGCTGCCGGCCCTGGGCTGTAGTCCGAGGTTGTTTCATGCGGCGGCCGAGGCACATTGAATTCTCATGCACTCTTCTGTGCAACGCATCATTTTGCACATGTGTTTCTATGCCGAAAATCCGGGAGCTTCCGTAGGTGCAAAATAGTGCACAACTTTTGTACCAAAAGTTCCCGAGTGTTCCTACCGCGAAAGGAGACTCGCCCAACGCTGAGGAACCTCAGTTTTTGTTTTAGTTTGTTTTTTTTTTCGACGGTGCGCGATAAATAAAATAAAAGGGGAACGAGGCTGCCTGTCCGCAGAGTCGTTCGACTGTGCAGCCGCTACAGTGTAGTCGCTGCGGCGGTACGGCTCTGTGCGATTCCAATGTCGATAAGGCTGCGTTACAGTGGTGGCGCGTGTGTGTCTTGTCCCCCCCCCTTTCCCCCTCCCCCGGCCCTTCAAGTGGACTAATGCTCGAGATTAGCCTCCGGGTCTCGGTTTGGTCGGGGTGGGGTGGGGCGGCTGGTCCGAGCGGTCGGTGGTGGATCGCTTTGATGATGTCGACTAGGAAGAGGCCTGTGGGGTCACGGATTACTTCAATGTCGCGGTTACAAATGGCGACCGCGGGTTCGATCCCCGCCACCGCCTCTGCCTGTGGCCCAGTCGGTGGTTTGCCTCGTACATGTTCACAAGGACACTGAACACAAAGTGTAGCAAACACACTTGATTTCACTGCATGCACAGTGAAAAAGGAAGTCTCTTTCTGGATCACGTTTGTTATTGTTAACCTCTGAAAACTGCTGCGGTTCTTTCTGGCCCCCTCAATCGTTAGGAACGCGTTTCCCTCGACCTAATGGTGATGCCCCACGTTATCCAACCCCGTCGTTGTTTCCAAGCGTGGTACACTGGTACGCATGTTCCAAATAGCGCCACTCTTTAAATACGCCCCCGCAGCGCGCGCAGCCGCGCCCCAGTTAGCTATTGCAGTCGGAATTAAAATGTTTTCATTTCGTCATCTGGGCCTCGCCATCCGCGTCGTCCCAGCCCTCGAGGGCTGCCGCGTCGAAGGGCCTGGAATTTTTTAATGACGCCCTTGTTGGGCATCTCGTTCGTCCTGTGATCATCCGGGCCGCCCTCCGCGGCCCTGCCAGGCCCTTCGACCTCAATATAATTTATTATTTGCAGTGGAGATGATGATGAAGCCGCCATTAGAGCAAACCCCAATAACTCACCCGGGCGATGCAAGAAAATAAAATCAAAAAATAAAAACCTCCCCCGTGTAATCAGCTATTACCATGATACCAAACTGAATCGCCAATTACCTGCTTTACTTTGGAATTTTACTCTGAAAAAAATATATACACGAGAACGCAAAACAGGCCGCCCTTTGATCCTTTTTTTTCCTGCCCCATTTTTTTTTACTTCTGGATCATCCGGAATCTACTTTGTTGGTGTTGTGTTGGCTGTGGAGCTTTCCTGCTTGCCACGCCCCATCAGGTACTATATTTTTACGTCCCTAGCGTGGTGAGAGAAGCAAGAGAAGCATCACTTCCCCTCCTCTCTCTCCCTCTCTCTCCCTCTTTCCCCCCCTCTCTCTCTCCCCTCTCTCTCTCTCTCTCTCTCTCCTGTGGAACAACACTCCTCCGGCAAGCTCTCTCCATTTCATGCTTTATCCGCGTTGACCTCGTCAGATTGTGCTTCAAGGTGTTGCACTAGGTGTGCGTCGCACTCCTCTGTACACACGCCCCCCCCCCCTCCTCCTCCCCGTTGGCGTCTGTGCCGCGCTTACTTGTAGATTTGCATGCGATTATCGTTTGTTTCGCGTCGTGTGGCTGCTGAGCCTGCCGAGCCCAGCGAGCCCCTAGCGCCCGCGAAGTCGAGGGTAGGCCGCACGCTCCGCGCGGGCGTCGGTCGCTGCTTCGGTTGCCTACCCGGAAGGCGCTCCGTTTTGTTCTCTCTCTCTCTCCCTCTCTCTCTCCCAATGACTCCAACAACATCCCCTTATTCGTATCTTTAGTGCCGTTCGTGATAAAGGCCACCGAGTCAATCGATCGGAAAGAATGCCGGGGTCTCTCATCTCCTGCTCCGACAAGGGCTAACGTTCGTGTGCGAGAGAGAGAGTGAGAGAGAGAGAGGATCAGAGTGGAGTGGCCCTGTTGTACCTGTTGCTGGAGTGTCCGACTCCTCGTGGGCGGCCACGCCGGCGAGGCCGAGGCCTAGCGAGGCGAGTCACAAGGCGACCGTTCGCCGCACCGTTACGTCTTACGGACTGATATTCCGAGAGTCTCTCTCTCTCACTCATAGGGCGTCGCCGTACGGGCGGGAGAGAGAGAGACAGAGCGACGAAAACGACCGACCCTTCGGCATCGGTCCTGCGGCAGCCTCGCATCACATGCCGTCGTGTTGGTTTCGGCTTCGAGTGTACCGCCAGTGTATTGTTTCCCAACGACACAATCTCCCAATAAAATATCACTGAAAGAGACGCAGTCAGTCGTTTCGGCGGCGGCCGGGTTATGTCGTGCACTGGCCCTCGTGCTCCCGTACACCGAATAAAACAGAATGTAGCCCTCCGCCGGCCAGCAGACTGATTCGTCGCTCTGTCTCTCTCGCTCGCACCCAAGAGGGCGTCCCGTGTAGGTGGGAGAAAGAGAGAGCGACGAGATCGACTCTCGGAATCGGCGTGCAGGCCTTGGCCGTGCCATTGACTCGCAGCGCTCTCACCTGTTCGCGCATCGCGTACCCTTCGCTATTTTTACCCCCCGTCCCCTCCCCTCCCCCTCACACCCCTGCCCTTCCTCTCAGCATCTTTGTTTGCAGGCTCAAGGGAAATTACTGCGCCTGTGACCACAAACGAGCTGGATGGCTGCTAGCTTCCGTGTGTGTGCGTGTGTGTGTGTGTGTGTGTGTGTGTGTGTGTGGAGGGATGTATGTGAACCTGCTCTGAATGGGACGCTGGGCATGCCTGGAATAGTGTGGCACGGTGGGGAGGGGTGGAATTTTCTTCACAGAGAGAGAGAGAGAGAGAGAGAGAGAGAGAGAGAGCGCGACGGCCTGACCATGCTGAAGTTCTTCAGACATTGGGTGCACTGTTGAAGCTGCATGCAGTGGAGTCGTGGCGGGCCCTTAGAGTGTAGAGTCTGGAGCCTCCAGGGCGGCAGGCTGGAGTCTGGACGGGCGGGGGTCTCTGACACAACCAGGTCCGAGTTGGAAGGGCCCCAAATATGCAAATGGCGACGGCGGCCTTGGGTGCCCTGGTCCTGTCCTGCCTCGGCCACCACGCCCCACCGCGACGACCCAACACGGCCCACCTCGAGCACGGCCTGCGAGGAAGGGGCTTAAATTCCCTGTTGCCTGGTGTGCGCGATGACGCCACCTCTCGTAAACAGAGAGTCGTGTGGTTTCGCCAGCGTGTGTGTGAGAGCGAACCTGTGTATGTGTGTGAGTGAGAGAGAGAGAGCGTGTGGGTTGGCGAGACGTTCCTCTCTGTATGCGTGTCTCCCGCATTCCGCCCTCGCCAACACTCTCACACACTCACCCTCTCCCACGACTTCCTCTCTCTCTCTCTCTCTCTCTCTCTCTCTCTGCCCCCCTCCCCCTCCCACTCTGCCGCCAGCAAGCGCACAGCATGTGTGCCGTGGCGCCGCGTTTGACAGGCGAAATTTCAAATATTTGTTTCCGCGTGAGGCTTCCCCCCCCTTTCCCCCCCTTTCCCTTTCCCCTCCACTGGCAATCTCATCAGTGGGAAACATTTTATCGGGATTGCGCGGCGGCCGCGGCTGGGGTCGTTAATGCTAGTGCCGTGAGCGTGTGTGTGTGTGTGTCAGAGTGTCCGCCCATGTGTGTGTGTGTTAACCTAATATTGCAGTTGCATATGTCCGCTGTGGCGATAATCCTATTGGCTGGCCTAACTCTGCTCTTTCCGATGTATAGACCTACCCCTCCCCCTTTTCTCTCTTACGACCGACGTTTCACCGTCTCGCATCGCGCCTTTTTTTTTCGGGAATCCTGAATCCCGACCGAATACCCCCCGCACGGTCCGGGCACGTCACTTAGCTTGGGAAGCCTTGGAGGTGGCAGGTCCGTGCCTCTGCCTCCTCCAGCCCCACCCCGCCCCGCCCCGCTCCAGTCCCGACAAGGCCCAGGCCTAAGCCAGCCAGTGCGGTCTCACGGGATTGAATTATATACGCGGCCGTCTTCGAGTTATTATCAGCGGAATTCTCGAGCCGCCCCCCCCCCCCCCCCCCCCTCCCCCTCTTCCGACCAGGAGTCCCGGAGTCCTGGAGTGCGTGCCACCAGTTCCGGTTCCCATCCTAATGAGGCCCTAATTGGTCGAATGTCCGGAAAAGAAATTAATTAAATTCAGTAAACATTCCACTCACAATCTGTATTTCCCGAGCGGGCTGCTGCGGAGTGGAGCGGAGCAGCAAAGCAGCCGGGCAGCAAAGCCAGACGCAGAAGGAGAGGGCACGCGGTGGAGCTAAGCACACACACACACACACGCGCGCGCGCGCACACACACACACACACACACACACACACAGAAAGAGAGAGAGACCGCACACAGACACGCGCACAGACGCGGCGTGGGAGGGCTTTCATGGCCAATCAGGTGTGCATATAGCCACCGCAGCGGGTTGGCACCTGCTCCCTTTATTCCACAAGCACCTCCCGTCCCTGCATATCTCTCTCTCTCGCTCTCGCCCCTCTAGCTCCTCCCTTACGTTTTCACGTTTCAAATTACCCTGCCGTCCGTACCATCTACGTGCCCTCGTGTTACCCTGCAGGCTGCCACCCTCCCCCCCTTCGTCCCCCTTTTTACCCCTCGGTTTACCCCCAGGTTACCCCCCACTTAGGTGCAGCCTGGCTGCCCCCACAGTGTCCCCAGCCCTTGCTGTCTGAAGGCACGATGATCCTTTCGCGTTGATGGTGATGGTTTAGTTTGTATACCTGCCTGCCAATTTTGATTTTCGAATAAAACTGCAACACTACACTGTTTGCTGTCCCATCAGGCAACGCACCTCCCACGGCGCTCTCATCCGGTTTCTTTTTCCTGTGCGCTGTGCGTGTGACTGTGTGTGTGTGTGTGTGTGCGTGCGTCTGTGTCGGTGTGTGTGTGTGCCTGTGTGTGTGTGCGTGTTTTCAGCTGAATCTCGCACGTCGTCGTCCCGCTCATCTGCTTCCTCCTTCAATCTGCGCCCCCTCCACACCCCCTCTTCTTATCCCCCCCCTCCCCGTCTCCCCCCCCCCTTTTCCGCCCCCAGCCACGTTTCGCCCTGGAACGACGCTCTCATAAATTCGCGGGAAACGTCGCCCCCGCGTCCTCTTCCTGGCTGGAGCTGGAGCTCCCTGCGCTGCTGGAAGACGGGGGGCTGGCGGGGGGCAGTGTACTTTTGGGAAACTGCCATATTACAATTGCAAACAATAAGACGCCGCCCGATGCCGAGCCGTAGGTCGCCTCTCGTACGACGCGGGGGAGGGGGACCTTGACGGGGATGGAGCCCCCGGCCCAAGCGGCAGTAGGAAACAGCCCCTTCGCAGCGGAGCGATCTAAACACACCGTCACAGGGGGAGACAGAGAGAGAGAGAGAGAGGAGAGGGAATGAGAGAGAGATAAGGGGGAGAGGGGTAAGGATCTACCCAATTGGCGCTAATAATATAAGCGCAGACAGTAATTGCTGCCCCGACTCATCTCTCTCACTCTCTCTCTCTCTCTCTCTCCTCTCTCTCTCTCTCTCTCTCTCTCTCTCTCTCTCTCTCTCTCTCTCTACACACACACACACACACACACACACACACCATCCCCGATTCTAATCCATGCACATTCGTTGTTGTGACGTGCTCCGTCCGAAGGTGGCCGAGTGGGAGGGCAGCAGTGCCGCGGTCACAGTTGCAGGCCGAAGGCTGAGTGGCGCTCTCAGCGGCTTGTCGCTTTGAGAGAGCGCAGCGCCCAGCCACAGCCGAAGGGGCCGACGGCTGTTTGTGTCTTTGTCAGGCGGTCCGCCCGCGCAGCCAGGCAGGCAGCAGCCAGGCAGGCAGGCAGCCAGGCAGCCAGCCAGCCAGCAGCCATCCCACGGCCCTTCCGCCCGGACTCTGATGATGTCCTTTGAAGTTTGCATTGAGTCGCCTCCGTCTTCCACATCGAAAAGAATGACATCCGACAGGACGTCTCCCCCCCCCCTTTCCCCCTCCCCCTTCCTCCTCCACCTGCCCCGGGGGCGATTCCCTCGGGAACTCTCAAAGGCAGAGCGGCCTCGCCTTGACCGCGGGGCGGGGCGGGGCGGGGCTGACCGCCGAGGGATGCGGATAACGTCGAGATCAGCTCAAGGAAAATTGAATTTGGCGGTCGGTATTTGAACCCGGGCGCCCGCTGATCCCACAACCACGCAGCTCACTACATGCCGTTCGTTCATTATGCAACTGTGCCGTGCGTGCCTGCGTATGTGTGTGTATTTGTGTGTGTGTGTGTGTGTGTGTGTGTGTGTGTGTGTGCGCGCGTGCGTGCGTGTCATTGGACTCCTTGGAAGTCATTAGTGGAGGTGGGGCGTATTATGCATTAACTCAGGGCACTTTGTGGAGGAGGGAGAGACAAGCTGATGTGTGTGTGTGTGTGTGCGAGAGAGAGAGAGAGAGAGAGAGAGAAGCAGACAGAGAGAGCCGCGCACCTGTTGGATGCGTTATTGGCGTGGGATTGATCATTTGCTTGCCGTCCTGCTCGCACACTATTACGAGGCCAGTAGGCGGCTGGCTGTACCATGCCCTGCCATGCCAGGGCGAAGGGGAGTGACGCTCCCCAGGGGAAAGGACAGAGTGATGGGGGGGGGGATTCATTCGTTGGGGGAAATAGGCGAGCCGCCGAGTGGAAGAACCAGTAAAGCCCGTTTGCATGTGACGGGCTAATTTCGAATGTTTTGCAGCGGACCAGATGCGTTTCCTCTCTCTCTCTGTGTGTGTGTGTGTGTGTGTAGCATGACCGCGGATGGGATTCCAGTTAAGTGGGGGGATGCACTCGGCCTGTGTTTCGACATGTTTTCCCTTCTCCGTCACACACACAATACTGAAAAAAAAAACAACAACTAATCTTCTCTCTCTCGCTCTCTTTCACACACACACACTACTCTCACAGCCTGATGCAGCCAGCACCCAAGCGAGCAAGAAAGCAATCAGGGTACCGCCACTCTCTCTCTCACACATACGCTGCACCGTGACCATACAAATGGCTATTAGGCCATGTTTTAACCAGAGCGATCGGGGTGGCCAGCCAGGCAGGCAGGCAGGCAGGCCGCGTGCAAAAGAAAGGGTGAGGCGAAGGGTGCGCGAAGGGAGTCTGCTCTTCGGCCGGTCGGTCCGAGGTTCGGTCCGAGGTTCGGTCGGCCCGTCCTGCGGGCCCTACACCGTAACGACAGCTGCGGCGGCCCTCTTTATACTTTCCAGCGCAGCGGCAGCACAGCCCTTTGTTTTTGTAAACTTAAAAGCCTCGATCGTACTTTCCTTTTTTTTCGCCCCTTTTTTTTCTCTTTCGCCAGCGGCAATTGGAGCGCGTTTGCGGCATGATGGGCCGTTAGTCGGGGTAAAGGTCCCATCAAGGGCGACATGGCGTCCAATTGGGGCAGCGGAGACACTGGAAAAAGGGAAAGCAACGCAGCGGGCAAATGGTGGAAAAGCCGGACGTGAAAAGTGTTATAATCCGGCGTGCAGTCGACGCTAGACGTGTGCGCCGACCCTAATTTGATCGGCGGCGGCGCTTGGCCAATTTAAGGCCGGCGGCGGCGGCGTAATCGGCGTATTCGGCGTGAAAGAAATTTTGATTTTACCAACAATGGGTCTCAAATTTGTGAATCACATGTTAAAAATGATAGAAGTGCTAAAGTAGAGGAAGTTTTTAAAAAAATATACGTTAAATACGTAAAAGACCTTTTACTTTCTTGGTGTTAGTTTTTCGGCATTTTAGAACTACGTCGCCAAAGCGGAGAGAGGGGAGGGGAAGGGAAGGCGAATACAGGGTGGCTCATTTTTGTCAGAAAAACGCGTTTAGCTCAAGGAAACTTCAGGTTTTTGAGGTATTTTTGATCTAAGACCTTCAGCACCAAAAGTTTCATTCGCGCCGATTACGCCGACCGTATGGACCGGCGGCGGCGGCGCGGCTGCCTTCGACGGCGGCGGCGTCGTGACCGGTCAGCGCACATCTCTAGTCGACGCTGCGGCCCGGAGCGCGGAGGGTCCCGGGGGCGTCGGCGGTCCCGAGGGCCCTTCCCATTCAGGGTCGAGGCGGCGGTCATTACCACGCTGATGGCGACCAGCATGTCTCTCTCGCTTTCGTGGGTGGCGGCGCGGGGGTGCGAGAGAGACAGAGCGCTGCTGCTCGGGATGGCCGGCCCGGGCTTGCCCAGGCTCGCCCAGCCCGGCGACAGAGACAAAAGTGGCGTTGTTATTTTGACGAGCACGCGGCAGGCCGCGTCGAGGCCGTGGCCCAGGCCGTGCGGAGTGCGGTGGGCTGGCCCGGCGGGCTGCGGGGCCTGCCAGAGCCTGCGATCGGGTGGGTAAGGCGGCCGAGCGCTACCCGGCCGGCCCGGCACTCTTTGACTTGCTCACCCGGCCACAGCCGCCCCTACCCAGACCCAGACCCACCCGCTGTTGAGGTGACCGGGTAACGCGCTACCCACCACGGGTGCACAGACCCAGCGTGCCGACGACGGCTCGACCCGAGCCCAGCGCGGCCCGCAGCCGTCGCCGGCGAGGCAGGCGGCAGTCAGCGAGCCGCCAGTCGACACACTGTCTCTCTCGCACTCGTTGGCTGCTTATGGGAGTGAGAGAGCGAGATGCCACTCGCCTGACGCCCGTCAGTCGCTTGGCGCGGCTGTGGTTGGTTTTGCCTCGCCGTCGGCGCTGTGGCTCGTCGATCGGGGGCTGGTCGCCGCCGCTGGCCGCTACGTGTGAGTGTGTGTGTGTTTCAGTCTAGGTCCGCCGGAGGGAACGCGCCCCAAGGGTGAAACCCGCGGGGAAGGTCCCCCCGGGCCCCGGCGGCCGACCGCGGGGCCCCGGAGGGGGGGGGGTCCGGGCGGGGCGGCCCGCCCTTCCCATTCGGGCGGGGGGGTAAACGGAGGGCACCACTGCTGCTCCGCATCGGGGGCCCGGGGGGGGGTGCGCGGCGTGCGCGGGGGTGGCCGGCCCGGCGCCGGCTCGCCCGCCGGCGACGGAGTGGGTTTTTGGCCGGCCGGGCCAGCCCCGCGACCGTGCGGCCGTGGCCCAGGCCGGGGCCGGCGGGGAGCGGTGGCTCCCGGGCGGGCTGCGGGGCCTGCAGTGCCGTGGTCAGTAAGTAATTGAGCGTCACGTTCGGCCTGTCCCGGCCTCGGCCCGCGCGGCAGCCACAGTGGGGAAGACCGGTGGAGGCGGCCAAAATCCCGGACGCGTTTTGAGCTCCGAGTCGCTGAACAGGACTCGAACCGAACGTGTGACCCCACCAATGGATTGCTCTCCGAACGAGGAATCCTTTGGTGGGGTCGCACTTTCGGTACGAGTCCTATGTAGCCACTCTAGAGTCTGCTTCGAGCCCTATTTAGCGACCCTGGAGCTCAAAACGCGTGAAGCATTTTGGCCGCCTCCGCCGGCCGTCTGGCCCACTGTGGGCGCGGCGCTCGGCACGGCGGCGGTGATCCTTGGCGGCCGAGGCCAAGCACGGTCTTCGCTTTGACGGCGGCCCCGGAGGTGGACGTGGACGTGCGGTTGATTTTTCTTCCCGCTTTCCCAGCCGAGCGACACAGAAGAGCGGCGTTTCGCCCCATGCCCCTCCCGCCCTCATGAGGAGCCCCATGAGTGCGAGAGAGACAGAGCGACGACTCTCAGTGTGCTTTGCTCGCGTGTCGGTTGGGAACCTCGCGGGATTAGGGCCGGCCGCTTCGTTCCACGTTATTCCCCGCATAAATTCCCCCACATTGTCAAACGCGAGGCTGCGATGCCGCGATGCTGCGATCCTGTCGATAGGTGGCGCGAAATTTGAAAATGGCTTTGCGCGCCGCGGCGCTATATCCGGTTCCATCCCCGCGGTCACTATGTCATTGCAGAATGAATTACTGGCCACCTCGCGCCGTCCCGCCCCGCCCCGCCTCGCCCCGCCCCCACCCCGCCCTACCCCACCCCACCCCGCCCCGCCCCGCCGCTCAGCCCCCGTGATTTATGTCTCGTCATATCATATCCGGTCAGGGGGACCACCCGTAAGCGACGACGTCGGGCTACTCACCCCACCACCAAATACTTTTCTGTCTCTCTCGCACCCGCTCGCACCTCTACGGATGCGCCACGAGTGCGCGAGAGAGAGAGAGAGAGAGAGAGAGAAGAGAGAGAGAGAGAGAGAGAGAGAGAGACGCAGAGCGTCGAAACAGCTAGACTGCTCGCTTGCCTCTCGTCAAATGTAACCCCTGTATCAATAATAACATCGTCGCGAACAGAGGCAGCAACAACAACAATAACATGGACAACAACAACAGGGGCTGTGTGCCCGCAAATAAATGAAAGCCACGGCTCTCTCCTTTCACCCCCCGGAGGCCGGCTCAAGATTCCAGGAAGTGGGAGTGGGATGGAAAAGGATGCGCATTGTTGTTGTTCGGAAACGCTGCGTTTCTTCTCCCTCTACGTGTGTGTGTGTGTGTGGGGGGGGGCTTCCAGGACAGAGGCACGCCCTCGTCTATTGCCACGGAAGCTTATTCCTATTTGTGAGCACTGGGTTATGGGTTCGATCGGTTCGATTTGCCAGGGCCCTCATATTGCTTTCTCGCTGGCCGGAACGTGGTCTCATCCGCCACCGTGTACAGTCTGTACAGCACGGAAAAAAATGGATTTGCTAGCCCAGCTAAAAATTAGCCGAGGCAGCTAATGTATTGGCTGGTATGGCGCCACCGGAGATTTTAGGTGGCACAGCCAAACTACAGCTGCACTAGCTATTTTGTTAGGTGTTACAACTTTTGAATATTGGCATACGCTGCATGCATATTAGTTGAGGCAACTAATATTTTTGCCTTCCTTCGGTGAAAATCAGCTGTTTGGACTAACATGGGCCAAAAGTCGCCCCAAAAAACGTTCAGGAAAGGGGATGCGAACTCCAGTCTCGCAGTTTCAGAGACGGGGACGGTACCACCGCGCCACCACGTCATTAGGAGAATAGCGGCACCAGCCACGCATTTAGCACTTTGCGACGGGCAACGTTCGTTCCCTCGCGCTGTTGAGACTATGAAGAAAATGCCCCTGGTCACATTGCTAGATGTCATCGCAGCGCCGTGGTACCGTCCTCATCTCGTAAAACAAAGGACAAGGGTTCGCGTCCTCTTTGCCTAACTTTTTGTGCGCATTTGGCCCATGTTAGCCACGCTGACCCATTTATTGGTGGTGGGCCAAATTTCACCGAAGGAAGGAAAATATTAGTTGCCCCCAAAAATGCGCTGCGTATGCCTATTCAGAAGTTATACACCAACAAAATAGCTATTCCCAGCTACATTTGGGGGCCCATTTTAAATGGGGCGATCCGGCCAATTTCCCGGGCCCTCAAAATTTTTTGCTGGGGCTGGCCAAACCCCCATTTTTTCCCCGTAAGTACACTGTACCACTACACATTGCGGATCGTGATGGCCAGCAGACTGATTCCGAGAGTCGTTTTCGTCGCTCTGTCTCTCTCGCACCTTTACGGGTCTCTCTAGAGTGCGAGAGAGACAGAGCGAGGAAAACCCCCCCCGGGGATCAGTCTTCATGGTTCGAGTTGTTGTCTCTCAGCGTGGCGGTTAAATGGCCGGGAAGACACGCGTCGGACGTCAATCGAGTTATGGACCTCGTCGCTACTCCACGCGCGAGGCACCGGGACACTCAAAGCAGACGCCCTCCGGCGATACCCCTGCACGCTGAAGTATAACTCTAAACGCTGGCCGTGCATTGAAGCATGGAGTATCCACGGCGTTGTTGCTGTCGAAATACTCCTCCTGAAAAGCCAGTAATCCACCACACCACGCGTGGTGGGGTATTGACAATTTCGTTTGTTTTACCCTTGCCAATAATTAACGCTTGCCAGGAAATGCCTTAATCTGGCGATACCCCGCGCCACCCGCCGCTCCGCGCTCCGTTCCGCCTTTTTAGCGCGGGGGTATCGCCGTCTTTGCGCCGCGACTTTGACAGTTTGACGTCAGAAGCAGCGCCTTGATTGGCTGCAGACTGATGCCGAGAGTCGTTGTCGTCGCTCTGTCTCTGCCGCGCCTCTACAGGACGCCCCGTGAGTGCGAGAGAGACAGAGCGACGAAAACGACTCTCAGTGTGCTGGCAGCGCAAAGCAGCGCGAAGCGACACCTCAAAGGGAAGCGCCACTTTGCGGCTGTGGCTTCGTTTGGGGTTCGTTTAGAAGTACTCACAGTGAACGAGCGCCAGATTAGTGAGGGAGAGAGGGGGGGCAATTAGAGAGAGAACTCGCTGCTCTGATTGGTCCAGTAGACGCGGAGAAAGGGGGAGGGGTGCCTCGATGACGTGTCACTCTGACTGGAAATGTGGCCAGTTACTGTACGCATCGGGGCGTGGCGGGGCGGGGCGGGGCGGGGTGGGAGCGTTCCACCGCATCACGCAACCGAGAGACTTTGGCTTTGGCTCCAGACCGCGTTTCTCCGACAACATTCCGTTTCTCCGAGAGCGCGCTTATTTTTCATAATTTGTCAACATTTTTAAGGACGCTGCATTGCTCTTCAACTGCATTGTCGATGAAAAGCAATCTGAGCTGATGGTAAAAACGGTTCCTGGTTTTTCTAGGAACCCTATGACAAAGAGAGAGGTGATTTCCAGGGAGTTCCTGGAAAAAACAGGAACCGCTTTTACCGTGCACCGCCACTCACCACTGCCAAAGACCAAAGAACGTGAAGGGCTGTTGTCGGTGCTCTTGTGCTCTTTCACGTGTGTATGTCGGGGGATGTGGACTCACTCGGTCCGGCCGACCGCGGACCAACCCGCAGAGGGAAATTGTTCGATTCTCGGAACGCATATTCGCGGAGCCCGAAGCGGAGCGCCGGACGCGAAACACAGCGCGCTAGCCACCGAGTTGGAATGTGGGTCAAAGGGGACTCCTGCTGCTGTGACTCTCTCAGACTCCCATGGTTGTTACTCCTCTCACAGTCTCCTTTGCAGTGCCTCCTCTCACAGTCTCCTTTGCAGTGCCCCCTCTCACAGACTCCTTATTGCAGTGACCTCTCTCACAGACTCCTATTGCAGAGACCCCTCTCACAGACTCCTATTGCAGAGACCCCTCTCACAGACTCCTATTGCAGTGACCCCTCTCACAGACTCCTATTGCAGAGACCCCTCTCACAGACTCCTATTGCAGAGACCCCTCTCACAGACTCCTATTGCAGAGACCCCTCTCACAGACTCCTATTGCAGAGACCCCTCTCACAGACTCCTATTGCAGAGACCCCTCTCACAGACTCCTATTGCAGAGACCCCTCTCACAGACTCCTATTGCAGAGACCCCTCTCACAGACTCCTATTGCAGAGACCCCTCTCACAGACTCCTATTGCAGAGACCCCTCTAACAGACTCCTATTGCAGAGACCCCTCTCACAGACTCCTATTGCAGAGACTCCTCTCACAGACTCCTATTGCAGAGACCCCTCTCACAGACTCCTATTGCAGAGACCCCTCTCACAGACTCCTATTGCAGAGACCCCTCTCACAGACTCCTATTGCAGAGACCCCTCTCACAGACTCCTATTGCAGAGACCCCTCTCACAGACTCCTATTGCAGAGCCCCCTCTCACAGACTCCTATTGCAGTGACTCCTCTCACGGACTCACAGGTCCTTGTTGCAAAGTGACTTGCTGCCTTTCACAGACTCCTCCCCTTCTGCTTGCAGGCTTCCTCAAGACTGGCGCCAAAAGCTCGGCGCAGGGCAACTTCGGCCTGATGGACCTGGTGGCGGCCCTGCACTGGCTGCGCGAGAACCTGCCCGCGTTCGGCGGCGACCCGCAGCGAGTCACTCTCATGGGCCACGGCACGGGGGCGGCGCTGGCCAACGTGGTGGCGGTGTCGCCCGTCGCAAAGGGTAAGTGCACTGTAAAATAAAATAAAAATTATAACAAAACTTGTAAAGACGTACACTTTCCAAATCGCTCTTGCTACCATTGCAGGAGTGAGTGTGTTGGCAGTAAACGCGGCTCGACGCGGGTTCAATGTTCGAAGTTCGAATCCCACCGGCTGCCTTTCTTATTTTCCGCACTTACATTGTTGCTTCCCCCTCCCCTGCGCGTTTCGGCCGCACCACGCGACCGAACCTATATTTCTTATTTATGGCTGGCGATGCGCGTTGCCTTGGCGTTGCCTCTCCGTCACACACCCCCTTGTGTCGGGTGCCAAGCGCAGCAGTCTCCCCCCTCCCCCTTTTCCCCGGAGACGAGAGCCGAGCCAGCGCGAGCCGGGCGAAGGCGAAGCTAGGCGGGACGAAGAAGGCCCTGAAGGCGAGGCACGCTGGCCAAAGTCATTAGTGTTTTTGCCGTTTCGGTTTCGGCCGAGAGTTGAACGGCAAAGTGGTACGATTCCTGCTGCTGCCGCATCGCACAGGGTCGGCCGTGGGGCGGGGCGGGGCGTGGTGGGGCGGCGCGCAGCTGGGGCGTCTTAACCAAAGACTGTGTGTGTGCTGAGCCACGGCCACGCCACGCGGCGCGCTGGCTGGGCCAACACACGGGTCACTGCACCCCCAAGCCGACACGCCGCCGCCCTTTTTGACCTAGACTGTTTTCGAAACTTAAATTTTCATCATCAGTGCATTATCCCGCTAACATTATCCCCGTGCTCTATAAAAAAAATCTTTGCGCACTCTATGAAAAACCTTTGCGCGCTCTTTGAAAAAACTGCACATTCTATAAAAAATATCTACGCATTCTATGAAAAATATCTACACACTCTATGCAAAACATCTACGCGTTCTATGAAAAATCTCTGCGCACTCTATTAAAAACCTCTGCGCACTCCAGAAAAGGCCTGTTCAAAGGCCCTAGTGTCTTAATAAGTACTGTACAAAGTCTAACCGCGTGAGTGAGACAAGGTGGCCGAGGGCAGGACTCTAGGTGGCTCTGTGAGTGGGACTCTAGGTGGCTCTGCGAGTGAGACAAGGTGTCCGTGGGCAGGACTCTAGGTGGCTCTGTGAGTGGGACTCTAGGTGGCTCTGCGAGTGAGACAAGGTGTCCGTGGGCAGGACTCTAGGTGGCTCTGTGAGTGGGACTCTAGGTGGCCCTGGGTGGCGTGGCCCGGTCCTGGGAGGGCTCGGCTTGGCTGTGCATGCATAAACCATGAGACACGGCCCGCCGGAGAACCGCTGCCGCCTTTTCGCAGTGGAGTGCCAGGAGGAAGGGGGGGGGGGCTTTAGGCTTCGCCACACATAATCAATCCCCGGCAGCTCAAATTGGCGAGGGAAGCACGTGTCTCGCTCGTTGGGCACTGCCGCGGGCAGTCCAGCAGAGACCATAAAAAAAAATTATTTTTTCTTGAAAAAAAAACTGTTTCTTTTAATTTAATTTTTTTTTTAAATTTCGGCAGCCAGAAAATTACTTTTTTCTCCAGCGTCATGTGTATAGACTGTCCGAATAACGGAAGAACCATGTGTATCTGGCTGCGGCTGCGCCCCCGGGCTGTTTTCTTTTCCTTATATTTGGTGGGGGAGTGCGGTGTGTGTGACCTGGCGTGGCGGGGTGGGGTGGGGTGGGGTCGGGCGGGGTGGGCTGAGGACGAGCACCCGACTGGCGAACCCCCAGTACCTCAACGATAACAACAAAAAAAGAGCAACGCGTTGTATGCCGAATGGTCGTGGAACGAAGTTGGATGCAATTTAATCTACTACGAAACCCCGCGGTCTCTTGCGCGTTATTGGTTCAATTTAGTCCGCTGCAAAAGTAGTTTTCTCTCCTGTGGGGAAAGGGGAGGGGCAGGCGGGGGCGCTCATTGGATTTCGGCGGCCAGGCGAATCCACCACGGCGTGCATTGGCTTTCAGTGTGCCACGCTCGACCGCCTGATGATTCGGTACGGCCACTTTCTCGTCTCTGTCTCTGTCGCACCTGTGCAGCGACCCACGGGAGTGCGAGAGAGAAGGCACACTGGCTGATTTGGGAAGCAGTCCAATCAGCGATTTCTCTCCGAGTCCGCCGTGGCTTTCCGACCCTCGTTCTGACCACATCCTCACTCCGAAAATTTTTGAATGCCACTTGATGACAATTTCAAGGCTGATTTTTCTAATCAGAATGTCATTAAACTAATGGATGACGTAGTTGTCACGTCCATGCTAGTACAGGAACATGGGTGAAATGGTCGTCCGAAATTGTCATCAATTTGAAAGTGGTGAAAAATGCCAGCCTCTCTCTTGTCGTGTGACAAGTGTCATGTTTTCAAGTGACCCTGCTGCAAGGACCCTGCAGGAGGCATCCGGTGGGGTTTTCAGCCGCTGCTTACAGTGTCTCTGCCTGTTCCAGAGCTGCTGCACCGGGTGGTACTGCTGTCGGGGTGCGCGCTGAGTCCCTGGGCTCTGCAGCGCGACCCGCTGGCCGTGAAGCGCCGCGTGGCGGAGCAGACGGGGTGCCACGGCGACCTGCTGGAGGACGACCTGGCGCCCTGCCTGCGCGCGCGCCCGCTGCACCAGCTGCTCGCCGTGCGCCTTGACCCGCCCCGCTTCCTGCCCGGCTTCGCCCCCTTCGTGGACGGCGCCGTGCTGCTCGGCGCGGGCTCCACCTCGCTCGGCGACCTGGGTAAGCACACTGAGAAAACCTCAACAACTTGTCTTACAAAGAAAAGCAACTCGCTAACACAAAGTGTTTTGAGCATGCATAAGCTTACAAAGAAAATACTTGGTAAACAGCAGCGGTGGGTTCACAGTGTGGCGGTTGAAGGGCATGACCGACTGAAAGCGAAGGTCTTGCAGTGCAGAGCGTAGCAACAGGTGGAGCTTGACCATGCCCCTGTTTATGAAACCAAGTGTTTTGCTCATTCCTTGAAACGTGGAGACTCAGTACATGTCGCTTCTCCGCGGCTCTTGTTAGAACGTCGTATGTAGCAGGGATCAACAGTGGTATCGGAAATCTCTAAAGGTTATTACTCTTTCTCGTTTTCATTCGAGTACGTCGATTTTCGCCGCAGCAATCGTTTGCAAATTGTGGGTTGTTTGAAAACAGTCCCAATTCCCCACCCTGAGTTCCCCCCTCCCCTTCCTCCCGGCTGACGGAGTGCCCGTAGCTCTTGCCGGTGAAACGTCCCCGGTTCGAATACAGCCTCCAGACGCAGCGCATTTCTCAGCCCTTATCCGTCACTGTCCCTGAAAGTAGCATAATGAACCCGTCCCTTCCGAATAAGCAACCCCATCCCCACCCCCTTCCCCCGTGCCCCTCGGGCATCCAATCTCTGCCCCTGAAATTTGTCACGGAGAATCGACGTGCGGAATGGCACCGAGTGGCCGCCTCGCCACGCCACGCCCCGCCCTATCCCGCCCCGCCCTATCCCCCCGCCCCTCCCCGCCCCGCCCCACCCCGCCCCGCCCCGCCCCACCCCGCCACGCCCCGCCCCGCCCCGCCACGCCCCGCGAAAAGACGGCTTCCCGCGCATTCTTCTGGCCCTTTCTTCAATTCTCTGTGTATGTATAGGGCCACATTGCCTGCGGCCCTTCCATACAGGGTCGCACAATACGCAAGAAGAGTTGCGGGAGCTGAGCCTATCTCTCTCTCTCTCTCTCTCTCTCTCTCTCTCTCTCTCTCTCTCTCTCTCTCTCTCTCTCTCTCTCTCTCCTCTCTCTCTCTCTCTCTCTCTCTCTCCCTCTCTCCCTTTCATTCCACGCTTACCCTGTTTAAAAACCCTTGGGAAACTTGGTGCGAAAAAGATTTTATTATTTCTATTTTGCGTAAGTTTCTGGCAGGTATGTGGAACAATAAAATCTATTTTTGAAAAGCGAACTTTTTGGAGATTTCCAATAGAGTTTCAAAACGCCTTTTTTTCGAGAGTTTCTTTAACAGTGTAGCCCCTGTATCCTGTCGTCCACATTATCGTGCCCACTTGTTTTTACCGCTCTCCGTTCCCTCCCTCTCACTCCCACTTTGTTTCTTCTTCCCCCACTTTGCACCCTCCCCCTCCCCTTGCCTCCTCCCCTTGCCTCCTCTCCCTTCCCCCTCCGCTCTCCATCCCCTCCCCTCCCCTGCCGCTCCAACGCTCCTTCTTTTGCACCTCTGTGCCTCCACCTCCCCTCCCCTCCCCCTCTCCTCCGTCCGCACCTCCCTGCCCCCTTCCCCTCCGCTTGCCCTGACCCTTGTCGCGAAGAAGGGAGGTGAGAAACGGGCAGTTCGGGCCGACGGGGTCGGGGTGGCGTGGCGTGGCGTGGCGTGGCGTGGCGTGGCGTGGCGAGGCGGTCCCGCGGCAGCAGACTGCTTCCGAACCGCCGCTTTCATCGCTCTGTCTCTGTCGCACTCATGGTCCGTCCCCGGCGGGGTGCGAGAGAGACAGAGCGACGACACGACGAATCTCCGGAACGGCAGGGCGGCCCGGGACGGTCCAGGAAGGGCGGTCGAGGCTGGAAATGCGGCGAACTCTTCAATCACAGTCTTCTCGGGCGAGGCGGCCCGGGCTGGGCCAGGCTAGGCTGGGCGATCACTGGTAAAACTAAAGCGTAGTTTCACCCTCTATTTACCAGCGATATCAATTTACGCTTGAAATCAAGCGTAACAGGCTCGTCCACCGAGATTCCCCCTATGCATGGGAAAATTTGAAGTGTACACTGCAAAGCCAGTGGTCAGTTACGTCTTCAAGTATAACTCTATGTGCTTCCTAACGCACACCAAGTCGAGGGGGTAACCACTCGCGTACAGTATACGCTGTAGTTTTTTCCAGTGATGCTTCCGCAAACGCTCTCTCCAAACTCGTCCCAACCGAACTAGCGACGCGCGAGGCACGCCAAGAACCGTGTCGGCTCGCCCTCATAATATTCTTTTCCTTCTTGCCCCGCATCGCGGTCCGCGAGTCCGTTGCCGCAACCGCGCTGTAAAGTCCAAACTTTCATCTTCTTTTCGTCCTTTTACTGCGTTGCCCGACCGCGGCCTGGCGGGCCTGGCGGGGGGCCTCGCCGTGGACGACGCCGCCTTCGGGCCCGCGACGTCCGCGACGTCGGCAGTGGAAGTTGGCCGCCTGCAGACTGATTCCGAGAGTCGTCGCTCTGTCTCTCTCGCACTCACGGGTGCCCCGCACAGGTGCAAGAGGGACAGAGCAACGACTCTCGGAATCAGTGTGCTGCTTTCCGAGTGTAGGCGCGCGCAATGCGGGCAGGGCGGGGCAGGGTGGCCGGCTTGTTAGGCCACTACACTGCAGGCAGAGTTTGGCAGGCCTGCTCCATCGGGGTCGGGTCGGGGAGGCTCGAGCCACCTAACCGCAACGGAGAGTGAAAACTAGCAGCCGCTGAGTGTAAGTGGGTGCATCGAGGGGCGGTGCAAGGCGGGGCGGGGCGGGGCGGGGCGGGGCGGGGCGGGGCGGGGCGGGGTTCGCGCTATCTCGTTGCACTTCCGTTCAAACAGTCTAGGGATGGAAGTTGTGCGTCCGGGGCGTCCCAGGCGCCCCGCCCCAAACTTGCCCCGGGAAGCCATTCAACAGTTGTTGGCGATGCAGCACGGCGCGTTCGGCCCCGCACCGCAATGCACCGCAATGCACCGCAATGCACCGCAATGCACCGCAATGCACCGCAATGCACCGCAATGCACCGCAATGCACCGCAATGCACCGCAATGCACCGCAATGCACCGCACTAATTGGATTGCCGCGCACGTGCGAGAGAGACGGTTCTTATCTCTCTCGGCGTGGAACTTGCAACGACGAAGAAAGCACTCCTGGCGGTCTGCGGCAGCAGAGCTTCTGTCTCTCTCGCTCCGCTGCGGGACGCCCCGTGAGTGCGAGAGAGACGGAAACACTGTTTGGAATCCGGTTCCGGACGTAGGCCGGAATCCCTCGGGCTCCTTGGAGGCCTTGGCCAGGCCTTGGCCTTCTTGCAGTGGAGTGGTCGGGCCTCCTGTTTCCGGAGGGCCGTGTCGTCGCTCTGTCTCTGTCGCACTCGAGGGGCGTGGCGTGGCGGTGCGAGAGAGACAGATTCCCTCGGAATGAGGCGGCTGCTCGCTCGCTGCGGAATGAATATGCCACGACTCGTTTGATGTATCGATGCTAACCAGGCAGAAGATGCGACATAAGTTGGACGCCTCTCTCTCTCTCCCTTGGCTCCGGCTCGCCCTGGGCCCGCCCTGCCCTCGTCGCACCCTGGCAGATTTATCGCAGTGGAGGCCGCGTAACGTTTTCCTAGCCCTGTCCTCGTTGCTCTAATGGGCTGCCAGTGAGTGCGAGAGAGAGGGACGGCGTTACGTGGGTATGTGGACGAACCCTATGGCTTGGCCGGGCTTGGCACACTGCGGGGAGTGCGTCCCATTTCGGGGGAATCCTTCCAAAGTTGGAAACATGAGTAAAAGGCTTTTTGTTGCTGCTTTTGTAACGGTATGATGCTGAAGCATTTCACCGCAAATCCATCATAGTACGTGTGCACAATGAACTATGATGTCTCGTACAAAATTGTACATAACTTTCCAAAACTTTTTGGATTTGTTATTCTCCGACTAAGTGTGTCTTTTGTCTGCAGGCGGCGGCGCCGAGCTGGCAGACTTCCCCACCCGGGACCTCATGTTCGGCCTCACCACCACCGAGTCCTACCTGGACCTGTCGGCGCAGGACCTCGAATTCGGCTTCAACGAGACGCGGCGGGACCGCATCCTCAGGACCTACGTGCGCAACGCGTACCTGTACCACCTCAACGAGATCTTCGCCACGCTCAAGAACGAGTACACGGACTGGGAGCGGCCGGTGCAGAACCCGCTGAGCGTCCGGGACGCCACGCTGGAGGTGCTCTCGGACGGACAGACCACGGCGCCGCTGCTGCGCGTCGGCTTCCTGCACACTGCCAGGGCGCGGGGCGGCACGCGCGGCGGCAGGACCTACTTCATGCACTTCAAGCACCAGAGCGGCGAGCGGGACTTTCCCCAGGTCGGTGCACTGTTAGGCTGTGAGGGTGTGGTTTTGTAGCGCCCGCCGAGTCGAGGCTAGGCCGCACGCTCAACACAGCTTCTCTCTCTCTCTCTCTCCCCTCCCCCGTCCCCTTTTGATCTCCCTTCTCTTCATTTTCAATCGCGGTACAGAGCGGCGATGCCTGGCCTCTCCCACATGGAGCTGCAGACTGTTTCCGAACGCTGCTTTGCCGCTCTGTCTCTCTCGCACCCCATACGGACCGCCCCATGAGTGCGAGAGAGACAGAGCGACGAGAGCGGTTTTCGGAATCAGTCTGCAGCGCCGCTGCGCTCACAAAGCCACCGCACCGCAGCATCAAGTTTCGGCCGGCCACGCGGCCACGCGGCCATCGGCGCAGCTTTCCTACACTGTCGCGGCGGATATTCGATACCCGCTCTTTCCCCGCCGAGTCCCGCGGCACCGAACAGAACTCGATCCGCGAGCCGAACGAGTTGGCGAGACCGTGCCGCGCCCGAGAAATGGGCACTTTTCAGCGACTTTCCCTCAGTGACAACGTGACGAAGAAAGGCTGTCCACTGGACGCGAAACGAACACCAACGCCTCGAGGCCTTCGCCGCCCGGGGAAAGCGGCGCCTAGTTTTCCCCATCGGTTTCCCACCCTCCTGGAAAAGGAGGTCGTTTTTCCCGGTTTTTCCTGGGTGACCCTTGGAAACCCGGACACTGGGCCGTACAGCTGAATTGGGGACCGGAGGGGGTGGCCAAAAAACTCAAGACACGTTTTGAGCTCCAGAGTCGCTACGCAGGACTCGAACTAAACGTGTGACCCCACCAATGGATTGCTCTCCGAACGAGGAATCCATTAATGGGGTCACACGTTCCGTTCGAGTCCCATTTAGCGATTTCGGATCCGGACCTCAAAACCCGTCCGGGATTTTGACCGCCTCCACCGGTCTTCTGGCCCACAGTGGAGTGGGGACTGCCTGCCAGGCCTCTGGAGGCTGCGCTGCGCCGGGCTGCGGCGGGGTGGGCTTGAGCCGGCTGGAGGCTTTTAGCCGCTGTTTCCTGGGGCCTTACTTATTCACCCCGTCTTAGGTATTGTGTTGAGCGAGTGATCAGCCTCTGGGCGTCGCAGTCGTCGCTCATGCGGGATGAACAGTGTCGCGCCGTCTCTCTCGCACTCGGCGGGCGGCCCGTATGGCCGTATGGGTGCGAGAGAGACAAACGCACTGTTCGGTACAGCTCCGCACGTCCTGGGTTTTTCATTCGGGGAGCGGCGCGTAGGCCGTGGACATTTCAACCCCACCCCCACGCAGCCACAGATCCCAATAAATATTACAGTGCTGGCAAGAAGAGCGCCGGCGAAAGGATAAATTGGTTTCGCTGGTTTCGCATTGCAGGTAGCGCGGGCTGGCTGGCTCCCTGGCGGGGCTGGCAGGCTGGGCTGGCGTGGGCTGCACAGTGGGCCAGAAGACCGGCGCAGGCGGCCAAAACTCTGGACGCGTCTTGAGCTCCAGAGTCGCTAAATGGGACTCGAACCGAACGTGTGACCCCACCAATG
Source organism: Thrips palmi (assembly GCF_012932325.1). Lineage (NCBI taxonomy): Eukaryota > Metazoa > Arthropoda > Insecta > Thysanoptera > Thripidae > Thrips > Thrips palmi. Next base: position 2,460,448 of record NW_023144622.1, read on the forward strand.
GATTTCTCTCCGAACGAGGAATCCCTTGGTGGGGTCACTCGTTCGGTTCTAGTCCTGTTCAACGAGTCCGGAGCACAAAACGCGTCTAGACGTTTGGCCGCCTCCACCGGTCTTCTGGCCCACTGTGGGCCGCCTACTGTCTGTGTGTCTCAGACAAGCGGGGTCGCTCCCACTCGTTCTGCCCCCGACACGCCGAGCCTGCAAAAAGAGCCCCGACTCGCCGCGGCATGACTAACGCAATCCTTCCTGTGCCCCTTCCCTCCTCCCTCCCCCCCCCCTCCCCCACCACCTCAAGCTTCACAGGGAGGCAAACTAATTCGCCGTTCTAATCCTCTCCGCCGCAGCCAGTTTTTCTTGGTTTTCTAAAGCTGTCCGCTCCTTTCCCGTATCCTGGTAATGGTTTTGCTGTTCGGGTGAAAGAGCGCAGAGAGAGAGAGAGAGAGAGAGAGAGAGAGAGAGAGAGAGAGAGAGAGAGAGAGAGAGAGAGAGAGAGAGAAACACCGGGGGGGGCAGTGAGTACGCTTAGGAGCTCGGTGTTGTGGGGTCGCAGATCAAGGAATGAAACCAAGGCCAACTGTATCCTGTGCCCCGAGGAACGAGTGTCTAAAAAGAAGAGGCCAAAACGAGTGTGTAAAAAGAAAGGGTCAAAACGAAACCCTGTTCTGTTTATTCGACTCCACATCTTTTTTTTAAATCCCTTTACGTTCCCCCTTTCCCCTTTTTTGCAGCCCCGTGTTCCCTACCTTGTTTGCTTTTCTTTGGCAGACACGAGACACGATACCGCACCCGAATACTACTTGAATGCGTTTCGGAATCCGCGACTTCGACTTCGACCTTCTGACCCCCGTCGTCGCGGTGCATGCAAACTCGAACGGAGAGAGAGACAGCCGAAGTCTTTGTTTATGATCATTTCGATTTATACGTACTGCACTTCCGCTTTGCAGCCGCCGAGGCCGGCCTTCCGTCGTTACGGACTTACGACGCGTCGTCGATGACGGAAACTTTTACAACGCTCTTCCCTCGTTTTTTTTTGTGTGCGTGTGTTTGTTTTACTGTGGCACAACGCGCAGTTTCGGGGGGCCAAAGCCTCGCCCTGTCGGAAGTCATGCATGGGGTGTACCCATTCGTGTAACACGCACACACACACACACACACACACACACACACACACAGACGCGAGTCGCGGGAGGCTGTTTTACGATCGCAGACGCCCACAAATATCCCTTAGATATGATTACTGACGTTCGTTCATACTCGCGCCGTATATTCAGATTTCGCCCGTGGGCGGCAGCAGGTGCACTGTGAGGCCCCACTTTTCCTTTAACTTCCCCCCCCCCCCCCCGCTGATTTTCCGAAACAAAAGTCCTGGACCAATCAGCGATGGGAACCTGGCGCGCTCGCTCCAGTTTGTTCGCCGTGTTTATGAGAAATCGGGGCTGGCGCGCGGGTAGCCCCGGGTAGCCTCGCGCGGGGAGATAATTTATTTCTGCGTGAGAATGTAGCCTCCCTCCACCCAGAGGGCAGCAGGGTGAGGATAAGCAGGTAGCGGAGGGCATGATATGGCTCGACTCAAACGACGCCGGGCCGCGCCGGGCCGGCCAGGCTTCGAATGGCGAAGTTTCAAGGAGTTTGCTGTGACTTGTGGCAGGTGGTCGTCCAGCAGGGTGCTCTGGATCTCCCCCACCCTCTCGCTCCCTCTATCTAACTCACCCGCGCCTCTCTCTCTCTCTCTCTCTCTCTCTCTCTCTCTCTCTCTCTCTCTCTCTCTCTCTCCCTCTCTCTCTCTGTGGAGAACACCAACGAGAGCTCTTATCGCCAACCACGCCTCCCCCCGGCAAGGACGCCGGCAGCACTGCAGCAGAATCGTGCTTTAAAAAAAAATACACAGCAAAAAGAGGAAGAAAAGTCGCAGTAAAACTCGCCCGCAGTGGAAACTTTTTTAATTTTGCCGTCCTGCATTTGTCTGCGTGCATACATATAAAAATTGTGGGCTGACAATGGCTCGGCGTTCGGCGGGGACGACTGGCTGGCTGTGTCACATGTCAGCGGCTGGATAGTAGTGTATGGGAGAGAAGGATAGGCGAGTGGGAACATCAGGGGTTGACTTTGCCAGGCAGTCAGGACGGACAAGCCGACAGCAGGCATTCAGGCAGACAGAGCAGGAGTGAAGGGACGAGGCAGGGTTCGACACAGGTGATCTGAACCCATGCCCTTTCAATGCCCTCGTTTCAGTACGGATAAAACTTCATTCAGTCGTTCATCAGGTCATGCATCAATTCATTCGTCATTCATGCATCAATTCACTCATCAATTCATGTAGCAATTCATTTATCATTGATCAATTAATTCAACCGTCCATTCATTCATTCATTCATTCATTCATTCATTCATTCATTCATTCATTCATTCATTCATTCATTCATTCATTCATTCATTCATTCATTCATTCATTCATTCATTCGTTCATTCGTTCATTCATTCGGCAAGCCAGTCGTTGATGACGTCGTTTCGACTCGCCATCCCTCACTGGGTGCTGGATTATCAATCAACACGAGCCTTGGTGGTTTATGGTCGTCCTTAGAAGCTCTATCCTCCCATCCTGCAGCCTATCCTAGCGTCCCAGCCGATCCGGCCGGAGCTCCCCCCGGCGCGGCACGGCGCGGCGCCCAGCCGTTAAAGGTTATGAGTGCCTTGACTCCAGCGAGCCGCTCCAGAACGCTCCAGAATCCCACATCCACTCCAGGCGCGCTCTACACGCTCTGCGCCAATCGGGGTCCGGCGCGAGGCTAGAATCGTTAGTCACGAGGCAATTCCCGTTGCCCGGGCGTAATTAATGAAGCTAGTTCGGCTCGTCTGGTGCACCATTTTCTTATCGTCTATGCTTTACCCCCTTTTTTGGAGGTCGGCATTTGTTCCATTCTCTTTTTCTTGCGGCGGCGACTGACTTTCATGAAGCCATGAAGGAAAGCTGGGGGGCTGACCGAGCGGCCTCCATTTCCACTCAAGTTCCGGCAGGCTTTACCGTTAAATTGTTCTGGAAAACGCGCCCGTATTCATTATACATTCAATCTACAGGAAAAACAATAAAAAGGAAAACACACGCAGGCCCGTGTAGTATTGCGGTGGCACGGCCGTGGCAAGGCGCAGCGAAGTTGGCCTTTGTTTTGTTTGTTTTTACCAGTGTGGTTGTTTTGCAGCGGTCGGGCAGCGTGCGCGGCGAGGACATCCCCTACGTGCTGGGGCTGCCCCTGGTGGGCGGCAGGCCTTTCTTCCCGCACAACTACAGTGGCCCGGACGCGCAGGTCTCGCTCATGCTCATGAGGTACCTCGCCAACTTCGCTCGGAGCGGGTGAGTACTTTCGGCCAACACACATCTAGTGTGTGTTTTGAGCAAACATAAGCTTAGAAATAAAATACTTCGTAATTTACGATCTATTTCTTCGTATAGTAAACAGATATATGCTTAACATATTTCGCAAGGTTTAAGCGTGTGGGTACCCGATTGGGACCACTCAGACCAATGACTTTTGCTGTTCCATTTCGCAGACATGGCTTTACTAACGAACTCTTTAAAAAAAAAATGTTAAAATTAAAGCTTTCAACATTAATTACCTGCCTGCCGGATCGCTCTGCACGCTCGGTCTCTCTCTGTCGATTGAGTTGTATTTCGTTTTTTTTTCGCCAGTTTGCGGGTATCGGTGCCTTTGGCGCGTTTTAGCGGTGGGTACACGGACGGGGAAACGTTCGTCCCTCGGAATCGGTCCGACACGCCGAACTTTCACAGTTGGCGGTGAAGTCGTTGAAATTCAGGGATGAAAGATGAAATACGGCCACTGCGGAGTGCGTCCAGACCAAACTCCTAACTCCATTTCAATTTTTTTTTCCTACTGCTACTTTGTGGCGGCGTGCAGTCAGTATGCAAGAGGGTCACCAGGCCACGGACCAGCGGGGAGGGAGGGAGAAGGACGACCGGAGAGAGGGAGAAAGGGAGAGAGAGACAGGAAAGGACGGCGCTGGGTCGGGGATTGTGAAGGTCGAGAAAGGGATTTGAGGCGAGGCAGTTTGGTGCGGCGGCACGGCCGGCCCGGGCCTGTGAGGGCTGCGAAGGCTGGCAGGGCCGTTAAGGTGACCTGCGGAAAGGCCCTAAAACAGGCTGGCGTTTAGAAAGGGGGCAGCGGAGCGCTGCGAAGCGAAACCTTTTGCCGGTCCCACATTCGGTTTGCCTGTGTGTGGCGCGGCGTAGCGTGGCGCGGCGTGGCGCGTCACAGAAAGTGACACAGAAATGAAATTCCCCGCGCTCCCGGCGCGACTGCGTAGTCACTGCGTGACTGGCTCTGGGTCAGTGTTGTGACGCCAGGGACCGCCCTCTGTGTGCATGCTTTCATAATTGCACCCTCCGCTTCCTCGCCACTCTTTATTTGTAAGCATTTTTACTTTCGGAAGTCACAAAATAAAGAGAAGGGCCAGTTTAAAAATTATTTCAAGAAATCTTGAGTGGTTTGTTTCAATCAACTTTTTCAAACTTTTTTCGCTTGTTTTGGTCTTTTAGAGAGTTGACCCGAGGTCGCTGTTTTGTCGAAATCCGTACGACGCGGCCCCGGGGCCCGAGCATCACCACACAACTCAGTCCGAAAAGCAATATAGAAATTCGGCCGCCATAAACGCCCGCGGAGCCCGTCCGTGCCTCTCGCTGCTTTCACCCCGAGCCTTCGGTTAGAGATGGGCCTTTGGTGGCTCAATGCGTGTCTCTGGCTCACCCTTGGGTCGTGCCTTTGGCTGATCCTTTGGTCGTGGCCGACCCTGACCCTTTGGTCGTGGCCGACCCTGACCCTTTGATCGTGGCTGACCCTGACCCTTTGATTGTGACTGACCCTTATAAGCCGACCCTTTGGCCGTGGCTGACCCTTATTGGCCGACCCTTTGGTCGCGGCTGACCCTTATTGGCCGACCCTTTGGCCGTGTCTGACCCTTTGGCCTATCGTGCCTTTCCCTGACCCTTCACCCATGCCTAGCGTCATCTGCTCGCTTATTGCAGGTCCAGCACCGCAGGGCTGAAGGGCTGAAGGGCTCGGCGTGCGAATAAGGCTCGAAGGGCCCCGCAAGGCCGCAACAACGAAGGGACGAGAGGGGGACCCTCCCGGAAGCGGCCTCGAGGACGCCAGCATTGCCGTCTATAAATTGTGGGCCACATTTTGTTTCGAATTGTGTGTGTGTGTGTGGGTGTGTGTGTGTGTCCTCCGCTCTGCGCCGCGCTCCGGCGCCGTGGACGAGCGGGGAGGGTCGGGCCTAACTCGGATCACGTATACGGATGTCAGCACACCACGGCCATTTACCCGTCGCAGGGCGTGGCAGGAAGGACTGGGGCGGGGCGGGCGGGGCGGGGCGGGGCGGGGCGGGGCAGCAAGCGGGTTGGGTCGTCCGGAGCGCAGCCTCTCGTGGCCGAGCCCGGCCCGGCCCAGGGCAGCACCGCGCTAGCTGCTGCAGACGAGTCGGGATCGGCTTCGCGTTTGGCTGGAGGCAAGACTCGTCGCTCGGAATCAATGCAAAGCAAGCAGTGTGGGGGAAGAGGGAGGCGGCGGCGTGGAAAGCAATAAAATGACCGCAACGCTCAAACATTATTGACCAATGCATTGTGATTTTGGTTTGCTTTTTTCCCCTGTGGTGTTGGCCTGCCTGCACGCGCGAAACTCCGCTTGATAGTTCAATCATCGGTTGGTACTCTTTTTGCTTCGCGTGCGGCACGCGAGTGGGTGGGAGGTGTTCTCCTACACTGCCGGATGGAGGGTAGGCCTCGGCCTGCAAAGCCGGGACCGCTAGAACCGCCAGGGCAAGTTTTGCAGCGTTATAATGACGCGTCGATCAGCAACAGGTGTCGCCAGGCGACTTGGCGACTTTGGAAGTTTCCACAACGTCTTACCACATCAGTGTCAATGCCTCCCCCTCCCCTCCTCCTCCTCTCCCCGTGCCACCCTTCTCCTCTCGCCTCGCAGCGTGCATCTAAGGCCGCCCAGAACCGGAAATGCGACGCGGTTTTCTTCCCGGCCTCTCTCTCTCTCTCTCTCTCTCTCTCTCTCTCTCTCTCTCTCTCTCTCTCTCTCTCTCTCTCTCTCTCTCTCTCTCTCTCTCTCTCTCTCCCCGGGCGGGGGTGTGCACACCGAGGTGCACACCGTGGCGGAGGCGTCAAGTTTTCCCGCGCGCGATTGCAAACGTATGGTTCCTTTTAGCGGCGTTCGGCGGCGTTGCGGCGTTACGGCGCCTGGGCGCCACCGAGCGCACCTGGGTACCAATGCGGCAAGCGGGGCCCTCTCATTCCGAGAGTCGTCTCTCTCGCACCGGTGCGGGACGCCCCACGAGTGCGAGAGAGGCAGAGCGACGAAAAACGACTCTCGGAATCAGTCTGCTGGGCGCGCTTTGGGTGTATGCGGGTCACAATGCGTCGCGCAACGGAAACTGTGTCGTGCGAATAGTGCCTACGCCAAAGTGTGTGGCAGCATTCATGGGGAGTGGCCGGGCTGAATGAGGACACATTTTAGGGCGGGCGCGTCAGTGTGTGTGGAGAGAGAGAGAGAGAGAGAGAGAGAGAGAGAGAGAGAGAGAGAGAGAGAGAGAGAGAGAGAGAGAGAGAGAGCAGTATGCTCTATGTGTGTGTACGGGAGGGGGAGTCACGCTTTAGCGCGTGGGCCAACGCCAGTGTCTATAGGCTCGACTCGAAATATCCCTTTCTGAACTACTTGTTGGCATTGCGGACTGCGGGACGTTTTTACCCTTCCACACAATCGCACCACGAAAGGCAAAATCGGTTCCTGGTTTTCCCAGGTACCCTACATTACTGTGACATAGTCTATTTCCAGGGAGCTCCTGATAAAACAAGAAGCCGGTTTTGCCATGTGGAGTGTCTCGTGTTTGACTCCTGTCCCTTGCTCCATTCCGGTCAGACCTCACCTTGTCTGTTTATTTGACCGCGTTGCTGTCGGTGGTGTTGCAGGGACCCCAACAGCGCCATGGACAACGTTCCTCGCGCGCCGACTGAAAACCCCGAGGACTCCGGCCTGGGGCTGGGGCACAACATGGACCTGGAGCCGCCGCCGTTCTGGGACACCTACGACGCCATCAACCAGATCTACCTCGAGCTGGGTGAGTTGAGTCGCCTGCTTCCCGCTGCCTTCGCTGCCTTTGCTGATTCGTCGCCCTGTCTCTCTCGCACTCACGGTGCTTCTACGGGAGCGAGAGAGACAGGGCGACGAAAACGACTCTCGGAATCAGTCTGCTGCCTTCCTTCTTTCGCATGCATTCCGCCGAAGGTGAATATCGTTTCGCGTTGGTTTTCGCCTTTTCGCCGCCTGGCTCGGCTTCTCCTTATGTTTTCGTTGCCCCCGTCGAACCAGATCCATTTTCGCGCACGGCGACCGAGACCGCTTCTAGAGTCGCTTTCGCCGCCCTGTCCCTCTCCCACTCATGGGGCGTCCCGTACGGGTGCGAGAGAGACAGAGCGACGGAAACGACTCTCGGAATCAGTCTGCTGGCTGGCTTGCTTCCAGGTGATTGGCGTCCACTTTCCGCGCGGCCGAACCGAACCGAACCGCCACATTTTCCATTTTCCTTTTCCCGGCGGCTTTTCCCCCCCGCAAGTTACGCTCGGACCAGTGCACCCCGCGGCGCCGTCTCCGCTGCGCCTGTTTGCGATTGGTTCGTCTTGGCGGTCGGGTTCACTGGGCTGATTAACGCTCTGCAAACATCGCGGCCGGCCTATGGACGCTCTGTCTCTCTCGCACTCATGGGGCGTCCCGCAGGGGTGCGAGAGAGACAGAGCGACGGAAGCGGCGCAGCAGGCGGGCCATCCAGCAGCGTGATGTATGGGGCGCCGATGACATCACACCGCTCGATGAGGGTTCGAATACCGACGCCGCCCCACCACCAATAACTTTTTTGTGTGTTTTCGGTTGCTTCTTTGACCTTTGCACCGGTGATGTATTACCGGCGGAGCGAGGCAGCCGCCGCCGCGGCGCGCTGGACGCTGGATTTTTCATCCCGAGCGCCATTTGGGCGAGTCTAGGCCGATTCCGAGAGTCGTCGCCCTGTCTCTCTCGCACTCATGGGGCGTCCCGCGTGGGTGCGAGAGAGACAGAGCGACGGCAGTGTGCCGGGCGAGATGGGCGAGTCCCGCCGCAACCCGATTGCCCGGCGTGTCCTCCCCTCCATCAAGTCGTCGGGAGGTCCTGTGGGAGTTAACCTCTTCGCGCCTCGCAGCCTGGAAGGCTAGGGCCGGGACGAGGCATCACGCACTCCCCCCCCCCTCCCCTTTCCTAATCAAATCCCGACAGGGGCTAATCCGGGGGCTCCTCGAGTCGGTCTAGGCCGCCTATAGAAGCTTATTAAGGGAAGTCCCGGCCCGGCTGCGGCTAAGTCTGCGGCCCTGCGCTGCCGCGGTGCGCCGCCCTCAGGGCTTAAAAATAAAAATACCGCATCGACACTTTTTTGTTCTTGTTTGTTCTTGTTTCTTCACCTTGGTGGCTTGGGCTTTTGGGCTAGCCTTTGCGCTCTGAGCCAAGTTTAGATCTCCTTACAGTCCTGACCCACAAGGCCCCGCCTCGAGCTTGTCAGTACAGATAGATATTCACCAAAGGTTTTCCCCGCGTGTCTTTCTGTTTGGACGATGCTTTATTTTGGCGGAAATGCCAGCCTGCAGTCTGATGCCGAGAATCCTCGCTCTGCCTCTCTCGCACCTATACGGTACGCCCCATGAGTGCGAGAGAGACAGAGCGACGAAAACGACTCTCGGAATCAGCCTGCTGCCGGGGCATCGCCGGGCTTCGCCGGCTTGGAGGCCCCAGCATGGCCTCAGCCAATCAATGCCGTGCCGGATTTTTGGCCCGGCTAGATTTATGTGGTGGTTCTCACGTGCCTGGCCACCCCGGGGCGGTGCGGGGCCGCGCGGCCCCCGGACACACAGTGCGGCAATCGGCATGGGGCCCCGCAGACGCCCTCCCTCCTTCTCTCTCTCTCTCTCCACCGCCGTGGTCCTGTCGGGGGAACGGCCCGGCCCTGCCCACTTTTGTCGGGGGGCGCAACCGTATTTTCGGGTTCGCTTTTCGTTGCTGGCTTTCTGCCGCGTCACGTGCGCTGGGAAAAAATGTATACTTTTTTCATGTGGTGTGTACCCAAATTTGAAAAAAAAAAGTTTTTTCCCATGTGTTTTAAATTTGGAAAAAAAAATTCATGTGTTGTGTATCCAAATTTGTAAAAAAATTTCCGCCCCGTGAATTTTTTTTTAGGACCATATAGTTGCTTTTAGTGTAGTGTGGGTTTTCACCCGGGCGTAGCCAAAAGTTCCGCCGCACGACGTCTGATTTCTGCGGCTTTCGTTTCCACAAAACTTTTCCGGGGTTCTCGTGAAATGGTTGTTCGAGGCGGCTGCCGCGTGCTGTGTGCTCCGATCCTTATTGGCTTTCTCTCCCTCTGATTGCAGGCACCTCCACCAAGACCGAGAGCCACTACCGCGGCCACAAAATGTCCCTCTGGCTCAACCTGCTGCCCCAACTGCACCGGCCCGGCCTGGACGAGCTCAACATGAGGCATCACCACTTCCAGGAGGAAGGCGCCCAGTATTATGACGGTACGTCCCCTCGCGCTCGACACTCTGAAAGTCTTTTCAGTATGATTCTCCATTTTGGCCGCCTCGCCGGTCCTCTGGCCCACAGTGCGTCGGTCTGATCCGTTTCTCGTGGGATGGGTCGGGTGGTCCACCTGAGCGTTCTTAATTGAGTGGGTTCCTTCCCGGAAGGCCCGTGTTGACACATCGGTCGGTACCGCCGGCAGCAACGGCACGGCACTGCCGGGCACTGTCAATACCCCGCCAGGCACTGTCAATACCGCGCGAGGCACTGGAAACCACTTGGACGCGGGGTATCGCCGGATCACTCGCGAGAAGTCCCGAAATCGAAGCGCACTGACTAAATTTCTCCAGAATATTTTTTTTCTGTTTCATTTTTTGTGGTCATGTGGTTATTGTCCGTCTCTTTCTTTTCGGGCGCGCGGCTCGCGGTGAGGCCCTCGCGCTCTCTCCCTCTTGTCGCGATAAGTGTCCCGACCATGTTTTATTCATAAATGATAATCAAACAGCGCCAGTGTTTACATAGAATTTGCTGCTACTGACCTGGCCGGGTTTGGCGCGTCCGAAGAGTCGCCCTCGGAGAGCAAAAAGGGGCAGGACGAGGGGGAAATCCCCGCCTATCAAACTTTCATGCATTTTGCATCGTGTGCGATGCGCCCTACTGCCGCGCGTTGCCAAGGAAATGTTGCCGTCAACCCACACGAGGGTCTCATCCACTCCCCGCCGCGACCCGCCACGCCCCGCCACGCCTCACCCCGCCCCGCCCCGCCCCGCCCCGCCCCGCCCCGCAGTCTGCGCTGCTTTCTTAATAAACGCATCATGTCTGCGCTGCCAAGCCTGGCCGAGCTTGGCCAAGCCGCACTCTTTATCAGCCCCTCGCTGCCAACAATATCCGCCGCGATGAAGTGGCGGGGCGGGGCGGGGCGGGGCGGGGCGGGGCGGGGCGCGGCGCGTGGGCGGATGAGTTGCATTTGCATGAGATTGGCGGGGTGGGGTGCAGCGACAGCACTACTAGATTGCGAGGCAAAAGTCAAGCCGGCGCGGCTGAGAGCGAGGCGGTTCAACTTGGTTCAGCCAACCGGGGCAGCTCTGGACCTGAAAACCTCTAATTAATGCTTAAGTTTGTTCAAGTCTTAACGCGCCTCTGTTGTTGCGCAGGCTCGGTGCGTCCGCAGACCTTCCAGCGGCCGGTGCCGCAGGTGCCGCCGCCGCCGCCACCGCCGAGCACGCCGACGACGCCGTCCGAGACTCCCTCCTCCGCGGCCGCCGCGCCGGGCGTGGTGGCCAACACGGCCGGCGCCGCGCCCGTCACCACCGAGTGCCCCCCGAACGGCACCGCGCTGGCCGCGGCGGCCGCGGCGGCAGCAGCAGCGGCCGCGGCTGCGGCGGGCGGCCCGGGCGCCATCAACGTGGAGACGCTGCGGCCCAACAACAACAACGTCAACAACAACATCCTGCTGCGCAAGTTCGCCAACAGCCACTACCAGAGCTACACCACGGCGCTGTCCGTCACCATCGCCGTGGGCTGCTTCCTGCTGCTGCTCAACATCCTCATCTTCTTCGGCATCTATCACCAGCGCGACCGCGCCAGCAACGCCGAGAAGAAGAAGAAGCAGCGCAAGAAGAAGGAGGAGCTGGCGGATAGCTGCTCCAGCAGCTCGGCCGACGGCCACCACCTGGAGACCAAGCACGCCCTGGCGGCGCTGGTGGACGAGATGCCGGGCCACGGCGGCCACGGCGGCCACGGCATGGCGGGCATGTCGGGCATGGGCCTGGCCGGGATGGCGACCAGCCCCATGGTGGACATGCCGCTGCAGGAGTTCAACTGCTCGCCGCCGCCGGGCTCCAAGCGGCCCATCGCGTCCAACGCCGCCGGTCCGAGCCGGGGTCCGAGTCGAGGGCCTAGTCGAGGGCCGAGCCCCGGGCCCCAGGGCTTGGGGGCGGTCGGCGGGCTGCTGGGGGTGGGGTCGTGCTCCAGCCTGGCGGGGGTGGGGGTGGGCCCGGGGGCGGGCAGCGTGCCCGGCAGTGTCCACGGCTCGCAGACGTGCCTCCCGGACCCGCCGCCCCCGCCCAAAGGCCAGCCGCCCGGGCCGCCGGGGCAGATGTGCAACAGCCTGGGGCCTCTGGGGCTGGGCAACAGCCTGGGCATCCTGCGGTCGCAGGGGTGCCCGTCGACGCCCGGCTCCACCAAGAAGAGGGTCCACATCCAGGAGATCTCAGTCTGAAGCGCGGCCGTCGGTCGACACGAAGCAGTTAGTGATGGTGTTTGTGATAGGCGAAGTCACGGCAGTGGTCCTTCCCCACGCCGCGGCTCGCCACCGCCACAGTAAACTGGTAAACTCGTACTCTGTGGCCTCCAAGGGCTCGCACAGCCCCTGGTCTTGGTCGCGAGTCCAGAATAGTCTGACAAGGAGCGTCTCTCCGAGGAGGTTCGGTTCGTTGGCTGCTCACTGCCGAGAGGACTTGACTCGATAGGTCACGGCGAACGAGCCACCTCCAGGTTGCCAACGCGCAAAGGAGGAAGGGACATTCTCCAGATCAGTTTGCTCATGAAAAAGACATTATTCCTCTAAAGTGTACTGTATTTATTAGTTTTTATTTTTGGAGAGTGTTATGAACAAAATTCATAAATAAGTGTGCAAAACCAAATAATACTGCCTAAAAGGATATAATGAATCATCTGATATGGGCACAATTGGAAAGAATTTTACAAAGGACATTTTGTGGTTGTTGAGCAAACTCTGGCTGTTAGCTGGGAGTGCTGCTTACAGCTTTGAGTGAATTGAATTTTATTGTGACTGGTACATTTCCTATAGCAAATTTTATCTTTCCCATATGGCATTTCAAGATGCTTTCAAAAATTGTAACCACAACTAGCTCTAATTCTTGTTTTATGACACTTTTAGATAGATAGTGCAAAAGAACAGGCCAATAAACACACAAATTGAAAATTCAAGAATGAGCCATTGAAAAACTAAAGTTTTCACCAGGTCCCTCATATGACATGTATATAGTTTTACATCATATTTTTCAGAACATTTCCAATTTTTTGTATGAACGTGCCAAAATACTATTAGATTTTAGTTTTGTTGATTTTCTGTTCTGACCGAATCAGTTCAGTTTTAAATGATTTGTTGAAAAATGAAATTGCTTGTTCTTCAGAGTGTTAAGAAGCCAATGAGTTGTATGAGTTATAATAAAGAAAGTGGGAGGTGTTGCGTAATCAACTCATTGCCTGTGACATGATCACCATGTGGTCAGTACCATCATCGAAACATTCCTCACATGTAATGTGTGAAAATAAAATTTGGCTCAACCGCTGACTCTCCGACAAACCACTCTGTAATGACTTGGAAAATGGCATCTTGATTACAGGTTTAACAGTTTCCCCCACTCCCAAATAATAATAAAAAAACATGGATATTTTGGTTTTTTGGTGCATCCTCTGTAGATTTCAACCACCTCACATTCGACCTGCTCAGTAGAAGTGTTGTGTATAAATATTGAATCAAAAGATTCAATAATCACATTTGAGAGAACAACAACTCAACCAGCGCTACAAGAAAAAAAAAACAAGAAAAAAAAGAAAAAAGAAACACTAAACATTGCGTTAATTATTTCGACATCCTCGGTGAAGACGACCAAGACAAGATTTCAATAACTTCAGAGTTTAGGGGACGGGAAGGACTGTCAAAAAGTACAGTGAATCCCATACAATAACGGCTGTTTGAAAATTGATGGGACTCGTGCTGTAATTTCATTCCGACAGTGAACAGTGACCTCTTGCGAAGCTATTCATTCAGGAAAGGACAGAGGTAAATTTGGAGCCACGAGTGGCATTGTAAACCTAGCACGCCGAGTACTCTGCCATGCAGGGCAATGCAGGGTCGCGCTGCCCAGAGGGACGCTCCAAAGGCACGGGGACAACGCCCGCCACCGGCAGCACCGCCGGCGGCAAACAGTTGTACTGATTAGTAGTCACTATTGTTTTCGGCGGCGCCGAGTGCGGAGGGGCGGGGCGGGGGAGCGGCTGGCCGGGGGAGGGGAGGGGAGGGGAGCGGCACGTCTGGCCGTAGCCTGCCGTGGCCAGGGCGAGGGGCGACTGAGTCGTGACCTGGCGGGCGGGACAGGCGGGATTCACCCACACTACTCGTCGTCGCGCCGCGCGGTGCACACCTCGCCCTCCGCCATGGATATCGACGTGAGTGTCGAGCCTCGTCCAGCATCCTGCGTCTCCTGCGTCTCCGGCGTGGAGAGGCCGCCTCGGCCCGCCAGTGCCGCCACTGAGGGCACTCCTCGTTGCAGATGGACAAGTACCACGCCGAGCTGTACCGGCGGCAGCGGCGGGTGAAGCAGGGCCGCGAGGCCCGCCGCGACGCCGGCGTGTACGACGCGCTGCCCTCCGTGCCCGCGCTGTTCCGCCACAAGGACGTCCTCATCACGGGCGCCTCGGGCTTCCTGGGCCGCGTGCTCGTCGAGAAGCTGCTGCGCTGCTGCCCCGACCTGGGCACCGTGTACATGCTGCTGCGGCCCAAGAAGGGCGTGGCGCCCGCGGACCGCGTCAACGCCATCGTCGACGTGCCGGTCAGTCCGCCGCGGCCACCTAATCCCGGACGCGTTTTCAGCTCCAGAGTCGCTTCACGGGACTCGAAACGAACGCGTGAACCCAAGATGCCTCAGAAGTCCGGATGCTGCAAGCGGGTGCTGGCCATGGCCATGGCCTCCCCGGTCCAGAACGCCTGCCAGCAGCCGCTGGGCCACATGCCGTGCTCGCCCGTGCGGCGGGCTGGCCTACCCTCAGCTTGGCAGGGGCTCTGACTCCAGCCTTCCCCCGGTGTCTCCCCCAACAGTGTATCCACCTACAGTGTCTCCCCCTACAGTGTATGCACTACAGTGCCTCCCCTACAGTGTGGCCCTGCTTGCTTGCAGCTGTTCGAGCAGGTGCGTCGAGAGCACCCCGCGGCGCTGGGCAAGCTGGTGCCGGTGGCGGGCGACTGCTCCGAGCTGGGCCTGGGCCTGAGCGCCGAGGACCGCGGCCTGCTGCAGCGCCGCGTCGCCTTCGTGTTCCACGGCGCGGCGTCCGTGCGCTTCGACGACCCGCTGCAGAAGGCCGTGCTGCTCAACACGCGCGGCTCCAGGGAGCTGGTGGAGCTGTGCCGCGGCATGGAGCGGCTCGAGGTGAGGATCTTCACAGTGTCGCACGCGTCGCGCAAGGGCGTGCATAGCACTGTACGCTTCGCGAACGGCGCAGTTTGTGTTACGCGTCGGTTCCACCAGTGCAGTGACTGAGTGACGGCCGCGGCTGGGTCGCGGGGTCACCGCCTGTCACCCGGCCGCCCGCCGCCGCCCGCCGCCGCCCGCTAGGAACTCGCACGGACGTTCCGCGTCAAACAATCCGGCCCTAAACGTGGCGTATTTTCTTAGAACCGGTCTCATTCGTTGTTTCAAGAGTAGCAAATAACAAACACATGTTTTCGGAAAAAAAATTATATTAAAAACTTTGGTAGTAAATTTTGAAAGTTTGAAATTCTTTATTTGAAATGAAATGAATGTCAGTTTGTGCTGAATAAACACACTTGAATATCGAACTGATGGAGTGCCGTCTCGGCCAGGCTCTTGTCCACGTCTCCACGGCGTACACCAACTCCAACCAGTGGCCCATCGAGGAGAGGCTGTACCCGACGGAGCTGGACTGGAGGGACGCCATCCACATCGCGTCCAACCCCTCCATCGCCGGAGTCTTGGACAAACTCGGGCACAAGTAAGACTGGTGTTGGTGCCACCCTCGAGTGCCAGCTCCGGGGCAGAGTCCTACAGTGGTGACACCTGAGGTTTTCTGCCACAGGTTTTTGGGCTTCCACCCCAACACGTACACCTTCAGCAAGGCCCTGTCCGAGCAGGTCATGGGGGAGGCGGCCGCCTCCTTGCCCGTCATCATCGTCAGACCGGCGATCGGTGAGTGGTACACTGGCGTTGCACAGTGGCGTTGCCTACCGAAGAACCAAAGCAATCGACAAGCAACGGCAGGAACCAGTTTGCGTGCCGCCTAGCGGCCTCGCTGTGCACTTGGTACAGACCTTGTGACCAATGGGCGTTCTGCTTTTGACGATGCAACGTTTACAATGCAGTGGTCGGCGCGGTGAACGAGCCGCTGGCAGGATGGCTGGACAACGTCAACAGCCCGGCGGCCATGTGGATGGCCGTGAACAAGGGCGTGCTGCGGGCCTGCGAGCTGTACCATCCAGACTCCCTGCAGGACTACGTGCCCGTCGACTTGGTGACCAAGGCCACCATCCTGGCGGCGTGGGCCAGGGCCACCGAGCAGGACCTCGACACTGGGTACGTCGAGGACAGTTTCAACCTGTCGGTTCTGGGTCGCTGGTGGTGAACTCGGCGGTAACTGGGTCCTCGCTCGCCTCAGCGACGGCGCCGTCCCCGTGGTGAACGTGGCCATCACCGACGTGCACCCCGTGACGGGCAAGATGATGCTCGACATCTTCAGAGGCAGCGGCAGACAGGACGCGCCCTACAGCAACGCCATCCGCTACCCTTGTCTCTTCACCTACCGGATCCCCTTCGTCATCCAGATCTACAACTTCTTCTACCACCTCCTGTTCGGCGCAACCGTGGACCTCGTGCTCAGGCTGGCCAATCAGAAACCGATGTGAGTTCCAGCCTCCCTTGCGGCAGGCAGCACAGCAGCAGGTGGCAGCCCCTGCGGCGTCACATTCGCTGGACTCAGCCAAACGTCTGTTTTTTTTTTTTCAGGCTCATGAAGGTGTATCGGAGAATCGAGCTTACCACCAGAGCTTTGTCTCCTTTTACGCGGCGGCATTTTAAATTTGACACTCACAAATTTTGGAAACTCCAGTTGGTAATGCATCCCGATGACGAAGTTAGATTCGACTATGGCATCGACAAATTTCACCCTGTCGTCGACGGCGCGAATCAGGTTGAGGGAATCCTGAGGTACGCCTTGGGAGAGGAGTTCGACCGGGAAAAAGGCCTTCGTCACATCAACAGGTAGGAAATGGAAAGGACAGTCACGTTGCCTAACCAGGGATCTAGGCGACCCTTTCCGCCGGGCTAGCTGCTTCCTGGCTGTCTTCATTTCTTTAGGCGGAATCAATTGTAATATACCTGGATTTTTTTTCCAGATTGTTTTGGCTTGAGGCGGCGTTCTATGGTTTACTGGTTGCAGTTCTGCTGTATTACTTCCAGCCATTTTCACATCTATGGTAATAAGGAAGGATTGAATGTAAGAAGAACTATGTCACGGCGAGGCCTTATATAGGTTGAGTCTGTAAGGAGTAAAAGTCAAGTGAAATGGACTATTGGATTCTATGTTTTCTTGAGTGCCCAGCCGGGTGTTGGAAACGACATCGGTTCCACGTAGAATCGATTCGACGTCGTTTCGAACACCGAAGGGAGCCGACGGCGGGAACTCTTTTGCATCTTAGAGGGGAAAGCTAGCCCTTAGACAGAGCTGCGCCACCAAGGTAGGCCACCCTTTTTACACGCCGACCGACCCATTGTGGGATCACCTTAAGGCTCGCTCAATAATGACCACCAGATAAGTGCATATGGTAAAAGTAAATTTATTGCTCTTTTCGTAAATCGGATAGACACATACACAAACACACCCTTTATTCTTCGCCATGATTGAGCACATCTCATTAAATTAAAATAAAAGGCGAGGCTGACAAGATGAAAATCATAGCAAAGAATAATAAAGTGACATTGCCCTAATACCAAACACCCAAAACATCTGCTGCACAAAAAACCCCACACATTGCTAGCAGAAAAGAACAGAAAATTATAAGTTTAATCACGTATACACAAAATAGAAAGAAAAAGATGGTTTCAACATTTTTTGATAAAGGATTTGCTGAGATCAAATAACATTTATAAGGATTCAAGCTTAATTTAGGTTTCACATGGTAAAGGGGGATGGTCAAGAATCCCTGCAAAAAAAAAAGAGAAAGTGGCAGTGGCTCTGCTTTGACATAAATTATTCTCCAAATTCATAAAAAGTGAGAAAAATGCAAATAAATGCACTCAATAGATTCACAGAATAGATGCAAAATCAGGAAATGAAATTCGACTGCAAAGATATTTTCCACAGATTGGTGTTTTGCTTAAGTACAAACTTCTTCAATACAGCATTACAAGTTATAATACAATATTATCACCAGATGAACTAAACTTAAATTTTGAATCAGTCCTGGTTGCCTACCCACCAAAGTTAACAGGTTTCTACAGTCAACCTTTCTAAAGAGTAGCCCTGAGCAGGCCATTGACCGTACAACATCAAAAAGATGACAAACTAAATTTAAGTACAGTATCCATATTTAAAAACAAACATCCCAATCAATAAAAATACCAGGAATGAAAAACTGAATAATGTACATATAAGAAGGCTTCAGATGACTCAGTAAAACAAATTAATGATGCTGTGACACAAATTGTTCGATAGTTTCTGAGAGAAATGTGCTTCCAATCTCAAAAGAAACAAAGTTCAGAGTTCAAATTTTTTACCAAGAAATTAAGTATAAAAATTATTACAAAGATAAAATATCACAACTCATTCCACAAGAAATCAAAACAATAAAGACCCTCCTTATCAAAACAGCAATGATGACTCACAGGGACAAGAAAAAAACAGCATGTAATTTATTTTAAACATGTAAAAACAAATCATAAACAGAATTTAACAGCCAACAAAATGAAAATAGAAAAGCCCCCTCGTAACCAATCCAATTGAATGACTGAATGTCTTAAACCCATGTATAACCAACACACTTGATTGCATAGTGAGAAATTAATTTACACTAACTCTGTTTCAATGAATTCATGCATGACAAAATGATTTTGACAAGTTTTCCTTTCACCGGAACAAAGAAAGGGTAAAAAGAAAATTTGACAAGAGATGGGCGACGAGGTGATCAAGGAAACTGCCCACATGAGCAAAAATGAACAAGAGCCTAGTTTTTTTTCTTCAAAACATGTGCTTCCTGGTGATGCAAAATCTTCCAGACGTTATACAAGAAAAAGTAAACATAGAAGATTAAAAAATATGCATTGGTTTCATAGAGTCACTCGACTACAAGTTCTATTTCAAGAATATTCACCATATTACAGTAGATATCACTATCTTCTTAACCATTCATCATAGTTAAGCATCTGCACTAGACTAAACTAAATTTAACATTCATTTGGTGTTTGATAAAGTCAGATATAAACCTCGATAAGGAACAAAAATATCACACCTTCAGTCCTTCCCCATTCTCACTACTGTCCTTGTCTTTCTCTGTATTACTTACATTTATGGTGTTGTTATTATACTGTTTTAAATAGGCAGCATACATGAGACGAGCTTGGTTTAAAACTCGAGTAACATCATGCTTGCGTACCATTTTGTCAAAGTGCATTGCCACTTCATTATAATCCATATTATTACGCATGATAAACTCTCGATGTTGCCGTAAAACCGTGAGACAGAGGAACATGAGAAATGGATTGCCACCACCAAAAACGGCGGGTGGTGGAAGTCTCGTTGAATAGTTGCCTGTAGGCAATGGGCGAGCACTACTGAGATCAATTGCTTCTTCACAATTGGTATTTGACGTAACCATGACCGCAGGATCAATAGAGCAATTTTCATCAACAAAACTTTTCTGTTGGTGAGCAGCACTACTTGAAGCAGCTCCAGTTTGATGGATGTCTGTATGTGTTTCTTCAGTTCCCATACTTTCTTTGGGAGTTCTATGAAAGTGGTTGGGAGATGACAGCTTTAGGCTATGAGGCCACTCATTGTCTTGGTCCAAGTCTACTTGCTCGTCAGGGGTTATGGGACTGGACTTAATAGGATTCTCCCAAATAAAAACATCATCTGTTCCATAGTTCGACCGAGTAGGAACTTTGAGCTCCTCTTTGCGGTGGTTCAATGATGCATCACTCTCTGTGTCCAAGTGAGTGGATCCACTACAGGCAGATTCTGTGTCTTCAGTGTCATCTGACAGTAAATTTTTTCTTGGGTTTGAGCCAAATACATGTCTGTCTAAACTGTCCAGTTCAATGCGCAGCTCCTGAGTCATAGAGGTAGTCATGGGAAAATACTCTGAATCATCTGGAGAACTGTCCTCACTTGTACTTCTGTCGTAAGTAGATGTAGAGTTACTTTCCACACTATCAAAGTTTCTTTGTTCACCATTTTTGAATGAGGACAAATCTGGGTTAGAGTCAAATACAGCATCATCAACACTTCCAAAACGCTCTTGTTTCCCCAAATTTGATTTATTCTTTTTGGGGCTCAATGAGTTGTTTCTCTTCAAATTGGAGAAGTTTAAAAACTCATTGAGGTTCTTCACGACACGAGTGTTCTCCTCTTTTTTGTTTTGAGATTCTTCTTGAATGGAATCGTGGTGCCTATCTAGCTTTTCTAAAGAAAGAAGTAAATTCTTGCAGCGACCAGACTGGAATTTTTCTTTTAAATGAGAACGAACACCACTGCGAGGAGAGCTGTCTTTTTCTGATGAAGGACGAAGTGAACGAGAGCTCCGATGATTGTTAGCATCTCTGTACTGCTCCAACTTGCTTTCAACATCAGCCTCTGAAGATGATGAAGGTAGTGCACCTCTTCCCAATGAGGAATCATCCAAACTAGCAAAAGGCTTGACTTTGACCCTTTGCAGCCTCCCTTTGACTGTGCCTGTTTCATCGAGACTTTGGTTTTGTCTTTGAACTGAAACATTGTGTTGAGGTCTGCTCCGAGGCATTAGTGATGCTCCTGATCCTTGTCTTCTCAGTGCACATACCTATACACCCAGAAAAGTTTATATTGAAATGAATTGTACCAGGAGAATTGATTTGAAAGATAAAAGGCCAAGTTACCTTAGTGTATGCATTTTCCCTGGGCGACTTCAACAATGGGCTGATAGGTGGTGGGGTGATCCCAGAGGGTGGAGCCAAAAATTGTACATCAAACAGTGGCAATTCTTTACTGTGGTAGCTTGGAATTGGCGGCAGAGAACTCCACATGACTTCCATCATTCTCAAAGCATCATCAAAGGCAAACTCTCGCTTCATTTCTAAAAGTAGCCAGCGGTAACAAAATAACAGATCATCAGCCTAAAAAAGAGACAACAACAGTGAATTATGTTTTAAAAATAACTATATGTTAAAATATTTGGTGACACATGGGGAAATTTCTTTTACCTGATGACTTTTGAGGTAGGAGTAGAACTCAGGGTCATAAAAAAGCAAACCATCAGTTAGGTGCTGAAAACGCAATGTCATAGCCTCTCCATCCAGCATAAAGTTTGGGCGCAATCGGCTCATGAGAGCACAAAAACAAATATAAGCATGTGCTTCATCCCCCATAGTGACTAATAATGGAGATGCAAGATCACTCATTCCTTGGCAATAGCTAACAGTTGGATGATTTAAAGCATATCTGAAAAAAAAAAAATACATTCAGAAGAAAATACCAGTAGGATGACAAAGAGGAGAGAAGTAAAGCTTACGTTGTCAATATGTTGAAAAGAGATGCTATATTCTGGTTATCGTCACTCCCGGCATAGAAGGGGTGGTGCCGATCAGTCCTCAAAACATCTTTACGAACCATAGTAGTTACATAACTCAAATCATGAGTCAGCTGAAGGATTGAATGTACAATGGCAAAAGATTTAGAGTGGGAGGGTAAAATATAAAACATTCAAACATTGTTCTTGGCAGCACACCTGATTTTTTTGTATCAGCTCTTTCCAGTACTCCCGAAGAGAATAATATTCCTGAGCTTTCATCTTCATGTAATCCATACGAGCTTTCCCAGACATTCCATCAGGATAAACATTCAAAATGTGTTTCCATACAACTTTTCTGAAACATTGAAAAAGAAAAAAAAAACTTGTAATTTCCCCTTGCTTTTTTTCTTTTAAAGTTTCTTTGTTACTTTTTGATATGAACCTTAAGCTGGGTTCAATGCCTCCGTAGTAGATTACTCTTCTCAACTCTCTGTCCTGAACAACCTGACCAATGGGATCCAGAAACATACGGAACTGAGCATCAGTGAGAGGAGGTTTCGGGGGCACAGCAGTGGATGGTGTAGACTGAGACTCTTCTCCTAGAAGAGCTCTTTGCACCAAACTAAATGTTTTTTCCACCTGAAAAAAAAAAGAATATCATATGAATCTAGTGTATCAAATCAAGCATCTAGATTTCATGTGTCTGATAGATATGTATTCATGTACCTGATTCAGAATTAGACCTGGTAGACGATGCTGCATTTTAGCTACACTGCCTTGGGAATGTTGATGACTTTGTTGTGAGTGTTGTAAAATAGGACGATTGGATTGGCTTCCTCCGCCCTGGAATTGCTGCATTTGTAACTGTGGCAGGCGAAGCGCCTCCAGACCTCGAATTGAAGGCATGATATCAACATCAGTTTGAGAAGCCTCATCCCATTCTTCTACATTTTCTTGAACTGACTTAACTTCAATTTGTAGTCCCAGACATGGTTCTGAAGCACTGTTGAACAAAATTGTTGTTTTTCACTTAAAAAAAAAAAAAAAAACATGGGCTCTTTTATGTTCTTATCCAAAAGTATAAAATGGACTTACCTAAGAAATGCTGCATCTAAATCCCAATCTGAGAGGAGAGAAAGATATGTCTCTTGACCATAATCATCAATAGCTCTATAAGCCACAGTGAATTCTCTGAAAATATAGAATTATGAGTAACTTTATAATAATTGCTGAGTATCATAATGAAGGAAAAAATATGTCATACCCCTTAAGATCAAATGCTTTGGCAATAATACTCTGTAGGACTTCGAATGATGTAATTTGAGGATCCACGCTAAATTTACGATATTCTGGCTGAAGCATGGCGCCACATTTCTGCAAACGGGACACATAACAAGTTACAAAGAAACTGCAGAAAATATGTAGAAGACAAAATAAATAGCCAGTCAATCTTCAAGATTGTGCCAAATAGTTAATTTTGTTGACACCCACAGTCTGACACCCACCCACGACACAAGAGATTTGTAGTCCAATCGATACGAATACAAGTATGTACATAATTACGCTACAGAAGACATAAAACACTAAGCTAATGCAATGAAATGAACAGTTATCCTAGGGCATACTCAAATAAAAGCATAAATGATCATTGATCAAAATCTTATTAAGTTTCCCGTTTGATAATATTAACAGCTTTAATACATAAACAAGGCATGTCTATCGTTTAATCAGTTATCATTTTGAAATGAATATAAAATAAACACCATATGCAACTAACCTGCACTTTGACACGTACAGCCTCTCGGCTGTACCCAAATACGCCCGACATGATTATTTAATGTGAGAAGCAGCTATCTTTACATAAAAGGCAAGTGGCAAACATGTGTGATACAAACAATTTGCACATTTTCAAGATAATCAGGGCACTATTTGATTTTCCGATATTTCTCTACAAAACCGTCTGCTTTTTCTTTTGCCTTGGCTCACAGGATAAACGGGTTTCGCCGTTATATTGCTATTGCTATTAGACCGGGGAAGACCACCAGGGGGAGCCACCGCCCCCGCTGTTGTTGTTGTTCCATCCCCCCTCCACTTCCACTTCGTCATATCATCTTAAGCGATCTGTTGTTGTCAGTCGACTCGACTGTCGCTTCTTTTGCGTGATTACTGCTCCTGCTTCTCCTTGAGGCTGTCCTCATGTTTCCATTGTGGTGACCGTGACTCTTCTGGAGCTTCTCATCGGGTTGACACAATGCTCATATCGGTTCCCAGGTTGGGATTCCTCTTTTTCCTGACCTATGCCTTTGGTGTGGGTTACTTTGTGTCTTCTGCTCCTGCTGCTTCGGGTGTCGTTCCAGTCATTCTTAGTGAGTTTCACCATATTCGTCCAATGGCGTTGAAAGTTGCTTTTGACTCAGAATGCCTGTTTTTAATTCAAAGAACTTCCACTTGTCACACATTTATTGGTCTTTGTTTGTTTTGACTGGTAGTTCCAGGGGATGGAGGCAGCCAATTAGAAGCCAAACTGTCAAAGTCACAGGTCGTGCATTATGTGTGTGGCAAGAACACGAATGACTTCTTTAATATTTGGTTGAATTTAGAGCTTCTTGTGCCAATTGTCATTGATTGCTGGGTACGTATTACGGATATGATTTCAGGGTGGCAGATTTTCTGCTGCTGTCATGCCTCTTGACCTTTGATCTAATTTATTCACCATTATCTGCCCCCAAGGTTGACAACATCAAACTGGTGTACAATGCCACAACCAGGAAAACAGAAACTCCACCAGGTGTTGTTACAAGAGTACCTGGATTTGGCAATTCATCGGTGGTGGAATGGTTGGACCCAAGTGAAGCCTCTCCTGGAGCTTACTTCAAAGACATTGGAAACATGCTAGTTGGAAAAGGCCACAACAGAAATTCATCTTTACGAGGTGCACCTTATGATTTCCGACGTGCTCCTAGTAAGTTTTGAACATCCAAAACTCTTACTCCTCACAAATTTAAGAGAAGAATGAGTGTGTTATATTTCTGGTTTCTTTCCTCTGTTTAGATGAACATCAAGAATTTTTCATTGCTTTCAAGTCTCTAGTTGAGGAAACTTACAGCATAAATGGAAATGTGCCTGTCCTCTTGATTGCTCACAGCATGGGTGGGCCTTTGACTTTAGTGTTCCTCCAGCAGCAGACCCAGGCATGGAAGAATAAGTACATTCGAGCTCTTGTCACTCTGAGTGGGGCTTGGGGTGGGTCTGTGAAGGCTCTCAAAGTTTTTGCTGTAGGTGAGGACCTTTACTATGAATTTTTCACACATTTCAAAATCTGCCTCCTATACTTTTCATTTTGTGGTAAGTCACATGACATATGCAAACACCAATATTTTACAGGAGATGATTTGGGATCATATGTGCTACGTCAAAGTATTCTCCGAGAGATGCAAATTACTTCTCCAAGTTTGTCATGGTTATTGCCTTCATCAATTTTCTGGAAAACAACTGAGGTGCTGGTACAGAGTGGAACCCGGAACTACACCTTAAATGATCTGAAGGACTATTTTGAGTAAGTATAATCAATAAGCTATCACATCAGAATATGACTGCAGGCTCTGTTGAGCTTCTTAATGTTTTTCTATGGCATGTTTTTCAGTGACATAAATTATCCTACAGGCTGGGAAATGCGTAAGGATGTGGAACAGTTCTCACTTAATTTCTCTCCTCCCGGTGTGGAGGTACATTGCTTGCATGGCTATGGTGTGGACACTGTTGACAGGTCGGTAAAATGAGACTTTATCCTGTACTCCAAAACACTCTTAAGTGCTGTCACTGATAATAAGTCTGACTTTGTTTCCAGCATGATTTTCAAACCTGGCAAATTCCCTGATGGGTATCCAAGTTTTGTGTATGGCGATGGAGATGGTACTGTCAACAAGAGAAGTTTAGAGGGGTGTGTGCATTGGATTGGACATCAAAAGCAGAAAGTTTATCATCAAACTTTCCCTAAAGTAAGCCCATAATGTTAAAAGTTAAAATGATGCTCTATTTTTATGCAGTAAAAAATGACATTTTTCTTCAATTTCTAGGTAGATCATATGCAAATCTTGACGGATGCTAATGTCCTTGACTACATCCAGCAGCTTGTCACCCGTAAGCTGAAATAATTTTTCTAATGTGCTCAAACAATTCTAAAATTTTAAATAAAATATAAGTACGCCTGATACTGGAGATATAGACTGGTAAACTGGGTATATAATTTTACTGTCAAGTCTACTGTGTCACTATTTTGGTAAACTTCTCTATTTTTGTTCTTTTGAAACTAGGCTTGTTTGTCATGTCAAAAAATGCAGAAGTTGCTCTCTTGTTAAGAAACCCTATTTAAAATAAAATATTCACACATATTCATGTATCTCTATCAACCAAAGAACAGGGACTTTTGCAGAGTATTATAAGATATGCATTGGTATTAATAGGCTTTGTCAAATTGAGGAGAACAATATGTTTTGGTGAGGTGGGGAGGCAGGGAGTCTATTGCTTTCTGGAAAGTAGGGCCCTGCCCCCCACTTCACCTCTCCCTCAACCATACTGTAATCTTTTAATTGTTAGTCAGTTAATTTCCTTAACTTGATTCAAAAATAAATTATTACCCACTGAATGCGTTGGTTACAAATGACTTATCAACTGTGCATCTTGCAGTGAAATGCTTTTCGTATGGTACATTTTTAATGTGCTGGTAGTATATTGTATTATTTTTTGCAGTTTACTAGAAAAACAATCCTATTGTAACTTTATTGAAAATCTGTGATATACATCCTCTCAGGAACTTTTGTCCTGCGAAATCACTTCAACTTTTGAAGTCCTGTAGAAGAAGAAACTCTTTGGTTCTCGAGTTCCTGAATTTTTTATGTGAATGTTTCACTGTGAAATTATATAAATATATATACTAATATTTATTTGTTGTCTATTGACATTTTGTTTTACCCACACTCCTACCTACTCCTACCTGTCCTGTCAGGGAAGTCTGAACCTACTGATTTTTGCGAAAGTCGGAAATGCATGTTCTGAACCTAAACAGGTTTTGATATGCTCTGAGAAAAAGTTGAGTTAAGTTTAAAGGAAAAGGAGCATCCGAACATCAGTGAGAGGACTTTAAGCACAGTTCCTCACACCACAGCCTCCCTAGCCCGCCTTTGGCTTTGAGCCCAAGCTCTTGCTTCTGGATGCTTGATTTTTCATACAGGCTCCATTGTAGCCTCGTGCAGTTCCACCCTTTTTTTTTGTTGTGTTCTGCCAGATATAAACATGACGTCATGTCGATCGTTGTAGTCGTCTGCACTGCATTTTGATGAGTTGAGGTGCTTTGTTTCTCTGAGGAAACGACTGTGTTAGTTTATCGTCCGCCCAGATAAAGCTCTGCTCTGTCTCTGCTCAGTGTCGGTTTCGATTTTCGAACGACGTGACAGTGACAATGGCTCCTGAACTGAAAATGGCTCCTTTGCGGAGACTCGACGACTTCCTCTTGAATTCTGCCCGTTATCAACTTCCTAACTTTTCGGACATTGATAAATGGGGAAACAGAGTCACTAACAACTTTTTGTATTACCAAACAAATTACTTCCTCTTGGCGATCATGATTTTCCTGCTAGTCGCGTAAGTACCTAATTTATGGCATGAAAGTGAATTTTCATCACCTGCTTGGTTACTTTCCTTTCGAATGAAACTGACTCAAATTAATTCTCTCATGTTTCTCTCTTTTTCAGAGTCATTCATCCCATTGAAATGTTAAGCGGTATGACTGCAATGGTGCTAGCATTTGGTTTATTCTATTACTTCACCAATGCAAAGCCTGAGGCTGATCGCTTCAAAAAGGAACATCCCCTCTTAAGTGTTGGTCTGATGCTGACTGTTGGCTACTTCTTTGTGTATGTAATTGGCGGAGTCATGGTTTTTGTTTTTGGAACATTGCTTCCTATTTTTGGTAAGAAATTACTGCATTTTCCTCAACCAGTTTTAAAATGTCAGTTTTTCTTCTAATTTACTTTTGTGTTTTTCCAGTGGCTTTCATCCATGCTTCATTACGCATGAGAACAATCAAAAACAAGATAGTCAACAAAATCGAAGGACTTGACGTATTCCAGAAAACACCCATGGGCTACTTTCTTGATTCCCTCGGTATGATGCCCGATATAATATCTTAAGCTGTCTCTCAAAACAACATTGTTATATTCTGTATTTCTTCTTGCTTTCGTCATTTGTAAAGGTGCGAATTTGTCACTGCGACATCTTGTCAAGTCGAATCAATTTATGATGAATTTAATTATTTGCCATTTAACTACTATTCCTCAGTTTTAAATGCCCATACATCTATGTACATTACTGAGCTTTCAATTTGAGTGAGAACTGTTAATTTAGAAAACTAAGATTTTAACCCTTTGGGGAATAAAGCTAAATTAATACAACGTTTGGTCGGTTCTAAGTCGTAACCAACTTTAAGATTGACCAAAAGTGAAATTTTCTTCACTATCCGATTTTTTACTTGAAATTGGTAAAAAGTATGCGACTTAGAATTGAGTAAATACAGTGGTTTGAGGTAACATTTCTCTTTAGAAATCTTTGATGCCAGCAACTTTATATTTCTTTGTACCTTTCTATTTGCTTTGAAAACCCTAGTTATGCACCTATATGTAAGATAGACTTTATGAGCCAAAAGAGGATATGATGTTTTATGTTTGCACTGAGGGAGATTTTTTTTTTTTTTTTTTTTCTCTAGTGTCAAGCACCATAAAGACAAAAGCAATCACTTTAATTGCATGTATTAAAAGCTGTGTTAATTTTATAGTTTCATTAATATTATTTTTTTCTTTTGTATGTGTTGTGTTTGTCATTTTATGAAGGTTCCAATGAATCACCTGTCTCTCACTCTCCAATAGACTCAGTCTCAGAGCTTTTTTCTATCGTTTCCCATGAATAATTTCCGTGTTTGTTTTGTGCAGTAGAAGAAGCGAATGCAGTAGAAGTCGACTTCGAAACACAACTTATGAGGAAAGCTAAGGGGCTGCTCCAGGATATTGGGAATAAGGAGAAATTAAAGTAAATTGTTGCGCGACATCATTGACGTCAATAATTTTCAAAACACGACTTGTAAAGACTGGGCTGAGCTTTTGTGATACTAGTTAGTCCTTGCCATGTTTCTATCCCCTCTCAGTTTGAATGGCTATCAGCATATAATTATTTATGTAGCATCTTTGATTAATTTTATTGTTTGTGACCTGTAATGACCTAAGATTTTCAGAGCTGTGGTTTATGTTATAGTTATGGTGTTCTAACAATGCTCTGTTAAAAGTTTGATGATGTATGCAAAAAAACAAACTATTTTGTGAACATGAGACATCTGAAAAACAACAAAATCTACTGGGACATTTGTTCAGTGGTGATTCTTCCCTCTTAATTGGTACTTTTCTCTCTTAGACACTAGAACACTTTGTGATAATTTTGACATCTACTGTGAAATGTTAGCACAGAGTATTAGGTTTGTATCTATGTTGTACTTTTATCTAAATGTTACTTTTTTGAACTGCGATATGTAAAATTGGTAAGACAGAGAAACTTTACCAAAAAAAAGTACTAATTTGTAATTTATTATATGTTCTTCCTTTGACTCCATGCATGATATTAAAATAAATAAAAAGGAGAAAAATAACTTTGGATTTTGATGATTTTTATGTCCATTTGAACTAGGTTCTCTCCTCACTGTTGAAAGATAAATTTCAATTTGTAAAATCCCTCACAAAGCTGTTGATGACTTGTGTGGGATTCACGTTTGTTGAGTAGTATTTTCCGTGTTTCTTCCTGTGTAGAAATATGACGTTGTGTGCATTCAAAGGGTTACTCTTCAAAAAATGACAACAACATAAAACAATGTTTGACATCATCGTTTGTAAATTTAGACAAAAAGGATTTCTTCTTCACTTTATAACATGTCAATACAAACAATGTTATGAGCTCTCAATCATGCACATGATAGGGTAAATGAAACAATATTTAGTATATTATTAATATAATAATAATAATAATTCAAAATGGCACCCATGTAAGCAACTACTAACAGGATTGTGGCAAAGAGTGACCATGTACACAAGCCATGGCACTGTGAACTGGTAGCTCATTTTGCACCTTGGAATCCTTATGTAACGTTTTCTTAGCTTCATGATTCTTTGGTCCCTCTTAGGCATTGTTATTATTTACAGTTTGCAATTTATTCATTTACTTCTACCTAGGTGTGGTATCACTCTGTGATTCCAAAAATGCCATTCATTATTAAATTTTATTTTACTAACTACTTAAACACTACTCATTACAAGCACAGTGAGCTGCTTTGGTTCCCTGTTGCCTGGAGGGTCGGGGGTGGGGTCGCCCACTGCTTTTGCCTCGCACCAAATGTACTTCTCTCATTTTGGGAGGAGGGAGTGTACAAGGGACGGCAACATTTAAAGGTTTCCAGACTTTCCGACTCTTAAATACTTCAGCTTAAATGTAATCTCAGCCTGTGTGCATTTGAGAGAGAATCTATGAATCAGATTCAATGAGATAAATCTCAGTTCCTTTCTGCAGCACCATTGAAGAAATGGGAGCCGCAGCTAGTTTGTCGAAAAACGGTGGCCCAATCTTATGTATGCAATTAATGGTTTTTTTTTTTTTAACATCAAAGCAGTGTAAACATTGAACTAAACTGTTTCTTTCCTATGAGGTGCTTTAAGGCATGTGTATACGTCATTTGAAAATGTGGGTTGCATTTATGCATGCCATGAAAGACGTCTTGGGCTCGTGGTCTATTCTAAATCTAAGAACTGGATGTCATTTCCAATTATCTCCCGCTATTTTTTTTTTCCTTTGTCTTTTGTTTAGCTACACTTGTATATCAAAGCTGCCTGAAATATTAATGCACACCCTAATGGCAGGATCAGTCAATGGTTTTCCTTTCAAACTTCTACTAACTGGTACTTTGTACAACGCAGTTAAACTAATGTGTTCCTAAGCTGCTTGAGAATGCGTCCTTTTCTTTCCATCAGACATGTGGCAATATGCTACGTAATACATATGAAAGTCAAATTTACACGAATTTATCAAAAAGATAAACACACTTTCTGTAAAGAAAAAGCAGGACTAGTTCCTCTATCTTACATACAGCTGGTTGCACGGCAAGATTAGCATAGAACGATGATTAAATGCAGAAGCGAAAATACAAGATGTGAGATTACAACTGGAACTCTATGAATCGATTCTAGTCCACCACTTAATGTACAGAAAAGGTTCCTCATACTTTTTATCTATATTTTTTAGCCAGGAAGGATAAAAGATTTAAAAGACATTTACTATTTTGTTTCATTTTGACAGAGATAATTTTTAGTAGAGAAACAGTAAAGAGAGGTTGGCAAAGTAACTCTGAGCATATTTGCACACTTTCATCTGGTTAAAGAGTTGTACTTAGCCAAATAGGACAGAGAATAATAGATATGTATAATTGTAAAAGTTCGATCAAACTGATTAGCTGAAGTGACCACCCGGCCGATTTACTTTTCAACTAATTAATATCTTTCTAGTGGACATCACAAAAGCAACCTGAGAAAATTATGAGTCTATTTCTTCACTAAATCCTTAAAAACTTTGGCTTACTCACACAGCTTTCGCGTCGATCTGCATGCAATTTAATTGTCAGGGTCAAAGTTTATTTTGTTCGACGAAAAAAAAAAGGAAAGTTGGAGCAGCGCTCATTCCTCCACTCTGCTCTTTTAGCGCCTGCGAACTGCAGGGTAGGCAGGCCCGCAGTACTCCTGTCTTCGGCGGGGTGCCTACCCTGTTCGTCGCGGGCGGCGCCTCAGAGCCAGGCCGGGTCGTTCGTTATTCGAATGTGCCATTCCAAACGCAGCATTCAGCGCGTTTATTCAAGCGTTTAAAACAAGCTCCGTAAACGTGAAAGGTAATGAGATCTGGCTTCATCCTGCCGACCTTTGAAAGAGGTGGAATTCACGGAAAGAGAAACTATCTCTACTGTGCGTTAAAAGTTGAAGTAAGGATAATATGGGAACGATAGACAGAGTAAAGAGAAGAAGTCACGAAGAACTTTCTATTGTCATTTACATCGCAATTCGATAAGCGAGGGCTCGTTTAGGGAAAGCTTATTGGCACCACCTGGAATCTACCTGGAATCTACCTGGAATCGGTCAGCCTTTGTGGGTCAATCGTTGGGGTCATTAGTTTGGCGATGGGACGCGGGGCGAGTCTCGGAAAGACTCGGAGGACCGCGAGGGACACTTGGAGCCAGCACGTATTGTTACACTTTCAACCCTGTAAAATTAGGAGAATTGAGCAAAAAAGTAGACAAACATTTTGGACCTGGTAAAGACATAAAATAAGTTTAAATTCGTGTTCTGAATTTGGTCGGCGCGTTGAAAGGGGTGTTGCCAGGGGTTCTGCAGGACGTTTTCGCTCCCAAGTAGGTCCCTTACCAAAAAGAAAAAAAAAGCATTCGAGGGAAAACAAAAAACGATTCATCATTTGGGGGCAGTTTCGAGGATTGGCTAGAAGGAGGCATTCCATAACTATTACCTATTCGCCCGCCTTTGCCTCGGCTTGACTCGGTAAATCACAGACAACGCATATGGAAGAGGGGCTCCCCTCTGTACAATGATACACACAAGACAACACCTGGTTGAATGAAAGCATATACCCTAACTTTGTGGCAAATAACTCTATATTAAAAAATTAAACACAAAAAGACGGAACAATGGGTCCTTTCTTTAAGTTCCCCATTATTCGCAAAATGAACAAAAACTAAATATAATACTGTCCATCTAACTGGATGGGGACATTCTTGGAACAATTTACACAGCAGGGCACAGCCCATAACAAACAATCAATTCAATTAACAATCAACTGCAATACCGCCTGCTTGGACGTGTTTCCGAAAAGGAACTTCGTCTGCAGTGATATTGCAGGACTTTCATCGTCTGGCGTGGACGGTGACACGTCGGCCATCCGTCTCGCACACACTGCTAGAAGACGTGTCGAAAAGACCAGCCTCGTCAGGCCCTCCTTCTTCTCACAGTGTGTTCCACGAACGATTTCGAAAGTCATGTCCAGGGTGCGGCACCTTTGGTCCACCCCGTCCAAAAAATAACAACTAAAATACACATTTTAAACGTGAATCGTATCGTAGGTGTATCTTTTCAAATGAATCAATTTAAATTGCATTGAGAAAAGGAAAGATTTACGAATAGGAGACGGACGGGATGTTTACCAGCCGCACGATGGGCATATCTGCTACACTCATGGTGCAGCACGGTCAAAATACTTCACGCTTCAGCGATAAAAGAAAACCAACCAACAAACAAAAACCTCTTTATGAAAAATATAATTGGGGCCAGACCAAACCAATATTTTGGAAAAACTATAATAGGAAATCAAATGAATTTTCGCGTTTAAACGTGAAGTATCTTCCCAGCAGTGTCGTTTCATTCCGAGCTCGGTCTCTGGATGGGCGACCATCAGATCGAAAAACAACAACTACAGCAAAATCAAGAGAGGGAAGCCCGTCTGAGGCACTGCACGGGGTGCAGTTCGTTGAGACGGACCGCCAGCCGGCGCTACTTGTGCGAGCCCTTGTAGGACACGCTGGGCGTGCCGTGCGTGCCGTGCGTGCCGTGCGCGCCGTGGCCGCCGTAGCAGTACTCCGAGTACGTGGAGGGGCCGTCGTTGAAGACGGCGGAGGGCCCCTCCTGCGAGCACACCGAGTCCTCGGGGGTGCGCGAGCCCTCCGCCTCCGTCACCTCCACGTCCGTGTGGTGGCGCGCCGAGCTCCGCATGTGGCGGTGGTGCAGCGCCTGCAACAAGTCAACGCGCCCGGATGCACTCCCATGCTGCACGCTCCGCGTGGCCGTGGTCACAAGGGGGGTGACCGCTGACCGGAAGGTCGTGGGTTCAAAACGCCACGCCGCGGCCTTTTTTTTTTCATTTCATTTTGGAAAGTGCGGGTTCGTTGGGATCTCCGTGAGCCGCCTTGCGCGGCTTCGGCTGGCACGATTCTAGGACAGTCAATCTACCACACAAGCAAAGTTTATTAAGGCATTTACGGGTAAAGAAACTTTTTTTCTGCCTTTTCTAGGAATTCAGAAGCGGATTCAGACTCGTTCCAGCAAGGTGGCAAGGAGGAAGAGGAAGGATTCGGACAGGAGAGAGAAGAGAAGACCCCAAGACGAATATTTAGTTTCACTGTTAG
This sequence comes from Thrips palmi, assembly GCF_012932325.1. Lineage (NCBI taxonomy): Eukaryota > Metazoa > Arthropoda > Insecta > Thysanoptera > Thripidae > Thrips > Thrips palmi. The sequence goes on from NW_023144622.1 coordinate 2,493,848, forward strand.
TCTTTTACGCCTCCATTTAGATGATTTGAGCGCCATTCTGAGGTTATTTTGCGAAAGGCGTTTTGCCCGAGCACTGAAAATGCACCCGCGCGAGGCCCACACCCTGCAAGCAACCTGCAAGCAGGCGATGCAGACTCCCACAGGCTCGACGCGCCGAACCCTGCTGGCAGCGCCCAGAACCACTGTCGTCCCGACAACTTATCTTTTCAGGCCATGGGCCATCTTATTTAAAGAGTTTTAATAAACACCAAAGTCTTAATTAAAATCACCGACGTTTAGGTTTGTTTTAGGACACAAGTGTCCGTGTGACGTGTCAGTTTCTGTGTCCATTTAGGTGGGCCAGTGAACCCACACACTGTTTTTACATGTTTGCATTCAGTAAAGTTTTAGGTTTTTAAAAAACATTGTCGTATTGTGTGTTAGTTGAGATTTAGCTTGTTTCTTATCGTTTTATAATTGAATAAAAATTTTGATTTATATGGTGAGATTTTGAAATTCCAAGCCAGAAATTCCCCAAGCAGTAGCAGCAGCAGCAGTGGCACAAAATAACAGGCAGCAAATGCAAAACTCCAAACAAAAGTGCAAACAAAAAACAGGTTGAAAAGAAATTGCATTGAGAAAGCTGCAAATGGTGGCGCGCCCGCGGCCTCACAGGTTGAGACCCAAGGCCAGTGAGTTGCAAACGGTGCAGTCGGTGCGCTCCACAAGACAAAAACAACAAAAAACAAACAACTAGCAAACTGTGTCACTCCGGCTACGAAAAAAGGAAGAAAGCCCGACCACCGCATTGCCATAAAAAATCACGATCTTCCGATTTTGACAAAATATGAACAAGTGGTTCTTGGTGCCGCTCAGTGGAGACACCTCGGAAGATGCGGTGGCGGGTCGACAACACAACGGAAAGCTCCGTAAGCATGCCGAAAGCGAAAAGCGCGCCGTGCGTGCGTCGGCAGCGCTCGGAAGCGCTCGAAAGCGCTCGAAAGCGCTCTCGCTCCGCGCCGCTCCGCGACTCACCTTCTCCCTGCTCCCCCTCTTCTGCGGCGCGCCCGGCGTGCGGAATAGAAACAGTGCGTAAGTTGGCAATCCGTAAGCGCCTTCTGAGGCCCTCGGGGCGGCACTGCCCGCCACTGCCTCCAGTGTGTCGTTTGTCTTCGCAATCACAGAACGTGTTCCTCCAAAATTAGCAAAAACTTGGACAACAAAGGAAACCAAAAATCGGTTTTGCGCAAGTGGCCTGCGGAGTGTCTCCCGCTGTGGTGGTGTGGTGTCGGTGCGCACAGTGTAGTACCCTCGTCTGCGGCCCTCTGCCCCCCGGGCCCCGACTCTCCGGCTAACCAGAGCGCCGGAGCGTGAGCCAAGGCGTGAGCCAAGGCGTGAGCCAAGGCGTGAGCCAAGGCGTGAGCCAAGGCGTGAGCCAAGGCGTGAGCCAAGGCGTGAGCCAAGGCGTGAGCCAAGGCGTGAGCCAAGGCGTGAGCCAAGGCGTGAGCCAAGGCGTGAGCCAAGGCCTAGGGGCCTCGCCGCCCCAGCGTTGACGCTGTGCCACTACGCGGTTACCTGGAGCGAGAATCTTCTGTGCGCCACCTTCCTGCCGCCGCGGCGCTTCGAGATGTGGGGGTTGTTGTGCCTCATGTTCTTGTTGCGGAGGATCTCGAGCTGCGTGTAGAGGCGCTTCAGCTCGGCCTGTCACAATTGGATATGAGACAAGTTTCGAAACGAAAAGTTTTTCAGACGACGACATGAGAGCAGCGCGCTTCGCTACACGTGCGGACCTACCCGGATGTCGTCCGGGTTCATGTCCTTGAGGGTGACCTCCGTCACGTCCACGTCGCTGGAGTGGAACCCCGTGGCGGTGGCCGCCCCCGCACCGTCGGCGGGCTTGCTCAGGTTGTCCAGTGTGGGCAGCAGGCTGCGCGCCGCCGGCTGTCTTCTCGCCAGCCAGAGCTGAGCAAACACAGGGGAGTTAACAAAAACAGCCTTTCTCGGTGGGGCTCGAACCCTCGTGCACAGTGGCGGCTAGAGGACCGGCGCAGGCGGACAAAACTCGAGATGCGTTTTGAGGTCCAGAGTCGCGAAACAGAACCCGTACCAAACGTGCGACCCCACCAATGGATTGCTCGTTCGGAGAGCAATCCATTGGTGGGGTCACAAGTCCAGTTTTGAGCACCACTTAGCGACTCTGGAGCTAAAAACCCGTCAGGGATTTTGACCGCTCCCACCGGTCTTCTGGCCCACTGCGCCTCGACCCTGGACGCACCACGGGCAGGAAGATGAGGCACAGCACGACGGTGACGGACAGCTGCTCGCGAACGAAGTGCGTGACGAGCATGGTGGTGGGGGACAGGTTGGCGGTGCGGGTGGCGACGCGCAGGGCCTGCACCACGTACAGGCTGCTGCTCACCACCAGCTCCACCACCAGGGCGGCGCACAGGAAGCCACGCTCGTTGAACTGCGTGCGGAAGGAGCGAGACACGTAGGCCAGGTGCAGCCCCACCAGCAAGCTCACCACCTCCGCTGAAATTGAAAAAGTAGTTCAGAGAATGAAAAAAGAGTCGGCAGCTTTGCGAGCCGCACAGTGGGCCAGAAGACTGGTGGACGCCACTCCGCGGACTGACCTGCCTGCGTGACCCAGTCCCACCAGAACGTCTTGCAGTGCGGGTACACCATGCCGTCGTCCGTGGTGACGGTGTCGAGCAGCTGGAAGCCCTCGTTGTAGAAGTGCAGCGAGGCGGCTGTGAGCGCGGCCAGGTACGCGAACACGGCCAGCACCATGGCGCCGAGGTGGCGCAGCAGGTCGCGGTCCTTGAGCACCCAGCGGTGCGCCTTGCGGGTGCGGAACTCCACCAGGATCCTGGGGTTCAAACACTCACTCTTTGTTTCTCGTGTCGTTGATGGCTTGAGCGGTTCAGAAGCGTGTTTTGTCGCTCCGTCTCTCTCGCACCCCTCTGGACAGCCCCGGCAGTGCGACAGAGACAGAGTGACGAAACGACCAAAAGCTCGGCAGGGCACAGTGCGCCAGCCAGAGGACCGGTGGAGGCGGTCAAAATCCCGAACGCGCTTCGAGCTCCAGTGACGCTGAATGGGACTCGAACCGAACGTGTGACCCCACCAACGGATTGCTCTCCGGACAAGGGGTCCATTGGTGGGGTCGCACTTTCGGTACGAGTCCTATGTAGCGACTCTAGAGCTCATAACGCGTCTTTGGCCGCCAGCACCGCCTTCTGGCCCACTGTGTGACTCTGCTGTACCTGTACAGCTTGAGGATGATGGAGCCGTAGCAGACGACGAAGCCCATCTCGCGGCACCAGGGTTCCAGCAGGCACACCCACAGGCTGGGCTCCACGAAGCGCAGCACGACCTGTGCAGCAAAGGCCGCGGTCACCCCACTGTGAAACTCCCGCACACAAACTCCATTTGCTTCTTTATTCTTGGCTCACTCACCGCTGTCTGCAGGAGCAGCGCCCCCAGAAGAAGCGTCTCCAGCATCATCCACATGCTGGAGGAGACGATCTAGAGGTCGACAGGGAAAGCCCGCCTTGTTAGTCGGGGACCTCTCAAAATGATTAAAATGCAATTAAACTCGCTCCTCTCTCTCCCCGAGTCCCCCCCCCCCACCCCCCGGCCTCCCCGAGGCCTCCTTCACGGTGGGCATATGGCGCCGCTTCCGCGCCGATTCACAGTTCAGAACTCTCCCCAGCGCCGCTCGCAAACTTGGGCGCGTAGTCTGGGACTGGAGCGGAGACGGAAAGGGGGAGGGGGAGGGGGGCGCGTCGGCACCTCTGTCGGCACCTTGGTTGACGCGGCGACGCGCCGCTATTCCTATCCGCCGCGTCTAATTTTGCCTCGCCGCAGCGCACCGAGTCCGCACAGCGTTCCGTCGCTCTGTCTCTCTCGCACCCACGCGGAACCACGCTGAACCGCGCGGAGCGCCCCGTGAGTGGGAGAGAGACAGAGACGTTCGCTGAGCATGTGGCGGCTTCCTTCCTCGCTGGCGTTTGGCGACGCGGCGCCGCGCCCCGCAGCACCAGCGGCTGCAGGCTCTGTCTCTCACGCACTCTCACCGCGTAGCGTGTGCGCGAGAGAGACGGAGCGAGGGCGGACCTGCGCTGGCCGGGCGCCTGCAACGCGCTGGCTAGGCCGGCCCGCCGCGCAGGCGGGTGGCCGGGTTGCCTACCCCGGGCTTCACAGGCGCTCGAGCCGCACCACCACGGCCACGGCGGCCCCGCGGAGTCGTCTCTCTCTTTCGTTCCGCTGCCGCCGCGCTGCAGCGCGAACTGTGCTTTCTTCAGTCTGTCTCTCTCGCACCCTCAAGGCCTCACGGGGCGGCGCTGGAGTGCGAGAGAGACAGAGAAAGGGACTGCTGCTCACCTTGCACTTTCTCTTCTTGAAGACGACGAGGCCCAGGAGCAGGACGATGGCCATGACGACGCCCTGCGCCACCTTGAGGCCCGTCCGCACGCCCTTCTCCCAGGCGTTGGCCATGCCGCAGCGCGGCTGGTCCGGCGGGCACGGCGCGCACCTGCAAGTTTACAAAATGCTTTTATTAATTGACAGGGCCGATGTTGTAAAATCTTGAGAAACACTCTCCCCTTCCCCTTCCCGATCGCGGACTGGCAACCGCTCTAATTGCTTCGCGGCCTACTTGGCCTGCCTCGCCTACTTTGTCTTGGCGGCGGGGCGGGGCGGGGCGGCGGCCACTCGGCTGTCGTTACGGTGTGGGGCCAGGGCAGGCCAGGGCCTGGCCGCCCAAGGCAGGTGCTCTCTTATCCAGCCGGAGCACCCTCATCTCGCCAGCAGCCCGCCCCGCCCCGCCCCGCCCCGCCCCGCCCCGCCCCCCGCCCCGCCCCCCGCCCCGCCCCCGCTGTGGAGGGCCCTCGGCCACCGTGCGCCACGCGCCACACCACGCCACGCCACTCTAAGCAACCACCAGCTGACGGAGCACGGCTGGCTATGAGCCTCGCGCCCAGGACGGCCCGGTGTCGCTTCGTCACCCCGTCTCTCTCGCACTCAAGGTGCGCCGCGTCGCGGTGCGTCGCGGTGCGAGAGAGACAGAGCGACCGGTGGCGCCCTGATCGAGATGAGGTATCGCGTTTTCTTTGCTTTCGGTCGGGTTTCCGCTGCTCTCGTCTCATCGCTCTGCCGCTGGCGCTCCTCCCAGCAGGCCGACCCTGCCAAGCGATTCAGAAGAGTCGTCCTATCGTCGCTCTGTCTCTGTCGCACTCACGGGGCTGCCCGCGAGAGTGTGAGAGAAACAGAGCGACAAATCGTTCTCCTGAATCGCTCGGCAGGCCCAAGGACACCGAGGACACCACGTGTGTGTGCGGCGGGAGGTGGCCTGGAAGGACCTCGCACGTCCTGGGTGTCCTGGGGGCGGGGGCGGGGGCGGGGGCGGGGGCAAGGTAGGCGTGGGGAGGTGTCGGGAGGTGGGGTGAGGTGTGGGGAGGTGTGTCACTGTCTTTGCTGTCACACTCTATCGACATGGCACGACATAATGGCCGCTGGCAGGCAAGCAAGCGGGACGGACGGGGCTGGCAGCACGCTGGCAGCACGCTGGCAGACTGGCAGGCACGTAGATAGAGAGAGAGACGGTGGGACGGGCAGGCCGAGCTGGCAGACCGGCAGACAGACTTACAGCTGGATGCATCCGACTGGAGCCCAGCCGCCCCGGCCGCCCCAGCGGCCCCAGCCCCGCTGGAGGCGGCGGAGTGAGGAGTGAGGGAGAGAGAGGCGCGACGGAGCGGGATGACTGGGCTTGTTTGCAGAGCGGGGGTGGGGGTGGGGGAAGGAGAGGGAGAGAGAGGGGAGTAGCGCTCGATGACCGACTGTCACGCACGGGACGCTGTGCGCCGTTCTAAAGTACTGGAGGAACGTCTTTCGCACCTCGCCCCCTTTTCCCCTCTTTCTCCCCCTCGTTCCACCACACGCACGCAAACGCGCGCGCTCTCTCACACACACACGCACACACGGGCACGCGCACAGCGCACAGGAGTGCCGAGGGAATTTTAATAACGCAATTAAAAGTAAATCCCGTCATTGCACGTGTGCTGCGTGCCTTGCCTGCCCCTACCCCTGCCTGTCAAGTTTGGGATGCTGGGCGGGAGGAGAGAGAGAGAGAGAGAGAGACGAACTCGCGGTCCACCAGGCTCCACCACAGCACGACATATCGATGCCCTGGAATACTTCGGGATCGGATTTCGATTCCATTATTTCAGAGTTGAGACCTCCGCCGGGCCGCCGTGCCGCGGGGCCACTGGGCTGACGCCGACAGCACGCGGCGTGGCTTGGCCCGCCAGCGGCCCGCGGCACGGCGCCACGCGGACGCCAAAGCGCGCGGAAAGCGCTTTATTTATCCTGATGGGCCGACCCCACTGACGAGTGTGTGTGTGTGTGTGTGTGTTGCGCACGCGAGCACACACGTCCTCTTGGGGCTAACAGTAGTAGCGCCCGCTTTGTGTGGGCAAGGCCTTACGGCTCGTCCAACAGCGCAATCTTAAGTCTCTTGTGCCCCGGCCCCTTAATGACGCGCCCCGTCGTGTGTGTGTGAGTGCGCGTGTGTGTGTGGCGGGGGGAAGGGGGCAAAAGAGCCCCCTTTTTTTCTGCGGTAAGGCTGCGGCTGCCACGTTCCTCTCATTTTTTTGTTACAAAAAAAAAACCGTTGAATAAATGAACGTCTGCTAATATTCCGTTCCAGATTGATGGTTCTACCGCACTCGGCCTTCGGGACAGACGCATGGACGCACCAGCGAGACAAGGTTTCATCGGTTTGTGTTTTTTTGGTTTTGTTTTTGTTTTTTGCTCTTTCCGTTATTGCATTTGCGAGGTGCGTGGCACTGCGTGGCCGCGCCTGATCGCCGCGAGACCGTCGCTCTGTCACGCCGATCTGATGGCCAGCGAGAGCGAGAGAGAGCGAGAGAGAGCGAGAGAGAGCGAGAGAGCGCGGCGAGAGCGCGCGGGAGCGAGGGAGACGAAGCGCGCTCGGATGCCCGGTGGCACCCGCTCGGCTCGTCGGCTCGGCTCGCGCTCGGTGCCGGGCTGGCACGCCCGCTCTCGGCTCGGCTCGGCTCGGCTCGGCTCGGCTCGGCTCGGCTCGGCTCGGCTCGGCTCGGCTCGGCTCGGCTCGGCTCGGCTCGGCTCGGCTCGGCAAGGCAACGCCAGGCAAGGCAGGCAACCCCCTTGGAGTTCTTCTCACCAGAAACCACTTTGAGCTGCTCGCACCTCGTCTGGTACCGGAACACCGGAAGCAGCCACGCCCGGCACACCGATTCCGAGAGTCGTTTTCGTCGCTCTGTCTCTCTCGCACTCATGGGGCGTCCCGTATAGGTGCGAGAGAGACAGAGCGACGAAGACGACTCTCGAAATCAGTGTGCAGGGGCACGACGAGGACAGGGAGGAGGGAAGGGGCGGGGACGGGGCCCTTTGCGTACCAGCCAGTCACCTGTAACCGCGCAGTGATGCCCTTCCCCTCGGCCCCGGGCCCTGGGCGCTGCAGGCGAGCCCTGGGCGGCCTGGTCCAGCCCTCAACACGGCCCTTTGCACTCGGTGTTCCAGGCCGGCTGTGCAAGTTTTAATGATATGATGCGAGTTTGCAAAGAGGGAGGGGGAAAGGGGAGGGGGGAGGATGGCGATGGGCCAGTATAGTTTGAAGGCGGTGCGGCGGTGCGCGGCCGACGCGAACACACGAGTTTGCCTCGGGGCTACACTCTTAATAAAGTTAGTCTGGAAACGGTCAATAAGAAAATTGCTCCCAATACGTGTACGCCGCGCTCGCGGCGCACGCGCGACCAGAAGCGGGCAAAAGTTGCTCTATAAAGAGAGGTTGCGCCCAGGTCGACTTTCGCCGCGCGGAACTCTCGACGGAGCAGGAGGCGAAGCAGGAGGAGAAGAAGAAGTAGTGCTTTGTGAAGCGAAGCCAAGCGAAGCGCCGCCAAGAAAATTGCGCTCAAATCCGGCCCGCGCGCAACGCAACAAGTTCGAAAAACTCGTTAAAAAATTCAGGGCCGGCTTTTGCAGGGGCCGGCCGACGGGACGGACACGGCCAGTAGACTGATTCCGAGAGTCGTCTTCGTCGCTCTGTCTCTCTCGCACCTTTACGGGACGCCCCGTGAGTGCGAGAGAGACAGAGCGACGAAGACGACTCCGGTCTGCTGGCTTGGCCTGGCAGTGGCCTGGCAGCAGCAGACCACTTTGCGGTGGACTGGCGCGCTGCTTCACCGAGGGCCCAGGCCCAGGCCCAGGGCTCCTGCTGGCTTCTGCCCTTCCGCTGCCAAATTGTCCGTGTGTCCGTCCGTCCGTCCGTCCGTCCACCCTGCGTGATGCGTGACGGCCCGACGGGCTCCACACCGTCGCGCTCCCCCGGCGTGTGCCACCCTATCGAGGGCCTCCCCTCCCCCTCCCAACCCCTTCCCTCCACAGTGTACAGCCTCACACCGCCGTCACAACCATCACGCAACGACACCTCTCCCGCAGAGGCGAGCGAGAAAATAGCAGCTCGCTGTATCGCTTTCATTCCCAGACTTCATAAACTCCGACATTATTTCTGCGTATGTTTCTTTTTTTCTCTCGCAAATTTGTTAGGTTTCTGTCAGCAGCAAAGTTGTTTTTGTTGCGTTTTCTGAGAGAGTTCCTTTTTTTTCTGGTTTGTGGACGGTATCACATCACGGAGCCCCCGCCGCGGTACCTCCGCCATCCGGGGACTCAATGGCCCCCGGACAAAACAGCTGCTTTGATGAGGCTCCCTTCAGCGGGCTGCAGACGGAGAGAGAGGGGGGGGGGAGCTCTGCAAACACCAAGGACAAGGAGGACACAAGGCAGACATAATACGGAAGTTACGCCGCGGCTTAAAAAGGGACTCATTAGGGTTGGCGGGGAAGGCCGGCGGGAAGGGCAAGGGCAGGCCCTCGACCACGCCGCCAGAGGCAGCCAGGCCACACGCCCCCCCCCCCCCCCCTGCCGCCGTCTGGCGAAAAGAACAGCTACTTGTGCACAAAGCAAAAAGACGGCGCGGCGGTGGTGGCAGAGATGATCCATTTCGGCACATCGACGACACGGCGACACGCTGGGGAGGGGGGGGGGACAGAATGAGCAGCAGGGGGAGCAGAGGTTTTCCGTCACCCGCCAACTGGGCCCCGCCGCCGGGCCGCTCTGGCGTGGCGCGCTCAAATTGTGTTGGCCGTGCCGTGCCACACGGTTAATGGCGCTAAGGGGTGGAAGGGAAACTGATTGCTTTTAAATGAAGAAACGCCGCCGCCTTCTTCATTGTGGCGCCAGTTTTTCGAATCGCGTCTCGATTTCACGCGGGCGTTGGCCGGACCTGTTGGGTCGGACGTGGGGCCAAAACTCCAGACGCGTTTTGAGCTCTACAGTCGCTTAACAGGACTCGAACCTGCCGTGTGCCTCACCAATGGATTCTTCGTCCGGAGAGCAATCCATTGGTGGGGTCACACGTTCGGTTCGAGTCGTGCTAAGCGACTCTGGAGCTGAAAACGCGTCCGGGATTTCGACCGCCTCCACCGGTCTTCTGGCCCACTGTGCGCTCGCAGTGCAGTGCTTGCAGTGCGGCGGCCCTGCCTGAGTGTCTCGCCCCGTCGGGACGACGCCGCGGATCAATGCGCTATTTTATTCAGGGCGTGCGATCGCCGCTATGGCTGCAAATGCCGTCCAGCTGTGTCCTTGTCTGGCCCACTGTGCGCCGCTGCCCTTTCCCATCCTTCTCTGTCCTTCGTCCGGCGCTGCTGTCCGGGTGCCTCACCCTGTCCAGAATGCAACCGCCGGCCGTACCCACCCCCTGTCGCCCAGTTCGGGAACAGTCGAGCCGTAACAAGATAAAAAAGGGAAAGAAAAAAGAAGAAACTTGGGCAAGTTACGATTAAAATCAAAAACTTGGAGCGAGCGCGCTGCCTGGGACGTCATTTCACACGGCGTGGTACGCACAGCGCTACCAGATGCTCCGAAAAAAAGGAGAAGGAGAAGAAGAAGACGAAGGAGAGAAAGGGGTGAGAAAAAAAACGAGGGCATGGCGGAGTGTGAGGGTGGCCGGTTTGGACAGCTTTTCAAGCCGCCGGAATGGCGTGTCGGGCACTTTGGATAGGAGAGGTCGTGGCCCCTCCCCCCCCCTCCCCCTCCCCAGTGAGAGGTGGGATTTACCGCTCTCCAAACGGCATTAAAACTCGCGGTGGATGACTGGGGCCGTCCGGCCGTCAGGCCGTCAGGCCGTCAGCAGACTGATTCCTGAGAGCCGTTTTCGTCGCTCTGTCTCTCTCGCACCAACAAGGGACGCCCCAGGAGTGCGAGAGAGACGACCCGACTAAAACGACTCTCGGAATCAGTCTGCCGGCCGTCAGGCCGGCTTGTGCACTAAAAAGAGATGGCATAATTAAAGGGATCGGGGCTGGTGAGCCGAGACAGGCGGGGCGCGGAGCGCGGAGCACGCCGCCGCGATTCCTAACACCCTACCTCTTTTTCTATTAAAAAATAAAGTTTTTTTTTTAAATAAAAATTTGACAGCTTATTAAAAATAAAAGCAAACTTAATTTCGAAATGTATTGCCGGCTGGGCTACGGGATTGGTGGTGGCGGCGGTGGCTCGCACAACATCGAGAGTTTGCCGGTCGGCACCTCTGAAAGGAGGGCTGGCCGGCACGGGCGGCTCGGCTCTCCTCAAAGGCGCCAAAATGCAACTTAGTTTCTTTGCGAATGCGGCAGTGCGGCAGTCGGCACCCTTCCTCCAGCAGGCCGCTTCCGAGCACTGCTTTTGTGGCTGTCTCGCTCGCACCCGTACGGGACGCCCCATGAGTGCGAGAGAGACAGAGCGACGAGAGCAGTGTTCGGAATCAGCCTGAAGGCCGCACCGTCCCGCGGGCGTGCCTCCAGTCTTGCCTCTAGGCTTGCCTCTGCTTGCCTCTGCTTGCCCGGCAGCAATGTTTTATGAACACCTCTCTGCGTGAGAGAGAGAGAGAGAGAGAGAGAGAGAGAGAGAGAGAGAGAGAGAGAGAGAGAGAGAGAGAGAGAGAGAGAGAGAGAGAGAGAGAGAGAGAGAGAGAGAAAGCCGCGGAATGGACTGGGGCTGGAGGTGCCTGGCCGGGCGCAAGCCAGCAGCCGCACATTGCGAACATCGCCGGCTTTTTGTATTGTTTTTATTATTCCCCGATGCAAAATTTTTAGGTCATCAGTTCCGCCTGTGGGAAACACAAGGTGTGAAAGCCTGGCCGGCCGGCCCGGCCTCCCTCCCAGGCCGGAGACCGACGACCTGGAGCTCTCGATCACCGTGGGGCAAGCAGGGGAAGGGAAAGGGGGAAGGGAGGCCGTCAGGTCGTCACGCTCCGCCCGGCGCTCCGTCACCGTCAGCAGGCTGATGCCGAGAGCCGTCTCCGTCGCTCTGTCTCCCTCGCACTCATGGAGCGTCCCCTGTAGGTGCGAGAGAGACAGAGCGACCAAAACGACCTCGGAATCAGGCTGCGCGGCGGCAGCCAGCGGCTTTACGCACCGCCCCCAACCTGAGCCCCGAGGGGGCCGAACGGGGACCGGGCGGGGACCGCAGGGCGGCTGTTTGCAGTTTGTCGACATTATACTGCTGAAAGGCAAGCATTGTGCACGGGGCGCGACGGGCGGGGCGGGGCGGGGCGGGGCGGGGCGGGCAGGACGCCCTGCTGGGCCTGGAGGAAGAGGAACCGGAAGTCTCTCGGCACGGCGCGGCTCGGCACGGCCCGCCACAAAGGCGGCAGGCAGAGCAGCAGGGTGCGTACCGATGCAACAAGTGCAGTGTACGCCACCCTGAAAATACCGGCAGACCCGGGACCGGAATGGAATGCCGCGCCGAGATTCCGATCTGGCCGAAACGAGGACTCGACGGAATGTCTTGCTTTGCTTTTCACTCACGAGAACTGCGGCGGCTCGACGTAGGAGTCGTTGAGGGGCGGCGACCCCGCGGGCAGCGTCACCGGCCCGAACCCGTAGCTGCACTGGCACCTGTAGGACATCCGGCGCGCGCCGTGGCCCAGGTGCACGGCCATGCACTGCGGGCAGAAGGACGACGTCAAACACAGTCGGGCGTCAACCCCGCGGGGCGCGTCGACATCAACATCGTCACCATCGGCCAGGGTGACAGAAAATCAATCCCACGGACGCCCAGCGGACTGATTCCGAGAGTCGTTTTTGTCACTCTGGCTCTCTCGCACTCATGGGGCGTGCCCTAGAGGTGTAAGAGAGACAGAGCGACGTAGGCGACTCTCAAAATGAGTCTGCCGTGAGGCCATGACGCTCACCACGGTGGTGTTGGGGTCGCAGCGGTGGCCGCCATACAGCAGCGCGCCCCAGGTCCGGTCGCACGGGTCCACCTCGGCCTGCGCGATGTTGAAGAAGACGCCGGCCAGGGTGCTGCAACAACGACACGGCGGATTAGGCGGCGCCCACACTGCGAGCGCTTCAAATGCATGCATGCACATGGGACATGCGCGTGGGACTCGAACACGGCCTCGGCGTCGTCCTCGTCCTCGCACTCGGCCCCGATTGGCTCGGCCGCGCTCGGCCGCGCTCGGCTCCCCCTTTGAAAAGCAGACCCCGCGCGCCCCGCGCCTCGAGCAGGCACTCGTCCGCATTGCGCTGAGCACTGTCTGAGGTGCGCTCACTTGTTGTTCTGACCGTGCCTGCTTTTGTCTCAATTAATTATTTTTCCTCAGACAAAATCTTTTAAGCGTCTGTTTTCCTGTTGTCGGTTGTTTCATTTTCATCCGTCTTTTTTTCCTGTGTCTGTTTTTTTGTTGTCCGTTTTCTCCTTTCGGCCATTTTTTTTGTTGCGTTTGTCTGTTTGCTGTTCGGTCTCTTAAGCACGTGCCCTCAGGAGCAGAAACTAGCAAAAACTGAGAAGCCAGGACTCCATTCCCGCCTGCTCGTGGGGTAATCGCCGGGAGGAACAAGAAGAGTGGACGACGGACCTCTCCACTCCACTCGCCTCGCTCGAGGCTCTGCTCGAGGCTCGGCTCCACTCACTTGTTGTGGCTGTGGATGCTGGCGCTGGGCGCGAACAGCCACACGCCCATGCTGCAGTCGTAGAAGGGGTGCGGCCACAGCTGCGCGGGCATTTCGGCCCTGGACAGCGCGCCGCCCCCCACCATGGCGCCGCCGCCCGAGCCAGCGCTGGAGGCCATGCCCGCCATGCCCGCCATGCCCGCCACGCCGAAGCTGTGCTGGCGCCGGCGCGCGTACTCGTCCAGAGTGCTCCAGTAGCCGTGGGCGCCCACCGCGGCGGCGGCCTTGTCCACCAGCGTGCGCAGTCCGTCGGGCCTGGAACACGCGCGCACGTCACAGTGGGCCAGAAGACCGGCGCAGGCGGCCAAAACTCTGGACGCGTTTCGAGCTCCACAGTCGCCAAGCAGAACTCGAACCGAACGTGTGACCCCACCATCCCTCGTTCGGAGAGCAATCCATTGGTGGGGTCACACGTTCGGTCACACCGGCTCCGGAGCTCCAAAACCGAGGTCCTTCTGTACTCACCTCCGGTACACGAGCAGCCGCATGCTGGGGGTCTGCACGGCGACGGCCTCGGCGGGGCGGTGCGCGTCGAGGAGGCCGCGGCCCAGCCGGCCCCAGTGCTCGGCCTCGGCCACGCCGCCGGAGGCCTTGGCCGGCACCCAGAGGCCGCGCGCCGCGGCGAGGGCCGTCCTCACCCCGGGCGGCCAGGACTCCGCCAGCAGGTTGGGCCCGGGGGCGGAGAGGGGCGGCGACCGCCGGACCTCCGGGCACTCCAAGAGGCTGAGGGTGCCGCCCCCGCCCCCGCCTCCGTCTCCGGCGCCCGCCCCCGCCGCCCCCAGCCACAGCAGGACGGCGGGCAGCAACATCCGGGTCGCTTGGGACCGGCACATCCCGATCCCTGCACAGCAAGAAGCAAAAGCATTAGGAGTTGCGGTGTGCGAAGCGGCGCGGCAAGGCGGGGCCCCTGCAGCGCGACGGGTAGGCCGCCCGCCCCGCGCGCGCGCCGACGGGTTGCCTACTCCGCACTTGGCAGGCGCTCCGACGGCCGACGCGACTCCGGCAGACTCCAAACGCTGCTTCGTTTCGTCTGTCTCTCTCGCACTCTTGCGGACTGCCCCATGAGTGCGAGAGAGACAGCGCGACGAAGCAGTGGTTCGGCATGGGTCTGCTGACGCGTCGCGCGGCGTGCCAGCCATGCCATGCGCCAGCCGAGCTTGACGGCATCGACGCGTCGCGACGCTCTCCCAGTTTCCGGTCGCGGCTAACCTTGTTGCTCGTCCTTCCTTTCCGTCTTTCCCTTCTTTTCCTGGCGCCCCTCTCCCCTGAATTGCTTTTAGGACTTGCGTGGGCACAAGGCGCCGAGCCGCGCCGAGCCGCGCCGGGCGGCACGTGCTATTCTCGAACCTCGCCTGTCCTCGCCTCTCTCTCTCTCTCTCTCTCTCTCTCTCTCTCTCTCTCTCTCTCCCCATCCTCGCCTGTCCTGGCGGCCTCACACAGCCTGGGAAGCTGGTTCATCCCCCATGCGACACGCCTCCCCCCTCCCCGCAGCCCCCTGTCCGCCCCCGTTTTACTTTCGCTCTCTCTCTCCCTCTCTCTCTCTCTCTCTCTCTCTCTCTCTCTCTCTCTCTCTCTCTCTCTTCTCCGCCCGTAGGTCTGGCCTGTCAATCCTTTTTCCAGCGTCGCCTGCCCGCCTGCCCGCCTGTCCGCCTGCCCGCATGCACCCTGGAAAGGGACCACTCCTATCTCATCTCGTCGGCATGGAAATGTGATTGTTTCAAGAGCCGGGTCCTCAAAGCGTGCCCCGGCCTGCCGCTCCGGACTCCAAACTCTAGACACCAGACTTTAGACTCCAGAGTCCAGATTCCAGACTCCAGATTCCAGACTCCAGGCTCGAGATTCCAGATCCGGGGCGAAACGAAGAGCCTGGCGCTCTCTGACGGATTCTCCAGCGGGCAGAAGTCGCTGGAGCTGCTGGAGCACAGTATTGAAAAACACAGAGCGGCGGAATTGGGGCGCGGCTGGGGCGCTGCGGAGCGGGAACGGCACGGGAACGGCACGGGACCGGGACCCTCTCGCTCCCCGATAAGTGAATCTGGGTAATAGAGTTAATGTCGGCAGGGAGAGTGGAGGTATACAAAGTTGTCGCGATGCCGCGCCATTAGGAATTAGGAAATGGGATTGGCCGTGCTGGCGGTGCAGGCGGGGCTGGCGACGTTGACTCGACGGCGGCGGCGTTTCCAGCTCGTACTTCCTTCCTGCTCGTGCTCGCCCTCCTTTTCCTCGACGGGCACCCGCCACGCTCCCCGCTGGCCGACAGTGGGCCAGAGGACCGGTGGAGCCGGTCAAAATCCCGGACGCGTTTTGAGCCCCAGAGTCGCTGAATGGGACTCGAACCGAACGTGTGACCCCACCAATGGATTGCTCTGCGAACGCGGAATCCGTTGGTGGGGTCGCACGCTCGGTTCGAGTACTGTTAAGCGACTCTGGAGCTCAAAACTCGTCTAGAATTTTGACCGCCTCCGCCGGTCTTCTGGCCCACTGTGCGGCCCCTCGGAGGGAGGGAGGAAACCCACAGCGCTGTTCGGATTCCCAAATTTAGAGGCATGCAAATTGCGGAAGACCGCGAGCCCGGCGAGCGGCCTCGCCCACGACCGCACGGACCGCATGCTGGCTGGAGGAAGAGAGGGGAGGCGAAGAGAAAAGGGGAAGGAAAAATAAAACTTGACCAGAATAAATGAAAAATAAAAGCTGTAATCCAAGAAAAAGCGGCGGCAAATCACACTCCCCCCGGGGGAAACATTTTCCGGTCACTAATTTATTCCGCCTCGTCACTTCGGCCGGCAAACAGCGCAGCGCCGACTTTGTTTTCCTCGTTTTTCGAGTTTTTTTTTTCAAATCGAAAAAGAGTTCCGGCTGTCCGGCGCGCCATCGAGCCCGATAAAACTAACGGCCAAGACAAGTCATAATTTCTTTCCCGGGCCGCGCTGCCCTCAGGGACAACCCATTCGACAAATGACCATCGTGATGACGACCGCCTCCCCCTCCCCCTGCAGCCCCGAGGGGGTGGAGCCTTCGCCACCCATCCTGGCGCCCCATGTTGCGGCCGCACGGCCTGCACGGCCTGCACGCCGAGAGGCACAGCGCCGCGCAGCACACCACACAGCGCTTATGGCCAACACGCGAGGAAACGCACGAAAAAAAAAAGTGGCGACGAAAAAAAGGCGTGTAAAAGTAATCCCCCGGCGAGGCGGCCCGGCGGAGGGCGGGCGGCACGGTGGAGTGGCTGAGCACTGGCTGAGCCGCTGGCTCATTTGCGGGGATAATGTGGGGGAGCATGAATGGGGCGGGCGGAACGGACGGCACGGGACGGACGGAACGGGTTGGCACGGGGGCGGTGGCTGCCAGTGGCCTGCCAGTGGCCTGCCACCCGATCCGGCTCCGCGCCGCATTGCACCCACTGCTCACCTGTTCACTTCACATGTTCCGTCCGACGGCTGGCCGGGGATGGACCGCCACTCATTGCTGGCTCGCGGCCGCGGCCCGCGACGCGCACGCCGACGACACGCTCACTGCGACGCTCGGCGCACCGCGGGGACCGCGAGGCCGAGGCCCCGGCACGGCGGGGGTCAGGCCGCGGCGCATGGCAAGCAATGGCAGGCACGCGCCGCGCACGCTAGCGCCCAGCACGCGGCACGGCACGGCACGGCACGGCGCCGCTCGGCAGCACTCCGGCGCACGCTCCGCTCGGCAGCACGCTGCCAGCACGCCACCAGGCACGAGGCGCACGAGGTTCGAGCTCTTGGAGCTCCCCGCCAGGCCGCCGCGCGGACACTGGCTGTGGCTGGCCCGCTGGCGGCCTGCTGGCCTGTGGCCTGTCCCTTCCGCCCTTCACCGCCCCACCCCCGGCCCAGCGTACTAACCCGCTAAGACCCCACCCTATCGCGCCCCCAGCCCGGGGACCCTACCCAGCCAGCCCAGCCCAACACGCCACACGCCCTCAGCCAGCCCAACACAGACCCGAACCGAGCCGAGCCGAGCCGAGGGGCACAACGCCCCCCCCCCAACGCCCCTCCCGCCCCCCCCCCGGCGAGGCTCCAGGGCTGGCTGGCGCTGCTGGCCCCCCCCCACCCCTCACCCCGCCCCCCAGCGAGCCACCACCCTGAAACGACCTTCTTCCCCTCCGCCCTCCGCGCCCCGCTCCGGTCTGCTGTCTCCCACCCCAATCCCATATATTTCCCCATCCCCTCCCCTCCCCCCTCCCCGGCCCCGGGGACCAGCGGCTCGCCCCCTTCCCCGCCCCCTCCCGCCACGCCCCCCCACTTTGGACCACGCAGTCCACCACGCAGTCCCGCGCCCCAAGCTGCCTGCTGCCCCTGGCCTGGCCATGGCCCGGCCCTGCACGGCCGCCTCGCCCGGCCCCGCCCGGCCTCGCCGCCTTGAGTCTTGGCTGGGGTGTAGAGGGATGTTCCCGGGCGGGGCGTGGCGGGGCGTGGCGGGGCGTGGCGGGGCGGGGGACGACTTGGCCAGCGAATGCGAGTGACGTCATGGTGATGCCGCCAGAGCCTGCCAGAGGCCAGACCTCGCGGCCGGTCCGGCGCCGCCGCCCCCGCGCCGAAAGGAGAGGAGAGGGCCGATGTTTTTCCAGTGTCGGCTCCAGAGGTGTTCCTCTCCTCATTCCCTTCGCGGAGGACACGCTAAATGGTTAAAGTTTGGCCGGGGGAAGAAAAAATAAGTTGGAACGGCGCCGGCGTGCCGAGAGGGCTTTTCTTGCTCCGGCTAGTTGCCGGGGAAGACCTCGACGGACGAGGGCACGCGGCACGCCACTGCTTGCTTCTTAATTTCCTTTTATTGTTCGTTTTTTGGGGATGTTTTTGTTTTCTTCGGTGCTCTGTAAGACGACAATCTGGAGAATCGCGACAATTTTCCTTTTACAGGCGGGTCCAAATTGCTCCGTCTAGTACAAACCAGCCTTGACACCGGTTATTTTCAGGAAGTCAGCCCCCTGTTACTATATGCACGCACCGCTACTATTCGCAGAGCGAATCCACACACACACACACACACACGCACACACTGGCACAACAACCACAACACATCGAGCAGAAAGAGCAGAGCCGGTGTTTTGTGCGATTCAAAATTGATAGGAAGTGATCATGTCCGATGAAATTGAAGCAACCGATCCCGATAGTATTGAAGAGCTTGAGAAAAAGTTCAGGCAAGAGAGAAAAGCGCTTCAAGGTAAAGAAATGCACTCTGTGGTGACCGCTAACCCCCCAGATTGTCTGAACTAATTTAAATAAAAATCAAATTATACGGTATTAAAGTTTGTTTTGACATTCGATCAAAATTTCTTGGGATAAAATATGGATGACTTAAGTATTGTCAAGTGCCTGATCCAATTTGAAAAGTTTGCATCGTCTGGCAGTATTGTACATCTTTCACGCATTTAACTAATTTTTCTTGCTTACAGCCAAAATACAATCACTCAAAAAATCGGTGACCAAGGGTGACAAGAAAAAGAAGAAAGAAGTTCAAGAGGAGATAGCACAGTTAGAGGCTGATTTAGACAAGCGGCAGAAAGAGGAAGAGGAAAATTTCAATCTAAATTCTCCAACGGTCTGTTCTTTTCCTTCTGAAAATGTGTCACAATTTTTGATATGTGGTTATACAATGTACTTATCATGATTGTTATTTACAGAAATCACTTGATAATGTTGAATCAGTTGCAAATGATGAGAAGTCGCTAGAAGAAACCCAGGATAATGTTGCAGCCCCTGTTGCGCGAGTGTCTAAAGCTGAAAAAAGGAGGCAAAAGAAAGCAACAGCTGGGAGAGAACGAAACGCGCGCATTCAGGAGCAGGAAAGCGAAAATTTGTTAGGTCCTAGACACAAGGAAATGGTTGCTATTGTTGAAAGGCTTCGTGAACGAGGCCTGGCAATTCACGGAATTATTGCAGATGGAAATTGGTACACTTATTAGAAAGTTATCATTTGCTTTGTAGACTGCGGATTCAAAGACTTGTTTTCAGTTTTCTTTCATTCCTTCCAGCTTGTACAGTGCAGTAGAACACCAACTGAAAGAAGCTGCAGCACCAGTAGTTGATTCTGACTACAAAGCTTTAAGGAAGCTGACTGCTAACCATCTACGACTCAACAGAGACGATTTCCTTCCATTTTTGTGTAACCAGGATACTGGTGATCCCATGTCGGAAACTGAATTTGAAGCCTACTGTAAGAAGGTTGAAAAGACAACTGCTTGGGGTGGTCAGATTGAGGTAAGTTGGTTTTGATTTAAATTTTTATTTAACTCTTTGTTTGTGTATTAAAAATGTCCATATCAATTTTGATTTTTCAGCTGAGAGCTCTTTCTGATGCCTTGAAGTACCCAATTGAAGTGGTTCAAGCAGAAGGCCCTCCCATGACCATTGGTGAGCAATATCTGGCCTCAAAGAAACCATTAATTGTAACCTTCCATCGGTATTTGTACAGACTAGGTGAACACTACAACTCTGTAGCTCCCTATGTTGAAGATGAACAAGAAAGTTAATTTGTTTCTACCGTCAAGCAACTACAATGTGTGAATTTATCAAAAAAATTTAACTTAATAAATTTGAAGAAACCCTGTGCCAAGTTCGTAGGAATGTCAAAAGAATAATTATCATACATCAGTTAGTCAAAGAAAATGGCCTTTATTTTCAATAAATTTTTACAAAAATAGTGTTACATATGGAACAATTGTCAAGGATTAAATCCACATAGTAGGAACTATGGGCTGATAAAGTTGAAACAAATTAGTATTTGTTTGAATTTTCTACTAAACTAGTGAGGAATGATAAAATTGAAGTGGTCATTGGCTCCTTAGCGTCAAATGCTCAGCATCTCTCTCATCCCAGAATCTTAAGCTAAAGTCATCTGTAAGCTAAAGGGACAACAAGCAATTCTGAAACAGATCTCTTAAAAGTAATTACTATTTGAGATTCAACTTCTCTTGAAAGTAGTTACTAAATGAGATCCACTTTTACTGTTTATCACATTGTGATCATCAGACAAAAAATCAATGTAAACGAAACATGAGAAGGGTACCCTACCCTTATGATACAAGAAATGCATACTTAAATAAAAATGTGTACAAAATAAAGAATGTTTCAGACGAATGTTCATAGAAAATGCAACCATAAATAGTACCAAATAAAATAATAATGTTATGGCTATCGCTTGTTCATTAAAAAAACTTGTAAGACATGAATGGCACACCAAAAGAAAAGAAAGAAGTGGGAAACTATTTCCTTGTGCAATATGCAATACAGAGAATATGGTCACATATAAGAAAAAAATTGTACAATTAAAAAGAGCATGTCAGTGAAAACGACATGAATGAAAATATCAGATCAACAATACAAACTATGAAATTCACACATCACATATGTGAGCCAAGTCTCTTAGAGATAAATTCAATAAGAATAAATACACTACTTCCAGAGCCAAGTGAGCAAAATGCTATGGCACAGACATATGCTTCCAGTCGGCATAAAACTGTTACAAGATTTTGAAATATAAGAGCATGTTAAACAGTTATCATCCATCCTGTAAAAGTGATACTGCAATTCAAATTAACTAAGAAAAAACAGCAATGTTTAACATGGCCCACAGCAAGATCCTTGGCTAAAAAGCAAAGAATCTTGTCATATACTGTACATACATTGCCATTTAAAAATTAAACCCACCAACTTTTACAAGTACAATAAATATAGGTTATCAAAAATGGCAAGAAAATAGCACATAGGTTTTTGATTATTTTTGGCAAAGTGCTGGCTTATAATGTCTCAGTAAATGCAGTCTATAATTTCAATGCAAGGGTGATGAAAAAAAATAATACTGACTTTTCATTTGAACCTTACATTATATATAAAACTTTAAAATCTGTTGTAGAGAAAAATAGATTAGACAGTCCTGCTGAAATACATCAATAAGAAAAATAAATTCATACCAGATGCAGGAACAATGAGTGAAGTGAATTTGGAACATCACCAACAACATGGTTATGTGATCACAAACAACTATAAATAAAACTAAATTTGTACAAAGATATAAAAAATAGAAGGCTGACTAACAACTAATGCTCAAATTTGTCACTTAAGGCAATTATAAAATAGAGTGAACAGTGAACAGGTTATGAAATTGTCAAAAGAATTGTCAGTTTGCTTTTGCCTTCTAATCACACCAGGTGACACAGTGAATAAGAGAGCTTAAATTAAAATATAACCTGGTACAAACAGAAAAGGCTGTCTTAGAAGTAATGAGAATGTGCTGTAAGCTTTGTAGTAAAACTTAAGTCTGCTAAATTGGAATACTCAAGCATAAAAGTACTGCACCAAAGGTGTGCAAAATGTCAAAAATTGACACATGGTATGTACAAAAACTCTTTTCAGACTTACTAGATCAAATCAGAACATTGTCACAATTAAAACATCTTTGCATACTGTGCATTAAAAGTATGAACTCGTCTTTTGTTAAAGCTATCTATATGTACAAAAGATCAAAACTGCAGAAGTCAAGGCAACCAAAGCATAGATTGATCTCATAATGTGTCTCTTAAAGTGAGCCCGATAAAGAAACACAGAATGCACACAAGTTTTCACTAGAATAAATAACATGCAAACAGGGAATACAGCAAAAAAATATTTGACAAATGTAGACAGCTGCTGCCAAAAACTTGGTGCTGGGTTTGCACTTACATTGAATGAACTAGAAGAGACCACAATCTTTCAGATTGTTCTTGATAATGACATCAGTTACAGCATCAAAAACAAATTGGATGTTGCTAGTATCAGTAGCACAGGTGAAATGTGTATAAATTTCTTTCTGATCCTTTTTCTTGTTGAGATTCTCAAACTTCATTTGGATGTAAGCAGCAGCCTCTTCATACGTGTCTGATCCTATTTAAGAATCAAAGAAAATCATTTAGTATATGCAGATAACTTGATACAATCCTAAAAGAGATACAATAAGCTGCAACAAAGAAGAGGTAAAAGTCTATAAACTTACCAGAGTACTCAGGGAAACAAATAGTGAGAGGGCTCTTGTCAATCTTATCTTCAAACAAATCTTTCTTGTTGAGGAAAAGGATGATAGAGGTTTCAACAAACCATTTACTGTTGCAGATTGAATCGAACAGTTTCATTGACTCAATCATGCGGTTCATTTCCTCATCCTCAGCCAAAACAAGATCATACCCTACAAAAAAAAAAAAAAAGCAATGAAGGAAAAAGTTTGGCAATTTACCAATGTAAAGCAGAAGTATAGCTGGGAGGAAAAACTAACCTGACAGGGCAACACAGAAAATAATGGCTGTAACCCCTTCAAAGCAATGAATCCACTTCTTTCTCTCTGATCGTTGACCACCAACATCAAACATTCTAGAAAGTAAATGTGACACAGTTAATGAATCATATGCCACAATCTTTGGAATAGAGGTAGCTGGGAGAAGAGTAACTCTAAACTCACTTGAAATGAAGTCCCTTGAAAGAAAAGTGAGTTTCCACAATACCAGTGGTCTTCACTCTTGTGCGCAAAACATCTTGCTGGGTAGGCACATAGCTCGGCAATGAAATGCGATCTAGTGCATTGAGGTAGTAAGCAGCAGAGTCGTTTAATTGGTATTCTCTTGAACGTGAAAAGCATAACTGGACACCAGCGTCTTGCCACAAACGTTTCATCAGCAATACCAATTCAGGTGTCAATTCCCCTTCTCCAGCTTCACTTGCAAGTGTGAAAAACTGTCGAGCCAGTTCCTAAAGTAACAGAAACAAAAAGGAATATTAAGAGATCGAAATTGCATAGAATTAGTAATAAAGAAAATAATTAATTTGAGGAGACTCACAGTTCTCCCTGGATCAGCAAAGTCAATGCGTAGCTGTCCCATGGCTCGGATTATAGCCATTAAACTTTGGATAGTGTTGCTGTAGACCACTGGACGATATTGTTCACATTCTTCTATTGAATATCCTGTCTCATGAATGATCTTCATTTGCTTAACAATCGTACTTTTTCCTGACTCTCCCGCTCCTAAAACAAAGCAAATCAGGAAAGTTAGCTTCAAAAAAATAAACATGAGTTATTGTGATATAGGATGGTCACATTGAACATATACGAGGAAATTTATATTAAATGTGAATGCACACTGCCTCTAAAGAGAGCAAAACACAACATAAACAAGGCCGTTGCAACGCCAGATTCAGATTGGTGTCGTCAACGCACAGTTCAGAAAAATAATGAGTAACTCAGTTCAACTGACTAAGCCACAGCAAGATAGACTCAACCAGTTCAAAACAGTCTCATCAACAGCGACATAAATACACAAAGTTCATGAAAAGCCGCAAAAAGTGACACAGACAGGGTGGTCAACAACTAGTGCAGTCCCCTGACTTAGCTTTCACTCACCCAAGAGCAGCAGTTTGACTTCTCTGGCGGCGCGCTCCCCGTCCATCCGCAGGTCCTTGTCGATCTTCTTGGACCTCTCGGCGGCCTCCTTCTCGCCGGCTGAACTTACTGCGCATCCCATGTTGACGGAAAGGTTCAAGAACCTACTTGTTGCTAGGACCCTTGTCCAGTGTCAGTGCCTCCGCCCAGGTACCCCCACACTGGAGAGGCTTCCTCTGCTTCAGCGCTTCAGTAGGCCGCGCCGCCTGAAAAGGAACACAGGTCTCAGAACGAGGTGCGCGGTGCGCGAAGCGGCGAGTATTTTCCTGTTGAAACTTCGGACAAAAATAGGACGAGTACACACAGCTAAACGTAAATTGTCGACCAAACTTGCTTTACCTTTACCAGGCTCACTGTTGACAACGCTACGCTGAAAAAAACAGGCGACGCTACCAACTGTGGAGAAGTGGAATAAATATCCGACGATCACCCAAGCCTACGTTTGTCATCCCTCTAGTGATCTACCTTCAAAACTTATCGCTTCAGACTCATTTAGGTCACGAAAAATTCAATGTTTCGGTAAATACGTCGATAGAGCCACGTCGTGGATGGAGCGTGAAACACGCGAAAGAATCCAGAAGGCTTAGTAACCTAACCGTCGTCCGCTCCACGGCAACTTTCCGCCACCGCCCCCCCCCCCCCCCCCCCCCGCCTCATCTTGCCTTTCTGCTCGCGAAGCGACTGCCGACTGCCCCTTTCCTCCACGAATCACATCAAGATCAAGAAGACGTGGTTTATTTGAACCTTCTGACACATCAGCGAAAATGGCAATGAACGTGACCACTTACTTTAGGAGTGCTTGTCTCCTGGTCCTGACACCACAATGCTTCGACGAGTTCTTTGTCAACTATAACTTCCTAGACGGTAAGTGTGACCATTCCTTTTCTCTCATTTGTTTACCACCGCAAGAGTCCGGCCAGGTTATGTGTCTTGTTTGTTTTAACTGCTGCCTTCCATTCGACTGTCTCTACTTTCAAACAGAAAAATAATATCCCTCTGCCAAAGTTATAATTCATCAAATTCCAGTGGAAAATCAATTTCACTTCTCCCTTTATTCCGTAAAATGTCATACAGAGTGACGAACTTCGACCCTTTGCTGCCAAATCATCTGCAATATGGGGGAGAGGTGTATCTGTGAATGAAGATTTTTATGATTGAACCCTTCTATCAATAGTACATACCTCAGTACATATTTTGCACCTTTTACCGAAACAACTTGGAATGTGAACTCGCTGACAGATCAAATGCTCAGTGTCCATTAGTTCTTAGCGGTACTCAACAAATTATTGAATTGACTGATTAAATACACAAGTTTCTAATACCTTGACTGTCTGTTTTCTAGTTCCCTGTTTAGAAGCGGCCCTCAGCAAAGGTCTAGGATATGGCATCATTATGGGATCCGTGATGGGTAAGTTGATCACCACATCTAAGACCTTAGGACCCTGTCGTGCTTCACGACAGTGATATCAAATTTTCACGGTTGAACCTTAAATGGACTTAGCGAAGAAATTAATGGCAGGTATGCTTTATGGTGGGAAAATCAGTCCTCTGCAGCCAATGACCGTTGGACCCTGTGGGACTTGTTTCGTGGGGCCAGCCGGCAGGAAGTTTCGCTTCCGACTCGAATGTTGGCCAACAACCACTTGAGGTGCTGAAAGCATCAAGGATTGCTGCAAGCCTCGGATTAACCGCCACGGGAACGGAAAACGGAACGGACGCAGCGCGGGCGTTGCTTCTCTACTCCGTGCTGGTGCCGCGGCGCGGCGATACCCCGCGCGTCGCGAGGCGGGTTGCCCTTCTGGCCGCCAGGTGGCGCGCGCTCTCGCTCCAGCGCGGGAAATTGACACTTCCCCGCCGCCGCGCCGCGGCCGTTGGCTTGACAGTTTGAACGCGTCAATACCCCATGTGCCGCGTTTGCGGCGCTCAACGTTAAAACCGGAGCGCGTCGCGTCTTTCGTCGCCAAGTGACGGCTTATCCTGGTTGCCCCTCCCCCGCCCCTCACCGTCAATTTATCGGAGAAAAGAGAGGGAACGCGTTGCTCTGCGAATCGCGGGGTA
Organism: Thrips palmi; assembly: GCF_012932325.1. Lineage (NCBI taxonomy): Eukaryota > Metazoa > Arthropoda > Insecta > Thysanoptera > Thripidae > Thrips > Thrips palmi. The sequence continues at coordinate 2,519,347 of NW_023144622.1, forward strand.
GCGACGCCCTGATGCCCTTTGTACACCTTTCTTGACTAACGCCCGCATCTGCTCGCAGTGAAAGTGCCTCAAATACTCAAGATCTGGAACGCGCGCAGCGGCGAGGGCATCAGCCTGGCTGGCGTGCTGCTGGACTTGTCCGCCATCACCGCCAACGTCGCCTACAGCTTCGTCCTCAAGTACCCCTTCAGGTGAGACCGACTGGCTGTCTCTCTCGCACTCATGGGGCGTCCCGCACGGGTGCGACAGAGACAGCGTGACGAAAACGACTCTCGGAATCAGTCTGCGGCGTGTGGACAGGTGGCCTGGCCAGCCAGGCGTGGGTCACGTCGCCGACGGGGCGGGGCGGAGGGAGCGTGTGTGGTCGCGGTGTCCGCCGCGCCCTCGCCCTCCCCCTCCCCCTTCTCCCTCTCACCTCGGCGACGACGGCATGTGTTTCAAGTCGGAGCGTCGCAGGCAACTACTTCCGTTGCCACGCCTACCCCTTCGCGCCCCGGGCCGCCCCGGGGAGGCGGTGTGGAGGGCAAACACGCACGGCACGGGGAGGACGAGGACGGCGTTTAGAAGGGCGGACGGCACTCGAGGGGCGCGGCCGCCTCCGCCGTGCTCCGCGGCAAGCGCGGCAAGGTGGGGTCCAACATGTGTCGAACAAGGAGACGAAGACGGGGCTCTCGGCGCGGGCTGTGCGTTCCGCCCTCCAGGGCCCGAGGCGCCGTGTACAACTTGCAGTGTAGTGTAGTGGCGGCCGCGCACGCGCGCGACTTGTCGCGACCCCACGTGGCACGCGCAGCCTCGCGCAGCCTCGCGCACAGCAGCACCCTGCACACCGATTCCGAGAGTCGTTTTCGTCGCTCTGGCTCTTTCGCACTCACGGGGCTTTCCGTAGGGGTGCGAGAGAGACAGAGCGACGAAGCGACTCTTGCGGCCAAATAAACACGCACGCTGGAACCGCGTCCATCCGTCGTCCACCTTGTCTGTTGCAGCGCCTGGGGCGAGGGCATGTTCCTGGTGGTGCAGACGGCCGTCATCGCCGCCCTGGTGCTCCACTTCGGCGGCCGCCCCGCCGGCGCCGTCACCTTCTCCGCCGTGTACGTCGCCATCCTGGGCGCCCTGCTGAGCGGCTACACCCCCATGCCCGTGCTCACCTTCCTGCAGAGCATGTGTGTGCCCGTCGTGATCCTCGGCAAGGTGAGCAAGGCCGCGCTGCTGGAGGGGGCCTCGGCCGGCCTCGGCGATGGCGGTCGCGGCCGTCGTCATCGAGGTCCAAAGTTTTTAAAAGTTTGGCCGAGTGCAGCGCTGTGCCGCGGCCGGAGGCAAGGGCCCGCAGGGCCGCTAGGGCCAAAGGCGGCCACCCCCAGCCCTTTTATTACGTAATTTGTGCACGACCCCTTGGACGGGGCGTGGCGGAACGCAACGCAACACACACCTGTTGTCGTCTTTTGTCGCGCTGCGTTATTGTTTCACGACGGGAAGTGCCCCGTTTTGACAGGGCAGCCCCTCCCCCTCCCCCTCCCCACCCCCTCCTGGACGGTCACCCCCACCCTGGCCAGCCCATGGGCCAGCCTGGCGGCGTGGCCATGGCGTGGCCGGCGTAGGTGTGACGGCGGCGGGTCAGTCCGTCAGGTGTTGAGGACAAAGCCCTTCATGGCATCGGCGGGGCCGGGCGGGGCCGGCGGCGGACGATCGCCGCGTTGCCATAGGTCAGGGCGGCGTCGTAGACCGCGCCGGATTCCGCGGCCCGCCCGGCAGACTGATTCCGTTTTCATCGCTCTGTCTCTCTCATACTCATGGGGCGTTCCGTGTAGGTGCGAGAGGAGAGAGAGAGAGAGAGAGAGAGAGAGAGAGAGAGAGAGAGAGAGAGAGAGAGAGAGAGAGAGAGAGAGAGAGAGAGAGAGAGAGCGACGAAAACGATGCGGCGCCGCGCCCAGTATAGGGCGTTCGCGTTCTCGTACACACAAGACTGCCGACGGCCGCGCGCGAAGCGCCCGTGTCGAAAGGGTTGCCAATTTTTGTGGTGACTGAAGAGGGGCGCCTGAAAAGTTTACCCCGACTGAGGAGGAGCAGCCGGCCATGCCGTTCGCGGCCATTTCTTCTTCGGGGCGGAGCGCGGGGCGCGGAGCCTCCCCCAAAAAGTCAGCTTGCCGAGTGGCTCTGCGGCCGGGCCTCTCCCAGGCCGTGCCACGGCCGTGCCTCCCCAAGCAGATGAGGGCTGCCGAGCATATGTGCTTTATTAGCCCAACTGCACGTTCCTGGCCTAACAGGCGGCCGCGGGGCGCGTGGGGGAGAGCCGGCCCGCCTCGGCCTGCCTCCAGAGGCAATGGCGCGGAATCGTAATTATTGGTTTGTTTCATGACGCAGAAAATGTTGACGGCAGTGTGCCGGTCCAAGCGCCCTTGTTCTTGCCGGCGTTGTTGGCACAACAGGTGCCTTTCGCCGCAAATCGCCACTTAGTTCGGCCGCCTTCGCGCGCCACCGCGCGCCTCGCGGACTTGACCGACTTGACCTCCACTCCACCACTGGAAGCTCCGCGAAGCTCCGCGCGGGGGGAGCGAGGAAAAAGCAAAGGCTTATTGACAGCTGACCGGGCGGGGCCGCGGGGCTGCGGGGATAACCACCTGCGCGGTGCCCCGCGCTCGTTGCGGCGAGTACCGTATACACAGACAATGCGGCTTTGAGGAGGCCGCCCCGCCCCGCCCCGCCCCGCCCCGCCCCGGTTTGGTGGTGGTAGCCCCATCTCACACGCATGCACCTGGAGTGGAGACCGCCGACAACAGGTGGGCGAGCGGCGTGCAGGACGGGGCGCGCTGATCAACGCCAATGACAAAAAAAATGTATATTGAAGAGTTAAGCACCGTTTAATGTGTATCAAGCAGCGCTTCATGTGCATGCTCGCTGGGTCGTGGATCGCTTTGGCGCAAGCTGGTCCTTCCCTTTCAGTGTGGTTTTGCTGCGTGTGGTTGAGTGCCTTGTCGTTTCACGGCGTCCTCAACGGCGTCCTCAACGGCGTCCTCAACGGCGTCCTCAACGGCGTCCTCAACGGCCTCGCTCGTGGTCCTCAACGGCGTCCTCGCGTCCTCAACGGCGTCCTCAACGGCGTTCGCAACGCCGTCCTCCACGTCGTGGTCGTCGTTCCGATCCCGTTCGGCGGAATGTTGCGTTCGCTCGCGACAAATGACGGTCATTTATGAGCGAACGGTCGGCGAGCCCCTCGTGGGGTCCCCTGGGCCCCAGGGCGGGGTCCCTAGGGTCCGCGGGGTCACGGGAACGCCGCGAACGCCGCCCAGGTGGCTGGCCGGCCTGGACTCGCATTGTCTTTGTCACACACACGCTGCGCGGCGCTGCGTGAGACGGAGTGAGACGCGGCCGCTTCTAGCCTTTGCCGTTACCTTCCCAGGGACGATGAAAGTATGAAAGGCAGCGTCGGGAACTCTTTTGCGGAAAACACAGGCTTGGGCCTGGTTTGCCCGCGTTGCCTGCACTGCAAGCAAACGACCTCTCCAGCTCTTTGGCGTCGTGTTTGGCTTCCGTGACGGTCGACGTGGAGGTTCGCCGCGAGGTTCGCGGCCAGCAGGGCGCAGCAGTACAGGGCGCAGTGGGGTGTTTGTTGGAACGAAGTTGGAACCCACCAGGGCCGCCAGAAAACCGGTGGAGTTGGCCAAAACTCTAGACGCGTTTTGAGCTCCAGAGTCGCTAAACGGGACTCGAACCGAACGTGTGACCCCGCCAACGGATTCCTCGTCCGGAGAGCAATCCATCGGTGGGGTCACACGTTCGGTTCGAGTCCTGTTCAGCGACTTTACAGCTCAAAACGCGCGTCTAGAATTTCGGCCGCCTCCACCAGTCTTCTGGCCCACTGTGCGACGCGGGCGCGTTTTGGTCGCATTCCGCCTGTCTTCCGCGCCGGCCTCTGCGGCTTGCTCGCATGCACCGCGTGTATGTAAACTAGGTGAGTACCGGAAGCCAAGTCATTAGCCTGACCCGGCGGGCTGGCGGCCCGGTCGACGCACGCACGCCCTGACCCGCGGGGCGGGGCGGGGCGGGGCGGCACCAGCCGCGGGCAAGGATTCGGAAAGGCCACCTTCCTCCGGAGACTGCTGCTCCGCTGTCCCCTCAGACAGGGCTCACCTGTGAATTGGTCGCATTATTTTTGGAAAAGAAGGGGGGGGGGAATGCCTCGCTGGCTGGAGCAGCGCTGGACTCGCTGTATATGTGTGTGTGTGTGTGTGTGTGGCAGCTGTCACGTCAGCGCGCGGACCGCGGCGGCGGGGTCACCAGCCACGCCACGCGCCGCCACCGCCCGCCGCCGAGGTACTGGTCACGGTCTCATTGTTTTTGCATGATATGTACACTGATCCGGCTGGAGGACGCACACACACACAAATGCGCGCGCGCTCTGTCTGTGTGTGAGTGTGTGCGTGTGTGTGACGGAGGCCTGGTTATTTGACATTGAGACAGGTGGCGCTCTGGGCCGGAGCCGAGCGGAGCGCGGCAGAAGTAGCCCATGGCTTAAAAAAAAAAACACGATGTAAATTTAAAAAAAAACTAGATCAAACTGTTTTCAATAAAAGCACAGAGTTTATGTTTTATTTTATAAATACTCTAGCCCAAGAAAAGAAATAACGCAAAACCGCTGTCAAGCCAAGGACATATGCCTTGGTTTTAATTATGCAAAAACAAAGGAAAATGGCGAGCTGGACATGGATGCGCGTGTTGGCCACGCGACGCCGCGCGTCGACCGGGCAGGGCGGGGCAGGGCGGACACCACCTGCAGGTGTTGCCGGGCACACCTCGCCGGGCGGGGCGGGCGGGCGGGGCGGGGCGGGGCGGGGGGGGGCGGGGCGGGGTGGGGCGGCGGGCGGTGCGTGTGCAGGCGCTAGGCCTGGTTCGCGTGTTCGGCGTGCAACCCCACTGCTCGGTCTGCTCGGGAGCTCTCTGCCCTCTTTGTCGGCGTGCCCGGACCCGCCCGGCCCGCCTAAATAGCTGCTTTTGGCTGGGGCCCTCGGTGCGCCGTGCGCGTTTAAGACAATTTCGGCGGCGTCCCCGACAAGGTCCTCGCCGTCCTCGGTGCGTGCGTGCGTGCGTGCCGCCGGGCCGATTAATTGATTTTGATTGATGCGAATGTAAGTGGCGGCCCGGCCGGTCCACGGTTACAGGCCCAAGGCTACAGGCCCAAGGCTTACGGCGCGCACAGCGTGTGAAGATGTCCGCGGGGCATCTCGGCCAGCCCCTCGGGCGCTCCGCCCAGGCCCTGCCCGGTCCGGCTGCCTCGCTCTGTCTCTCTCGCACTCATAGGACGCCCCCCGAGCGCGCGAGAGAGACAGAGCGTCGGAGCCCCTTCCGGAATCGGCCTGCTGATCACAGGGGCCAGTCAAAACGCGACCAGCGCGGGAAAATTGAATTAGTTCGCCCCGCACCTTTCCGTGCACCAAAGTGAAGCAGAGGCCGCCTCGGTGCCCTCTAGCTGGCCGGCTCTCTGATTCCGAGAGTCTGTCTCTCTCGCACCCGCACGGGACGCCCCGGACAGAGAGAGAATCCGTCTGCTGGCGCGGCCGAGCGGAACGCGTCCAACGGATTGCACCTTGCGGTGGTGTCTCGGCCACGGGGGTGGAGCAGCGCGCGCAAACAGTGCTCCGGCGCTCTCTCTCTCTCTCTCTCTCTCTCTCTCTCTCTCTCTCTCTCTCGTCTCTCTCTCTCGTCTCTCTCTCTCTCCCTCTCTCTCTCTCTCCTCTCTCTCTCTCTCTCTCTCTCTCTCGCTCTCTCTCTCCCCCTCTCGCGCTCTCCCGTCGCGACGCGAAACGGTGCTCGTCAGCTGCTCCATCTCGGGCTCTCTTGCTCCTTCTCGGATTCTCTCGAGTGTGTACAGTCTCTGCCCCTTCTTTTGCCCATGCTCCTCTCTCTCTCGCCCGCCCTGCGCGCGCCCGCTCTGCGGCGCGCTCCGCGCCCCCGCTGTGCGCAGGGCTCGAAAGCTTTCGGTGTATCATCAGTCGTGAAAAGCTCTATACCGCTCTTTTGCCGCGGCTGCCTCTTGCCTCGACCTGCCTCGGCGGGGCGCCCGGGCGATGGCGAGGGGAAGACAGGGGGCACACTTGGGCGGCCATGCGTCGACCCCGGGGGGGCGCAACGCGAAGAATGAGCGACGCAAGCTCGCCGCGGGCACCTCGTCGCATCTGCCGGACCGGCGATGTCTGTGGACGGCGATGTCTGTGCGAGCGACCGACTCAAGCTAGGGGCTGCTGCTGACTCATTGGTCTGTCTCTCTCGCACTCACGGGGCGTCCCGTGCAGGTGCGAGAGAGGCAGAGCGACGAAAACGACTCTCGGAATCAGTCTGCTGCTGGCTGCTTCATGGCTGCGCCGGGGCTGCCCCTCGCCTTTCGCATTCAGCCGCTGGGGTTGGAGAAAGAAGGCTGTCTGCTGAAGGCCTGAAGGCCTCAAGGCGGAAGGGGTGGCTGCAGCTCTGGCTGGCTGGCCGTGATTGCTTCCCCCTAACCTCCCTTGGCCTCCCTTGGCCTCCCTTCCCAGGCGGTCCGTCCCGTTCCGTCCCGTTCCGGCGCTTTAATGTCTTTACGCTGCTAATTATACCTCCTTTTAGCGCGTCTTCAATCTGCAATTCATTACCTCCCGGCCTAATTACCCTGGCCATTACCACGTCCTGCCACCAGTCTCCCCTTCCCCCTCTCTCTCTCTGGCCGGCCACCCCCTGGCTCCGTCCTGGCTGATACTACCCCTCCGGCCGCCCCAACCGACCGACACCTCAAAGTTGCCGCCGTAAAAATGGCGGGCGATCGCTGGCGCTGCCCTGGCGCCCCTCCACTGTAAGCCGTTTGCTTGCGGTGTGGCGGCCCTGCGGCCTACGGCCTATTAGTGTACGTTCCCTGAATGGTTTGGTGATAATGGCTGCAGTTGTGTAACGGTGTAGCGAGCGCCACCTGATCGGCTGCAGGCAGGCCCGCTCACTTTGAGCCTCGTTCCGTGTCAATTAGTGACATTAATTAGGCGGCTCAGGTCGTCGTGGTCTGCTCTGATTCCGGCAGTCGTTTTCGGCGCTCTGTGTCTCTCGCACTCGTAGGGCGCCCCGTGTAGGTGCGAGGGAGACAGAGCGACGAAAACGACTCTCGGCATCAGTCTTCAGCCGGCTCCACACGCCAGCGGAGTGCCGGGGGCCAAGCGGCTAGACAGACTCCCGGTAGCCTCGCGTCCGAGGAGCAATTTGTGTTCGGGATTGTGGAGGCTCGCGGACGAGGTCCCGAATCGGAGTGGCATTTTTCTGACGTTTTCAGTTTGCGTCTCACCGGGGCCATTTCTCTCTTTTTCGTGCTTTGGGCCTCGTCGGCTTTCGTTCGGAGCCTTTTCGGGGCCTTCGGGCCGGCTGGTCGCCTGGGGGGCCAAGTCGATACTTTGTTGCAGTGCCCCGAGCACTAAAGACGGTTTCAAACGCGGTAAAAAAAAGGCAACTTCAAAAGATCGATTAGACTTACCGAAGCAAACTGCGATGAGGATTAATCTGCTCTGCAAACTGAAATGTGTGCATGGCACGCTCTATTTGGAGCATGCCATGAAGCACGCTTTAATTTGGAGCGTGCTTGGCAGGCACGCTTTAAATTAGAGTGTGCTTACCAGGCACGCTCTAAACTAAAGCGTGCCTGCCAGGCACGCTCTATTTTAAAGCGTGCTTAGCAAGCTCACTCCAAACTACAGCGAGGGCGGCAACCACAATCCTGAATGCTCGTAATGGCTTTAACTTTTTAATATTTACTAAATATGTACTAATGCAAGGTTTCCATTTTATACTTTAAAGAAGCAAGCATTTCAAGTCTAGTGCTCAGATGTATTTTACGTCAACAAAGCTTCTCCGCTATTTTTACAACTATTGATGTATAAAATGGCACCGGTGCGTGTTAGACCTGGGAGGTTTCTTAACCATGGACGAATCAATTAAAACATTTCTCATCCAGAAAGACACATACAGTGTATGTTCGACATGACACTAGTTACTCACTCTTTTGACTGCCCAACAATCCATAGCAAAGTCACCTAGCCCTGTTGCTGGGTGGTGAAGGTTGAGGCTGCAGTCACTCGGAAGGAAGACATACTCGGGGTAAACGAGCTCCATACGTTTATCTAGCCCTTCCAGTCTCATCGTTTTCAATAACTGCGTGCCATAACACAACGCCACCACAAATCGCCAGCACAACGAAACAAATTTCACATTTCAGGCGTCACAGCTGCCATTTTGAATTTGAAACACAACACAACGCGTCTGTGCAGTCGGGAGTTTTTCATAAGCACTCGTATGAGAAATTGCTGCAACACGTATGCGCCAGACGGCTCGCAAACTGAACTCTAATTTTCGGTCTTTTTATAAAGAAACATTCCCGACACAGGTACACGAAGTAGAATAAAATTCGATTATGATTTTTGCCACTCAATACCTTTCAATTAAGAAATCCACACCCATCGTTTTTGAAATCATGTGTAGGTTGGCACCTCGGAAAAACAAGTGCTTCCCAAGCAGACGACAAGTGCGCTATCAAAAGTCCAAAATTCAAAATGGCAACCTTGACGCCAAAAGTGTAGTTTGTTTTCGTTGTTCTGAAGATTTGTGGTGGCGTTGTGTTATGGCACGCAGTTATTGAAAACGATGAGACTGGAAGGGCTAGATAAACGTATGGAGCTCGTTTACCCCGAGTATGTCTTCCTTCCGAGTGACTGCAGCCTCAACCTTCACCACCCAGCAACAGGGCTAGGTGACTTTGCTATGGATTGTTGGGCAGTCAAAAGAGTGAGTAACTAGTGTCATGTCGAACATACACTGTATGTGTCTTTCTGGATGAGAAATGTTTTAATTGATTCGTCCATGGTTAAGAAACCTCCCAGGTCTAACACGCACCGGTGCCATTTTATACATCAATAGTTGTAAAAATAGCGGAGAAGCTTTGTTGACGTAAAATACATCTGAGCACTAGACTTGAAATGCTTGCTTCTTTAAAGTATAAAATGGAAACCTTGCATTAGTACATATTTAGTAAATATTAAAAAGTTAAAGCCATTACGAGCATTCAGGATTGTGGTTGCCGTCCTCGCTGTAGTTTGGAGTGAGCTTGCTAAGCACGCTTTAAAATAGAGCGTGCCTGGCAGGCACGCTTTAGTTTAGAGCGTGCCTGGTAAGCACACTCTAATTTAAAGCGTGCCTGCCAAGCACGCTCCAAATTAAAGCGTGCTTCATGGCATGCTCCAAATAGAGCGTGCCATGCACACATTTCAGTTTGCAGAGTGAATATCGAAATCACTTGGAGCGGCACGTTAAGGTCAGGTGCTCCCGACCGTGAGGTCGTATGCCCCCTGTGGCTGTGTGTGTGCGTGTCTGCGCGCGTGTGTGCGTGCGTTTGCGTGCGTGTCCGTGATGAGGGCGGGGCGGCGGGGCGGGAAGCGCAGCTTTTGGCCGACTCGTCAGTCGTAATTTTCAATTTGCTCGATCCCAGCCGGCACGCCGGCGTGGTCGGCACCCGGCCCGCTGTGACGGTCATCATATCATTACAGGTGGCTCGGGGAACAGCCTGAAGGAGCCTGGAGAGGAACCTAACCTCTGGAACCTCTGGAACTTCGGTTTCCACCAACTCGAGACGCGTTATGAGCTCTAGATTCGCTAAATCGGACACGAAACAAACGCGTTTAGAATTTTGGCCGCCTCCATCGGTCTTCTGGCCCACTGTGCGTGGAGACTGACTGACGTGTGTTGTTCCAGACGATCCAGATCCGCAGCAACTACCAGAACGGCTCCACGGGGCAGCTGTCCGCCGCCACGGTGCTCATGCTGCTGGCCGGCTCGCTGGCGCGCATCTTCACCTCGCAGAAGGAGACGGGCGACGCGCTGCTCGTGTTCACCTACATGGTGGCCGCCACGCTCAACGCCATCACCGCAGCGCAGCTCTTCTACTACTGGAACGCCGACAAGGACAAGAAGAAGAAGGTCAAGAAGAACTAAGCGTGAACAGTGATGACGAAGAGTCGATGAATTTGCTGGGTTTGCAAGACCCAGGTGTGATGTGTAAGCAATAGGTTTCTTTTAGGTTTTGATTAGTCTCCGTCGTACTAACTTCCAGACTGTTCTAGCTGCCCCTCGACGGCTGGCCTTGCTGGGCTGCTACTCAAGCCGTTCGCTTAGTGTCTATGGACGCGGCAACCCCCGCCCCATCCCTCGCTTTCGGCGGCAGGAAATAAGCCGGGAGTGGCGCTCGGAGTTTGTACAAAACGGGCCGAAGCTCTCAGTAGCTTTGAGATTAACAAGTTTGGGCGGAAGGACCTCTCTGGCGTTATTTCCTTTTCGCCGTGAGTGCCTTCGGGAAGCGCGCCGGCCACTTCCATGCCAACAGTCGAGGGAGTTGGAGGGCGCCGTCGCTCAGAGTAGTTCGAGTCGAAACGATATTTATTAGCCGATCGCTGTATAGTAATATTCATAGGATGGACTTCTCTCTCTATGTAATATACCTGTGTCCACATTCCCCTGGATGAATTTTTAGCCTAGTGATGATTTTTACTTTAATGATATTCTGGTCTTCCGTCAAAGTGAAGTCTGTCGATCTCTAAAATGTTTAGTGAGGCTTTTTAGGCAGCGGCATGTACTGTATATTATAACGAATAGTACCATTGTTATTATATGAGAATGTGTTCTGTGATAATCCGACATATTTTGCCGACTGAAGGTGCGATCGTCTGCCTGACTCGGAGATAGTATAGGAGCCGCGAGGAGATGAAACAGAAAAAAAGAATAAAACCCACCTTTTCTAAAACAAACTCTCTGAAATGTAACCAAAAAGGAGCCTGTTCACCTACGAAAACCCCGCGCGCTTCCTCACAGTGCCTCTCTGTTCACCGCGACCACCAGTGAATTGACGACGAGATGGAAACCTCCACAGGAGGAAATGAAAAAGGACGATATCATCGAGGGGAGTGTGTGGCTGGAGGAACTCGGCCGGCATGGACGCGGTGCGGAATCAGGAATCGCCCCCCGCGACATGACATCCTCTAGGCCGTGCCCGCCTTGCGTCCCGTCCCGCCTCATGAATGCATAACAGAAGTAAGTGCTGCAATATGGCGCCCACCCCCGGGCGGCCCGGACCACTCGAGCAATAAAAAACGGGAAAAAACCGTGATGGCCTCAATCGCGGGCAACGTATAAGGCGATTAATCAATCACAGACCCCAATCTCTTTGCCCGCGCATCCCCCACCACCGACAAATCTCTTTCTTAATCCGAGTCCCCACTCTCTCCCTCTCTGTCGCGCTAAATCTTTTTCCTCCCCCGCCCCGTTTTCTATCTCTCTCGTACTCTCTCCTGTCCGATCATCGCCGTGTTTTTTTGCCTCTATACTTGCTCGCGGTGCGAGTTCCTGTTTTATGGGGATCTCTTTCCCCTCAAGTGGGATTCGATGTCGGGGGTTCTTAGGTCCAAAGTGGCGGCCAAGTTACAGCGAGGGAATGGTCGGATTGGCCGGTCAAATCATTGTGTACGTCCGTGGAATCCCTCAACACTCCAGCCAGTCTAAATTGCGTGCCCCGCATCTACTGCCTACTCACGTGCCACCTAACCTCAAAATGTGGAGTGCCCCGTCCAGGTGCACTCGGCGGGAAAGCTCACCGGCCTTCCAGGGGCTTTCGCCGGGCTCTCGCCGGGCTTTCGGCTTTATGGGGATGATCCAATCCAATCGGGCCGCGGAGACACCAGCGACTGGCTGCAGACAATGTGGGCACACTCCGCACTGCTCCGCACATCCTTGATGAGGGCGGTCCTTTCGCTTCGAGGAATCGGAGCCGTGATTACGGCGGTATCGATATATCGATATGGCTCTGTCGAAACGAAACGCGTGTCTCGTCACTCTGTTTGGCCCGACTTTCGTTCACGTTTTCTTCGATCCAAGTGAGTAAAAAATATAGCAAAACCTGCGCATGCCAAAAATAGTGGTTTTTTTTCTTTCTTTGATCTTTTTTTTTCTCGACGAAATCGCGTGGCCTTTTGTATTTTTTTTTTGTTCTTCTCAGATTCGGTCCCGTAATGGCTTCTGTCCCGGCCGGCGAGCGCGACGCGAAATTTTTAATCATCAGAGACGCTAGCTAGTCACTCAGGCGGAAAAGGGAGTTTTTGTTTCAATACATTTTTTTGTGTCTGCGTCGAATCCTTAGAGAGGAAAGTAGGGCTTTTCTTCCCAGGGACTTTTTCACATTTAAAAGTTGGCGATGTTGTGGGGCCGTGGGGTGTGGACGAAGGGAGTCCGAGAGGGAAGGCGGAGGTAGCCACGCGAGGCCTCCGTTGCCTTTAACGCCGAACCAGTTAAATATTCAACTTGACGCGCTTCGGGCGATTCCTTCCGGCCAGGCCAGGCGGGGCCAGGCCGACGCGACGTCGGGCAAGGCAAAACCAGGCGAAGCCCAAAGCTCGAGGCCACCAGGGCGCAGCGTCGCGCAGCGTCGCGCAGCGCACCTCACTCAACACATCCCTTTCTTTTGGGGGGCACAACTTTATTATTTTCCCGTGGCAGTAATGAATTACTGTGATTAATCAGAAAAGTTTGTAATTAGAAAGTTTTCTTTGCACAATTAAAATGGCAAGCAGGGACAGCATTGGGGGCGGGGGCGGGGTGTGGCGGGACACGCCCCGTCCCGGCGACTCCGCCACGGCGCCCCCGCCAGCCCCGCCGGCCCCGCCCACTGGCACAGGCCAGGGCCCCGGCGGCCCCAGAGAGCCGCGGAACCCTCCTTCCGATAATTTCATTAATTAAGGGTCTCAGAGTGCAGAGTGCTGTATGAAGTTTTTGGCAGCGATTTGGAGCGTGACGGAAGGGAAGGGCTATGGCTGCGGCGTGGCGCGGCCTGCAGGCATCCTGCTTGCCCCGCCCCGCCCTCACTGTCAAAATCAAGCCGACAACATGAGAAATATTGCGGACAGAAGTCGGGTAAAAACAGATTTTCATGTTTTCGCGTTCAAACACTTAAAAATTTCAAATTTTTTATTTTTCTTAATTTATTTATTTTGCGGAAAAGCCTCGTAGGTTCTGAACTAGCTTGAGTTTCTGCAAAAATACGAAATTTAATTGAATGACGTGAACTTTTTGTTTGGCGCGACAAATTTTTATCAGTCGTTCTTCTTTCTGTGAGACCCTCCGAAGAGCATGCGTGTTTTCCTCCCTTACGAAGCCGAGGCACACAAAAATAAAATACCGGAGGTACAAATAAAACGGGGTAAAGAGAAAAGGCGCGGAGCGCGCTGGGGGGCTGTTTTCGGGCGGTGGCCTTCTTCGCTCCGACTCTCTCGCACCCGAGTGGACACGCCGTGCGCGCGAGAGAGACGAAGGCATCCCTCGGAGTCCTGAGATTTTTCTCCCCGTGTCACGTCCGCCGCAAAGTGCCCCTTCCCTTCCCTGGGCGTCGCATCGCGTCGTCTGCTGCCCCATTCGACCGCCTCACTCGGCTGCCCCATTCGACTGCCGCCACCTGGCGGGCTCTTGGCGCGATATTCCGACCACGTGTGGCTCAGCAAATTGGGCACAACTGAGGGCGGGATGGGAGAGAGGCCTGCACCGGAGCAGCGCGAGCAGGAGGAGATTCTTTCCAAATCTTGTTTTCGTTTTCAGGATGTCTCGAGGCAGTTTGCACGGCTGCATTTCAACTGTTCTTTTTTTTCGCCCTGCACTCTAGGTGCTGAAAAGCCGCGTTCTACGCGAGGAATCGCGGAGGAGTCCATGAAGAATGACTGGCGGTCGGTCGGTGCGTCTCGGATTAGGGTTGTTGCGGCTTGCTGCCGCGCGTCGGAGGCTGGGGTGAGAGGGTGTGTTTTTAAGAGAGGGTGGGGGAAGAGGGGGCGCCACCCACGGCGTCACAGCTCACTGAATTCCAACCCTTTATTGCCGCAGCGTGCGAAACGCTCCACAAATCCACACTTCCTGACAGCCTTATGACGCGGTGTGTGTGTGTGTGCGCGTAGTGGAAGCCCTGCGGCCCGGATAGGCTCCCGTCAATGAAGTCACCCCCACCGTACACTCGCCGTTAAAAAAAGGAGGGAAGGGGGCACAGTTCACGGTGTTCAGTCGATTCCTCATGATTGAGGATCGTTTTCGCATATCCGAAAAACAATAAAAGCGAAGTCATTTATTCTCTAGTTTGTCGCAGGGGGCTTCATGAATGGGAAGAGAGGAAAGGGTATAGGGGAGGGGGAAGGAAGGATGAGTGTGAAAAGTTGGCACTGGCCCTGCGAGCCAGTCCTGCAAATGACCACTTCATAGCCAATGCGTTACAGGCGCACTCGCACACTCTAACACACACGCACACACACTCACAGACCTCCGTCGTCTCAAGAACCAAGGACGCACCTCCTCCGAGTGCTTCTGTGTGGTGGCGCGCGGGCAAGTCACGGCGCGGCGTGGCGCAGCGTGGCGCGGCACACGAGTACTTTATTTTTACTGCCCCGTCCGTAATCGTCCAGCGGACAGGATGGGACTCCAGACCCACACACGCACACACACACACACCGATCGAGTGCCTCTACCGCGGCGGCTGAACCCGCGGCGGGGTGTCGCAGTGTTATGGGCCCCGCGTACCGCGCGCTCCTGTCCTCCCCCCCCCCTTTCCCTCCTCCCCTCACTCCCTCCCCCTCCCCCTACTCCCCGGATTCTGTCCGTGGCGCGCCGGACACGTCACACGAGACCAAATGTCACCATTCTTTTCTCACGGCCTTGTGTGTTGCGGGACTGCCTACCCTCCGCAGCACGGGCGCGCTGTCTACTACTTCTTCTTCCTTTTTTTGTAGTGGAAAAGAAACAAGAGCAACAAGGAGTTTTTTGTGTTTTTTTTTGGTTCGACGTTGCAGCAAGTGCAGCATCATCACCTTTCCTCTCGCCTCATTAGCGCGTGCCGTATCCTTTCTCTCTCCCCCCCCCTCTCCACTCGACCTGGAGAATCCAGCGAGGCTGACTACTACTCTGCTCGGACGCCAAGCCGAGCAAACGCGCGTAGTTCCGTCTCAAAACTTCACTAACATTCAACAGGAATTTTCTCTGCTTTTTTTCTTCCCCTTTTTTACAAATGCCTTTCCCCGTTTTGCGTTTGGGCACATTTGCATACGCAGCAACAGGCGTGATGCTTCTAGCGGGCTTCCAGTGTGCTACAGCCCCTCCAGCACCCCTCCGGAAGGACAGCATCGCACTGCAGGCTGCGCGGAGGCCCAGGTCCTGGGTTCGAATACCGAGCTTGCATATATTTGCCAAAAACTTTGCTTAGCAATGAAGGTACTTACCCGTTGGCTAGAAGAGTCCTAGAGTGGGTAGGTTAGGCATTAGGACTCTAGGCATTCGTAGTTTCATCCTCATCTCTCTCCTCTCTCTCCCTCTCTCTCTCTGGCCACCCTCGAGCCACAAAGTGAAGGCCCTACCTAGGACAGGGCCTCCTCCTAGTGAAAGGAGACGCGCGAGAAAAAAAAATACGTGGGTGGGGCTTTACGTACTCTCTCTCTCTCTCTCTCTCTCTCTCTCTCTCTCTCTCTCTCTCTCTCTCTCTCTCTCTCCCTGCCCGGAAGCCTGAAACAAATGAGCGGCCATATATTGCACGGCGCGTTCTCTCTCGCACGGCGACTTGCGCTTGGTTTATGGTGGCGTTTATGCAGCCATTTTATATCTCAACCGCTCTGCTTCGTGACATTCTGGGTTCTGTCGCGCTTTTTTTAGGGCGATCTCCCTGTCCGGCGAGTGTCACACCGCTCCATGCAGTGCCTCAGATTCCGAGAGTAGTTTTCGTCGCCCTGTCTCTCTCGCACCTATACGGGACGCCCCTTGAGTGCGAGAGAGACAGCGCCACGAAAACGACTCTCAGTCTGCTGAGACACTGCGGTCGTCACCGAGACCTCGTCGTCGGCGACGTCGTCGACCCTGGCGGACGAACAGCCGCCCTGCCTCCACACTCATTTGGGGCGTGCGGGTGCGAGAGAGACAGAGCCACGGCCCACAGTGTAGCGGTCGATACTATTGAGATGATGATGGTGCACAATGCGTTACGCCGATATGAATTTTAATTTGGACGTGGGAACCTAACCTCACCGTGCGCGCCACCGCCGGGCTACGCCGGCACCGCCCCACAGGACTGTTTCGGAGGCGTCCCCGACGGAGAAGGCCGAGCGGACGCCGCCGGGAACGCCGTCGCTTCGGACGCAGTCCGGGCCAAAGGCAGCCAAAGGCGGGGCACTCCACGCCGTGGTGGGCGGAGCGCGGCAGCGTGCTGTGTCATGGGGATCACACACACACACACACACTAATGCACACAGGCATAAAGCACCTCCCAGTCCATAATGCTTCAATGTCTCAACAAAGTTTGCAAATTCATCCCGCAAGCCATGCCGCGGCGGCCAACCTGTGCTAATGGTGCCGGAATGGAGTGAGCACGGTGCGAGCACGGTGTGAGCACAGCAGCCTCGGCCGCGCGTCTCCAGACTTTGCCGCGTCCAGACTGTCGCCGGCGCGCGCCACCGCCCTCTCTGCGGCCCGCCATTTCAAATAAATTGGCTCGTTGGGCACACACTCTTCTTCCCCTCTTTCGTTTGTTTCAGCCAATCGGGGTGTAGAGGGCGGTGGCCCGGGCGCCTCACCGCCCTCATTACCCTCGGCTGAGACTAGAGGGCGGTGCCGGCCAGAACGACTCGACTCGGAACCTCCCGCCGTGCCTGCAGACTGAGAGTCGTTTTCGTCGCTCTGCCTCTCTCGCACCGATACCGGTTGCCACAAGGAGGCAGAGATGCCCACACTGTGCGAAAATTGCCTTCTAGGCACGGCAACCCTTTCGACTCTTGTCTGACGTGTTTCTGTGGCAACACTGGCGCCAACAACCTCCCGCGTCGCCGCACTGCACGGCGAAATTCCCATCGCCAGGCAAGGGTTTGATTGGCCTGGACGCTGTCCACTCCACTGTGGAGTGAGTCATCCGACCGGAAGGCCCCAAGACACCGGCCGTGCCGGGCAGTGCCGCTCCCACGGAGGACAGCGGCCGGAATTTCATTCATTCATATGCCCGTCGCTGTAAAAGACATTGGCCGGTACTTCATCCCGCGTGCTACCGCGGCGGGGGACCGGCCGGCTCGGCTCGGCTCGGCTCGGCTCGGCTCGGCACGGCGCTGGACCGGCTCGGGGCGGCCAGCCGCCACACGGGGTCCGACCGGGGCCTGCGTGTTTTACTAATTCGTTTCCCAAATCCCCGGGAGCGGCCGACTAATACACTGTGAAGGTGCCGAGCGAGGCGGCTGTGGTGGATCAGCGGGGCAGGATCAGCGGGGCAGGATCAGCGGGGCAGGATCAGCGGGGCAGGATCAGCGGGGCAGGATCAGCGGGGCAGGATCAGCGGGGCAGGATCAGCGGGGCAGGATCAGCGGGGCAGCATCAGGGGGCAGGATCAGCGGGGCAGGATCAGCGGGGCAGCATCAGGGGGCAGGATCAGCGGGGCAGGATCAGCGGGGCAGGATCAGCGAGGCAGCATCAGGGGGCAGGATCAGCGGGGCAGGATCAGCGGGGCGGGGCAGCATCAGCAGGTGGGACAGGAGCAGCGGCGAGCAGCGGGATTAGAGCAGCCGGCAGCAACTAGAGCCATCCTCGTGACAAATACACTGGACCGGCTCGGCGGCCTGGCCGCGCGCTGCGCCGCGCTGCCCGGCCGGGCTTTAGAGCCCCTACACCGTGCAGTCCCTGCAGGCCCTGCAGGCTACAGGGTACCCCATAAATATAATTTGATGGCGCGGATAAGCCGCGGCTCTCCGTAGGGGGGCGCGTGTGCGAGGGGGGTGCACAGTGGGCCAGACGACCGGTGGAGGCGGACAAAACTCTTGACGCGTTATGAGCTCCAGAGTCGCTAAATGGGACTCGAACTGAACGTGTGACCCCACCAAAGGATTGCTCTCCTGACGAGGAATCCATTGGTGGGGTCACACGCTCGGTTCGTGCCCTATTCAGCGACTCTGGAGCTCAAAACGCGTCTAGAGTTTTGGCCGCCTCCTCCGGTCGCGGCACTGCGCGCTGTTTGTCCTTGCCGGTGCACCACACACTCGGCACCCCGCCCACTCGTCGCCACCCTCGCGCCGCACCGAGCGCCGCACGCACAGCAGCTTGTCGACGACAACCCCGGCGGCAGGCCACGGCAGGCGGCCGCCGCGCCGCGGGTCGCAACGAGTGCGGTGGGTCGTGGCGCGGCCAGGCCACTGCACGGCGGCGCCAGGCGGGGCCACAATTACCCCGGTAACTCGTGCCAAGTAACAAGAGCATTAAATCACGAGGTGCGAACAGCCGCGCCTACACCCTCCAGCAGTGGTGGCGCCGAGCGTGCCGAGCGCCGACGACGCGGACCTCTGGCGGCGACCTGGCGGCGACAGCGGCGCGCTCGCGGCGGTAAACGTACTAATTAGAAGCCTAATTATATCCCCGTGCACTTTATCGTCCTGTTTTATAAGGCGCAGGCGGCTTTGAGCCCCCCCCCTCCTCTCTCTCCCGTCAGCCACTCAGGGATTTACCTCCCCCGCGGACGCGGACATTAAAACAAACCGAGCCGCGCGTCTCCGTCTGCTAACCGCTCAAAATTGTGTCGGAGCCGCCTCCACTTGTTTTCCTCTTTGATCGCTAAAATGTCGAACGCGTGCGCTGTGGCGCGGCTTAGGCCAGACGTCTCGCGTCCAGGCACGCCGTTTCCGGTACGAACGAGTCGTATAATTCTGGACGCGGGGCGGGGAAGGGCGGCCGTGGGAGAGAAAGAGAAGAAACCGACACGAACGACACCGGCGCACAGTGGGCCAGACGACCGGTGGAGGCGGACAAAACGCTTGACGCGCTACGAGCTCCAGAGTCGCTAAATGGGACTCGAACCGAACGTGTGACCCCACCAATGGATTCTCTTTCCGAAGAGGATCCATTGGTGGGGTCACACGTTCAGTTCGAGTCCTGTTTAGCGACTCTGGAGCTCAAAACGCGTCTAGGTTTTGGCCGCCTCCGTCTTCTGCCCTGTGAGGGGTCGCCGGCGGTCCGGCCCGGCCGGCACCGCGCAGTCTGGAGTGGCCGACGTCTCGTCCGGCGTGCCGCTGCGTCCGCCCGCCCGGCGTTGTGACCCCGTAGCCAAATGCGCCGCGATCCGCCGAGCACGCGCACCAAGGTCCTTCGCGGTAAGAGAATAAGAAAGAAATAAAGGTTTGTGAGAACCGACTCACGGCGTACGACCGGCCGGGCCCGGCCGTCGGGACGCGCGACGCGCCGTTTTCCTAGCAGCGCAGATTTTTATTATTTTTTTGTCGACAAATAAACGTTGTGGCTCAACTCGTTAGTATTTGTGCGGGCCGCCACTGTGTACATCCGTGCAGTCTCTTTAAAAGCGTAAAAGCTGCAAAGAGAAAAGAGCTGCCGTTCGGAAGGCGGGGTGGGGCGGGGCGGGGCGGGGCGGGGCGGGGCGGGGTGGGGCGTTCCAGCAGCGAAAAACGCTCTGAAAGCGAGAGAAAAAGAGAAAGCGACCTGAGGGGCTGAAGGGGTAGCCGTGCCGTCGCCAGTGCACCGCCTCGCTGCGACAACTACTCTACAGTCTACAGTGGAGGCACGCGACGATTGACGCTCCAGGTGAAAACTTTGGCAGCACCACGGAATCCGAAATCCTCGCGAAGGCTGAACAAAAGCGAACTGTCTTGCATCGTTCTAGGCATCATCTGCTAAAATCCTTGGGTCTGCACACGTGCTGTGCCGGCAGGGCGTTCGCAGAAAGCGGTGCCTTGCTGGAATGCGTTTCGTTTCGAGGGTTTGTCAGGCTGTCATTACTTTATCGAGCGGCCGCGGGGGGCGCTGCGGCGCCGCAGTCTGCGGGCAGTCCGGCCGGCCTCACACCACGCGCCGAGACAAGAGCGGCTAGCCCACTGCTAGCCTCCGGGTAGCGATATCATCTCCCAGATTTGATATCTCTGCCTATAATTATTTACGCGCCGCTCCCTCCGTATTGACTCAATCTCTGCCTTTGTCAGTGACACACGTGTGGACACGCGCGGCGGCAGGCCCCATTCCTTCGGTGCGAGAGAGACAGAGCGACCAAAAGGACTCCCGGAGTCGGTCTGCAGAGCGTTCGGCAGCTCAGCCCGGTAGGCGTCAGTCGCACCTGGCCGGGGTTCACGACTCCAAATCCACCGATCGTCATCGCTCTTTGTCTGGAACCTAACCTCACCTAACCCAGCCAGCGCGTCGCCCCGGGCCCGGCCTCGGCCCCAGCTCCGGGCAGAGCCAGACGGGCACGCGACTCGGCCGGGGCACAGCGAAGCGGTTTACAATTCGGACGACTGCCTCTCTCTCACACACACTCTCCTGCCTCGCCCCGCCGTCTGTCCGTCTCTCTCTGCCGCCTTTGTTGGCACCGTCGCGAACACCTTCACGTTATAACGGCCTCTCTGTGCGGGCCATCAAACGCGTGCGAGTGTGACACTCACACACACACACACACATGCAGGCGGCACGTAGCGAGCGTCCATATCACGTACTGGCTCACACTTATTTCGTTTCATGTCCCTTTCGCACCTCGCCAACTTTTTTTTCGTGGCCTGTATTTTTTTTTCTTCGATGAGGCCTTCTTGGGGGTCTGAACCAGGGCGGCGGGGTACCCGTTGGTTCCGCCACTCGACATCCCAGCGAACAGCTCCTCTCCGGGCGTGCAGCAGAGCAGCAGAGCCAGAGGGCCGGCAAGGGGCAAGACTGCGTCCGTCCCTCCGCCGAGCACTGAGCTCTATTACTTGGGAAACTAAGTTCCCGATGCCCGGCAGTGCCAGCAGGCTGCTTCCAAGAGTCGTTCTGTCTCTCTCGCTCTCACGGGGCCTCCCTTACGGGTGCGAGAGGGACAGAGCGACGAGGGCACCGCCGGGGCTACGCGCCGACGCCTCAATTTCGTAAGTGAGCAGCTAACCCGTAGTTTGGAGCAGGTAAAATTGAAATAGTGCGTGTGCGTGCGCGCGTCGTGCGTGCGTGCGCGAGGAGCGGCCCGAGCGTGCCGCCGAGCGCCAGCGCACAGTGGGCCAGAAGACAGGTGGAGGCGGCCAAAACTCCAGACGCGTTTTGCGCTCCAGAGTCGCTAAATGGGACTCGAACCGAACGTGTGACCCCACCAATGGATTGCTCTCCGAACGAGGAATCCATTGGTGGGGTCACACGTTCGGTTCGAGTCCCTTTTAGCGACTCTGGAGCTCAAAACGCGTCTAGAGTTTTGGCCGCCTCCTGGCCCACTGTGCAGCGTGCCAGCGCGCCAGCGCCACGCCTCGTTCGGAGAAGCAATTATGGCGCGAGAGGCGGCACGCCGATGAACGCTGTCTCTCTCGCACTCGCGGGGCGTGTCCAGGCCGTGCCGCGGGTGCGAGAGAGACAGACAGAGAGGAGTGCCCGGCCGGCACGGAATATTTTGTGCGGACCGTCGTCGTCGGCGTCCTCGGCGAAGTGCGTCCTGCTTCCCGGAAGACGCGCTCCACCAAATGCACCAACGCCGGGCAGGCGGCGCAACACTGGAACACACCCCCACTCGCCGTTCGTTTTGTGAGGGGCCATAACCCTATCAAGCCGTTCTAGCCGCCACCCTCACGCCACCCAGTCGAAACCCAGCTACCCATACCGACCGCCACCCGCGCCATTGTCACAGTGTCGCGGCCCGGCCCCGGCACGAGCGTTTCGTTTTTTCCAGGTGTGCCAACCGAAAACGCCCGGGAAAAACGAGCGGGAAATTCTGTTGGTGCACGCTGCACCGTGCTGCACCGCGCTGCACCCGGGCGGTCCGCCTCCTCGCCTCCTCCCCGGGACTCCAGCCGATCCATCTTGCTGGAACGAGAGGGATATACCGCCTTGCCCCCGCCGCCCCCGCCGCCCCCATCCGGTCCGACGACGCCCCCCAGTCTGGGGGCTCCAGGGCCCCGGGGCTCGGTGCTGCCCCCATGACGTCCTTGGCCGCGGTGCCGTCCTCCGGGCTCCTCGAACTCCAGGGGCGAAGGCCGTCGGTCGAAGGACTGCGAGGTGCGCGATGCAACCATCAGCGAAACTGGAAGAGCGAAAACAACACAAAAATCACGTCAACAACTTGAACAAAAAATATTTATGTCTACAACTTGAACAAAAAATATTTATGTCTACAACTTGAACAAAAAATACTAGTTGAAACAAAAGTGTGTTAGATCAATGCAGAGTGTAAGTGCGACAAACAATCATGTGTAATAAATGTGTTCAAACAAGAAAAATTACATCATTGAGCTTTTGCCTTCTTTTCGAATGCGGAGCGAGGACCACGATGACACCATAATGACCCAGGAGGTCCCCGATGACTCCCCGCTTCCTGTGGTACCCGCCACTGTCATGCTGTGATACGACCCCCGGGCCGCGCACACACACACGTGTCTGCGTGTGCCCGCGTGTGTGTGAGTTTTACTGCGCTGCGCTCGGATAGTCCAGCAGCACCCAAATCAACGACGCCAAAAAAAGGACGCGTACAGTCCGGTAACGTCGACGGGCGGCTCTGCGAGTTGCGGCCGTCTTCCCGGTGCGTGTTGACTCCGTCCAGGATGCCGCGATGGCCCCGCCGACGGCCACGCCGACGGCCCACCCCTGCACCGCGGCCTCGTCGACGGCGGCCCCGGCAGGACGACGGGGGACGCCCCCACTGCTAATAAATCAAGCGTCCAGGACCCCGTCCAGGTACACCCGGGACGTCCTGGACGCCCAGGTAGGCGGGGAGGAGGGCGCGGAGGTTTTGCGAGCGTCACTTCGGTCATTCATGGATCGGTAGTGAAAGGTGATGGCCGAAAAATGCCGAAGAATGGAACAGCACCTGGCCGAGGGCGGGGGCGGGGCGGGGCGGGGCGGGGCGGGGGAGGAGCACCCCTCGCTGTGCAGCGCTGCGCCCGGCCAGGTAAGGCACGCCCTTTGTGCCGCATGCATTGTGCAGCTGCCGGAGGTGCAGGACCCCGCGGGGCTCCCTGGGCGGGGCGGGGCGGGGCGGGGCGGGGCGGGCCGGGCCTGACTCGAGGAGAGAAGTTGATTGTCATTCGTAAGTGTCGCGGGCCGGTGCCGATTCTACGCCGAACGGCCTGGCTGGCCCCGGACCGCCCCGGACCGGCAGGGTCCACGACGAAGACGACGACGACGGGCAGCTGCAAGGTTAGGCCGCCTAGGCCGCCTGCCTCGGCCGATTCGCTGGAAATCTCCAGCAACGCGGAAACCATAAAGCGACGTGAGGGTGCAAAAACAACAACAACAACAACCGCAACAACAACAGCAAGTAAATTTACTTCGTATAGACTCATCTTTGGAAGAGGATGCCCTGAAACTAGTCGTCTTTATCTCCTGCGTCTAATTTTAGGGCGCTAAAACGACTCCTAGTTTCTATCCAGTTTTGACCCACGCGCGCCGGCGTCACGCCTTCTTGTCGCTCACAACGTGGACGCTGCGGCCGCCGCCTCGAAAATAGAGACGCTCATATTTAGTGAGAAATGTACGATCGGAAGGGACGCGCGGGTAAAACGCCGTGAGGCAGTAAGGCGCATAACTTACCGGCCGTGCGTTGTTGTGACTCACCGGCGGCATAATCGGCTCTCTTACACGCGCAAAGCTGATCAGGCCGGGCGGGGCGGGGCGTTTCAATTTCGGGCGGCGGTGTGAATTTTCTGATTTCGTTTCAATGACGTGCGTACACTGACTGCTCTGTGCACGCGAAAAAGATCTCCAAAAATTTAATCTTTGAAACCGGTGCTTTTTAGCCGCTTTTTCGTTCTGCTAATTAAATTCGGCGCAGCTTGCCAGTTGACTCGGTCTAGCCTGTCATGTTTTTGTTCAAGAAAAACCGAGCATTCGAATAAAATTGAAATCTCGAACCTGAAACGCATACACACTTACACTGCCGAAATGGATGGCAAACGGCAGCATAAAAACACGAACCGTTTGGGCCTAAAATACCCGCGTCGGCTCTCCGAGGCGGTGCGAGGCGAACACCCAAACAGCCACGCAATTACCCATGAGTAATATGACGGCGCACTCGCGGTAGCAGCGGCGGCGGGCGGGCGGGGCGGGGCGGGGCGGGGGGGCGGGGCGGGGCGGGGCGTCGGCATCGCAGGGCCGCAGCCACCCTGTGCCCCTGAGGTGTGAAGGGACACGCTTTTTACGAGGTGGCCGCTGCGGGGGGGCGTCCATCGTCCACGGGGCATCCGCCGGCCCGACGCCGGCCCGGAGGGGCAGAACGGCAGAACCCGCGCAGCTCGGCCGCCCGGCCGGCCAGTTGGCCGCTTCTTGGCGCCCTGCCCCTCCCCTCCACCCTGGTCGGCTTCGTCGCAGGCTTCCTCCGCGGACGCCGGACTCCGGACCGCGCTACCGCGCCGTAACTCTCGGGGCCGGCCTTGCGCCCCGGGGGGCCAATGGGCCAATCCCCATCGCAATCCGAGCACGGCGAGCAGCGACCAGCGGCCCGTCGCACCGCCGCACCGCCACACGTATAATCACGTTCGGCTGGATTTCCAATCAATCTATCCTCCCGGTTGTTTTGGCCGCCCCCCCCCTCTCTCTCTCTCTCTCTCTCTCTCTCTCTCTCTCTCGCTCTCCGGAATCATAGTCCGCGCCGTGCGGTGCGACCCGGTCCAGCTGCTGCAGGTAATGACGATCCAGCGGCACTAATCCGGCAAGGAGGACGCCGTCTGTGCCTCTGTGTGTGTGTGTGTGTGTGTGCGTGTGAGTGTGGGTGGTGGGTGCCACCCCCCTGCGTGCTGCGTGCTGCGTTCGGTGGAGCGCCTGCCGTGCGGGGGTAGGCAACCCAAGCGACACGCCTGTCGAGCGGGCCCGGCTCGCCGTCGCTCGGGCGCTTTCAGCGGCGGCCGCTCCTGCCGCTCCGGTTCCGTTGTTCCATCCTCTTCTCCTCCTCCTCCTTCTTCTTCTTTTTCTTCTTCCTCTGGGCATGCGTATGGGTGTCGTCCTCTTCGCCTCCTTCCTTTGAAGTCCCTACCGCGGCGGCAACGCGCGCGCGCTGCGCTTCTTTTCAAAAATTTGGCGCCCGCTGCCGCACCTGCTGGAAGGCGCTGGAAGCGCTGGAAGCGCTGGAAGGCGCTGGGAGGCACCGGGAGGTAGTAATGTGTGATGTAAGGACCGTGTGAGTCATGTACGTCCTCGCACCTCGGCGTCGTGCGTGCCTCCAGGTGCCCCTGTGTGCGTCGCAGTGTGCGTCGCAGTGTGCGTCGCAGCAGCAGCATGCCTTTTAGTATCCTATTACAGGACACGCGAAACAGCCGGCTTGCTCGCTGCTCCAGCCGTCCTGCGCGGCGCCCCGCCAGGCCGCCGGGCCCACCGTTTTTTTAAATGCCTCGCGCATCTTGTAATGATGTCAAAAGCCAACACTCATGAATCAAACGCAACGCGCATCGCGCATCTCGAATTCCATTGAGGAAAGCACCAGCGCTGTTTGGTGGGGGGCTTCTAGGAGCGGCGAGCGGTGACGCCGGGGGCCGCGGGGGCGCAGGGCGGCCTCCGGCCGGGAGTGGGGGCGGGGGCGAGGTGGGGAGGGGGCGGGAGGGGCCAAGCGCGATAAATCAAACACGGCGTCAACCGCAGCCACCAATCAAGGCACGTGTGCGTCTGAGGTCGCTGGCTGGCTGTGCCGTCCTGGTGGCCCCGCGCGCCCCGCCCCGCCCCGCCCCGCCCCGCCCCGCCCCGCCCCGCCTCTCTGCCTGCTACCCGACCTTGATGCACTCGCGCATTCCACGATCCACCGCCATCCAAACTGCCTCGACTCCGCGCACCCTGCCCCGTGTCGCCCAACGCGGCGCGTCCCCGCCCCGCCGTGCCTTGGAGGCAACTCTTTCTGGAAACCGTTCGCCCTCGTCCTGGACTTCCTCTTGAAGCATTCGCCCCTCCCCCTCCTCCCCCTCGAGCCTGACTTCCTCTTCCTCTCTCGCAGCGAGGCTGCCGCTTCTCGGAGCAGCCTCTCACCGGGGCTTAGGCCGCCGACGCGCACCCTCGGCGCCGCCCCTTCCCTCTGGCCGAACTCCGCGCCGAGCGTCAGGCGGTGCAACGTCCTCCAGGACGCCGCCGAGTGCACCGCGACGGGCACCTCGACCGGCAGGCTCGGCCGCTGGAAGTAAAGCACTCTTTTTGGCCGTGCACCGCGGTGCTCCGCGCGCCGTGCACAATGGCGTCGTGGAGGCGGCCACGAGGACGCCGACGTCGGCCGGGGCGGAGCGGCGGCGCGGCGCGGAGCGCGAGGAGGTATGTCACGATCTGCGGTCACGCCGGGAAAAAATGGTCGGCGTCGCCAGGGCACTGCCAGTGCTGGCAGGCAGCAGGGCGGTGTGGGCTTTGCCAGCCCCAGGATTGGCGGGGCGGGGCGGGCAGGCCCCATGGCGTCGTGCGGGTACGGCGTGCTGGTGGGGCGCGGAGGGAGGCGGGGCGGGCGTGGCGGGGCGTGGCGGGGCGGGGCGGCTCCGTTATTGATCTGAGCAGAGGAAGCTCCCCGCCTGTGTTCTCTGCCCCGCGCCAATGAGCTGAAACAAGTGGGGTCGCCTACCGCCCCACCACGCCCCGCCGCGCCCCGCCGCGCCCCGCCGCGCCGCGCCCCGCCCGCTGCTGGCTGTGCGCAGCACAGCACAGTGTGCCCCCCTGTGCTGCGATCTCCGCAACCTGCCGCCGCCGCGCGTGCTCCTCGCATCCTGTCCGTCGCCATCCTGGTCCACGTCATCCTGCCCCTCGCCATCCTGGTCCTCTTCGTCCTGCCCCTCGCCATCCCGACCGCCACAGCCACACGCATCCCATCGGCGGTTCGAAAATCGAAACGCCGCGGTAGACGCCTGCAACGGAAAAGAAGTTGGAATCGAGACACCTCATTGCGCTGTGCAAGATCTCAGTGGACGTGCTTGACATCAAGAACTGATATGGCTGTTGTACCTTGAAGGCGAATACTACACAGGTGTAAACTGAAAATGTGGATTGAACTTGTTTTGGACGGTGCTGCGGCGGGGGGCTGGCTGCCACTGAGTCTCGTCAGTCCCGAGTCCTGATCTCGACTCCATCTCGCCGCCTTAGAGGACGCGGTCCAGTTGAGGGTCCACTGCTCGACCGCCCGGCCTGGCGGCCTGACTCTGTCCCGTCGTCCTTTCGCCCTCATTCCAAATCCGCTGCTCAATTTTCTCCCCTGGATGGAGGCCTGCCTCTCTCCTCCTCCTCTCTCTCTCTCTCTCTCTCTCTCTCTCTCTCTCTCTCTCTCTCTCTCTCTCTCTCTCTCCTCTCTCTCTCATGATCCCAGAGGAGTGGATTGGCTCCCCTTCCCCTGTATCTGGCGCCACGCCCCCGCCGCCCCACTACACTGTCACAAACCGCGGCGAAACAGAGCGAGAAATCGATACGCATCTCGAAGGAGGAAAGAATTTTCCGGCGCTCGGAAAAATGCCACCGCTGTCGTACTCCACCGCTATGCTGGAGTCCAGTTGGCAACAACAACAACAACAAGAACCGGCCAAGCGTCAACATCAACAACAACAAATTGGACCGGATAATGAGTTATTAGCGGGCATTACTCAGAGAGCGGGGCATCTCTCGCGAAGCATAAGCACAAAACGCCAAGCCGCGCCAGCGGTGGCCCTGCTGGCCCTGGTGGCCCGGGTGTGAATCCGGCCGGGGCCGCCAGCGCTCGTTTGTCATGCGCCGTGTGTGTGTGTGTGGTGTGTGTGTGTGTGTGTGCGTGCGCGCGAGCGTGTAGGACGGGAATATGCCGCGCGACCGGCGAGTGAATTCCAGAGCGTGTGCGTGTACGTGTGTCTCGCCGCGCGCGCGTCGTTTTGTCAACCTCGATGAACTTGGGGGGCGAAAAGCTCGCGCGCCAGTGGTTAGTGGTATGCACTGGAAGACAAACAGACGGACGGACAGACAGACAGACAGACAGACAGACAGACAGACAGACAGACAGACAGACTGGCCGGGACAGTGTCTGCGATGCAAATGTCTGCAAATTGGAGAAGTGCAGCTGATTGAGGCCGGGGCGGGGCCGCCGGGCTGCCGACTGATTCCGAGAGTCGTTTTCGTCGCTCTGTCTCTCTCGCACTCGTAGGGCGTCCCGTGCAGGTGCGAGAGAGACAGAGCGACGAAAACGACTCTCGGAGTGAGTCCGCTAGGGCCGCGAGGCTGCTGGCCCTGCTGGCGGAAGGGGAGGCGTGGAGCAGCACCGATTCGAACACGCGCTCCGTCTC
This sequence comes from Thrips palmi, assembly GCF_012932325.1. Taxonomy (NCBI): domain Eukaryota; kingdom Metazoa; phylum Arthropoda; class Insecta; order Thysanoptera; family Thripidae; genus Thrips; species Thrips palmi. The sequence goes on from NW_023144622.1 coordinate 2,547,573, forward strand.
CCTCGCACTCGTGGCACTCGTGGGGCAGCGCCGGCAGCGCGCCGCGGAGCGAGAGGGACGGAGCGACGAGGGCACACTGCAGCGGCCCGCTTCCGGCAAGCCGGGCAAGCCAGGCAAGCCCGCCCAGCGGCGCGGCGACCCGGAGCGAGACTGGGCCTGCCCTGGGCCTGCTGCTCTGGGTTGCCGGAGCGGAGCAGCCAGCAGCATGCGTACCAGCAGCCTGATTCCGAGAGTCGTTTTCGTCGCTCTGTCTCGCTCGCACCCATACGGGACGCCCCATGAGTGTGAGAGAGACAGAGCGACGAGAACGACTCTGAATTCAGAATCGGCCTAACAGCTCGCGGAGCAAATCAAGGTGGGCCTGCGGTCCGGTCCTCTCCGACCACGACACATCCAATAACCATAGTAACTTATTTTCCGGCGGCCGACTCCTGTAGCTCGCCGCTCCTGGGCGCACCTAAGGAGTGCGACACAGACAGAGCGACGGACAGTGGGCCAGAAGACCGGTGGAGGCGGTCAGCGTCGCTGAATGGGACTCGTTCGAAGAGCAATCCATTGGTGGGGTCACACGTTCGGGTTCGAGTCCTATTTAGCGACTCTGGAGCTCAAAACGCGTCTGGAGTTTTGGCCGCCTCCACCGGTCTTCTGGCCCACTGTGCGACGAGGCCCGGTCGCGGTGGGTGTGGACGACCCCGATGGTGCCCTGGCGGTGCCGGCAGTGCTCCGCTAGAACCGGTGTGCACGCCACAGCCGCGGTGCCACGGTGGCGGTGTATAGAATTACACACCATTATTTCAGTGGGATGAGGTTCTTTACGTCGCGACTCGCTCGTCGACTACCGTGCTGCGTAGTCCAGTCCCTCCAGCCCTGCCTGGTGACTCACGCCGGGACTCATTCCGAGAGTCGTCGCTCTGTCTCTCGCGCACCTGTACGGGACACCCTATGAGTGCGAGAGAGACAGACAGAACGACGAAAACGACTTCGGAATCAGTCTGCTGGGCTCACACCGCTCTCGCACCGAGACGCTCATCCTGGCAATATCACAAAAATGCCAAACATGTCTCTCTGCGTTTTCTAGCGCCTGGGTGTTCTGCGTTCCGTCCGTCCGTCCGTCCGTTCGTCCGGCGCGGTGTGACGCTCGGTCGGTCCGGCACATGCAAATGAACGCGCAAACGGCGGCCCGGCCGTAACGACTGGTGACCAAGTCTAAGGAGTACTTAAACACGATTTACCTGGCTACTAAATTGCGGGATGCACTTGAGGGTTATGGCCACACTGGCCGGGCTGCTTCTGCTCAGCTGGGCCCCGCGCGCGAAGAGGCCCACGGCCTGACGGCCCGGCCCGTGGAGTACACGCCGGTGCAAAACGGGTCTGGAACAGCGCAGGCCACCTTTGACGAGGGAAATCGGAGCGTTCGGGGCGTTCTTCGGCGGCATCGAGGACATCCGCACCCACGGGGCCTAAAGGGGATGTCTCGTTGCGGTGGCGTGGCTTCCTCGCCCCCATGGTCCCCACCATGGCGCCCCGCCCCGCCCCGCGTTTGACGTTTGGCGGGCCGGCGGGGCGACGCCGAACCGCACCATCTCTCTCGCACTCACGGGGCGCGGCGCGGCCGTGCGAGACAGACAGACGCAGCGACGAAGCGCCGTTTGGAATCAGAGTGTCCCTGTGTTTCGACGCCACGTTGCCGCTTCACCTTATCAGCTTTTCAGGTTCCTTTGATCTGTCCTCCGCCTCCGCCCCACACTGCTTGCTCTTGCTGCGCACCCCGGCTTTCATCGGCCACCCGCTCCCCCCCCCCCACAAAGCCCCCTTCACACCCCGGCCGCTCTCTCTCTCTCTCTCTCTCTCTCTCTCTCTCTCTCTCTCTCTCTCGCTCTCTCTCTCTCTCTCTCTCTCTCTCTCTCTCTCGCTCTCTCTCTCTGGCCGCGTTTTCTTCGCACCCCACTTGCAGTGGATGGTCTACTTAGATGCACTAAGTAGCGAATAGCCGCCAATTAGGTCCACTGAGTCCACCATGCCGAGGCCTTTGGCGTCCTGCCGGCCCCAGTTTGAGAGTGACGCGACGGGGATGGTGTGGCCCTCGCCCCCTGCAGACTGATTCCGAGAGTCGTTCTCGTCGCTCTGACTTTCTCGCACCTGCAACGGGACGCCCCATGAGTGCGAGAGGGACAGAGCGACGAAAACGTCTCTTAGTGTGCCGGTCGTGTGGGGCCATGGGGCCGAATAGCCCTGGCGGCTCAGTGGCTCTCGGACCCGCTCCACTGCAAGAGGGCGGTGCCACGCCACCCTTGCGCTGGGCCCCGCCGGCGTGGCTCTGGCCTCACTCAAATATGCCAACCAGCACTCACTGTAATAACACGGAGGCCCAGCAGGCCGCTCCCGTCTGCCCCGCTCTGTCTCTCTCGCACTCGCGGCGCGTCGCGGAAGAGTGCGAGAGAGAAAGGAAGCAGCCTGCCGCCTGGCCCGACGGCCGCTTCCCCGGGCCCCGGGTCGCAAAAGGGCCCAAGCAGAACCCCCGGATCCCGCGGGCATCCATTGGCGGGTACACGGTCGACCCTCTGCGACTCAGGACTCTGGAAGCGTCCGGGCCCCCCGGGCCGCGGGGGCCCGGGGGCCCCGCCCGCCAAGGGCCCCCCGGGGCGCCGTCCGGGGGAAAGACCCAGTCACCCTCGCCCCACCTTTACACGCTGGCGGGGGTGGCGCCCCCCGGAAGAGGGGTGTTTGACGAGGGACGAAGACAGCCCCGCGGCGAGGTGCGCGGAGAGAGAGAGAGAGAGAGAGAGAGAGAGAGAGAGAGAGAGAGAGAGAGAGAGAGAGAGAGAGAGAGAGAGAGAGAGAGAGAGGCGCGGCGGGGGAAGAGGCTCTGCGAAACACAGCCGACGACGACGCGCTTTTGGCGTTTTAGCAGGCACGTGCCTTTTAAAAACGGCAAGTGTGCGTTTAAAGCCCAAAATCGAAAGTAAAATTTGCTGGCTTGTTACGCTTTGTAAGGCCCAAGGTAAAAAACACTGACTCCAAAAATTTTTTTAAAAAACGACAACGACAAAAAACATTATGACACACCTTTTATCGATACAATTTTTTCTCACTTCCGCTCGGCGTACAGTGCACAGTGTGTGCGCGTCTCCATTACGCGGTAAGAAAGTGGTCATCCGGCTGAGAAAAAGAAGAAACAGAATAAAATAAAATATAAACGATCGTGAGGCGCGCAGAGGATGAAACAACAGACAAATGCGTCCTTTCCCTGATGGCGGCGCGCCCGATTTGTTACCGCAGCGAGCCGCACCTTATTGGTTGTCCGCGGCCCTCGCTCTGTCTCTCTCGCTCCGCGACGGGCCGCCCCCTGAGTGCGAGAGAGACAGAGAGACGAGCAACGCCCCCCGAGCAGTGCCTCGCGCCGCGAGTGAGTCGTGAAGGCGATGGCGATACCGATCTGCCTCGAGTCTCAAAACAGATTGATTCTCGCGCCCCTCGGAAACGAATGGAAAGGCGGCGGCAGCGTGCGCGCAGCGGGGAGGAGAGAGAAAGAGAGAGAGAGGAGAGAGAGAGGAGAGAGAGAGAGAGAAGAGAGAGAGAGAGAGAGAGAGACAGACAGACAGACAGACAGACAGACAGACAGACAGACAGACAGACAGACAGACAGACAGACAGACAGAGATGACTGTCTCGGCTTCAAATTTGGTTTTTAAAGTTGACAGCCCAGTCCTGTCTACCCACACTCTTACAATATTTATTCCTTTTTTGGCGGTTGACTTTTTTGTTGCAGTGTTGCGCGTTACATGCTATACGCGGCACAGTGTGTTGACAGGACTACGATGCAGTGTGGGGTGCGGGGCTCGATCGGTGACTAACTCAGGGCGGCCGCGTTGCTCTGCGTTGCTTAGCGTTGCGGTGAGCGGTGCCAGGCTGGACTGATGGCAGTGTGCCCGCGTGGCCCGCGGTGTGGGTACCTCTAGGCGTGCCTCTAACAGACATCATCGCCGACGCCCGCCCCGCCCCGCCCCGCTCCACCACGAAGACCATATTCAAATAGAGAGGTCATGGTGGCGGGGCGGCCCATGGGCGGCCCGAGCCGTCAGACACGACGCGCGCGGCGGCGGCCACCTCGCCTGTCTACACAGTGTCTGTAACACTGCCATAGCGCGCGTGGCTTCGTGTGCGCGCGAGAGAGAGAGAGAGAGAGAGAGACGGAGCACTCCCGTAATTCGGAATCACACTCACGTGTCCCTTTCGCAGAGCCAGCTTCGTTCCCTGCTAATGGAACGTGCCAATCAGCGCGAGTCTCCCCCCTCCCACGCCCTTTTTCACACACACACACACACACCACACACACACACACACACACACACCGAGTGAGTAAGAGAGAGACAGAGAGACGGACTCTCCACGCAACGACCCCTCAAACTCCACCAACAAGTCCACGCGGGGTTTGAGAGATACGGCCCGTGTGGACTCCATACTCCAGAAGGAGGCAGCACGCCCTCAAAAATCGATTCTGTATTTCTCTCTTGCTCTCCCTCCCGTCGTGGCGTAGCAGCCCCTTCCTGCCTCTCTCAAGGGGCACAACACGCCGACCAGGCCGACATTTAATTTTCACCTTGTCTCTGGTTCTGGCTTATTTTGCCGTCCGGCCCTCTCACTACTTTTCCAAAGGGACTCCAAAGGTCACTGATAGTGGACCGCGCACACGCACACACACACACACACACACACACACACACACACACACACACACACACACACACACGAGGGAATGCCCCGGGGTTGCCTTTGAAGTCGCTCGGCCACCCATTAACGCACGCTAGCTAGGCCCCCGTCAGTGTTAGTACCTGGAAGGGAAGGGAGAAGGGGAGAAAGGGAAAAGGGAGGGGGGGGGAGGGCCTCCCCAAATGAATGGACGCTGGCCGGCGCGCGCGCGCTGGTTGGTGGTGGCACTTTTTCGCCTGTTTCTTATATGTGTTCCGACCGCACAAAATGGGCGGAGTGTTTGTTTTCTTGTGTGCTGCTTGGGGGGCGTGTCGCCCCGCGTGGGGCCCTTCGGCGTGTGCCGCGCGTCGCACGTGTGTGTGTGTGTGTGTGTGCGCGTATGTGTGTGCGTGTGTGTCTGCATGTGTGACTCCGGACCTCCGAACCGCGCACGGTCCGTGTGCTCGGTCACCCGATACCAGCCGGCAGCGCGGACGGGGGCCTCCGGGGACCAGACCGCCGGACGCCGCCGCCCGACTTGTTGTTGTTGTTGTTGTTGTTGTTGAAACCGCAGTCCAGCGTGACGTCACTGATGCTGATAACAGCAGTCGCCTGCGCTGTGGCGCGGGCCTTTTTGGAAAAGCAAATTTTGCCGGGAGGAAAAAATAAAACCACATTAAAACGATAAGAAAGCTCGAAACAGCACGTCTGTACGACGCCAACGGGTTGGTTGGGTTGCAACTCGCGAGGGCGGCTCGTCGTCGACGGCATGCAGGGGCAGGTGTCGTCGGGCTGCAGGTGGGGGAGTACCCTTTTTGGTATCGACGACGACAACAACAGCAGCAGCAAGCACGCCTTTTAAATGTCTGGGCGCCTCCAACAAAAGCCTGGACGCGTGCGGCAAGACTTCTAAAAGAGGATCACACACTCTCACACAGCCACACACAGCCACACACACACACACACACACACAGCCCAACGTGTCGATTGCTTTATTGTGCGGTGCGATTATTAAAATCTGTGAGGGAATGACAATGAATGAAAACTGGATCCATTGTGTTGTTGTGACTCTGAATGGCGCGTGAGGTTACGTCTCGGTAGCCCCCGCTGCCCCCGCTGCCCCCGCCGGCCGTGCGTGGCCGACACCTGACCCCTACCTGACTCAACACGGCCGTCCTGCATTGTCTTCCCCGCTTGTGACAATTCAATTTATTGGCCGAGGACGACCCGAAGGAGGCCACTTAGCAGTGTGCTTAGCGGGCCCGGTGAGTCATCGCGGTGCAGGTTCATGTGCCGTGTCTGCTGGCGGACGAGGAATCCATTGGTGGGGTCACACGTTCGGTTCGAGGCCTGTTTAGCGACTCTGGAGCTCAAAACGCGTCTAGTGTTTTGGCCGCCTCCACCGGTCTTCTGGCCCACTGTGCGGCTATCCGAGAGGCGTCGCGATGGAGACGTTTGGAAACGCGGAAAATGTGGCGGCGTTGCAGTGGCTGCGCTGTCGTCACCGCTCCGGATGCGATCGGTCCGTTTTATTGCGCGCATCCTTCCGGCCGAGCGGCCAGGCAGGCAGGCAGCCAGGCAGGCAGGCAGGCAGCCAGGCAGGCAGGCAGCCAGGCAGGCAGCCAGGCAGGCAGGCAGGCAGGCAGGCAGGCAGGCAGCCAGGCAGGCAGGCAGCCAGGCAGGCAGGCAGGCAGGCAGGCAGGCAGCCAGGCAGGCAGCCAGGGCGTGCCGCTTCATCGGCAGCCTGTGACCCGGACCGGCAAAGCGCAGTGATAACATACGTTTTTACAGTGCACGCATCGGTTCGGTTTTTGCTTCCGGTTTCAACTCGAGCAGCGGCGAGCCAATCCGCGCGGCATGTCAGCGCGGCGTGATATACTACACTGTAACTCCCCCGCGCCACTGCCTTCTCCAAGGGGAGACAGGAAATATGGTCCGGCATTTTGTCCAAACAAGTAGTCACCGCGGTGGCCATGGTGGTGGCGCGGCGCCAGGAGGGCCCGCCAGTGCACCGCCAGTGTGCCGGACAGCCCCGCTGACCTCTATAGCTCCGTCTCTCTCTTTTCAATCGCCTTCGTCTTCATCGGCAGATTTACTGGGCTGACTTGAGGCGACCAATGGGCGCCATGGCGTCGCTCCCGGAGGCTCTCGGAAGCGCCGCGGACTTGGCGTCCGGCCGAAGAGCGCCGAAACATGACGCGTTCGAGTTGGACACTTACTTGGACGGGGACTCGAGAGCCCGGACGCGGAACGCGGGGGAAGCCAACCTGTACGGCCTGAGTCCGGACAGTGTCTTGGCATGCAGTGTTGCAGGTCACGGACGCTGCGGTGACAAACGGGGCAGGGCCGGCGGCGCGCTGGTGAGGTTATGTTGCATCAGCCGACCCTGAAGGTTAGGGCCGGACGCACAGTGGGCCAGAAGACCGGGAGGTGGTCAAAATCCCGGGCGCGTTTTGAGCTCCAGAGTCGCTAAATGGAACTCGAACCGCACTGTGGGAAAAAATCACAGTAAATCCTGTAGTGATTAGTACAGCGGTCACTGTAGTTCAGAGTACAGGATTTACTGTACTTTTGTAACAGGATCTACTGTACTTTCTACGGGGTTTACTGTACCACAGGAGTGGAGTACGGAATATCCTGTACCAGGTACAGTAGATACTGTAGCCAGGCACGGTAAATCCTGTGTTCTGACCTACATTAAATCCCGGCAAAAAAATTAACGGGATTCACTGTGGTTTTTTCGCACAGTGCGAGCGTGTGACCCCACCAATGGATTGCTCTCCGAACGAGGAATCCACTGGCGGGGCACACGATCGGTTCGAGTCCTGTCGAGCGACTGGAGCTCAAAACGCGTCTATAGTTTTGGCCGCCGGCGCCAGTCCGAGACGCGTCTGGGACTCTAGTTCAATGCGCCACTCTCGTTGGCAGTGTCCATTCCCTGATTGGCGACGCACGACGATTAGACGACGGTCGGCGTGTCCAAGACGTCCGCGTCGAAGTCCCTCTTGTTTCTCCCGAAAAGCAGAACGAATTATTTCGCCCTCGCGGGACGGGCAGGGAAGGGAAGGGACGGGAAGCACCCTGACAGCTTGTAAACAGCCCCGCCATGATATATTCCCCGGTTGGTTAGGTTGACACCCACCCCGAAGGCCCGAAGGCCGCAACCCCTCGCCGTTATAGTATTTCGGACGGAAAAAATTGGTCAGGCCCCTTTTGGCCCCGCATGTACTCGCACGCACACACCCACTCACACACTGTTCGGGTGGGGCCTGTAAAATAATTAACCTGAGGGTCTCGGAATAAAGGCGAGGCCCTGGCACTTTATAAAACAGCAGCTGGCCATAAAAGTCGGGCAACCCCTTTTTTTCCGTAAACTCGCCCCGTGTGACGCGAGGGGCGACGAGTTGGCGATAATTGTCGCACAGACGAGTAAGGCGTGGATTTACGCACTGGTAATCAGTGAATTTCACTCGGGCCCGCTGCACTGTGATTGGCCGGGATATGTATTAACGCCGTGCGCACGTGTGTGCGTGTGTGAGTGTGTGTGTGAGCGCTCATGATTATTACCATAAAAGGTATGAGATATGGGCCGAGCTCGAGACGCGGCGCGGGCCAGGGCCCAGCCTAAACGAGTCGACGTAATATTTGGATGTCACCTTTGGCTGCCGGGCCGCGCAGGGCCCATCAGACCGGTACGGGCTCGGCCGCGGCGGGGCGGGGCGGGGCGGGGCGGGGCGGGGCGGGCGGCGAGCAGGGAGCCGGCGTGCCAGGCGCGCTGCCATGGGGCTGCTGCAGGTGAAGGTGAAGGTGACAAATGAGGTTGGTTTATTAGAGCCCCCTTTGGGGCCCTCTGAGCTGACACGGTGTGTGTGAGCGTGCCCCCCCCTCCTCCTCTCTCTCTCTCTCTCTCTCTCTCTCTCTCTCTCTCTTGAGTACCGAGCTCAATCGGGCGACATAGCCAAGGGTCCGATGAGACGATCCTAAGCCAGCGTCAATGAGTCACAATCACAGAAAAACAATCGAAAGCAGTAAAATAAAACCCTTCTTTTTTTGCATGTAAATTTGTTCATCTCGGTTCGGCAGTCTTCTTTTTCTCCTCTCAGAACGTCCTGCCTAATTCAGGGAGAACAGCTCAGTCTGAACGCGAGTGGGCCGCGGTGTTTGGGTGCCTTTCGTGGAACGCTGAATGAGTTGTGGGTGGCTGTACTGTTCCAAAATGCCCCCCCCCCCCCTCCTCGGCCATCTTTACAGCACGTCAATCACCGAAGGGCAGGACAGTCCCTTCCCTGTGCCTCGTGCGTTCCAGGACCCGAAATCACATCGGCCACGGTTCACCGAAAGCGTGTCTCGTTTTTGCCTTTTGCCACGCCGGGCCACGACGACGCATCTCGGGAGTTAGGCAAGTATGCCCATATAAAAGGGGCAAAAAAAGGAGCAAGAGGGAAGAAATGGACACACAAGTCCAAACACGTCAACTTTGTTCGAATTTGTTCAAAACCGGAGTCCGTGATGACCGTCGAATGGGGTTCGCGCGCTTTCTTGTCGCTGAGTTGCCGGAGTGTGTCGAATGGCGCTGGCATGTTGTGGCGCACCGTGGCAGTCTGCAAACAGACCCTTTGTCTCGGCATTGTCTCAGCCTCTCCAAACACGGCGATCCGATGAGACGATGAAACCATCAATCCGACTAAATGCCCCTGAATGCACGGAGAGAAACGTGCCAAGATAAATAAACACATCCATAAATGAAAGAAATGGTTTGCTGAAGTAAATCGGACACTGGCACGCGTCTTCCGGTGGGTACGAAAACCACGGCGCTTACAAACGCTATTATCACCCAGAAAACTTTTTCTATTTTTTTTCCCTCAAAACCATGGGCGACTCATTCTCTCCGCGACGGGGAAGAATTTCGCTTCCGGCTGAAATGAATCCTGCAGGAAACTTTTCTCCCGATCGGTGGCAGAAAGGCGGGAAGGCAGCAGCGGCAGCACTGCATTCCACGGAATTATCTATCTCAGTGCGAAACTTTGCGCCGCTCGAGTTTGTATTCATTCCCTCCGCCGCCCTTTGCTGCCCCCCGGCCGCCAAGTTCAGCAGAGTCAAGTCGGAGAGAGAGAGAGAGAGAGAGAGAGAGAGAGAGAGAGAGAGAGAGAGAGAGAGAGAGAGAGAGACGCGAAAAAGATACAAATAGGTGCTCGACTTAGCGGTCGTTTTAAATAGGTTGAGGTCGAATTTGGGCAAGTGGTGTACGGTACTGTATGTCTTTGGGACTGGGTGAGGTAATTTTCCCTACGCCCCTCCTCTGCCTCTCTCTCTCTCTCCCTCTCTCCGGTGCTATAAATCGACCTTGGAGGACACCCGGCTTTACGGCTTGTCACTAATTTTACAACAAGGTAATTTATTACATTTATTGACATAACACAGATATATAAATGAGTGACATGTTGATTTGTGGCGCACTCTGGTGCTGCCGGGTGCACATGTGCTCCCAGTACAAACTATTAGCGGGGGACGAGCAAAAATAAAGCACACGCCAATGTTGGTCTAGAACGACCAAAAAGCGAACACGAATTCATAAGAGCCCCCGCGTCGCACCGCGGACGCCTCGCGTGAAAGCTATCACTCATCCAATCGTGTTTACGTTGGTGGCAGAGGATGTTCAACAGGCGGCTGTAAAGTTGGCAGTGCCACCCAGTGGTGCCAATAGCGCCAATCGCGCTGGCTCCGTGGCGGGAGTTTCACACACTGCAAGCACTGCAGCCACCGGCAGCCACGGCACTGTAATGACGCGTAATGCTGCAACGGGGGCAGGACCGCAGGTATAGTCCCGGACGGGGGTCTCGAACGGGAGAGGCACGGTGCGGCACGGTGCGGAGAAGGGCGGCGGACAGTGTGTCCTCGTACCGGATTTATGGCTGGGTGCAATCACCCGGGGCACCAATGACCTGCGTGCCCCGCCCCGCCCCGCCCCGCCCCGCCCCGCCCCGCCCCCCCGCCCCGCCCCGCCCCGCCCGCCCCCCCCACCCCGCCCCCGCCGCGCACCGCCGCGCCCCCGCGTGCTCCAGTTACCGGGAAAAACAAAACAGCAGCAATTTAACCTCACTTGCCCAAACTCACACCCTGGAAACAAAAAAAAAGAAGAAAATGGGGCCGTGATAAGTTTACTAGGTAAACAGAAGCCTCGTGCGCGCGTTCATCTTTATGATCGTTTTGTTTTTATTTGCTGTGCATGCTAGCAGCAGAGCCTCCCCTGTCCGACACGCATCGTGGTTCGGACACAGCATCTGCTGCATCTGGGAGTAACGGAAGGGCTCTGACCCGGCCGCTTCTCAGATCTGGGCCGTGCTTCGCAGACACTTCGCAGTGCTCGGCGCGTTTGACGTGTGTCGACACCTGTCGCGCCTGGTGGCAGCACACTGGCAGCACGGAGACAAGACGGACGCTGGGCAGCGTGCTGCACTCGGTGCCGTTAGGTTGCTGGCAGTGGCACTTGCCGGAACCGAGCCGGGCACTGTAGGCCACTGCCCTGCAGTACTCGGAGAAGGCGGACAAGTGCGACGAGCAAGGGGTCCAGCAGCAGTCCAGCCAGCGCCTCCAGCTCATCGGGCAATTAGCACTGACAGACAGCCGGCTCGGGGTTCGCGAGAACGGTGCGGACGGCGACGACGCAGAGGATGCTCGGGGAGGGGGGGGGGCACCTGGACGCGGCTGCGACCGCTTGACCGCCGTCGTGGCCTTTCGTATTCCCCCCCCTCCCTCCCCGCATTTATGGTTTTCCAACTTAATATCGCACCATAACTCGGAGAGGGTCATCGCGTCCAGTCTCCAGGGCGACGGCCGTTAACTCCCACACACACAAACACACTCACTCACACACACACACACACCACACACACACGCACACACAGAGGACGACTGGAATCCAGAGGCCGCAGGATTATCTTTCTCCAGAATCGTTATCATTTGTCCAGCGCGCCGTCCGTAACTATCGCAGTCAAGTGCGCCATTTTTTTTAGGGTTTTTCTTTTGGTTGGACTGTGTGTACCAAAAGCAGTGTTTCGGCGTAGACTGTTCCGTCATCGCGTTCCAAAAAAAAATACGGGCGTCGAAAATGTTACAAATGAATAGATAATGGTGCGTTTCCGTACCTCGGACGACCCTGCTGACCCCCGACTCGTCGGCAAGGGGGCTCTGTAACGTCCGCAACCAGGGGGCCCCCGCACCGCCGCCGGGGGTTGCTTGCTGGTTGGGGCCCGCGCCCTGCTTGGCCGCGTCAGGTCGGGCCCCGCTGCGGGTAGCGGCACTGTGAAGCCTCGATATGTGTTGTGGGACCTCACAAGCCGAACCGATCATACCCCCTCCCGCCCCCCTCACCCACACACCATCAATATCATGAACGAGCATGTTTCTGACGATCCATCAGGCAGCGGGCCCCCACCCACCCCTCAGTCTCCCAGTGCCGAGGTGGCAATAGGTGAGGGGGAAGGGGGAGGGGGTAGCGGCCGCCGCCGCTCGCAAGGATTTGGCAGATTTCCCACGGATGGGGTCGGCGTGGCTCTGCCCTGCTCTGCCCCATCTAAACCAATAAGACAAATTATTGTTGAGTGATTGTTGTGACAGTGGCGGTGGAGCGCGCATGTTGCGTTTCGCGGGGGCGCCCCGCCCCGCCCCGCCCCGCCCGCCCCCCCCCGCGCCGCCATTAAGGTGAGCCAGGTGAGGGAGAAATGGATTTGTGTCTCGCGCAGAATGAAAGGCCTTGCCGCCCTGCCGCGCCGCCGCGGTCGAAAATCCATCACTCAGTTTGCCATTACGGCGCCGCGGAAGCGCAAGCGGCGCGCAGCCACGGCAGCCAAGCCCTCCGCGGTCTTGGCGCTGTCCGCGAGGCGCCGCGGTCGCGGAAAAGTTAGGCAGACAGAATCATTCGTCATTAATTACCACTGCAGTTCCGCCACGCCGCCGGACGCCACCGCACAGTGGGCCAGAAGACCGGTGGATGCGGCCGAAACTGTGGACGCGTTGTGAGCTCCAGAGTCGCTAAACAGGCCTTGAACCAAACGTGTGACCCCACCAATGGATTGCTCTCCGAACGCGGAATCCATTGGTGGGGTCACACGTTCGGTTCCAGTCCTGTTTAGCGACTCCTGGAGCTCACAACGCGTCCACAGTTTCGGCCGCCTCCACAGGTCTTCTGGCCCACTGTGCACCGCGGCCGCGGCGCGCAGTGCAGTGCAGGCGCCACTACTCGGGGAGGTGCGACGCGAATGAAGGCGGTCGCGACGACGTCACGACGGCCAGAGGTGAAGTTTGCGTAACTGCGCGCAGATGTGTTGGCGCGGAAACGAATTTATAGACAAGTTTAGGCGTCCAAGTTTGAAGCACGAAAAGTCACTCAGCAAGTTACGGCCCCGCCGCGCCCCGCCGGGGCAGGGTTGGGGCCTTGGGGGCGGCCTGGCCTCGGCGGGGGCGTGGGGCCGCGGGGCTCTTTACCCGCGCCGCGCCGCCGCGCCCCCCTGGGGCACCAACCAGGCCGTCCAAGCCGCACAGTGGGCCAGAAGACTAGTGGAGGCAGTCAAAATCCGGGACGCGCCCGGGACTCGAACCGAACGTGTGACCCAACCAATAGATCGGTCTCCGAACGAGGAATCCATTGGTGGGGTCACACGTTCGGTTTGAGTCCCATTTAGCGACTCTGGTGCTCAAAACGCGTCTAAAGTTTTGGCCGCCTCCCCCGGTCTTCTGGCCCACTGTGCGGCGTTGCGGCCTCGCGGGCCGCGGACCTCCAGTGAGGCGGGATGCCAAGTAGTGCCTGGAGTGGCGCAGGTTTGCCATGTGGCTACACTGTGAGGGCCCCGCGACTCCGCGCGACGGCTCCGGTTACTGGGGACCGGGGCCGCTGCCATGGCCGTAGTGGCCGTGGCCGGACCGCCGCTGGGAGGCTGGCACTACAGACCGATTCCGAGAGTCGTTTTCGTCGCTCTGTCCCTCTCGCACCCGCAGAGAGCACGCCCCATGAGTGCGCAAGAGACAGAGCGACGAAAACGACTCTCGGAATCGGTCTGCCGTCTGGCACGGCTGGAGGGACTTGTCACTTGTTTATGTACCCCCCGGCTTGCACGATTGCTGCTAAACGCAATAATATTATTTTACCCGGTGGACTCCGATGCCGGTTGCGCCGGCCGGCGGCATCGGCCAAGAGGCTCCCGCGCGCACTGCAGGCACACTCAAAGCAGGAAGGGATTGAAAAATCAAAAGAGCGTTTTGCAGTGTGCTGCGTGCGAAAAGAACGAACTTTGGACCGACACCTGTTGCGGCAGAGTGCGTGTTCATGCGAGCGAGTTCGGTTCGCCTAATGTGCGGCGTCGTGGCGGCGCGAACCGCGGACCCTGCCCTCCACGCGTGTTGGCGGGCGTCGGCGCGCGGGACGCACGCACCACGACCGTGACATAAGCAACAGGTCAGGAAGTCTGCTAATGCACCGGCCAGTCTGTCTGTCTGTCTGTCTGTCTGTCTGTCTGTCTCTCTGTCTGCCTGTCTGTCTGTCTGTCTGTCTGTCTGCCTGTCTGTTAGTCCGTCTGCGATGGTCTGCGTGTCTGCGGACACCGGACATGCACCGGGCGCGATCGCCCGAGGTCCTTCTGTCGCGCCCGGCTGCCTAACCTACCGGGCTGCTCCGGCAGCAGACAGACAGATAGACGGACGGACGGACGGACAGACAGACGCGATAAAATGAGCAATTAATCACAAACTGCATGCGTGCCTGATACGCAGCTGATTGATCGTGAACGTGCTAGGCGCCGCGATCGCGCCCGCACTAATCTACCGTGTCTGACAGGCGCCGCGACGGCCAGGAAGGGAGGGGGCCGCTTGGTTTGAACCGCCTTCCATTTATCTTGCACATAGTGTGTACACACGCGCTACCCCCTGGCCGAGGCATCCCTTGGCTACCCCCTTCGCCCCCGCCTTCGACCCCTTTCCCGACCCCTTTTCCGACCCCTTTTCCGACCCGGACGGCTCGCACAGCGCGCACCGCTTCCCGCTCGCGCACCATCGAGCTCATATATTTCCTCCGAATTTCGGTGTCGGTCGGTGGACGTCGACGAAGAGGTATCGCCCGCCTTGTTCAACCCTCCGCGGCGCCGGGGACCGAGAGTGGCTTTCGTCGCTCTGTCTCTCTCGCACCTGGACGGGGCGCTCCGGGAGTGCGAGAGAGACAGTGCGACGAATTCTCGGAACGAGCTTGCCGGGCACGGCCGTCCTTCACTCCCCCCTGTCTGGAGCACAATAAGTAGCGGCCCGGCTACACTACCCGAGGTTCAAACAGGAAAAGTAGCGATACACATCGGCAACTTTGGCCCGTCCCTTTCATTTAGAAATGTACCAATTTCACGAATGTTTAACCCTAATGGGATTTGAATCTGAGTCTGGGGTCAAAAAACAGCATTTTTGGTTTATTTTCCCTGGTGAACATGTTTTGGAGTTTTTTTTTTTTGCCAGCCCGACGAGTCTATATCATTTCTCCTACCTAAATGTTCGCCTACCTGTCTATTTCGCCTACCTATATTTCGCCTACCTAATAAAAATATTGAATAAAAATATTCAATTAATATTGCCATTTTTCGCCTACCTATAGTTCGCCTACCTAAAAAATAATTGCAAAATAGTCAACAAAAAAAACGAAAAAATCGGCGGCAAAAAGTGGCAATACGAAAGTCTCAAGGAGACCCGCCGATCAGCTTCGGTGTTCTTATGGGAACCGGGCCTTCATCCGACGCTCCCTGCCGCGCAATTCGACAGATTAGTGGGTTCGTATTAGGCTGGCCCACCCGAAGTGCGCGCGGTTTCTGTGGTACAGTGAGAGTCCAGATTCAGAGGCCTTACCTCAGAGGGGTCACATTGGGTATTTGAACCCGCGACCCCGAGTGCCGAGTCTAGTCAACTCCTCTACCCTGACCGCTCAGCCACCGAACCAGCTTGTCGGCGGCGATGTCGCAACTCCTCTTGAGCTGCCGTTCGAGAAATCTGGTCCCGAAAAAATGGTACTTTGAGCGGTCTCGAACCCGGGACCTGCTGCTTCCCACATCATGCTCTTAACCACTGAGCCACCGGGACGCCATGGCACCCGCCCTGCCTGCGCGGTACTCAATCTTCTCTGGATATACCTCCCCAAGCAATTGGTCGCCGAAAAAATTGTGTATACTACCGGTCCCGAACCCGGGACCTGCCATTTCCCACATCATGCTCTTAACCACTGAGCCACCGGGACGCCATGGCACCCGCCCTGCCTGCGCTGGTACTCAATCTTCTCTGGATATACCTCCCCGAGCAATTGGTCGCCGAAAAAATTGTGTATACTACCGGTCCCGAACCCGGGACCTGCCGCTTCCCACATCATGCTCTTAACCGCTGAGCCACCGGGACGCCATGGCACCCGCCATGCCAGCGCTGGTACTCAATCCTCTCCGAATAAACCTCGTCGAAAAGTCGGTTGCCTCTGCCGAAAAATATGGTCATGGTACTAGTCTCGAACCCGAGACCTGCCAGTCAGGAACGCAGCACTCTAACCACTGCGCTACTTGGTTGCTACGCACAGCACTCACCCCATCGCCGAAGTTATTATTCGTCCAGCATCAAGCAAGATGGGTGGCTATTGAAGTTTGGCGCTAGGTTAGTGGCGTGCATAACAACCTGGTAGCGCAGTGGTTAGAGTGCTGCGTTCCTGACTGGCAGGTCTCGGGTTCGAGGCTAGTGCCATGAGCATATTTTTCGGCAGAGGCAACCGACTTCTTGACGAGGTCTATCCAGAGAGGAATAAGTACCAGCGCTGGCAAGGCGGGTGCCATGGCGTCCCGGTGGCTCAGCGGTTAAGAGCATGATGTGGGAAGCGGCAGGTCCCGGGTTCGGGACCGGTAGTATACACAATTTTTTCGGCGACCAATTGCTCGGGGAGGTATATCCAGAGAAGATTGAGTACCAGCGCAGGCAGGGCGGGTGCCATGGCGTCCCGGTGGCTCAGTGGTTAAGAGCATGATGTGGGAAATGGCAGGTCCCGGGTTCGGGACCGGTAGTATACACAATTTTTTCGGCGACCAATTGCTTGGGGAGGTATATCCAGAGAAGATTGAGTACCAGCGCAGGCAGGGCGGGTGCCATGGCGTCCCGGTGGCTCAGTGGTTAAGAGCATGATGTGGGAAGTAGCAGGTCCCGGGTTCGAGACCGCTCAAAGTACCATTTTTTCGGGACCAGATTTCTCGAACGGCAGCTCAAGAGGAGTTGCGACATCGCCGCCGACAAGCTGGTTCGGTGGCTGAGCGGTCAGGGTAGAGGAGTTGACTAGACTCGGCACTCGGGGTCGCGGGTTCAAATACCCAATGTGACCCCTCTGAGGTAAGGCCTCTGAATCTGGACTCTCACTGTACCACAGAAACCGCGCGCACTTCGGGTGGGCCAGCCTAATACGAACCCACTAATCTGTCGAATTGCGCGGCAGGGAGCGTCGGATGAAGGCCCGGTTCCCATAAGAACACCGAAGCTGATCGGCGGGTCTCCTTGAGACTTTCGTATTGCCACTTTTTGCCGCCGATTTTTTCGTTTTTTTGTTGAATATTTTTATTTAATTTTTTTATTAGGTAGGCGAACTATAGGTAGGCGAAAAATGGCAATATTTTATTGAATATTTTTATTCAATATTTTTATTAGGTAGGCGAAATATAGGTAGGCGAAATAGACAGGTAGGCGAACATTTAGGTAGGAGAAATGAACAACTCCCAGCCCGACTATAGCGAACGAGAAGCGCGCCTGGAGGTGACTTCCGTGAAAACTGAAAGCGAAATCCGTTGTCCCTTGCGCCGAGTCACGGTCACGCGGAAAAAAAGAATTTTTATCTGGGGCCTTAAAAAATCTTGTGCTGAATAAACATCTCGTGTTTGCGCGCGCGTGCCCCCAGGCCCGTGCGTGCGGGTAGCGCCGCCCAACACGAGATGACCCTGCGATGCTGGCCGCGGGGCTCGCCGTCGCCCGTGGCTATGCAGACTGAGAGTCGTCGCTCTGTCTCTCTCGCACCAGTACGGGACGCCTCATGAGTGCGAGAGAGGCAGAACGACGAAAACGACTCTCGGAATCAGTCTGCTGGAGGGCGCCCGGCCGGCGCCGGCGAGCACGCCGACGACCGCCACAGCCACAGCCGGGTATCCCGCATCGGGCGGCCCGCCGGTTCGACAGTTGACTGATTCCGCACAGTGCGGACGTCGGTCTTTCTCTCTCGCACCGGTGCGGAGTGCCCCATGAGTGCGAGAGAGAAAGACCTCCCACTCGGAATCAGACTACAGCGTCGGGAGTCCGCGATTCCGAACACGGCGACGAGCACGGTCGCGCGGAACGCGAGTGGCGATGCGAGGCTCGATACCGCCAGCAGCAGACTGATTCCGAGAGTCGTCGCTCTGTCTCTCTCGCACCAGTACGGGACGCCCCATGGGTGCGAGAGAGACAGAGCGACGAAAACGACTCTCGGAATCAGTCTGCAGTCGCGGCCGTGTGGGTCCGAAAACGCGGTCCACCAGCCCGCCAACGACACGGAGCGACGAAACAAGCAGGCTCTTTCTGGTGCACCGCAGTCGTCGCTTGCTGGCCAGGCCGACACACTGGAGTATGAAAAATTCGGCTTTGGCCGCTCCGCCCTGGGGCGTAGCGCGGCAGGAAGGGGGGGGGGGGGGGCTGTCACTCCAGCCAGGCCGAGCCGGGCAGTGCGCTGGGTGTCCTGCCGTCCACTGCCGTCCGGCGTGCCGGCCCGCGTCCCGTCCTGCCCGCTGCATCTGGTTGCACGCGGATGTAATTCCAGCAGTCCAGGGAAGGGGCGGGGCGGGGCGGGGCGGGGCGGGGGAGGGCGGGGCCGGAGTGCCACGGGGCGCTGAAAAATGGGTACATAGGGGAAAATCCACGACACATTAAAACGATGGAATAAACAAGGAAGAGTAAAAAAAAGTTAGAAATAAGAAAAATAAAAAAGACGGCGCTTGGTGCCGCGTCATCCCTGTGTTTCACAGTGTGGCCGCCGCGGCGCTGCTGTCGCCGGAGTCATTTGTCATTCGGCCGTCGTTCATCCAGGTGTCATTTTTTTCTGCTCTTTGGGGGGAAATTAAAAATTTCCACAAAAAATGTGCGGTAAAAACTAATTGAACGCGTGTAGGCACCGCGCCCTGAAAGGACACTTCTTCCGTGCGCTACTGGGCGTCGGCGTCGTCAGGCTCGGGTTCGATCCCCGCCCGCGCCGGCCCGGCGGGCTCGTCCGATTTTCCTGCACACGCGAAGACCCGCGCGTTCGTCCGGCCCGGGGCGGCGGCCCCGACGGGAATCGAACCCCAGCCAATAAACTCGTGTGATTTACGTCCGGGGCCTTCTAATGGATTAACGCTCCAGTCGTAGCTCGCGGGGGAGGTTACCTGTTGGGGTGCTGTGCTGGCCGCCCACCGCGCCACGCCGCCCCAAGTCCGGCCCGCGGCACGCGAACGCTTCATTACGACAACTAATACGCGTATCCTGGACGGAAACACCTCCTTGGCCGCACTGTCCGTCCCCAAGCAGTGGGGGCGCCTCGGCAACAAAAACAAAAAAAAAAAAAAAAACACAGCCGCACGTATGTCCGTTTTTCGACAGCTTTTCGGCTGCAGACGCGGCTCGATATCTCGATACTCACGAATCGATACCTATCGAAGCGCCCCGTCACGTCATCGTGCCGTCAGTGACTTGGAGGGCGGTCCGGATCAAACGCCGCGCCGCGCGCTGTCCCACGCCCACCATCATTCCCCACGCCGCGGCGGCCGCGGCCCACGACCGAAATCGAAAAAAATTAAAAGCAAAATGAGAGAGAGGGAAAGAGAGAAATAAAAAAAATTACGTATCACGGAAATAACGCCCGAAAACAAGCCAAATAGAAATGAACGTACTACTAATCGTTTCGAATCAGCCACGCTTATGTGCGGCTAGAACAGAACGAGTTTTTGTTTTCTGTCGTCCACATTTTATCTGGCTTTATTTGTCTGATTTGCCGGATGTTGCTGTGTACCAGCACGGCCTGTGTGTGTGTGTGTGTGTGCGACGGCCGCCGAGCGTGATCCCCCGTGCCCACCTGGCGTGTCCGCACCAGTCTGGCCAACATTTAGGACACATTGGCTTGCGTTCGGAGCCGCCAATGATTTTCAACAAAAACAACTAAAAAAGTTTTTAAAAAAATATAAACGAAGCAAAAATTCTGTACAGCGATTCATTGCCCGCGGCGCAGTGCCAGTGTTTTCTTTTTTAATTATTTTGCTATCACGGATTTTTATTTCTAGGTCGAGGCGGTGCGATGCAGAATCCTCCGGCTCTAACGCCTTGTCCTTCCCTGCCTCCCCTCGGCTTCCCCTTCCCCGACGTCGTCATCAAAGTGTGACGGTTGTCCGGTCAGCTGTTCTGCCGTGCGTGTGTTCGCCTGTGTGCGTGTGCGTGTCCGTGTGTGAGAAAAAAATAAAACCCACTGCGTGATTATCGAGCTGATAAGATCAGGCGAGAAACGCCCACAACAATGTGTGTACTGCCGCCGCACGTGGAACCACCGCAGTACTTTATAGCGCGCTGCTTTGAGGTTGTCGCCGCTCCCCTACGGCCACTCCACTGCGCGGCTCTCCTCCTGATGAGCTCTCACCTGGTCCACGGATAGAGACCGCCGCGGACGGGCGGACGGACAGACGGACAGACAGACAGACAGGGGCTCACCGCTACGCGCGGACCCCTGACCCTGCATGTGACAGGTACCGCCACTTTGTGTGGGCCGCGCCGACGTCCCGCGCCCCGCCCCGCCCCGCCCCGCCCGCCCCGCCCCGCCCCGCCCCGCCCCGCCACGCCCCTCCGGTGCGCCCCGCGTGGCCGCGGCCGGGTCGCCGGTGACAAATTGAAGCCACGCTACGCCGGTCTGCGCCGCGCCACGCCACGCCGAGCCGCTCCAGCGACTCGGGCGACTCCAGCGCACCGCAGCGCTCGCCGCGCTCTCCAGCTCGCTCTGGCATTCCCTGGAGCGTTTGACGAATGTGGGGGCTGCGGGGCTGCGGGGCTCGACGCCGACGCCGACCGACGCTGCGCGGTGCGGCGGTACGTTGCGACGCAGCGACGCGCGGTGTGTGTGCATGTGCGGGCACAACGACGGCACGGCGGGGAGGTTCTCCAGGGAGGTGGCCGCCAGCCAGCCAGCCAGCCAGCCAGCCAGCCAGCCAGCCGGCCAGCCCAGCTGCTAATTAGACGCAAAGTGGGTCAGAGAGGTGCGCGTTATGCCTCTTTTAGCGCCCCTTTGCGCGGCCCCGGCCCCGCGCCGCCCGAGCCGGCGTCTGCCTCTCTCGCACTCATAGGGCGTCCCGTAGGCCCGTACGGGTGCGAGAGAGACAGAGTGCCCTCTTCGGAACCAGCGCCCTGCATGGATTCTTCGCTGGTTTGCACGCGCCTCTCTCCAGTGTAAACGGCCGCTGCGGGGTTGCCAATTGAATTTAGCCTCGCGGCGGGCCCACGAGAGTGAGGTAGCCTCGCTCGGGGCTCTGGCCGGGCCGGGCCTGTCCGGCCTGCCTGCGACGCATGCTCGGCGAGGCGGGCTGCGCATTTAGCGATCCGTGTGTTCCACTGTGTTCCACTGTGTTTCGTTATGCGAAGCCATTAACTCTCATCAGTCACCCTCACGGCCCGGCGGCCGGGCCCCACGGCCTGCCCCACGGCCTGCCCCACGGCCCCACGGACTCACGACGAAGCCGAGCCGGGTCGCGCCGATCCCCGCACGACTAGCCCGGCGTAGCAGCCCGGCGTAGCCCACCCACCTGCACGTCGACGCCGCGACGGTTTTGGCGATCTCGTGAGGCATGGTGTGACACGAACCAGGCCGTTCGGAAGCAGCCTTTCGGGCCAGCGGATGTCCATACTGCTGTGCAGGAGAACGCTCGGGAAAAAACAGCGCAGGACTGGAATCTGGAGTCTGGCCGGCTGGACCAAAAGGCTGAGCGCAGAGTGAAGACTTGGCAATGGAGATCCCGATCGACGTTGTCGCCCTACGTTGAACCGCCACTCACGTGCGGGCTGCTGGTTCGATTCCCGGACGCGGCCGCTCTTTGTCCTTACAGTGGCTGTGCGGTGCTGTGCGGCCGGCCGGGCAAATTGAATTTTGCCGCCACGATGATGCCACCGCGGCCAGCCATGCCGGCCTCGCCGTGAGGCTTGATGAGAGCCTCGGCCAGGACCACCGGCGTCTAGGGTCGCCCTCCCTCACCCTCCGCCGCGTCGCTCTGTCTCTCTCGCACCCATAAGAACGCCCCGCGAGTGCGAGAGAGACAGCGCGACGACGGCACTGTAATGGCCAGTTTGCATGATCCTCCGGCCTCCGGGTCGGCCGGCCGCACTGCCGGCCCGGCGTAGCCCGGCGGACCCGAAAAAGATTTCACGGCAGAGCGGCGCGGCGCGGCGCGGTGCCTCACCTCGGTCCGGTCCTTGTTCACGCGTGAGCGGCGAGCCGCATTACCGCGATTTACGGCCGCCGGGATTCGAACCCGCGACCATCGGAACGCCGGCCGGCCGGCCACCAGGGCCACACATTAGCACCCTCGCCTCCCCTTCTTGCTCAAGGAGGTCGCGGCCTCATTCATTTAGCGCTTCCGCGATTTGGCCAAAGCCTCGGACTAATATCTTCCCGCGGGGCGGAGGCCGCGCAGGCCGTGGAGGCCGAGGCCGGGAGGGAGGCTCTGCAATCTGACGGTCGTTTGCTTAATTGCGCGAAAGCGCTGCGCGACGCGGCGAGAGCGTCGCCCGGTTTTGTCTGCTCCGACGCCACGGCGACGACGCCGCGCGCCCCGTGGCACCGCGACGACGCCCCCGCCGCGCCCCGCACGCCGGCAGGCTCATTCCGAGAGCCGTCTTCGTCGCTCCGTCTCTCTCGCACCTATACGGGACGCCCCGTGAGTGCGAGAGAGACGGAGCGACGAAAACGACTCTCGGAATCGGTCTGCCGCGACGCTCTGCGCGCGACGGAGACGCCGGCCACGAATTATAGCGGGACATCCTTTAGAAAGGGGTGGCGTGGCGTGGCGTGGCGTGGCGTGGCGTGGCGTGGCGTGGCGTGGCTGGCGCTGTGCAGCCTGACGGCGCCTCAAACAAATAGCTTTTTCCCGCGAGCTGCCGTGACAACATTAACTTTTCGACCGAAATTCGGTTCACGGCATGATGACGTGTTTTCGCGACCGGTCCGCGGCGCCACAGTGCCGCGGCGCAGCAGACCGTCTCTCTCGCACTCCAGGGGCTTGCCGTGAAGGTGCGAGAGAGACAGAGCGAAGTGCCGTCCTCGTCCTCGAGACGAACAGACCACCCTCTCTGTTTGTTTTCTGGCGGTGCGTGGTGCGGTCCGGTCCGCCTCTTGGACCAATTTTTCCGCAATCAATCTGTGATGATAACCCCTTATGCCGACAAAAGCGGTGGCGGCGGCGGCAGCGACGCGACGAACACAAACACACCGCCTCACCAACACACCAGCACACCGCCACACCGCCGCGGGCATGCGAATCGGTCCCGTGTTGTCACTATGCAGGCACCGCATCACACACACACACAACTCCACACCCCAACCCGTCCCACTCCATTCATTAGCCCGCGTGGAACGCCAATGAATAAAGGCGTCGTAATCATACGCGCTGCATACGCTATGCGGGGGGCGCCTTCCTTGCGCCTTGACCTGTCTCGCGCCGCATATCGGTCCGTAGCGCGATCGCCCTTGAGAGAGAGAGAGAGAGAGAGAGAGGGAGAGGGAGAGAGAGAGAGAGAGAGAGAGAGAGAGAGAGAGAGAGAGAGAGAGAGAGAGAGAGAGAGAGAGAGAGAGAGAGAGAGAGAGAGAGAGAGAGAGAGACGGGGAAGCGAGAAGCATGACGCGTACGCAAATCGGACCGCTGGGGACAAGGCACTGTGAAGATCAGGCGGTCACCCTGCTAATTTCAAAATTTCAGCATCATGAAAAAATTAGGAGGAAAAATGGTCGGTAAAATACACACGAGGCTTGGAAAAAGGAAAAGTCCAGAGAAAGGGAAGGGAGGGGGGGGGGGGTGTTTGGAGAGCACAGGCCGTGTGCTGGAGAACAAGGAGCTCTCGCCAGGTGGAGCCCTCTAGCGGCCGGTGACGCAAGCGTCTGAGGGAAGGCTGTTGGCTTGTCGCGGTGCCGGTTCGTCGCGGCGGGGCGGGGCGGGGCGGGGCGGGGCGACCGTGCGACCCCCTTCTTGGCCGTGGGCAGGACGGGGTTGGGTTTGGCTCCCCTCTGCAGCCATGTCTGCCATGTCCGCGACAGCCCAGCGTTAGCGGAAGAAGCGAGCGACGTCGTACTCTGGAAAAATAAAGCAATAAAAAGGATTACACTTTTTTTTGGCGAGGAACGGTGATGCCGCGGCTTCGCGTGCGACCGCCTCCTGTCAGCCTGCCTGCCCGCCTGCCGGTTTGTCCGCCGGCATCGCAGGCCGTATCGTCAGATTCCCCGGCGAGCCGGCAGAGCACCAGTTTGTTGTTGGCACCGCGGGGTTGGTACTTGTGGACTTGGGGTCGCGCTTGTAGCCTTGCCACCCCCGAGCCCCGAGGCCTGCACACTGAGAGTCGTCGCTCTGTCTCTCTCACACCCGTAGGAACGCCCCGTGAGTGCGAGAGAGACAGAGCGACGAAAACGACTCTGCAGAGGCGCGCTCTCTTGAGCTCTAATGCGTACTGCGCGTACTTGGCGGTTGCACCGCGCCGCGTACAGCTAATGGTCAGACAGCAGGCCGATTCGTCGCTCTGTCTCTCTCGCACTCACGGGGCGGTCCGGAGGGGTGCGAGAGAGACAGAGCCCGCTTTTTTTCCCGCCCGCTCCCCCTCCGTCCTCCGCTCCACCAAGAAGTGGAGGGTGAAGTCCTTGAAGGCCGAAGGGTCGGCGGGCTCCCCGTCGGCGACGCCGCGCCGCCGCCAGCCCTGTACCCGTTTGTTCCTCGCCCTGGTGTTTATTTCTGAAGTTCAAAGTGAAGGTGTGCTGACCTATCCCACGGACCGGGTCCGCCTGCCCCGCCGTGCCCCGCCGTGCCCCGCCGCGCCCCGCCGCCGGCCGTCTGAATGGGACTCCCACAAAACCCTTGACCCAACTTTCCGAGCCCCGCCACTGCTCCGCCGGCTCCGCCCATTGTGTGTCAGCGTTTGGACCGGCAGCCCCGAGAAGGCCCCGCCCCGCGCCGCGCCGCCCCGCGCCAGTGAAAGTGGAAGTGAACGGTGGCAGCGCAGCGCGGGGTATTCTCGGCCAGGATGGCGTTTTTGCGGCGGACTGTACCTACCCCTACCGGTGCTAAACGCCGCCGCGGCGCGGTCCCCGCGGTCCCCCTCCCGCAGCACCCGCAGCCACCGGGGACGACGCGGCCGACGCGGCGCGGTCCCCGGCGACGACATGCAACGGCCGAGGGAGGAGGAGCGCACCCCGGGGACCGCCGGCACGGCCGGCCCGGTGCGCTGCGCGGCCATGATTGCAGCGGGGAGGCCTGGTGGTGCTGGTGGTGCCCTCCGCGCTCCCGTCGCCCCGTCTCCCTCGCACTCACGAGGCGTGCCGCAGGGGTGCGAGAGAGACGGGGCGACGAGAGCGCTGGCGCGTCCGAGGGGAGGGTCATAACCTCGTAAACATGTGGCGTTAAAGCGTGTTTAATATTGGCGCCACACGGACTGCCGGCGACTATCGGCCGCCTGGGACTTGGCCGCCCCACCCCGCCCCGCCCCGCCCCGCCCCGCCCCGCCCCGCGCAATCCCGGGTCATCGCTGTCATATCTTATTCCACTAACTCTCCCGCTTCTTCTCCTGGTGGTTGCACGTCGAGGCAAGGCGGCGGCGCACCGATTCGCTGGCCCTCCGCGAGGGTGGGATGGAGTTGTTGTCGTTCGGACACCGTCATGAGCCATATTGAAATTCCGAGCGGTTTGGGGAGATTTATCATATTGGAGAGAGAGAGAGAGAGAGAGAGAGGGAAAAAAAAAGAAAAAAGACGGTCGCGCCTCGGGGATTATGGGTACTGCCCAAATCGATTCGGTTTGTGTGCGCTATGAAATGCTACTATACACTGTAAAACTGTGAATTATTTGTTTCAAATGAAACGAAACCCGACCTCTAAACTACACAAAAAAAACTTTCAAGATTTGTATTCACTTTGAATTTGTTCATGAAAATACAGAAATAACTTCAACAGCTGAATCTACTTTTCCTGTCAGTTTAAATTTCGTTACTTGGCCAATTTCAATTTGGTCAGTTTTCCTCCACTCGTAAAACGAATCCACCGATGCGCCGCGGTGGCAACACACTGTGGAAACACACCGAGGTGTCAAACTGTTCCCCTTTCGTGCCGCCGACTGACTGTGATGCCGCTGTTTGATTGGCCAGATTGCGTGCTTCGCTATCGATGCATCTCCTTTCGTGTTTCCCGCGCTTGCCGCTTGCTGCTTGCGCCCATTGTCAGCACGGTCACAGTGTAGTCACGCAGGCCGGACTAGATTCATTAGTCCGCCAAAACAAAGTTTTGTTGCAAGCCCCTGACGGCCGAAATTAGCTTCTGTCTCTTTTCCTGATTTGAATCTTTTCGAGTGGGGATGAGTATGGTACAGTAGTTTCAATGAAAGTATAACAAGGCAAATACAGACTTCAAACTTTTTTTTTATTATGTTCATGTCGTCTTGATTGAAAATGGTTTGAAAATGGAAACATTGAACAGAGATCGTGCCATAAATAATAAACTTTGTTCAATACAGGCCAACAAATTTTCACATTGACCACATTTACATATATACATATGACTGGGGTTTCTCTCACATAAGCTCCAAACTTTCACAATAAAAGAATTTATAGTCCCACAATGCTAACAATTTTCACTTATGTACATATGTTATATACAATCGAAAGTGTATGAACAGTCTTCAAATAGATTACAGAAAACCTTGCTAAGAGATGGAAATCAATATATATTTATATATTTATATATGTATAAATCTAAAATAAATTCTTATTTACATACCACTTACAGCCCATCAGTTTGAGCACGACAACTCATTGGTGTCGCCCAGGAGGACGAGTTGTACTAATATAAACGAACCAAAACACTCGCCTAGTGGTACTCATTTTGGCGTCACCCTTGCCGTCACAGTCATCACTTGCATGCGTACTCACTATCGGTGGGCTATAACAAGATATGAACCAACTGAACGAATTGACGAAAAACAATCAAAAATTGAAAACAAGTTGGCGGCTTGAAGGCGAGATGAAACACGTATACATGTCGGCCTGCAGGCTCACTGCAGGGGTTCGACCAGTTGGACCGCAGGGGGCGGCCTTGGTCACCCTTCGACCTCCGACTGCCTCCACCGCCGGTACCCCGCCCCGCCCCGCCCCGCCCCGCCCCGGGCAGGCCGACGGCACCCTCAAGAGCACCGCCCCCCGACCGTTGCAGGGAAAAGAATCCCAGCGCTTTGGGAGCACAACCAGTCGCGGCCAGGAAGTCCTCGGACGTCGGCCGAACGCTCTCTGTCTCGTTCGCGCCCATCGCGAAGTCAAATGAGCGGGAACGAGACGGACAAGGGACGCACGGCGGACGCGCCGGGCCGTGGCACGCTCCGGAAGAACGGAAAACTAAGAAAAAGTCAAAACAACGCGTGGGAAATCAAACTGCGGTGTGAACGGGCGGCGAACTCGCGGTCGCGCCACTAAAAACTAAAACACAAAACAGCCTCTGACAAAAGTTTGAGAATCACCGGGAACTTTCATCCATATCAAAAATAGAATCGCAGCCGTATCAGCGCTGTGCCCGTCCTATTTTATGACTGCCCTTAAAATTAAAAATACCACAATTACGATTATCCTAGAGTTCGCCGGGCTGGCCGGGCGGCACACACACTGTGATGGCCCGGCCCAGCCACGCGCTTTCACTAAATTATCACTAAAGCGTCGGCGCGGCCGGGTTCTAGGGACGGCCCTTGGTTCACACCGCGGTTTGGAGGGAATTCGGTCTACGGCGTCGCGGCGAACGCCTTGGAGAACGCCATGGAGAACGCCTTGGAGAACGCCCGGGCCGCGCCGTGCGTGCGTGTCTCCGGGGGAGGCCCTCAAGACGCGCGGCGCGGCGGGGCGTTCCGTGACGAGACGTGACGAGACGTGACGAGACGTGACGAAAAGTGACAAGGCGTGACCGTCGCCCGACGTCGCGCTGCGCAGGTCGTGACGCGAGTGGCGGTCACGCGAATTGAGTACCCAAAGCGCTGGGGCGGGGCGGGGCGGGGCGGGGAGGGCTGGTCTTAGCGCGCTCGGTAGCGGTAAAGGTTAAAACATAACGCGCGAAATTTGGCACAGGAACAACCAACAATGAGATCAACAACTATCGCGGCAAAGATTCTTTTAGTTTAAAAAAAAGACAAAAAAAATGTCGCCCTTTCGGAGCGCGCAAAGATCAGCCCACCGGATACCAGCAGCGGGCGAGAACTACCGAAACTAGGATTTAAGCACGTAACTCAACAGTCTTAGAATATCCCTAACTTAAACAAACTGTCCATCTGAATCTTGATAATATTGCGCCTAGTTCATACAAGGAAATCAACAGAACGAAACAACGGACTGTACCCAAGAGTAATAATAATCACTGGTTGACAACTCATCGCACTCTCACACAAACACGCACGCATCCTCTCTCTCTCACTCTCTCTTTGTGAATTAAAAAAGTGACTCGAACAATGACTGAGTTTTAATAAGAATCATAATACGAATCAATAACGTGTTCTAAAAAAGCAATCTAAAAATTGAATGAACATGAACAAGAAGTACTTGCTTTCAAAACAAAACGATTTTTTTACTTTCTCACTTTAAAAAACAGAATGAAACCATTCGAAAAAGGCAACAAGGACTCACTCACAGTGTAGCCAGCCGCGACTAGACACAGCCTTCCGCGCGCTACGTCAACGTCATCACCAAAAAAGAAGAAAACACAACGAGGACCACCGATAATAATAAAACACTCAAACTTAATGGAACACAACGTCCTAACTTAAACTTAGCACACATCACAGTCTCGGCCTTAACAAATAAGCAAGGGGGGAGGGGTAAACAAGGGGTGGCTCCACAGCGAGTCCGATGGATGGATGGCACTTTTAGCACTTTCAGCACTCGGGCATGCCGTACTGCTTCTCGTACTGGCACGACCCGAGGGCGAGGTCCTACATGTGCGACAAGCCCATGTGCTCCTGCTGCTGCGCGTGCTGGCTGTACTGCTGCTGCATTTGCTGCAGCCTCTGCTGCTCGGGGTCGGGGAGGTGGTACATGGAGATGAACCGGTTGAGGTCGCCGGTGGGGGTGCCGCCGCCCGGCGTAGGGGGTCCTCCGGGCGGGCCGCCGGTGTACTCGCGCTTCACGACCACGGGGCTGGGCCCCGGGGACGGCGACACGGGTTCAGACTTGATGCTGCTGCCGCTGGGGCTATGCGAGGACGACATCTGCGAGCCGGGCTGCTGCATTTGGTAGGGGGAGCCCGCCGGCCCGGGGACCGTGGTGGGCGACGAGTACATGCCGTACGACGAGCCGTTCATGTAGTTGAGGGAGTTGTGCTGCATCTGGCTCATGTCGTACCGCGGGTAGCCGTAGTGCTGCTGGTAGCCGCTGGGGTCGGTGGGCATCATGTAGCCGTTGGGCATGTACCCGTTGGTCAGGCTGGGGTACATGTCCCGACCGCCCTGCTGGCCGCCGGGCACCGTCCGTCCGGGGTCCTGGCCGCCGGGCAGCAGGGGGCCGCCGCCGAGGGGGTACTTGTCCTTCTTGAGGAGCGTCTTCGTCTTGCGCCGCGGCCGGTACTTGTAGTCGGGGTGCTCCTTCATGTGCACGGCGCGCAGCCGCTTGGCCTCGTCGATGAAGGGCCTCTTGTCCGTCTCGGATAGCAGCTTCCACTCGGCACCCAGCCGCTTGGAGATCTCCGAGTTGTGCATCTTGGGGTTGTCCTGCGCCATCTTGCGCCGCTGGCCGCGCGACCACACCATGAAGGCGTTCATGGGCCGCTTGACGCGGTCGATGTTCTGGTTCGCCTTGGAGGTGTTGTTGTTGTTGTTGGTCGGGTGCTGGCCGTGGTGCTGGGTCTGCGGCGGCGCCTGGTGGTGGTGTTGTTGCTGCTGCGGGTGCCCCAGGCCGTGCTGGTGCTGCTGCAGCTGGTGGCCCCCGAGGGGGCTCTGGTGAAGGGGGCTGTGGTGGCCGATGGGGCTCTGCAGGGGGCTCTGGTGGCCCAGGGGGCTGTGGTGGCCCAGCGGGCTGTGCGAGGGCTGGACGTGGTGCTGGTGGCCCTGGTGGCCCATCTGCGCCATGGTGTGCTGGTGCTGGTGCTGCAGTGGCGGCGACAGCGGTGGCGACTGCACAGCGTGGGCCTGCTGGGGCTGCTGCGGCTGCTGCGGCTGCTGGGACGACATGTGCATGTGCCCCAGGTACGAGGACGGGTGGTGGCCATGCACGTGCAGCGCGTGGTGCGGGGGCACCGTGGCGTGCAGGCTGCCTCCCTTGAGGTCCGACTCCATCGTCAACATGTCGTCTGCTCGTGGTGCGTACAGCTTGGCGTACAGCTTGGCGAGCTCTTTCACTTCACACACTCATAACACACTCGTTCACTGTTCACTCTTCACACTGGTCACTGTCACTCGCGGGTTCGCGACGGCGCGTGCATGCGTGCGGCACGGCGGCACGGCGGCGGGGCGCGCTGGCTGGGCGGCACGGGCACGGCGGCACGGCGCAACGGACACGGCGACACGGCAGGGCGAGACCGCGCGGAGCCTCTCGACACACAGTACGCACCTCCACCCTGTACAGAAGGCCTTTCTCGTCTGCCAGCGGCACAGGCCCATGCAGGCAGCGCGCAGCGCGGCAGCGTCCCGGCCAGGCCTCCCGGCGCGTTGCCCGCCTGCCGCCCCCACCTCGCCCCCACCTCGCCCCCACCCCGCCCCACCCCGCCCCACGCCAGCGGCGCGCCCAGCGGGTCGATTGGGTGGCGGGAGCTGCCATGCGGCCCACCGGCCAATGGCAGCGCGCAGCCGCGCGCGGAGGGGCGGTGGGGGGAGCGCGCCGGCGGTGGTGGGGGGGCGGTGGTGGGGGCGGCGCGGCCGTGGAGGGGAGTGGCCTGCGTGGAGCCGCGCGGGCCGCTGCCGCCAGGTGAGGCTGACGCGACGCGGACGCGACGCGCGACGCGAGGGCCACAGCGCGGTCGCCGCACCGCGCGGCGTATGGAGCGCGGGGCAGCGCAGGGCAGCGCAGGGCCCTAGGGGCATCACCCTGCGCGGGTATCACCGCGGCCCCACGCAACAGATGACTCACACGGCGCCCGGTTAATATGCGAGTACCTCCCCGACGATCTCGGCGACCTCCACCCAGTCCGTGCGATCGGCCAACGTCACGAGCGTCCAGCCGCTTCGGCCACCTTCGGGCGGCCTCGGGGCGCCTCGCCTCACGGCCTGCCGTGTGTTCGTGCGGCCCGAATTAGTGCGACGGCGAGGTCGGAGGACGCTCGGCTACCTCCCGCGAGGCTCCCGCGGGCCGCCACTCTCAATCCCGCGCCTTCTGCGGCCAAATGTTGACAACGCCGCCGGGGGGGAGGGGGGGGGGCGCTCGTGACACACGTTGCGTACCGACGCGACGCCCCGCACTGTATTTTGATCGACCACTTGTGGCGTGGCGTCGCGGTGGGGCGGGGCGGGGCGGGGCGGGGCGTGCATACATCGCGCCATGCAAGACGCAACAAGACCGGTCGTCATCAGTAAAGGGACGACGCCCCGCGACGCCCCCTTCAGACCTTCAGTCCTTGAGTCACCTGTTCCGGAAGCTATTCGCAAACACTGAAGAACAACGCCACCGGCCGGCCGGCCCTAGGCCAGCCCGACCCACTGTCGACGTCGCGGCCCGGCTCGGCTCCGGCCGGCCCGGCTGCGCTCGCCGCACCGCGCGCCCCGACTCGTCAACAATCAGACACTTGTTGAATACACCACAAATCCCTTGGTCTGTTTTGTTTGGCCTCCTCCAAGAGCGAGCGAGACAGCGATGACCCCGTCGCATTGTCCGTCTCCGCTGCTATCGCGCTCACACACACACAAACACCTTTAGTCGCGTGCCGGGCTGTGTCGCGGGGCCATTGTGGTGCACCGGGGTCGCATTCAATTAGCCATTTAGCCCGATTTAAGAATAATCGAAGAGGATGCACCGCATTGCAATCTCTTGCATGCACACACACACACACACACACACAAATAATAATAACGGAACCGGTGGATAAGGCCAATGTCCACTGATTTCTGTCAGTTCAGACCCTGGCCTGCGATTTGCTGACTCATTTTTTGCCATCCTCCCCAGGGTTTCAAGATCATTTCATCCTAGCCAAGTTACATTTTCAAAAAAGAAAACGAAAATCATGAGGCCGCACCCCATCGTACTGCACACTCTGTCCGTGGCGTATCTGCGCTGCCTCGCTGCTTGCACGGCCACTTTTCGCGCTACGCTGCTTTCTGATTGGTCGGCCCGGTCCAGGCAGGCCACGGCAGGCTACGGCAGCCCGTCAGGCCGTCCCGTCCGTCAGGGTGGCCCCGGCCCTCACTCTCCGCGCTGCATGACGTTTTGACGTGCGAGTCATCAGCCGGCCGATGAGCAGATGCGAACAGCAGCGCACTGAGCGTCGTCGCTCCGTCTCTCTCGCACTCACGGGGCGTCGCGTGTCGGTGCGAGAGAGACAGAGCGACGAAAACGACTCTCAGTCTGCAGCGGCAGCCAAAGCCTCACCGGGCGGCACGGCGGCGCTGCTGCAGGCAGACTGAGAGTCGTTTTCGTCGCTCTGTCTCTCTCTCACCTCCACACGGCACGCCCCGTGAGTGCGAGAGATACAGAGCGACGACAACGGCTCCCAGTCTGCACAGCCAGCGCAGCGCAGGACCCACACGTCGGCCGCACATCCTGTCGGATCCTCATCCAGGCACTGCAAGGCTCGCGGGGCTGGGGGAGGGGATTTTACGGTGTGCAAGAAGTGCCGACCTAGTGGTGCAACCGGTGCAACCCCCGAAGAAGAAAAATTGGTACTGCAGCTCCGTTTGCTGCTTTGCTGGCTATCCTCACTGCGCCGCTGCACTATACTGTACTGTGACGAAGATTTCCGAAATTGTTTTTCTCTCGCGTTCCATTCTGGTCCCGGCAATATGGACGTCGGCGCCGTCGTCCCCTCGGAAAGAGGCTTATGTGAGTGCGAGTGTGTGTGTGTGTGTGTGTGTGTGTGTGTGTGTGTGTGTGCTAGTAGTGCAAAAGCGCGGGAAAAGGGCACGCGGGGCTGTGGTGGTATCTGTATCCTGTATATTCGGATTCCGAAGAGCGTCGCTCTCTGTCTCTCTCGCACTCCCCATCGAGCGCCCCGCGGGTGCGAGAGAGAGAGAGAGCGTTCGGCATCAGCCCGCTGTATTGCGGCGGCGGAGTAGCCGGAAATTAAAGACCGCGCCCATCACGTCACATGACGCGCGGGCCGCGGAGGGAGAGGAGAGGGAGAGAGAGAGAGGGAGAGGGAGAGAGGAGAGAGAGAGACACACAGCGAGAGATTTGGGAAAGTGATGGCAAAAGTGGAGCGATCGAAAGGAGTACGTACAGCACCGCGGCCGCTACTGTCTGCGCCGTGTGCGTGAGAGAGAGAGAGAGAGAGAGAGAGAGAGAGAGAGAGAGAGAGAGAGAGAGAGAGAATTATTTCTCGTCCGAGACGCCTGTTCAGGAAAGAAGCAGGGGCCGGGCAGGGCGGCAGCAGACAATGGCAACACAGGGCACACTTGTGTTGATTGCGACTGCGATGGGTTTATACCGATTCCGAGCCTTGTGTCTGTGTGACACTGTGTGAGTGTGTGGAGGCCTCCATGGGCCGCCGTGGAGCCAGTCTGTCTGGGCTGGCCAGCGTCACCGGGCGCGCGTTCGAATACCGGCACTGGCGCTTGGCATAATTTGTTTTCCTCAAGGTAAGTATACGTACCCGACGGACGCAACGGGCTGGAAGGTTGAAGTACCCGGTGGAAAAATTTCCCCCTCCCCCTTTCCAAAACGTTAAAAATGCCTACGCGCAGAAAAAGGCTCATCGCAGCACGCAGGACACACCGGCCAGACACAGCGTCGCTGCAACGTTGCATCGTGGTCGTCCTTTTTTTTTCGTTTTTTATACGCGTCTTTAGGCCTCATATGGCCGACGCCGCCACCCGCTCCACCTCCTCCTGGCCGTGGGTGGGGCTGATATCAGCCCATTCATTCCTCAGACACACACACACACACACACACACACACACACACACACACACACACACACACACACACACACACACACACACACACAGAGGAATTCCTTTATTTTTACGTCGAAGCGCCAATAAAGATGGTCACATTTTACTGCGGCGTTACGTACGGAGACGTTCAGGGAGGACACCCCGGGCATCATTCATTGGTGGACCGATTCCAGGTATTCGGGTGTCCCGGATTCCCGATCGCCGACCTTCGGGAACCCGCGCGCCCCACTGACACAACCAACCTCGCTCGATTTCTTGTCCTTTTTATTCTATTTCCCTCCTCTTTTGCCCCTCCCGCTCTTCGGTTCTCACGAGGGACGTTCGTAAAGTATTCGGGCGACAGTGTCCGTCCGGTGCGTGGGCGGAGTGGACACCGTCGCTTATCTCCGGTCGATCTGATCGGGTTCGGGTTCGGCTCCCTGCAGGTTGCAGTCGCCTTGGCGTGAAGGCGGCGAGAGATCTGCTCATTCAAGAGTACGGGGCGGGCGGCAAAACGGACCATCACGTCAAAATTCCCGAAGAAACAGAAACTTCTCTTTTTCTGTTGCTCTTTTTCGCCAAGTATTAGCAGAAGCCTTGTGGTATGCTTGCAGCCGGTGACCTACCTACGAGCGCAGCGAGCCAGGCCGAGCCGAGCCGAGCCGAGCCGAGCCGAGCCGACCCAGGTGCAGAAGATTTGCGCGCAGCCGAGCCGAGCCGAGCCGAGCCGTGTCTACCTGAGCGTGAGCCCCGAGCCCCGGGGGGACCCTGCGGGGACTCGGACGGGGGCGACGGGGGCACGCAGCGCGGCGAGGCGCGGCGAGGCCGAAGTGATGCGAGCGGGACATGTGGGAGGTCAGTGCCTTGGGCCCCACGTGGGCCCCCAGCCCAGCCTGCAGCCCCCGACTCCCCCGACCCGCTGCCCCCCAGCGAGGCTGCGGGGCGCCGAGGCCCGGGGGGACAGGCCGATGGCCGCGAAGGGTGAGAGCACGAGAGCAGGGCTTACCTGGGTCAGAGGCGCCAGCATATGGACCCGGAAACGGGTGGACCGACGCGTCTAGAGTTTCGGCCGCCTCCACCGGTCTTCTGGCCCACTGTCCGACGGAGCGCTGTTCCTCGGAATCGGCCTGCAGCCGGAGTGGCCAGGGCGACGAATCGCAAAGTCCGCTGGCGTCGCCGCGTCGCCGCGCCGCGTCGCCCTGCCGGCCAGTCCGGCCACTGCCCCGCCGGCCGGTTCCAATTTATGAGCAATAATTGCAGTTGGGCCAAAAGCAAACCGGGCGGGGCTGGCGGGGCCGGCAGCGCGTCCCAGGAATGCGCGGGCTGGGGGTGGCATGGCAGTGTGGTGGCGGTGGTGGTGGCCGCTGCGGGCTCCTACTCTAGTAGTCCTCGGCCTCTAGTAGTCCTCGGCCTCGACAGGGCTCCGGCAGGGCTCCCTCCGGGTAGGGCCGAGTCCTCCGGTCCTCCGGCGCAGCGGGAGCGCAGCGGGGAGCGGGTCAGCGCGGCCGCGTCCGGAACGCTCCCCGGACCGAGGGCCGACCGCCACCGAGGTGGCCGACGACGAACGGACGACCAACAACACTGAAGATATCGCTGTGCCTCTGTGCCGTGCCGCCGGAGAGCGGAGCGCGACGCTGCAGCTCCCCCAGGCCGATTTGCCGGTCCGCCTGGCCAGCACACCGTGACGATAAATACCCTTCTCAAAACTATTTCAATTTTTCCGAAATTTTCCAGTGGTCCGTTTGGGAAAATTGGGTAAAGCGAGGTCAGAAAAGACGCTCTGCAGCTTTCCAGTCGAAGTGGATCGAACCTGTAGCGCGCTGCAGACTGATTCCGAGAGTCGTTCTCGTCGCTCCGTCTCTCTCGCACTCACGGGGCGTCCCGTAAAGGTGCGAGAGAGACAGAGCGACGCAAACGACCCCCGGAATCAGTCTGCAGTGCGCGCAATGTCTCGGGTTCGACGGCACGGCTGTCGCCCCGTCGTGCCGAGACACGTCAGAGGTTGTAAATCCAGACAAAAGTAGACCGTGCGCTAGCCACTTGTCCCCGTTTTTGTTGGCCCAACACAAAATCTTTTTATAACGACGACCTGTCGTAAATGTGTCCATCAGACGTCTAATGGTTTCATGGTTTCAGCAGCCAAACAGTTATGCAGCCTCGCGCGCGCACTGTCAAGAGTGTCAGGGCACCTTGTTGACCGCGGAGAAGTTATTGCCGTCCACCAAAAATAATAAGGTTTCGTCGGAGAGAGTTTTAAATTCATATTAATGAGAGGCAGGTTTCAAAAATTTGTGAAGAGACCAGCCTCTGAAAAATAGAGGTCACTTTTCTTCGTTTTTCTTCTCCAGAAAAACTTCCTCGACTTGGAAATGGGTCGCTAAGAGTAAAGTAGTGTCTCGTCCTGATGGATCGGCCGAGGTGTCCGGACGCGCAGTGAGTGTCTCTCTCTCTCTCTCTCTCTCTCTCTCTCAGCTGTCACCGCCACTCGCCGCGCGGCCATCCTGCTGCCAGCCTGCTGCAGTTGCAGCTCGCCAAATCTCTTTCGGGTTCCCAGAAACAGGAAGCTTTGGCCTGCCTGTCTCGGCAGCTTCAGGTGTGCACGCTGGTGCTGCAGACCGATTCTGAGGGTCGTTCTCGTCGCTCTGTCTCTCTCGCACTCATGGAGCGCCCTGTGCAGGTGCGAGAGAGACAGAGCGACGAAGACGACTCTCTCGGAGTCAGTCCGTACTGCGCGCTGCGGTGCACTGCCCGAACGGGACCTCAGGTCTCTTGGCAGGGTCCGGCAGCGCCCCCCACCCCACACCCCTCCCCCTCCTCCCCACCAACGCCAAAGTAATAAACCTGTAGGCTACTTCCAGGAAGGAACCCTCAGCTACCCCCGCGAATACG
This sequence comes from Thrips palmi, assembly GCF_012932325.1. Taxonomy (NCBI): domain Eukaryota; kingdom Metazoa; phylum Arthropoda; class Insecta; order Thysanoptera; family Thripidae; genus Thrips; species Thrips palmi. Next base: position 2,584,463 of record NW_023144622.1, read on the forward strand.
GGGGCGGGCCCTAAGGGACGAGTTTTTGTACCGAGTGGACCTTCATAAACGTGTCTCGTTGGTACTCACAAAAGGGATGGGTAGTATATTTCTCCTCTCCGTTTTTCCCACCGTAAGCAAATATTTGCCGGACTTTGGACAGAAAAACCGTAAAGCCCGTAAAGTGAAAAAAAAAGTGTGTATTTGAATGCAATAATTCAACGTTTCGTGGGGCCACGGGAAGCAGCGTGAAGGATTTTGGACCTCTACGAGAAAACGGCGAAATAGGCTTGCAAGTTGTTTGGGGGTGACCCCCAACCCCGTGAGCAGTAGGCCAGGCCGGTGCACTACACGCCGGGCCGCCTGGACAGGCCATGCCATTTCCACGATACGGTACGGTCCAGCAGACCGATTCCGAGAGTCGTCTTCGTCGCTGTGCCTCTCCGGCGCACACACGGGACGCCCCGCGAGTGCGAGAGAGACAGAGCGAGGAAAGCGACTCTCGGAATCAGTGTGCGTGTCCACCTTGTCATCCGTGTCCACCTTGGCATTTGGCAGGCCTGGGCGGCCTGGGCCTGGTGTTGATGGACGCGACGCCGTCGGGACAGACAGGCGGCACGCGGGCCGGCACTCCTTGTTCTGCACGTTCTCGGACGGCTCCTGCGGAATCAGGCAAGTCACCAAAATTTTCAAATAAGTAGAAAAACACAATTTGAAAGAAAAAAAAATATGAAATTTTTTTAAATAAAATCGTCTATTTTGTCGTTTAGTTTCGATCATCTTGCCAGCGATCCAATGAGCGCTCTCGTCTCTCTCCCCCCCCCCTCTTTCCCTCTCTCTCTTAGATCGCTGTCTCTCTACACAAACACACGCGCTCGCACTCTCACGGCGCGCGCACATGTGTGCACACACTTGCAGTCTAATCAATGTGTGCCGTCCCGCTATACCAACCCCGTTCGACGCGCCCATTGTCTTTATTTCCCAGGAAAACGAAAACAGGGCGAACACGCGGCATCTCCATTATTTCTTGTCAGGCAACGGGACCGGGGCAAAAAGTAAAAGTTTTGGAGATTGCTCCGAGGTTGCAGTGTGTAAACCGAGGTACTACCTGGAGTACGGTGTGCCGCCTGCGCGGAGCGTTTCGGCCGAAATGTATTCCAGCACGCTCACTGGAAACGCAGTGCACTGAACCTCCACTCCGTGTTCCACTCCAACCTCCCCGTGGAGACACCGAGGCCCGGGCGGGCCGGGGCGGGGGTCAGGCGGGCAGGGCAGCAGGCGGCAGGACCTCCGGGGCCCAGCAGGGAGGGGGGGGGGGACTGATAAGCCGAGGAGAGCAGGCAGGCCACGACTCAGCCCCTAATCCGCCCCGGGAGGTAGGTGTGGCAGCATAAGCTTAGCAGGGCTGCCAACGGAACGGGATGGTACAGGCTCCAAACGCAATTTAAAAATGAGCGAAAAAAGGGAGAAAAAAAAAAAAAACAGGACAAAAATACCGAAAGCAAACCGAACAAGTCCGTTTTGGATTACGTACCCAAAAATCTTTTTCCAGGGTGCATTTTAAGGTAGTTCGCGCAGGGCAACAGTCAAGCGAGGTTGTTTAAAATTTGGTTTCCAACCATAAAAAATTATTAAAGGGCCCATTCTATTTTTAACAGAATTCAATTCTTGGGGACATCTAGGCAGCGGCAAAGGAAGAAATGAATTTACTTTTATTTAGTTGTGCACTTGACTCCATGTGTCCGTCGCTGCTAAGAACCGCGTTCGACCGCTCGTCTTTATCTCTCAATGGAAGGAACAGTCCGTGCACGCGGCACTATTTTCTCTTTTCACAACTTGGTGCCGGGGCATAAAGTAAGCTAGGAGATTGCACGATTGATATGTATCTTATTTCCGACCTCGGTTTCGGCCGATTTATTCCAGACGCTCATTTTAACGACAGGCACGAAATCATCCGGTCTCGAGATGTGGCAACACCGTAGCCCCCCGGCGTCCCAGGCACAGCGGCAGGATGCTAGCGGGGGGGGGCACTGATAATGCCGCGGATTAACACTGACTCATGCCTTCCCCTCGGGACCGGTGTGGCGCATAATCTTCTGCAGGATGGTTAGATCAGCTATCTAGGAGCCTACTCTCAAATTCAACTCTTTCTATTAACATAAACATGGTCGCTGAACACCTTAAACAAAACTCTATCGACTGCATAGTGCAACACCGCTGCAACTCTCGCTTGTGTTTCGTGGTCTTGTTTTCTAAACTTTGGTGAAGAAACTTACGCGTTGCTGACAATGCCTACGTCGAACGTGATCCATTCGCAAAGCAGCGACGCAGTCTCTGGAGCCCCGGACAGTCCTCTGCAGAGGAACAAGGACAGCAATGACGCCCGGCGCTTTCTCTGTTTGTTTTTCTGCATTGCCATTGTCCCCGTTCGCGTGTAAGGTGTTCGGCAATCGACTCGCCCTCCGCACTTCACACCGTCAATGGAAGGGAATCCAGTCTCCTTCCACCCAGGTCACTGATTTTCGCCCCTCTTTTGTCTCCACATACTTGAGTCGCCGAAGACGCGCGTAAATAGCTCACGGGGATCAGCGACGTGAATCGCTTCTTCATTTCCGACCCCCTCGAGACGGCGAATTTTTGACAGTGACGCTGCTTAATTTTTCATCCGACGGCACGGCAATCATCGGCGGCGCGAGATGCTTGTCGTCACACACGCGCTATCTGATGGCCCGCCCTGCCCCGCCCCGCCCCGCCCCGCCCCGCCCCGCCCCGCCCCGCCACGGAATGACTGCGCCGCGGGGTGGTGGTCCCCGGCCCCGCGAAATGCCCGTTATTACTGCTCTATGGGCCTTCGCGGCCTCGCGGCCTCGCGTCGTCGCCGCCGCCATATTTACATTCCTACTCTCTCTGGTCAGGAGAGAGAGAGACAGAGAGAGAGAGAGAGAGAGAGAGAGAGAGAGAGAGAGAGAGAGAGAGAGAGAGAGAGAGAGAGAGAGAGAGAGGAGGGAAGAGAGAAGGGTTTGCGAGCGGCCAGCGCCACGCGGCGCGCCAAGATTCGAGAGTGGAACGTAAAAACCATAAAACTGAAGAGTGGCGGAGAAGAGGGCGGGAAGGGTGGCTGGGCCGGTGAAGGGCGGCCTACATCTGGCGCTGGCAGCCAGCAGGGCCGGCAGGGCGGGGGAAGGGGGTGCGAGCTACACCTGCTCAAGGGCCCTACAACAATGCTCTTGAAACCGGGAGGGGACCTAGGACCGGCCGGAGCGCGCGCGGAGTGCAGAGCGCGGTGGTGGTGAAAGAAACAAAAATTGAAACGCAAAAATAACGTGTGCGAGGGTAGGGGCTCGCCGCTGGAGTGAGATCCGCGTTCGCACGGACTCTGTGCAGGGCTTGGCGGAGTGTATTATGTACAGGTTCAGAATGGCCAGAGGTGGGTACGCGCGCGGATGCAGCAATGCCGTGAAAAAGCGAAAACAACCCAACAAAAACAACAATCTGCCCTCAAAAAAAATTTCGCCCTTTTTTGCGCGCGCGTTGTGGTCCGCGATTTTTAATTCTCGTTGGCTGGCCGCTGTGGGCCCTTTGGACGGGATGCACCCCCAGCCTGTGGAACGGCCTTTCGTGCCTTCGAGAGGCGCCGAGTTGTGCGCGACTGTACACTCGAAACGCGGCAGAGAGAATCGAGAGTGCAGCGTGGCAGCGCGGCGGCGCACGATGAGTTGCCTACCTGGCGTCCGATGGGTTGCCTACCGGGCGAGGGGCTCGCAGGGGTGTGTGGTACACTGTAGCGTGGGGCTTCTCGACGGCAAGCCCGGCACGTGCTGCGGCTGCCAATCAGACCACCGCGCGTGCCGTGCCGTGCCGTGCCGCCGTGCCGCGTGGCGGTGTGCTGCGCGAAGCTACTCTGGCAATTAGGGCAGATCGTTCTAATGAGCTCATTCAGCCGGCCAGCGATGCCGCGTGAGGGAAGCGCCGGCCGCGGCCCCGGGTTCGAATACCGGGTGTCACTTTTTATTTTTCGGCCCGCGGGTGGGGGCGGCGCCATGCGGCGGCGCTGAGGATGACTCAGTAGTGCCGCAACTGGAAATAACTGGAGGGCGTTATTGGAATCCGGGCTGGAACTGGGGCAACATTCCGTGGCCGCTGGAGGCCGCCCGCCCCTGCCCCCCTTTCTCCAACCCCTGGACCGCCCCTGGACCGCCCCTCTAGTCAGCGAGATAAGAATGGCATGATTAAGCAACCGTTCGCATCAATGTCACATCGCGGGGAACCGCTGCGGGGATCGGACGACGTCATCTCTGGGGGAGGACGAGGGTGGCGCCGCCTCCCCACAATCTCTCTCTCTCTCTCTCTCTCTCTCTCTCTCTCTCTCTCTCTCTCTCTCTCTCTCTCTCTCTCTCTCTCTCTCTCTCTCTCTCTCTCGCTCTCTCTCTTTTTCAATTTGGTGCGAAACAGTGCGGGTGGCCGTTTTCCAATATTCTGCACCAGGTTCGCGTCCAGCATACGACGCCGCCGCCGCGGTGCACCCCATCAAGTCCAGCACCGCGGCCACGCGGACCATGCAGCGCACTGATTCCGGGAGTCGTTTGCGTCGCCCTATCTCTCTCGCACTCGTGCACGCAGAGAAATGCTTAGCGACGGCTGCTAACTCTTAACTCCCCTTGCTAATAATCTTAGCTGTATATGGACAGCTAATACCTTAGCACCAGTTGCTAATATTCTTAGCTGGCACAAATTAGCTAGGTAACTAAGGCCTTAGCAAGCAAAACTAAGTCAGAAAATTTTCGGTATTCGAACCTTAGACTTTTACTTGCCGACTTGTTACCTTTCCCCTTCGGCTACTGCCGTTCCTTCTCCGGAGAGGAGTAAGGGAGGACTCATATCCTACGCTGGGGTCGAATGATCAGTCAATAGGAGCTTAGCGCCAGCAGCTAATTTATTAGCACCACCGCTAAACCTCTTTGCTAAGATTTTTGTCAAGTCTTGCTAAGTTGTGTTAGCTTCCGCTGCTAAGTCTTTACAATGTAGCTAAGGATCTTAGCTTCTTGTGCTAAGTCTCTCTTGCTAAGGTACATTAGCAGGTCAGCTAAGTTATTTTTCTGCGTGTGGGACGTCCCGTATGGGTGCGAGAGAGACAGAGCGATGAGTTTGCAGCAGCGGAGCAGGAGGATTAGCGCGACCACACTCCACGGCCTTGGCTCGGCACCCCACTGGACTTCCCTCTTGGCCTTCCGTCGGACAGACCGACAGACAGACGGACAGACAGACAGGCAGACAGACAGACAGACAGACAGACAGACAGACAGACGGACAGGCGCTAACGCACGAGGGCGCCGTGCGCTGCTCCGTCCCGGGCTCCGGAATTGTTGTTATTATTGTGATGGCTCGGGGGCCCCCGCGTGTCCCTCTCTCGGCCCTGCTGGACACGGGGTCGAATTGGGGTCGAATGGGGGTCGGATTGGGGTCGGAGTGGCCCTCGGACCGCCTTCCGACCTTCCGACCCATTACACTTGGTGGACACGGCCTTGCCGGAGGACGGCGTCGGTCGTCGCTTTGGGGCGTGCGTCGCAGAGTGGGCCGTGCGCGGTCAAAATCCCGGACGCGTTTTGAGCTCCAGAGTCGCCTAATGAGACTCGAACCTAACATGTAACCCCACCATTGAATTGCTCTCCGATCGAGATAAAATCCATTGGCGGGGTCACACGCTCGGTTCGAGTCCTGTTTAGCGATACAGTATAGAGTTCTGGCCGCCGGCGACGGTCTCTTCTGGCCCACTGTGTGTCCGTCCTTCCACATTGGCCGACATTGGCGCTCATTTCTCTCGCCTCATGTCAACCATCCCCATGGAGCCCATGGAGCCAACATGACAAGTTAACACGTCCAGCAGACATTACTAACACGTTACAATTCGTTTCTCTCTGTTTTTTCCTCGTGGGTTGTTTGTTGTTGGTGTTTTCGTGGCGTTGCCGCCGTTTTTCGCGGCAGCCTCCCCCCCACAACCCCCGGCCCAGGCTGACGCGCAATGAAGCCTGACATGTTTTGCCTCTGATTAAAACCGCCAATTTGGCGATGCCCAAAGGGAGACCCAGGGAGACCAAGGGAGGCGACGGAGATGGCCGAAAGAAGCGGGCCGCGATAAGGAAAAGGGGAAGGGGATGACGAGGCGGGGCGGGGCGGGGCGGGGGGGGGGCCCTGCGTAGGCCGGTTAGGGACCCGGGGGGGTGTGGATCATCAAAAGACAGGCCAGTAATGAGAGAGAGATGTTGTCGGCCTGCGTACACTTTCACCAACCTAAAACTCGACAGCTAATAATTTTTTTCCGACTCCGCATACTTATTACGCTTTTCAGTAAACCTTAGGTAACAAAATTTAAATTCACCAGACTTTATTTCATAATTTTTTGTCAAATATCGGTTCCTACACAGTAATGAATCGGCACGGCCATTTCGAGGCAACACACCACCACGTTTGCTGGCTCAATGCCCGGCCCGGCTTCAAAAAACAGTGCAGGCCGCGGCTGGCATCGAGGTTCGCAGCGTTCGCAGTGTGGTGGTGACCGGCGGTGACGTCGATGACACGACGACAGGCTGATGATGTTGATGATGATGTATCGCGATAATATTCATGGCCGGGCGGGCCAGGGAGCTGCAAGGGTTGCGGCGCGGGGGTGGCTGGGCACACACACACACACACACACACACACACACACACACACACACCACCCCCTTGCACCCCGTATTAGTGGCCGCGTTACTTTCGGTTTGTTTGAGGCGGACATAAACAGCTTGTTACGCAGTGTGGCACACACACACACACACACACACACACACACAAATACGCAAACACGTGCGTCGGTGTGTCCGGCTCCAGTGCCAGCGCCGCACGCTCCAGCCACCTGGAGCCTCCTCCGGCGAGCCGCTTCCCAAAGTGGCGGCGCTTTCGTGTCGCTCGCCGCGTCTCTCTCGCACTCATGGGGCGTCCCGTGAGGGGTGCGAGGGAGACAGAGTGACACGGCTCCGTTCGGACAGACCGCTAATTCGCCGCAGCGGCCGCAAGGGGTGGATGAGAGCGGATCAACGTGAGGGAGAGAGGGAGGGAGAGAGGGAGAGAGAGGGGAAGAGAGAGAGGGGGAGAGAGAGGGGAGAGGGGAGGAGAGAGAGAGAGAGAGAGAGAGAGAGAGAGAGAAATGAATTCGTTTTGTTGCACTGTTAGGTGCGGAGGCCCTCCATCTTGGCGGGGCACAGTGGGCCAGAAGACCGGTGGAGGCGGCCAAAACTCTAAACGCGTTTTGAGCTCCAGAGTCGCTAAATGGGACTCGAACCGAACGTGTGACCCCACCAATGGATTGCTCTCCAAACGAGGAACCTATCGGTGTGGTCGGTTAGAGTCCTGTTCAGGGACTCTGCAGCTCAAAACGCGTCAAGAGTGTTGGCCGCCTCCACCGGCCTGCTGGCCCACTGTGCGGGGCCCTTCCCGCCTTCGAGGGGCGCCGCAGCGCCGCGGCGTTGGGAGCAGCCCTCGAGTGCGAGAGAGACAGAGGGACGGCCGCGCCGAGAGCCACCTAATTAAAAAGAGCAGCCGCACGCGAGACGCGAAGCGAGAGGAGAAATTAATGGAGTTCTTCATTTCAAAATGAGAGAGAGAGAGAGAGAGAGAGAGAGAAAGAGAGAGGGGGAGAGAGAAGAGAGAGGGGAGAGGAGGAAAAGAGAGAGGGGAGAGAGAGAAAAGAGAGAGAGAGGGAAAAGAGAGAGAGAGAGAGAGAGAGAGAGAGAGAGAGAGAGGACGACGGCCAACTATCCAGCCGCGCGCCACGCGCCCCTCCTCAAAGGTAATACTACCCCCGAGAAGGACTCTGTTTTTCGCCCTCTTCCATGAGCCTCTCACACGGAAGTCGGCGTGGGAGTGATTACACTATTTCAGTGACCTGCTTGCGCTGCGACTCCAGGGAGTCCTCACCGTCACCGCATGTACAAAGGCAGGACCTTGCACGTGTGTTAGGCTCGCTGGCCGCGTTGGCACCACCGCGTTGGCCTCACGCCCCAGACGCCCTCAGCGGACTGATTCCGAGAGTCGTCGCTCTGTCTCTCTCGCGCTCTTGGGGCGCTCTGACAGGTGCGAGAGAGACAGAGCGACGCGCCCCCGCGGGCCGCACTCCTTCGTTACTCCCCTGGCTTTTGTCTGGAGTGGATACGGTGGCTCGGTGCTCCAGCGACTAACTAGTGTCGCACCTCGGGCAGTGGCCCTGGCGGCCCTCGACGCCGAGGTGCTCGGTTCGTCGCGCTGCTCCGGGGGGTCGGCGACGAGGCGGGGAGCTTGTTGGCGGGGAGCATGATTGGCGGAGGAGCGTGGCAGAAACAACATCAACAAGGGCTTAGGAGCCTTATTGCAGGGCGCGGGTTGAAACGGCCGCGGACCGCGAGCTGGAGAGCCAGAGAGAGAGAGAGAGAGAGAGAGAGAGAGAGAGAGAGAGAGAGAGAGAGAGAGAGAGAGAGAGAGAGAGAGAGAGAGAGAGAGAGAGAGAGAGAGAGAGAGAGAGAGAGAAAGAGAGAGAGAGAGAGTGTGTTTAATGCGAAAAACGTGTTTTCACGATTGAGTGGTGGGCCCGTGGGCTTTGTCTCAGAAAAAGCCCGCCCTACTGCCATCCCCTCCACTTTCCTTCTTTCTCTTTTTGTATATTCCTGGCAGTCGCATTCGCGCGGCACTCGCCCACGGCGCCCCCCCCTCCCCTTCTCGCTTCTCTCTCCGAGGCGCCGTTTGCTTACTTTAGCATAGGGAGTGTTACAGATTCCCATCCCCCCTCCCCCCTTTTCCCCTGGAGCCATCACTTCCATTTTTCATGCCTATTAGTTCCCGTTGAATTAAAAATGTCGCCGCCGAGTGCCTGGCTTTTTTTTGCCTGCAGTCGGACGCGCCCTTGAGCCCCGCCCACCGCTCTGTCCCCAGACTTGCGTTTTTACACTCGCCAACAATTTATTTAGCTTCAATGCGGCGAGGGTGCGCTGCACCTTCGCCACCTTCGTCGCTGTAACTGCAATATTGAACCGCCCCAACGCGATTAGCGGATGCAAAATAATTTTGAAATCTGAAGGCCGTGAAACGCAAAAATAGTTAATTTCCGTGAAAAAAATTTATTGATTGTCAAGACAACACTAAATAGATTTAAAAATGGAACTGGACCCACACACAATGGCGACAGGGGGCCGCGCTCGCTCGGCACTACGGCACGGCGGTTGTTTCACGCCGAAATGGCCGAATGGGAAACGGGGTGAAAAAAGAAAATGAAATGGGCAAATTGAAGAGTGGAAAGTGGAGAAAGTGTGTGTGTGTTTGCCCGCGTGTGTGTGGGAGGGAGGGGGTAGGACGTGTGATGGAACGCGCGACGGGAAGCGTGAAGGCTTTTTGGTGACAAATGGAACGAAGCAGTGGCGAATAAATGAAAGGAAACCTGCGCCCTGCCTGCGCCCTGCCCGCGCCCTGCCCGCGCCCTGCCTGGGCCCTGCGCGGCAACGCCCGGCCGTTCTCAGAAGCGGCCAAGAAATTAATCACGAACTGACGACACCAGCCAGGGTGGCACCGATTTCAGCACCGCAAAAAAAAATATGAAAATCTCTGGAATATAGTTTGCAGCGGACAGCGAGTGCGTTTCGCCTCCAGTGCAGTGGTCTACCACGACCAAGTCCGAAAGGACAGCAGGCAGGCAGGCGGGGCGAGAAAAGCGACTTGGAGGTTGATTGCTTTCCCTGCTAATTGAACGTGTGGTGACAGAACACGCGATAATGTCACGTTGGGGTTGGCGTGCCTGCGCGGCTGGCTGAGGGGAGGCCACCCCGATCCACCCCCAGTGCTCTAGCGCCGCCAATGTTTTCCATGTCATTACGACTTTGGCGACGACGCGGCGCTGCCCTCGCGGCGCTGCTGCCCGCCCAGTCTGCCTGCAGACTGAGTCGATTCCGTCGCTCTGTCTCTCTCGCACTCGTGGGCACCCCTTCTGGGTGCGAGAGAGACAGAGTCGAAAACGACTCTCGGCATCAGTGTGCTGCACTCTAGCTGTCGGCGTCAACCGCCGGAGTGTCGCCAGAGGGAGGTTTGCGGCCAACCCCCTTGGGAAAGACTGACGAGTGAACAAGTCCACTCTTATTGATTCTGCGTGCACAATCGTTAGGCTTCTCGACGCGGTCCACCGTTGTGACGGTGGCGGGAAATCGCAAAGGCATGCCAATAGGGAAGGTTCAAAGACACCGCACTTCGTCGAGGAAGTATGATTTCCCGGCACTTCTCTCCGCCACCGTCCTTGGTGCACATCGGTGTCGTCGTCTTCTCCGTCGTCCTCCGCTCCGCCGTCCTCCTGGTCCTGGTGCGCCTCGTCCTCCTGTCCGTCCCCCTGGTGCCCCTCGTCCTCCTCTCCGTCCTCCTGGTGCCCCTCGTCCTCCTCTCCGTCCTCCTGGTGCCCCTCGTCCTCCTCTCCGTCCTCCTGGTGCCCCTCGTCCTCCTCTCCGTCCTCCTGGTGCCCCTCGTCCTCCTCTCCGTCCTCCTGGTGCCCCTCGTCCTCCTCTCCGTCCTCCTGGTGCCCCTCGTCCTCCTCTCCGTCCTTCGGGTGCCCTTCGCCGCCCTGCGTCCGCCAGCCCCGCGGTGGGGCGCCCTGTTTGCTTTTAATAAATTCCTGATGTGTCTGCGATGGCGCTTAGCTCTACTCGCCCCACCGCGTGACGGCTACGCCGCGGGACCCGCCGGCTCGACTCGGCTCGGCTCGGCTCAGGCATGCCTGCTCAAAATATTCCGTCTCTCTCCTGCAGGAGCACGACCCGAGTACGCCAGGCTACGCCAGGCTACGCCAGGCCAGGGAACCTCCAGGGTACCACTCGGGCCGAACGACAACAACAAAGGCTTGCGGTGCGGTGCCGGCCCGCCGACGGCCTGCCGACGGCCGTCTGGCTCGGAATTGCTTGATTAGAACCGAATGCCAATCGGGTCATTTGAATGCCGCCAGACGGCGGCACTGCGTTCCACTAAACGTCGCTCTATTTCACAGTCTGCTTGCCCCTAGGGCTTGCCCTGCCCTTCCTTTTGTTTCTGTCGCAAAGTGCCCCCAAGTGCCGCCGAGGTGGCGGAGTAACGCGATTTGGACGTCAATGGACGGCCGGGCGGATGAATTACGGGAACGTTATTCCGTAGTGCAGCATTCATACTGCTACTCTTCAGACTGCAACGCTCAAAACGAGTGGAAAAACTTCAGTTGTCTTGGCGGGAAAGGTTTCCCATGATTGGCTTTTGAGGTTATGTTCGGCCGCCCCGCGCACTCCAAATGCGAAATGCATACAGTATTACCCCCGGCCCATTTGACCGTCCAGCTTTCCTCTGAATAATGCAAGTTGAAGGCATGAGGCTAGAGCGGCCACCCGGCAGGCCGGACGCCAAGTGGCCAGGTGGCCACTCTAGGAACGAGTTGAATAATCACGGCGGGGAAGACGACCGGGCAAGGAAGCCGGCCCATCTAATTGTCGCCTCATTCGACGCGACGCCTATTCGTTACGCCCTTTCCAGAGAGAGAGGGAGAGGGAGAGAGAGAGAGAGAGAGAGAGAGAGAGAGAGAGAGAGAGAGAGAGAGAGGGAGGGAGAGAGAGCACAAAAAAGGTCGTGCGAAAGATGATTATGAACAGTGGCGCTAGTGCTGCTTGACTGCGCTTCCTTACACCGTGCGTCGTTGTCAGTCATTCCGTCGCGTCTGTCTGTCTGCCCGTCTGTCTGCCTGCCTGTCTTTCTGTCTGTCGCGACGACACAAGGGCGTGTGCGCGCCATTCCGCTGCCGGCGTGGATTTATTTTTCTAAATACTTGACGTGTTTCTGTGTTGAAAGGAAGTCGTTAAAATTAACGAGCGCGCCTCCCCGGGCCGCGCAGAGCCACCGCTGCTGCTGTTGCTGCTGCCGCGTGGGGTTTAGCGCGGGGTTTTCAAACTGGCGCGTCTCCGGGCCTGAAAAGGGCGCCAGAATTCGAACGCGTTCGCTCGGCGCGCTCTGCAGCCATTATCGCCTCTCCCCACCCAGCCAATGACGAAGACAAGCAGCAAAGCCCTCGGCGGCCCTCGGCGGGGCAGGCGAGCCCCAAAGTGTCTCACAATTTCCTTATCCCGCGCTGGGCGATCCGAATTGAGCCGTTTGCCCGGGCCCCGGCCCCGAGGCCCCGGCCTGCGACGCATCCAGGATGCCGCGTCCAAGAAGCTTGGCTCCGTTTTTCTTGCTTCCTTGGTTTTTTTGCTGCTCTCTCTCTCTCTCTCTCTCTCTCTCTCTCTCTCTCTCTCTCTCTCTCTCTCTCTCTCTCTCTCCCCCTCTCTCCACCACCGCAAGGCGCTCAGCCAAATCGGCGACTCCTCTCCGCCAAACTCGATCGCCACTTTGTTGTCCCAAATGGCAGAGAAAAAGGCCGCTTCATTCCATTTATTAGCGAGTCCAACGTAATTGAGATTTTTCCCGCGCCACACTTGTGGTGTGTCCGCCATGTTTTTTTTTATTCAGTTTTTTTCCCTTTGCTTTTACCCCCGGTCGTCATCACGTGGTCGAACGGCCATCAACGCATGCAGCCGTGTGTGACTGGCGCGGCGCGGCGCGGCGTGGCGGCCACTGTGACCATGTCTTAGCATAATGTGGCACTACGCCGTCTCACATACCGGGTCGCGTTTAAAGGCCCCTGGGTGCCCATGGCAAAAAAACAATAACAACAAATACTTGAAACAGAAACAGACATTAATTTCGTCATGTTGTTGTTGTTGTCGTCGTCGTCGTCGTTGTCGTGTTCTAACCTTGGAGGCAAAATATTGACTGTGCGGTTGTTGCCGAGCCCCTGTTTCGGAGCTGGCCGCGTGGAGCGGAGAGCTCTCTGACGTTCTCTGCCGCCCATCGCGCGTACTTTCGGTGCGTAGACCCCTCCCCCCTCCCCCTCCCCCTTCCCGCGTCACAGTGATGAATATGAATTGGGGCGCAAGTCGAGGCCGTGCCCTCCCCTCCACTCCACTTCATCCACATCCTCGCTTCCCCGTTATACGGCCCGGGTTCAAATCCCGGCCTTTGGACGCTTTTCTTCGCAGAGCGCGTCTCGCTTGTGTCGCTTACGGCGGCTGCGTGTTTCAATAAGGAGAAGTAGTCCGATTTCCCACCGCGATTTTTCGTCTTCCGCGGTTTTTCGAACATCCATTTTGCACCGATCTCATATGCCCTGCGGGCGGCTGGCTAGGCTCCGCCTAAAACGCCCCAAGTCCAAACTTTTCACCTTTCTTGGTTTAACTCGTTTAACCCTTTCATGCCTCGGCCTCGCGGAGTCTGGAGAAGGCCGCGCTGGTCGTGGTGCTGGAAATGCCCCGGCCTCAGTGAGGCCCTCGCCCCGCCGCCCCGGCCTCGGCAGCCCTCTTCTTTTGTTTCCCAAAGTTTCTCATGCCACCAAGTTTTCTACAACGCGCCGCGGCAGCCCCCCGGCCGGCCGGCAGTTCGACCGAGGGAAGGAAAAGTATGAAAATATTCGCGGCGATTATATTAGTATCTCGCCAGGTGCGGGCCGAGGCTGGGAGTAATTTATGCGCGATCTATGCAAAACTTTGACTCATTTTTTGTAAAGTAAGAACTTTCAACTTTTTTTGTTTTTAAATCAAAAAATTTTAACGGGTTATTTAAAACAACTCGTGCCGATCATGATTCCGGCAGTGGATTTTCCCGGAAAACGGTTTCCCGGCGTCATCGAGAGTCGAACCCGAGCCACAGCCGCGGTAAATGAAGCCTCCCGCACTTGGCGTGGAGTGCGCGCGCTGCCGCTCCCGAATCTGAAAGGATTCTGAAGAAGACTCTTTACCAATTTTCGCGGCCACTCGCGCGGCGCTCTGCACCGTCGGCGTGCCTGCCGGCGTGCCGGCGAGGCGCGGCCTCCAAAACGCGGCCGCGGCTTCCTCGCGGCAGCGCGGCTCCCCTCCAAAATGACGCATTTCCGAAGCCAGCCACGTTATACGATGACGTTGAAATAAAAGGAAATGATAAGCTCGCGCTGCTCTCAAGATGCCGCCATGCCGGGGCCAGGCCGGGGCCATGCGACACGGCTCGCCGGTTTCGCCCCACCCCCACCGGCCTCCCCTAGACGCTTTGCGTAAAAGACCGCAAGAAAAGTAAAACAGGCGTTACGCCGGCACGGCACGGCACGGCACGGCGCGGCGAGGCACGCCCAAGCACGCCCTATCCCCCTTCCTCTCATCGCCCTGGCAGCCAGCGTTTCCTACCGACACTCCACTTTCAAGTTTCAACAACTCGCGACATGTTTTCTTTCGCTTATTACATAAAATATTCATGACAAAATCGTCGGAAATGTTAATAAGCCAACTCCGCTTCGGGGTGGGGCTGCGGGGGCGGCGGCAGGGGCGGTGGGGGCGGTGGGGGCGGGGCCGCGCTGCGTGCAGGGGACCAGGCCGGCCCCTTGTTTAAATAATTCATGTCAGATAGGAGTGGGGAGCGGAGGTGGAGGGGGTGGGGAAGGCCCGAGTTCCCTCGCTACTCTGTTGGCCCACTCGCTTTAGCAGCGCACCGCAAGCCAAATCCATTGTTTGAATTATTTTTATTCCCGCCATCCTCGCGCGTGCGCGTGTGTGAGTGTGTGAGTGAGAGAGAGTGCGTGCGTGTGTGTGGGTTGGGTGCAGATAAATTTTTCGGTCACCACGCATTGCGAGGGCGTTATTGTTCTGTGTTCGATTCCGGGATCTTGCTGGGTCGCGGCCCCAGCACAACCCCAACCAGTGCCCCGACATTGGGCACTGCGAAAAGAGTTGCATCGAACTGACTGCAATTAAACTGATCTCCTCTGACGTCATGCCGATCTACTAGTAGAAAGCACTTCACATGTCTATAATAGTGTGTTGTTTTAACCGTTTTGACCTCCCATTTTATTTTGTTTTGCAGAGTGTGGGTGGGAATAAATATCCCTGGCTGCAGATTTCACAGGGGCCTCTGCGATTGCCTGGGCAGACGCTTCTACTGGAGGCATTGCTGGAAGTGGCTGCCGTTGTGTGGACGCGGCCAGACAGTCGCTGGACAGTCGCTGGACAGTCGTCGCGTCTTTGATGTGACACTTGTCACCCTGGACGACGCCCATCTAGATCAATTCCAGGCCGTTTACTCTGCAATGCAAACACGGAGGGAGCGTTGACAAATTTTACGCGCAATTTTCTCTGAGTAATAATTGCATGTTTTTTGTTTTTGTTCTTTTGGTCAGGTTGACATTGATAAAAATTGCTTCTGCCGGCTTCACTGAGAAAACCTTACAAAACTATTTTGGGCCTTATAAAAGAAGTAGTTGGTATAACAAAGTATTTTGAGCATACATAAGCTTACAAAGAAAATACTTCATAATTTACGAACTATTTCTTCGTATAACAAAGCATTTTAGTTTGTTATATGTGGTATGCTCAAAATAATTCGTAAGGTTTTAAGAGAGTTGAATTTTATCTTTTGTGGATTTCTCTGCATGCATGACTTGCTTCGTGGAAACTGGCTCAAACTCGTAACCTCGCGCGAGAAAGCTGGAACCGCCTGTGCTGGACGCGCCCCACTGCCCGCAGGCTCCATAAGTCTGTCCAGCAACGTCAATTGTGGGACTCGGAGGTCCGTCCGGCCGCCGCGCCGCGCCACGCCGCGCCTCTGGGCCGTCAGGAGACTTGATGCGATAATCAGTTTGGCCTCGATCGCCGCGGTGACGCCCGATACGTCCCACAGTAGTGAAGACCGGTGGAGGCGGTCGAAGTCCCGGACGCGTTTCGAGCTCCAGCGTCGCTAAATGGGACTCGGAACGAACGTGTGCCCCCACCAATGGATTCCTCGTTCGGAGAGCAATCCATTGGTGGGGTCACACGTTCGGTTCGAGTCCCATTTAGCGACTCTGCAGCTCAAAACGCATTGGAGACTTTGACCACTTCGACTGGACCTCTGTCGCACCACCACATTGTCACAGCGAGATTCGGGCTTCGGCGCCGCAAATAACAAACCCAAGGGATGTTGTTTTTTTTTTATTTCACGGTTCTGCTTCTATTTTTTCCTACTCCGTTTTAATCAATCATCACCTGCAACAGCAACAGCGCGGTGACTCACGCGGGGCACATTCGGAGTGCGGGGTGGCGTGGCGGCGGGAGCGAACACCTCACCATCGTTTGCTTGTTTCTTTGGAGTGACAGCCCCGCGGTATGCGCCTCTCCCCCTCCCCTCCCCTCCCCTCCCTCCCCCTGGCTCCCCTCAACGCCCCCATGCTACACTGTCCCTAGCAGAGTCGGCCCCTCCTCTCGCCGACCGACTCAATGTCTTTTTGAAAAATGAAAAAGGAAATCCGGAGAAACATTTACGTCATCTCCTTCGAGCGCACAGTGGGCCAGAAGCGCGGGCAGAAGACCGGAGGAGGTGGCCGAAATTCGAAATGCGTTTTGAGCTCCAGAGTCGCTAAATGGGACTCGAATCGAACGTGTGACTCCACCAATGGATTGCTCTCCGAACGAGGAATCCATTGGTGGGGTCACACGTTCGGTTCGAGGCCTGTTTAGCGACTCTGCAGCTCAAAACGCGTGTAGAGTTTCGGCCGCCTCCACCGGACTTCTGGCCCACTGTGGAGCGCCCCGCGAGCATCGCGCACGCGCGGCACGGCCGTGGTGATGGCCGTGGTGACGACCAGAGGCCTTCGCCGCCGTAGCCGCCGTGGCCGCCGTGGTGTCATGAGTCACGTCGCCGGCGGACATGGTCACGTCCCGTGCGAGTCACGTCGCGTCACGTCTCGTCACGCGCGTCACGCGGCGTGTGTGTGTGTGTGTGTGTGTGTGTGTGTGTGTGTGTGCGTGTGTGTCCGCGGCTCAGGGTCGCTCGCCTTAGCCGCGCTCCGTGTGTGACGGCCATTCTTCGAGGCTTCGCGGTCGTGAAATTTATTTTCGTCAAAACAGCAACAACAACAAGAACAGGGTAGCAGCTCGGAGGTACACTACGAACGCGCTCCGCCGCGTACTCCTCCCGACTCGGCCCGCCTCGGCCGCACGGCGCAGAGGGGCGGGGCGAGTGTCTAGCGTAATAAGGACACCCAATCACACCACCAGATCATCACATGGGCCCCGGCTGCTCCATTTTGACAACGCCCCTGACGAGGGTAGCTCATGGCATCCACGAGTGTCAGGCGCGGGTCGCTATGCATGTTTGTGTGTGCGTGTGTGTGTGTGTGTGTGTGTGTGTGTGCGTCTGTAATCAGCGTCAGTATATCAGCCCCGCCTACCGATATACAAGAACGATAGAATCGAAAAAAAAAAAAGAAATTCAAACATTGACAACAATTAAAAAGGGACGGCTTTGAAAAACAAAGCATCAGTAAGCTGAAGCCGCCTGACAGCGCAAAGCGGACGCCGCGGATCTGCAGCAACCTGCACTAGATGTGCACCTTGATGGCGGCCTGGGCCTCGCGCAGCCGCCCCGCCCCGCCCCGCCCCGCCCCGCCAGGCCGTCTATCCATCTGTCTACATGTCTATCAAGCTGTCGGCCGGCCCTGTCATCCTCCCACTCCCCTCGCGGCCCTCCGGCCCTCCGGCCCCCCTCCACGGCCCGGCGGCCTGGCCCGCGGCACGGGCACGGCGCGCACGGCGGGCACGGCGGGCACCCACTCCAGACCCTCCAGTCCACCCTGCTCTTCTCTCATTAGCGACCTCCCCTCACCAACACCTCCACCCCTGCGTTACGTGACCGCAGGTGTGTGTGCCTCTCGCTCCCGCACACACACACACACACACAACACACACACACACACACACTGAAAATGCGCGCACGGCAGCCATAAATATTCTTTTGAAACGTTGTTCCGTGACCGCCGCTGACAGCAGCGGCGGCGCGCGGCGCGCGGGCGGGGCCTGGCCGGCGCCGTGGCGGGGCCGTGTGAAACGAAAGGCAAGACTAAAACGCCAGGCCCGCCTCAAACGCCTGGCAAAACTAACGCCAGCCTCACCTGAAATGCCGAAACAGCGGAACACTGTTCTGTATTTTTGCGTTTGCCAAAACGGTTCGTTTCATCTGCCCTCCCACAAGGCCGTGAGCACGTCCATGCGTGGATTCTCGACAGTTCACCGCCGTCCTTCCTGCACCTGGTCGTCGAGGGCGGACCCGGGCGGCGTCATCGCCAACCCTGCAGGACGCCGTCGTGGCGTGCGTGCGTGCGTGCGGTGCGGGCCGTGCTGCGGGGCGATGGCGGCCTGGGGCGGGGCGGGGCGGGGCGGGGCGGGGCGGGGCGGGGCGGGGTTGGCGGAGGTTGGCTCAGAGCAGCTCATTGGTACGCCGCAGGCAGTAATTTAGAGGGAGGGGCCCAACCCAACCCATGGGACCGGCAAGCCCGACGAGTCGGCCGACGAGGCGACCGAGTAGAGGAGTCGGAGTCTCATGTGGCGAGGCCGGGCCGCGTGCCACCACACCGCGATGGCCGCATGGCGAGCGCAAGAAACAAAACGACACTCTGTTTTCTCTCTCATCGAGAATCTTTTTGCTTGTTTTCCTCTCTCGGACATGATGTGTGTGCGCAAACACATGTGTGCATTAAAATGGCGGTGAAAGCTGTGCGCGGCGTGTCACTCACACACACACACGCTGGCAAATAACTTCACACACACACACACACACACACACACACACACACACACACACACACACACAGAGGCAAACTAGATCTCGCGTCGCCGTCACTAGCTCGTCACAATGGGGCCGTGGGTCTGGACCGCCATCAAGCAAGGCAGGGCAGCCTTCGCCAATTAAAGAAAACAACGGAGAAAGTTGCAAATCTATCCCCCCACCCCTTTTGCTCCTCCGCCCCACAGCCCCTGCAGAAAGTATGCGATTAGAAGAAAAAGTTGTACACAGCGCTAATTTTGTCGAGTGGGGGCGGCAATCCAAGGCTCAAGGTCGTCGGAGTTTGTGTTCAGTGCGGCCGTGATGATGTGGCTCTCTTGTTTAGCGACGCTTTGGTTTTTCAACTCTTCCCTCACAAAGTGTCTCAAAGTGTGGGGTCATCCTTGGCGGCCAGTGCCTCTGCCGCCTCCGTGGTCGCGCCGGGCGTCGGACGCCGCCTCCACGGTGCCACCACGGTGCCGTCAAGGACGGAGCGGCGACCACAAATTGCTCCAATTATTCTATCTGGAGGATGAGGTTTGGCACCGCTCCCATCTCTCTCTCTCCCTCCATCATTCCCTCTCATTCGCTCTCTCAAACGCCAGCCAGCCAGCCAGCCAGCCAGCCAGCCCGCAGCCGGCCATGCCCCTCTCGCCCGCTTCGGCCTCTCCCTTCCCGAGACATTGCCTCCCCCCCCCCCTTTTCCCTCTCACCATTACATCCTCTGCCTCACTCGAAACTACCGCACACATCCCCGCCTCTACTCGATGACTCTCTCTCTCTCTCTCTCTCTCTCTCTCTCTCTCTCTCTCTCTCTCTCTCTCTCTCTCTCTCTCTCTCTCTCTCTCTCTCTCTCTCTCTCTCTCTCTCACACACACACACACACACACAGCCAAAAAAAATGAAACCGACACCAGCCGCGCCCCGCGACCTCTCGGCGGAGCCTCTCAAAAACAATCAGAAACAAAAACGGAAATTGCGGTGTGGTGGTCGTGCTGCCACGGCGCTGCGGCGGCCGGCGGCGGGAAAAAGGGAATTTGGCGCTTCTTTTTCGAGTTATCGATGCGCGTCGACCGGGCCGACCGCTCAGTTTGCCAACTCGAAGATCGTCTCGCGGTGTCCACGGTGTCGGCGGAGGGGGGGAGGGGGGACGGGGGCGCCCTCAATCGCTCAATCAATCAGGCAATCAGCCAATCACAGGGCGACAAGCGGGCCTCGCTGCGGCGCGGCTCGGCTCGCCTCGGTCAAGCGGTCGGTGCGGCCAGCGGACTGTGACTGGCTGGACATCCTTCTGTCTTTCTCCCGCAACGGTGTCGACGCGGCACTTCGGCAGCCCAGCCCACTGTACACAGTTTGCTGCAACGTCACAGTCGTGGGCCCGAAGACGGGTGCAGGCGGCCGAAATTCTAGACGCGTTTTGAGCTCCAGAGTCACTAAACAGAACTCAAACCGAACGTGTGAGCGCACCAATGGATTCTTCTTTCAGAGAGCAATCCATTGGTGGGGTCACACGTTCGGTTCGAGTCCCATTTAGCGACTCTGCAGCTCAAAAACACAATGAACTAGAACGGCGCCTCGGTTCGAAAAGGGTGCGTCCGTTTCGCGGCGTGAAGCAGGTGACCCGATCGGGCCGAACCCGGAACACCCGAACCCGGACCGCAACCCCCCGAAAAACATGCCCTGCAGCAGCAGGTCGATCCCGAACACCGCCTCTCTGTCTCTCTCGCACCTTGCGGGGCGCCGCACTCCACGAGAGAGACAGCAAGGAGACTGACGAAAACGCCACGCTGCAGCAGAACGCATCTAATTGGTCATTTCGCGACGCGTCAGCGACTCGTGACGAAAATAATAACAACACTGTGCAGACGACGCGGCGGACGCGGCAGGCGACACCACACTGCCTCGCCGCGCCACGGCCGCGCCGTGATCGGGATAATGATTCGTAATTAGCGATCGGTCGCGCTTCTTGTCTCCTCCGGGCCTCCGGGCCTCCGGGCCTTCGCCTCCGGGCTGCGTCCGGAAACGCCGCCCGAATTTCTCTGAGCCAGCAGACCGATGCCGAGAGTCGTTTTCGTCGCTCTGCCTCTCTCGCACCCATGCTGTGCGCCCCGAGAGTGCGAGGGAGACAGAGCGACGAAAACGACTCTCGGAATCGGTCTGCTGGGGTCTTGGGGAGCGCGACGACGTCGCTAGGCCCCTCGCACGCAGCCGCCACGTCGATTCCCCCGATATGTGCAGCTGTCTGTTATTCCATTTTAATGATTCTGGCGCTACCGTCTGGGCTTTG
The DNA here is from genome assembly GCF_012932325.1 of Thrips palmi. Lineage (NCBI taxonomy): Eukaryota > Metazoa > Arthropoda > Insecta > Thysanoptera > Thripidae > Thrips > Thrips palmi. Next base: position 2,605,362 of record NW_023144622.1, read on the forward strand.
GTCACGGTCGAGTCGAACCCAGCGCAGCTAGCGTAGCGTCGTGCGTTCAACGCCACTTTCTCCAAGTTTTTAGGAAACAATAATTTTTTTATCGACCAGGATTTTGACATTCCGGTCCGGTCGACATCAATCGGTGGTCGTTTTCATCCTCCGGTCACTTTATTCAACTCTTACAGCTTTTGGGTTCACTTGCCTCCATAAAGTCGCGAGTGTCTTGTTGCCTTAGATCCTTTGAGCCTCAATTGTCTTGAGCATGGTGTACTGGTACCTGTGGCAATAAAATTCTCTCGACTCATCGGCAACGGTATTTCTGGAATAAGATCACATACTTTTTCGGGTCTTGAGTCGCTGAGCAAGCGGCGTCATCGTGTTCCAAACGTCAGAGTGAAACGAAACGGACTGCAACCCGTTCTACTTTCGCTGCCGGCCGCTCCAAAATGGTAATTCATCTCCAAATTGAGCGAAAATAATTCGATAAAGCCTCGATCAATCTCCAGTCGAGTCTCGACTCGAGACTCTCGAGTCCGCGCCGGGACGCGCAGCAAGCGTCTTGAGGCGGCGGCTCGTGGGAAACGGTAGCGCCGGGTCGGAAGTACACTGCCAAAGTGGGCCAGAAGACCGGTGCAGGCGGTCAAAACCCCGGACGCGTTTTGAGCTCCAGAGTCGCTAAATGGGACTCGAACCGAACGTGTGACCCCACCAACGGATTGCTCTCCGAACGAGGAATCCATCGGTGGGGTCACACGCTCAGTTCGAGTCCCATTTAGCGACTCTGAAGCTCAAAACGCGTCTGGAGTTTTAGCGGCCGGCGCCGGTCTTCTGGCCCACTGTGCATTGTAGGGGACGACCTTTCGGCCTCTCGACAGCTCTAGAAGCGAGGTGGACGCCCCAGCTTTGACAGCGGGCACGCGCGTAAATAGGCTAAAGCAACAAAAATATCAATGGCACCTGTTGGGGGAGATCACACCCATTGAGGCACCTTATTATGCCTAACCTGCTGCTTGGCCGCGCCGCCGCGCCGTCGTCCCCGATGAATGCGCGGTGACACAATCGAAATCCACTCCCGCGATGAAGCCATCCTAGCGGTATCCCTTTCTTCGGGGTCACACACACACACACACACACACACACACACACACACACACACACACACACACAATGGCGGATGCCCATTACTCAATGATAAAAACGGCGCCTTGTAGAAAAAGGCGTCCATTCATGCGGCCAGGTGCGAGCGGCAGTGTGCATTATGCGGTGGCTTTGTGTCGCCGAAATGGTGATTGTTGACAAATAAACTGGGCTTTGTTTTTGGCGCCGCGCTGGTCAGCGAGTCCAGCCTCCCAGCCGGCGCCAAAATGTTGCGCCGTTTTCAGTCTGAAAGTTGGGCGAGTTTTTTTGAACGACGCGCTGTCTGCTCGGCGCGGTCTCCATTATGACGTGGCAGACAATCGTCAACTGCTGTGTCGTGGAGTTATAGTGAGTTTCCGCCATTCGCGCTGGCGGTGGTTTTATACGTGGCCATCCAACAATAATTTCAAAAAGTTATTCAAAAATGTCGAATTATGGGACGGAGAATTGCGACAGTGTTGCGAATTGGGGAAAATGCGACATTTGGTGTGGGAACTTCAAATTTCGAACGCTCATTCCACGCGTGTCGTTTCCAGTGTAGGCCGGGGCCCGCTGGGCCGGGCGCTCCACAGAACAACTCCTCCAGGTTGTGATTGGTGGCCCGGGCCGGAGCGTGCGGGTGCGACGAGGACGGCGTCGGGGGGCGGCCGGGGGGCGGCCGGGGCGGCCCGGGAGTGCGAGCGAGTGCGAGCGAGACGGTACGATGCAGCTGTCGTCGGCTTTGGGGTCCGCCTGCACGCCGCCTGCACGCCGCCTGCACGCCGCGCACTGTAACCACGCAACTCGCTCGGACCCCCGCGGCAGTTGGCCGCTTCTAGACGCGCATCCCGGCCGTCCTGGAACACCGTCCTGCGCCCCTGCAGTCTGATTGACAGGCGCTGACAGCCGTGCGGGGCGTGCCGCGAGGTGGGGCGGGGCGGGGCGGGGCGGGGTGAGCCCGGTTCGACTCACATCCTGCTCGCTACCGGCGGTTTACCTATCGCCTTCCATCTGGGCGGCGCGTTGCCCCGGTTGCCCTGACGGCGGTGTGCTGTGCGCCCTTCCCTACAATGCAAGGTTCGAATCCCAGGCCGCGATGCCCTGCCGGCCAAAGCCCGCCCCGCCCCGCCCCGCCTCACCCCGCCCCGCCCCGCCCCGCCCCGCAGCGTCCGGCCCGGCCGGCCGCGGACCGTGCATGACCAATCACAAAACGGCGACCGACATATTTTCCGCAGTGATGCGCCGCTGTCCGCCACGCCGAGCTCCCCCCCCCCTCTTTCCCGCTGCAGTTAGGCCCCTCCTTTACCGCCATTTGGCGGCCACTCTGTGAAAATACGGAAACGCAAAAAGTAACATGACTGTTTACTTCATCGCAATTACGTACGTATACACCACGTGAACTAAATCCGTTTTAAATTTCACGAATAATTGCAGCTCTCTTCTGGCGGTGTGCGAAGGTGGGAGGCCCTTGAAAGTGCACTGCCACTGCCGTGCGCGAGAGAGACAGTGCGAGAGAGACAGACTGAGCCCTACGTCTCAGTCTGGTCTGTCCGTCTTGGGCTCGAAGAGCTCGACATCGACCGTGGGAGATCTGAAGCCCAGTGCGGTGCGGTGGAGTATATTCACACATGAAAAAATAAAATAAGAAGAACGACAGAGCGTTTTTTTAATGAAAAAAGAAAGAAGAATGTTGGCCGTGTTTGCCGCTCCACCCCCTCCATGCTCTCGCCCTCATTATTTTGGTCTTGATTTCGTTTTGTCTGTGCTGTGAGAACGTCTACGGCACTGCGAGGTTGTCGTCCTCCTGCACCCCCTAAACAAAGAGAAAAATAGTTAAAAAGTCGAAAGAAATTGTGTTGAACCTAGGTCAGTTTCTGTGAGTGTTCAAACTTCTAAATTTTTTTGAGCACTCTAAAAATCTTACGAACTATTTCTCCGCGTAACAAAATAATGCCCAAAATACCTTGGAAGGTTTTAAGCGAGAGGTTTGAATTGTTCTTACGTTTCCAAAATTTGTGTTATGCGTTTTTCTCTTTTTCTTCCTTTTTTTTGCGAACGTCATTTGCTGCGCCCGCGGGCGAAATTAAAGTCCCGCGTACCTGGAAGCGAAAATACTCGGAGGATGATCCGCAGAGGATTACCGCCCTGCGACCCACTTCCAACCGCCCACACCCGCTCTCTCTCTCTCTCTCTCTCTCTCTCTCTCTCTCTCTCTCTCTCTCTCTCTCTCTCGCACACACGCGGACGGTGTGCTAGGGCTATCCTGGTTGCCATTATCCAGTGGGATCCGAAGTCATTGGAGCTGTTTTGTGACTGAGCCTTGCTGAGCCTATCCGGGCGAGGGGGTGGCGGGGGAGGGCCGCGGAGGGTAGGGGGCTCTCGCTTCTCTGGAAATGCGTGCGGACGTCGTACGGTCGGCTGCCACTTTGAGGATTACCCTCATACCGAACTACACCGCCCAGCTGCCCCAACGTGCTCACCTTACCTACGCTGCTTTAAAAAAAAACACGCACAAAATGAAAGAATAAAAAAAGGAGAGCATCCGTGCGCCCGATGGCGGCTGCGTCCGTGGAACCAGATCACAGTCGGAGATGCCCGCAGCTGATCGCACTTTTCCGGTCAGCGGCTCGGGTTCGAACCCCGCCCGCGTCGCAAACGGCGCCAAAAAGAGTGCGCCTTTGTGGAACTCGACGCTGCCGCCCGTCGGGCTGTGTCGATGACCGCGGCTGCCGTGTGACCGGTCATGTGTGCTGCGCTCCGATTCGGCTTCGCTGCGTTCGCTGCGTTTATGCGTAGACGATGAACAGCAGCACAGAGGGCGAGAGGGTGGTATAGACCGGCCCAGGCGCCCAAAACTCTGGACGCCTTTTGAGCTCCGGAGCCGCTAAACAGGACTCGAACGAAACGTGTGACCCCACCAATGGACTCCTCGTTCGGAGAGCAATTTAATGGTTGGGTCACACGTTCGGTTCGAGTCCTATTTAGCTACTCTGGAGCTAAAACGCGTGTGAAATTTTGACCGCCTTCACAGGTCTTCTGGCCCACTGTGCCACGACCTCCAAAGCCTAAACGGCATTGGCAACGGATCTACTACACTGCCTGCCCCGCGGTCGGGGAAAGGCGCCGCCGCCGGGATTCGAACCGCGGACCGCGCGGTGAGCGTGTCGGAGTCGCTCACAAAAGATGAACCGCCCCGCTACTGACGGTGTGGCAGTCATCGCGGCATCGCGGCACCGCTGCTGGACCAGGCCGATTAATTCGAAGGCGTAACCGCCGAGCCGAGCCGAGCCGAGCCGAGCCGAGCCGGGCCGAACGGCAGCGGCGTTCTCCTAGTCGGCGTCCGTCAGCACTGTGTGAAAGTGCGAAGCCAACATCAAAAATACAAAACAAAAAAAAGGCGAAGACGAAAGAAAAATAAAGCGAAGAAGAGCATGCGGGGCGTTCTCGCTCCCACGGCCCTAATTAATGACCGCGTCGTCACGACGCACTTTGGCACGGCCCCGGGTTCAACTACCGGCGGGGGGCGAACAAAAAGGCGCGAAATGCTTTTTTCCCGCCGGGGAAGTCACACGCGCGTCGTGAAGCCTCATTGGTCCGAGGCACCACCACACTGTGGTGGGGGTAATAAGGGGATACCACCGCGGGGAAAACCCAATTCCCTTGAGCCCCACACTTTTCTAACCCCAACCCCTCCGCAATGGCAGCCCACATATGTAATCTAAATAATGAGACATGATGGGCCGGGAGCCAAGGCCTCAGGTAAGGCCACCCTGCCGCCCCGCCCCCTGCTCGGGCCCCTCGGCCCCGGCACCGCCCCCGGCACCGCCCCCCACTGCAGGGACTAATTCGATTGTTTGACTACACCTTATCTCTGCCGTACCCTGTGTTTTTCCTTGATGGCTGTTTAAACGGGGGACTTGGTGCCCAATTTGTCAGCGCCCATGATTGAGATAAACGCCGGCCAGGGAAGGTGGGGCCGTGGTGGTCGCGCTGGTGTGAAAACAGATGCTATCACACCACCTCCACACCCGCCGGCTACCCGGAACCACGTGGCATCAGTTTATAGTGAGACACTAAAGACAAACCAGTAGTTGTCCCACGTGCGGCACAACTCCACTGCCAAGATATCCCTTCAAACAGTGATTTGCGCCGCACAGTGCAGAGCAATTAAAACCAGGGTTTTCTGTCCTTAGCGGGTACCTGTGAGAACCACGGGCCGTGAAAAATGCACGACGCTGGCTGTCCGAACACATACGGGTGCCCAGCACAGCACATCTTGGAGCGGCCCTTTTTGCCCTCTCCCCTTTGAGGTTTTGTTTTACACAGCTGGGTCTGCGCGCGGTGCGCAGCGCAAGCAGCACACAGCCAGGTGCGTCGAAAGGCTTACACACTGCTTTGTGGCTCGCCGTCATATTGGGAGATGGGACATCACACACGTCGCGCACAAAGGATCGGGATGACCACAGCTGCCGACGCCGCCGGCAGCGTGGACCACTGCGTCTCCTCCGCTTCCCGGAACAGAAAAATAATATGAATTGTTTTATTCGTGCAATGCAGTCTCTAAAAGAGATTTGACGTGTGCTAGGCCTGGCCAAACCTCGGCCATTGAGTTGCAGTGGTGAACCTTGACGCATCAGCGGCTTAGACTTCACCATCACCACGTGACCAACCCTCAGCCTCACATCATTACCACCCCTCGCCTCGAGCTTCATTTGCCCACGGGGCCACAGCTTCACCTCGCCGGCCCGGCACCACTCTCTGAGATAATCTTGCCAGCATCCTCGCTCCACTTTGGCAGCTTTGTCGCACTTTGTCGTGTCGAGCCGCCACCGCGCTGGAAGCCCCGGCCGTCGTGTTGCTTTCCAGAAAGCCGCTTCGGCAGCAAGCCCTTTTCCTCCGCTCCTGGCCCTGCTGGCCCTTCACGGTTAGACTTGGTCCTGAAAGATTCAGGACCGTAACGCGTCACTGAGGTAGCCGGACACCCGTTTCCAGGACGGGAGTGGCGAAATTCAACCAGTTTGCCGTTTGGTCCTGGAAACGGGTGCCATTGGCGACGTTTGTCACCCGTTTCCAGGACGGTTCGGAATGTTTGGGGCTCTCGGTCCTGGAAACGAGTCTCGGCGGGCCCAAGACGCCGAAGTAAGACCAGTTCGCACCTGGTAGCTTGCACACTGAACTACATAGTACCGCTGGGCAATGATGCGCCATTCCCGCAGTGCGTTTCATGGAAAAAATCGGCAGCAAAAAGTGGCAATACGAAAGTCTCAAGGAGACCCGCCGATCAGCTTCGGTGTTCTTATGGGAACCGGGCCTTCATCCGACGCTTCCCTGCCGCGCAATTCGACAGATTAGTGGAGTTCGTATTGGGCTGGCCCACCCGAAGTGCGCGCGGTTTCTGTGGTACAGTGAGAGTCCAGATTCAGAGGCCTTACCTCAGAGGGGTCACATTGGGTATTTGAACCCGCGACCCCGAGTGCCGAGTCTAGTCAACTCCTCTACCCTGACCGCTCAGCCACCGAACCAGCTTGTCAGCGGCGATGTCGCAACTCCTCTTGAGCTACAGTTCGAGAAATCTGGTCCCGAAAAAAGGGTACTTTGAGCGGTCTCGAACCTGGGACCTGCCGCTTCCCACATCATGCTCTTAACCACTGAGCCACCGGGACGCCATGGCACCCGCCCTGCCTGCGCTGGTACTCAATCTTCTCTGGATATACCTCCCGAAGCAATTGGTCGCCGAAAAAATTGTGCAAACTACCGGTCCCGAACCCGGGACCTGCCGCTTCCCGTAACATGCTCTTAACCACTGAGCCACCGGGACGCCATGGCACCGGCCCTGCCTGCGCTGGTACCCAATCTTCTCTGGATATACCTCCCCAAGCAATTGGTCGCCGAAAAAATTGTGTGTACTACCGGTCTCGAACCCGGGACCTGCCGCTTCCCGTAACATGCTCTTAACCACTGAGCCACCGGGACGCCATGGCACGGGCTCTGCCTGCGCTGGTACCCAATCTTCTCTGGATATACCTCCCCAAGCAATTGGTCGCCGAAAAAATTGTGTCTACTACCGGTCCCGAACCCAGGACCTGACACTTCCCACAACATGCTCTTAACCACTGAGCCACCGGGACGCCATGGCACCGGCCCTGCCAGCGCTGGTACTCAATCCTCTCCGGATAGACCTCTTTATTTTTTAAAATGTGGCACCCTGGAAAGAAAAGGGAAAGGGGACGTTTCTTGGCAGCGATCCCATCCGCCATTTTTGGCCGGATTTCGCGTTCAATTTCCCATGCGGACCCTTCTCTTCTCTTCTCGGCCAAAGGAGACAAATCTTGCCTTCGCCACCCTTCCCGCCCCGCCCCGCGTCGCGCTCCGCGTGCCAAGCTCGGGCCCGTAATATTTTCCTTCGTCCATTTATTCATATGTTTCCCCGCTTTATCCTTTCTTTCTGAAAGCCGGCGATGCCCTCTCCGCCTCTCTGCCGGCCAGCGGCCCCCCCCGCAGCCCCGCAGCCCCGCGGGGGGTCGCTCAGTCGGTTTGTAATTGCATATGGCAATCCCCTAACGCCAGGCCGAGGAGCCGTGCGGATATCGCACGCACACACTTGCGCGCTCTCTCCTCTCTCTCTCTCTCTCTCTCTCTCTCTCTCTCTCTCTCTCTCTCTCTCTCTCTCTCTCTCTCTCTCTCTCTCTCTCTCTCTCTCTCTCGCACACACACACACACACATTCGCATGCGAAAGTCAAGATTTATTTAATTTATGAACGTTACACGCGTGTTTTACCCCTTATTACATTATTTTTAAAAAAAATCCTCCTATTGTTGTCGTACCTGTTCACCCTAAGAGGAGATTCCTGGGCGGGGGAGCCAGCCAACCCCACACACGTTTACACGAGTGTGAAAATGCTCCTTGGGGTTGAACTTTTCGGCCGTGTGGGGAGCGGTGCAGCGCAGCGCACGGGCCGGATGTGGGATGTGGGGCCCACAGTGGGGTGGTCCAGGCTCCGTCCAGACCGGTGGGACTCTGCGCTCCGGCAGAGGGATTACTGGGGTGAGGGTTCAGTGTCCGGGCCGGGCCGGGCAGGGCAGGGTGTTGCCAGGGATTCGCCACCTTCAGATACGCGTCTTCTTATCCAGCATTGAAATTGGTCCCTGCGAAATAAAAATAGGTGGTCACCAGGCTAAAAATAACCTCATGAAGTTGTGAGTTACTGTTGGTTAAGACATCTCGAAAACACGAAAACAAGCCAGGTTTACGGCTTCGTTACAAAAGAGATCTCTTAAAAATTTGCAGAATTCGATGAAAATTTTAGATATTTCTTGTTGTTAGACAGGGCTGCGTACTGTCGGTTCATCTAAAGGCCCGCCGCCCCCTCTCCTTTTCCCAGCACTGCTTCACCGGAGGGCACTTCGGCGGACGATAGTTTACAAAAATATTTGAACGCACACCAGAAGCAGCTGTTTCCCGAGCGTCTTGAGACCAGTCCTTGGGCCCCGGGCCCTGCGGTGACACGGTGGCTGTGTGCCCAGCGGATTTAACATCCTCAATCTCACAGCTCGATTGTTTAGCGAGGGCCCCGGCCGGCCCGGCGTACATGAGACGACGTCCCTTTGTTTGGCCCCGGGGCATATCTATTTGAGTAGGGTGTAGGGGTTGGGTTGGCCGCGGTCAGGGCTCCGGTATGGTACGGCACCGGTAGGGTACGGCACCGAACCCAAGACATCGGCAAACACGCTACCGGCCTCATTTGTTTTCCGACAAATTCGGAGTGGAGGCCCTCTGAGGCCACGCCGCCGACCCGGCAGGCCGCCAGGTGAATGGAAAGGAGACCCGCACAGTGGGCCTGAAAACCGGTGGAGGCGGTCCGTCGGCCTCCTCAGCCGGTGTCCGCAGTCCTCTGGTCCACACGCGCTGCGCGGCGTCCAAACCCCGCCGCGGTCTTCCAGTCGGCTAACTGCCGCCGGTCCTTACCCGCAGACATTCCAGCGGCTGGAGTGGCGAGCCTGGAAGGCCTGGAAGGCCTGGAAGGCCTGGAAGGACGGCCCGGGGGAGCGGGGCACTCGACATACCTGGCGGATGAGGGGTAGAGCAGCAGCACCCACACCCCCAGACAAATGGCTTTCTCACGCTCCACCGCAGAAATCGGGAAACAATGTAGGAAAAACTTGACGAACCCGCATTCCCGCACTGTGCGACGCGGTTCATGAGCATGCAGAGGGTGTGACCACACACACACACACACACACCACTTACAAGTATATGGCAAATATATTTTCCCCCCACCCCCTGTCTAGGCCAAACCCCGCCATTGATTCTGCTGAAATTACACATCAAAATCGCTGGGCGTCGCGGCCCTGGTGGTCGAATCAAAACATTGACACGCGCGGCGGCCCCGCTGGAAGGGACCTGGAGGGACCTGGAGAGACCTGGAGGGACCTGGCGGCGGTGGGGGTGGAATTTGGGTGACCGTAATGAGAGAGCCCCGGGCCGCAAATTGATTTCACGTCGTATTATCACAGTATTCATCGCGTCGCCGCGGGGTGGGGCGTGGCGTGGCGTGGCGGGACGGGGCGTGGCGGGGCGGGGCGGGGCGGGGCGGGGCGGGGCGGGGCGGGGCGGGGCGGGGCGGGGCGGGGGGCGGGACGGGGCGGGACGGGGCGTGGCGGGGCGGGGCGGGCGGGCGGGCGGGGCGGGGCGGGGCGGGGCGGGGCGCGGTCACGCGGTGATTGGGCGGCGCGGACAGGTGGCGGCGGTGGCGGCTTGCGGTGCCCGGCTGGCCGTCGACTGGCCGTCGACTGGCCGTCGTCATGGCCTCGGACACGTTGTGACGTTGTGACGGCGGTGACACGCCGCGTCATCCATTCATTGCCGCTGCGCGCTGCCGAACCACCGCCTGGCAAATTCAGATTCAAATTCGGGGGTGAGTCGCTGGAAGTAGCAGCGGTGCCGCGTCACGGATGCGGTGGATGCAGGTTCCTAGATGAACTCTGGGTGGATGGAGAAACGCTGCCTGCCTGCCCGCCTGATAGCAGCACCACGGCCTCGGCCCTCCGCGTCCGCGCCTTGGCGGTACAAGCGGTAAGCGGCCGTGCAGAGGACATTAGCCCCGGAGAAATCCTTAGTCATAGCCGCTGCAGGGTTCGGGAAAACATAGCGAGGAGCGAGGCCAACAGAAGTAACAACGCAGCACCGCCAGCGCAGGCTGTCTCTCTCGCACCCCTACGGCCCCGCGGGCCGCGCCGTGGGTGCGAGAGAGACGGAGCGACGCAGCACCGCCAGCAGCACAGTCCACTGCAGGCCGCCTCCGACGGCGCTTGCGTCGCTCTGTCTCCCTCGCACCCCTACGGTCCCTCGGGCCGCGCCGTGGGTGGGAGAGAGACAGGGCGACGCGGGCACCGCTCGGACTGCTGACGGGGCGGGCCGCTGATTGGACGTGCGGGGCCGAGGGGGAGCCAGGCAGCCAGCCAAGCAGCCAGCCAGCCCCGCTCGCCAGCAAGCCAGCCGGCCAGCCGATGAAGCCAGCCTACGGCCGGAATGTTGATGCGCTGCGACTTAAAACACAACCTCTGCAGCACAGCCGAAGCGCAGCCGAAGCACAGCCGAAGCACGGCGCGGCGGGGCCACGGAAGCACCCCACGCTGGCACGGCAGGCACGGCCCGGCATATCACATCCTCAGTATTGGCCTAGAGTGGAGAATAGAACTTCATTAGGGGCTATTCACTCTTTGCGTCAGTCTCACTCTCTCGCATTCAGTCAATCACTCTCGCGGCCCCTCTCGCCGCCTCTCTCTCGCACACCACCGGGGAGCCCCCGGGGCGGCGGGCTGCTGAGAGGCTCCAAACTCGGCCCCCCTCCCCCTCATCCTCCGCACCTTTTCGCAAGGCGAGGCGCGCGGCTAGCGGAGAAAAGGTCACCGCGGGGAACGTCGGCGGTTCGATCCCCGCTGCCGGCGGCGCGGCGTGAACCCGTTTTTCGGAGCGGAGGGCGGCCGCCCCACAGCCCTACGCGACGACGCGCCGGCATTGGTCTCGCCAGATTAGGGCTCATCGCGTAGTCTGTCACCTGGCGCGGCCCTCGCCACTCAGTGGCGGCCAAATGACAGCACTTTACCGGCCGGCCGGCAGGCGGGGCAGGCGGCAGTGTGCCCGCTGACGAATGGGACCCGTCACGGACGTCACGTGACCTAACCGAACCTCGTCACGCGCGTCACACATGCCGCGGAGCAGTGGGCTGATTCTGAGAGACCTCTCCGTCGCCCTGTCTCTCTCGCACCAGTACGGAACGTCCCATGGTTGCGAGAGAGACAGAGCGACGGAAACGACTCTCGGAGTCAGATGCCGCACCGCGACCATGGTGACGGCGGCGGGGGTCACCAAGGCGACCTGGTGAACGCGAATCCAGCGAAAGCAGTGGCGGTGCGGGCGTTTTGCAGTGCAGCGGTCGGCAGCACATCAATCTATCGCGGTAGATTCCCCTGTCTCAAACCCAGGGTCCCCACCCCACCGCGCGCTCTCCCGACAGCTCGCCGCTCGGCGCCCATCGCAGACCCCCCTCCCCCTCGACGCCGCGCGGCCGCGGCTGTCACAACAGGAACTGTGGAAATGACATGGAAGCCCGTCCCAATCCATTGCCTTTGTTTGCACTCATCCGCGCTACCCATCTCTGCATCCCTGCATCCCTGCCCGGCGTTACCCTGTCCGTCTCCACCGCCTCCAGGAAGACGCATAGTTCGTCGAGGCGTGGCAGGGCGGGGGCCAGAGGCGTTGGAGGCAGTCACGGGCGCGTTTTGAGCTCCAGGGTCGCTAACTGGGACTCGAACCGAACGTGTGACCCCACCAATGGATTGCTCTCCGCGAGAGGAATCCAGCTTTGGCCGCCGGCGCCGGTCTTCTGGCCCACTGCGCGAGGTGTGGCGGGGGCGGGCAGGCACTCGTCGAGGTCCTACACCTGCCGGCGACAGCCCTGCTGGCCCCGCGAGCGGCGCTAGCGGTCTAGTGCCATAGTCCACTGCCCCCTAAGTGGCCGGGCTGGAGTGATCTCAGGCGAGCGCGGAAAGGGTCCTTCCCCTTTCCCTGCTCCCGCCCAGGCGGGCCTGCTCCACTTCAAGGCCCCCTCCCCATCGGGGGCCGCCATGTCCCCCCCCCAGGCGGAACTGTTTTCGTTTTGTTTCGAGGAGCTCATCGGGCTGTATTGGGTGGCCGAGGCCCGGGCGAGCTTCGAGAGCATCGAGAGAATCAGGAGCTTCGAGAGTGCCAAAAGCTTCGAGAACTTCGAGAGCTTCGAGAGCACCGAAAGCTTGCAGAGCATCGAGAGCTTCAGGAGCTCGGAAAGCTTGCAGAGCACCGAGAGCTTCGAGAGCTTCCGAGAGCTTCGAGTGCACCGGGAGCATTGAAAGCATCGAGAGCTTCGAAATCATCGAGGGATCTTCGAGTAAGAGCGCCTGCAAAGTCGAGGGTAGGCAACCCGTGCGCTCCGGTGTTTAACGGGGCGGTATCATCCGCCCCGCAGGCGGCGCGCCGCAAACTCGCCGCAAACTTACAGTGCGGCGATATTTTGTTAGTTTTTTCGCTTTTTTCGCCGGGTAGTGGAGGTCTTGGTGCTCCGCGTGCTCCGCGGCGTGACGCTGGCCGAGTCCATCTAGTTCCAGTCCATTAACGCCCAGATCGTCATGTCCTGCTCCGATACGGCGAGTGCACGAAGACGACCCGGCCGCTTCCCCGGCCCCTCACCGCCGAAATGCGCGTGTCCGAAAATATTCGACCCCGAAAAAAAAAAGAAAGCCACAACATCAGCGCGTGCGCGCGATATGCACGCCGGCGTGGGTTCGAATACCAGCGTTGTCTTCTTTTTTTTTCGGCCTAATCCTCCTCCACCACGATGACACGGTCCGCACGTCGATGCATCGGAGAACTGTCGTTGCGGCTCGGCTCGGCTCGGCTCGGCTCGGCTCGGCGCTCGGCCCTCTGATTGCGTTATCTCACCTGTCGCCCGCTTGTCTGCTTCGTTAGCGCGGCCGGGCCAACGCGGGCGAGGCCGCGAGCGACACGACGAGCCGAAGAGTCGACGGCCACGTCGGGGGCCTCCGGCTCGGCCCCCGGCTCGACCTCCGGGGCACCGTCGGGTGCCTTCATGCCTTCCCATGAGTTCCACGAGGCCGACGGCACCCCTTGCAGCTACACGCAAAAAAAAAAGAGAAAAACACCTGTCACGCTTCGCCCTCACATAAAAATTCATTTAACAAAATCTGTCCTCGCATCCGCAAAATTACTCTGAAGCAATAAAAAACCTTTCCCGTGGTGAAAAGCGCCGCCGCCACCGCGAGCGCGGGGCGCCGCTCCTCATCAGAATGTGGACGCGGAGGGAAAAAAAAGTGAAATACAGTGCGAACATGACGTGGAAAAAAAAAGTGAAAAATAAACATGTCGGGCGCACCGTGGCGTTTTAATTTGTGTGCAGCCCTGCAGCAGTCGTCTTCGTCGCTCCGTCTCTCTCGCACTCGTGGGGCGTCCCGTGCAGGTGCGAGAGAGACGGAGCGACGAAAACGACCCTGCTCCGCCAGTGTGCCGGTAATACGAGTCACTCCATTCACAGGGAGGACATCCTCGCGACACATTGCGCTCGGTTCGCGGTGAAAACGCTCCAAAGTAACAAGGACCGAGTTTCCATAACGACGCGTGATTTCGCCGTTTAGCCGCCTAATAGCGCGGCAGCCTCGCCTCGCCTCGCCGAGCGACGCGGCACTCGGCGCCGCGATGCGTCATTCATTCAAACTCGCATCGCTCAGCCAAACGCTTTTTATTTTTTATTTTGTTTCACGTTTTTGTTTTGGAGGTTTTTGTCAACCGCTTCGCGGAAAAGCACGCCGCTCTGCCGCTGCCGTGTCTATTTGCGTTTTAATCATTCTTTCGTTGAAATAAACAATCCCGTGCAAAAAAAATAAATAACGAAAAAGCGTGCGTGCGAATATTGAAAACTAACTTTTCTTCCCCGCGCTGCGACAAACGACAACAAACAGTCCCCGGCCGTCCACCGCGCAGTCTACGCAGTGTACACTGAGAGTCGTCGCTCTGTCTCTCTCGCACTCATGGGGCGGCCCGTACTGGTGCGAGAGAGACAGAGCGACGAATCAGTGCGCGCGCAATGCCCGCTTTCCCAGGACGGCCGGTCGCGCACGCCGATTGGCTGGAGCGAGTCTGGGGGAGGGGGGGGGGGCGGGGGCGGGGGAAATGAGATTAGGTCCCACATGCCCGACTACAATCACATTATCCAATTGGGAGTGATTGTAGGCCAGCCCAGACTTATGCCTTGCAGGCCGTCTTCAGTTTTCGTCAGCGATCCGGCGGCCGGTAGTAAAGACCTCTCGCTTCGTCGGCCGCTTCCAGCAGCGTGAGTCGTTTGCGTCACTCTGCCTTTCTCGCATGGACCGTCACGTTTAGGTGCGAGAGAGACAGAGCGACGAAAACGACTCTGTCGACAGGCCGCGGATTCTTTCCCACTTTGAGCACTTTGTGTCGCGTTTGAATGCATTATGTGTGTAACTATTTCCCCCAGTGGGCCCGCCGTGCCCGCCGACTCAATGGGTTATTGTGGCCGACACTTGATGCTACTTCATCTGAATGCCGCGCGTTCCGACACCTCTTTGTGGGTGCGCACACTGCAAGCACACTGCGCACGCGGTCACGCGACCGCGACACAATGTCCAGGTCAGGAAGGTCGCACACGCGACCGATATATTCAATCAGTAGCGTTTCGATTCAATCGTTTTTTTTTTCCTGAGGTAGATTTTACATAGCATTGGGAATAACGCAGCGTGTTTTATATTTGCATACAACTTCCTGTTTTTTTTTTTTTAACTTTTAGTTTACTGCTTTGTTTTTGGGCTTGTTTTTTTTGCAACTTGCCTTTCTGGTTTTATAGAAAACGTTGACAGGTGCGCAGTGGACTCTCTCTTTCTCTAGAATCAGCAAATGTCACTCGCGGCGACGAATGCTAGGCTACTCCCAGTCAGTGGCTTCGAACGGCAGTGAGGTGCATGAAAGCATGAGGTACAAGCCACTGGTAAACCATCGCCACATTAATTTAGAGCGGCCTCCCGCATACGTGTCAGCGACCAGACAACGGTCCACGCGGCCATACAGCGTGGCGGTCAATGGCCACTCCGCGATCGGGGATGATGTGTGTGTGAGAGAGAGAGAGAGGGGGGGGGGGGGGCTATCCACGCTATCGGCAAGGATTGTGCAGCGACGATGCGTTTCGGCGCGCGCCTTTTTGGTGTGCAAGACGTCTCTCTCTCTCGGGTGCTGCATCGGTCTTGGAGGCGCCTCGCCGTTCGTTTTTCCGCGTCTCCTCATCGAAGCTTTGTCCCCCGGGCGCGCTGGGCCCGCTTTGTGCGGGCGCGTCTTATTCGCAGTGCACTCCCCTTATTAGCAGTAGGCCCTGCGAATAATGTCTCATCCGGCGCGGCGGCGCGGCAGCCAATGCACTTTTGCAGCGTCTTTTCGATTGTGCGCGCGCGGCCCCGCGGCTCCGCGGGCCAATCAGGACGCCGGATGGAGGCTGCGGCGGCCCGCGGCCCCCGGGGGCTTCCAAACTTGCAGCCAATGGGAAGGCAGCGCCGTGGCAGCGCCGTGGCAGAGCCCCGAGAGCCGGAAATATATTATTTAATGGAGTAGTGGCTGCATGCAGACTGCAGTGGCGCGGCGCGGTGGGGCGGGGCGGGGCGGGGCGGGGCGGGGCGGGGCGCGGCGTTAGCGCAGCCGGAGTTGCCTCCATTAATTAGACCGGGCCCTTCCGGGCGCCGCGCTGCAGCCCGAACCCCTTCCGCAGCGCGGCGCGCTCCTTGAGGAGGCTGTGGAAGAAGCAAAAGTTGGCTGGGCCCGGGGTTGGGCCGCCTCCGCCTCCCTCACTGGAAGACCTCACTGCTCCGCTCGCCAATTCAACAGTTTTGGAAAACCGGGCTGCTGCCAGACCTCGCGGCAATTGACGGAAAGCTTGCCGGCCGGCCTGCGGGCCGACTCCGAAGTCCTCTCTCTCTCTCTCTCTCTCTCTCTCTCTCTCTCTCTCTCTCTCTCTCTCTCTCTCTCTCTCTCTCTCTCTCTCTCTCTCTCTCTCTCTCTCTCTCTCTCTCTCTCTCTCTCGGAGGCGATCTGACCCGCGGTGCCCCCATGCGGTCACGCGGCCCGCGGGGATCGTGTGTCGTGGCCCATAAAGATTTGTATTGTCAATAATTCGGGTAAACTGTTGTCCCGGATGTGCAGGGCAGCAGGGCCGGCGGGCCGCACGTCGATATGCTGGCGAGGCTGCGGGGTCAGCGCGCGGGGAGCGTCCGCACAGTGGGCCAGAAGACCGGTGGAGACGGTCCGAGTCCCGGACGCGTTTTGGGCGACAGAGTCACCAAATGGGACTCGAACCGACCTTGTGGCCCCACCAATGGATTCCTCGTTCGGAGAGCAATCCATTGGTGGGGTCACACGTTCGGTTCGAGTCCCATTTAGTGACTCTGGAGCTCAAAACGCGTGTAGAGGTTTGGCCGCCTCCACCGGTCTTCTGGCCCACTGTGGTTCGATAATGCAAACACTTGGCCGTCTTCCGACACTTTCCGACGCATTTCCAGAGCAGTTCCTTGTTTTCCCTTCGTTTCCAAAGCGTGAAATTGAATTGCAGAGCGGGGCGCCCCGTCGCGGCGTGGGGTCCGCGCACCACGCCGCCACCAGCCGGGGGCAGACAGCCCGCCGATGTATCCGGTGCTGCACTTGCCAGATATACATTCTCCATTTCGGTTAATTTGGATCCGATTCCATTTGACATTAATCCGCTTATCAACTAACTCCTCTCTCTCTGCCGGTGGCCGCGCGGGCCGTGCCGACGCTGGGGTGCATCCCCCGGGAGGGAAGCCTCCTCCCCTCAGACATATGCGTCGAGTCGAGATTGTTTTGCAATTTATTCTGTCCATTATGACGCGCAGCACAGCCAAGCACAGCCAAGCCGAGCAGAGCCGCGCGCAGCCCGCGGCCTCGTTGGATTAAGCAAACATTCCAGACCTGTTGGCGCGACCGACACCCCCGCCAGGGCCGCCAGACGCCGGCCTGTTCCGGTGGGCATGTCGTCCTGGACGCGATCAGCGCACACACACACACGACCACGACGGCCTGCTCGACATCTGTGGGCGGTAAGACGATTATGATGAAGAGGAACGGGTTTGAAACCGAACGAACCAAATTTGATCACAGTCTGTTCTCTGCTCTCTTCGCTGAATTTACTACAGTAGTTGCAGTCAACAAAGTTCCAGAGAGAAATATTGATGATGTTTGTGACGTTTTAATTATTCTGAAAAGATTCACCACTTTTTTTTGCAGTGTCGAGCTGGGTGACTTCGCGAGGACCATCGAAAGCGAAGCTGGCCGTGGCGGGCTGACCCGACTAGTCTCGTCCGCCCATGAAGAAGACGTAACCCGACATTTCCTGGAAATGCCTTTCCCCTTATCACGGGGCCGCGGAGGGCACCCGGGGGAGTCGGTTCATCTGCCTCACCTCTCGTACAATTGCTTATTACAGGACGGTCCGACGGCAGGGCGGGCCGCTGGCCCCGCTTGCCGGGCTTGCCGGTGGCACAGGGCCCGGCCCAGGGACGGGGAGGGCGGTGACAATGGATGTCAACTCCAATATGAGTCGTAATTGAATGGATGCCCTCCACGCCAAAGCCAAGGCGCGGCCCCCCACCCCCTCTCCTTCTCCTTTTTCGATAATATCCCATATTGCTTACTGCTCATCCGAGCAACAAGTATTACGTCTCGGCGGAAGGAAGTAATGACGGCCCGGCAGACTGATTCCGAGAGTCGCGCTGTCTCTCTCGCACTCACGGGGCGTTCCCTGTAGGTGCGAGAGAGACAGAGCGACGACTCTCGGAATCAGTCCGCAGGTGGAGAAGGCAGGCGGGAAAGAGATTCAAATATGAATGGGACTTGTTCGCTCAAACAGCCGAGCGGTGTCTGTGATTTGATTGATTCGAGGAGGTGACGAGAAATGAGGTTTAATGGTGTATCGACATATGGAGCGTGAAACCCCTCGCCTCGCGCGGAGGGTGCCTGGCGTGGGTGGGTGCTGCCGCGGTGCAAGGTGCGCGACAGGTGCGGATTCGACAAAAAATTCTCACGAGTTTTCCCTCCGCTCTGCTCCGCGCGTCAGAGCTTTCCCAGCGTTTTCCATCGAGATTTTTCGACGACGCTGCTATAGCAGGCGGCGGCCAGGGCTGCGATGTTGCCGACGTATAGCGAATGACCTTCAAAGTTTTCGACGCGGAGGGAACATCGATGAATAATTATCCTTTTTTTCGTCTCTCTCTCCCTCTCCTCTCTCTCTCTCCCGCTCATCGGGCGGCTCCAATTTTCAACGCCGCCCCTGCTCCGCGCCACTGGGGGTGTCGGAGTCCACGGGGACGAGGGCAGCGCGGCGCGCGGCACGGCAAGCGCTACGCAAGCGCTCCCAACGGGACGGTCGCGCTAACCTGGCCGACGACGTCCGCGGCCTCGACCGCGCCGAACACCCTCGCAACTGCGGCGCCCAGCAGCGGCACATACACGCACCCTAAAAGAAGGAAATGTTGTCGTGGAGGCAGCATTCGTCCTGTCGACGCACCTCTGCCGCGCTTGGCCGGGCTTCCCCCGGCTTGGCGTACTTGTACTAGCCGCGCTTGGCGCCGAGGCGAGGTCCTACACTGTGTTTGGCCGGCCCGCGGCAGTATTGCGCCCGGTCGGCCCGCCTTCATTACTCGGTCATGACGCTGCCAGACTCTCTGTCCCTCTCGCACCTGTGCGGCGCGTGGCGGAGAGAGAGAGAGAGAGAGAGAGAGAGAGAGAGAGAGAGAGAGAGAGAGAGAGAGAGAGAGAGAGAGAGAGAGAGAGAGAGAGAGAGAGAGAGAGAGAGACTCTCGGAATGAGTCTGCCTGGTGCCGCCGGTGGCCGAGGGGGTTAGGGTTGCGCCGCGCACGGCGCGCAGCACGGCGAGGTGAAACTTCAATCAATTCGTCATGTACCAAAATTGCCGAGGTGCCTCCTGCATTATTTAATTCAAATCCCACCCGCTGGGCCCGCGGCGTGGCGCGGCGTGGCGTGGCGTGGCGCGGCACGGCACACCATTCAATCTGAGATGAGTCGGACCGAGTGGAGGGGCGGGGGCAGGCGGGGGGCGGTGACATCTCCCGTCACCTCACTGAGGCCTCGGCGTCAGGCAGTCAGGGATTCCGCGAGCACGTGCCGGCGGCGATTAACTAAATGAAAGTACCCCCTCCAGCGCCGCGCGCGCACCGCACAGTGGGCCAGAAGACCGGTTAAGGCGGCCAAAATCCTTGACGCGTTTTGAGCTCCAGAGTCACTAAGCAGGACTCGAACTGAACGTGCGACCCCACCAATGGACTCCTCGTTCGGAGAGCAGTCCATTGGTGGAGTCACACGTTCGGTTCGAGTCCCATTTAGCGACTCTGGAGCTCAAAACGCGTTTGGCTGCCTGCACGGTCTTCTGGCCCACTGTGCACCGCCCCGAATAGGCCAACAGGCCCACAAACCCAGCGCCATTATTTGTCACCAAAATACCCCCTCCCCGGCTTTAACTCCACCCTGCAGCGGTCCAGAAAAATATGAGAAATTGATCCGCCCTCAGTTTCTGCCTCCGTCCCCCATTTTCTGTTATTTCACGGCGTCAAATCTCCGGGTCGCCGGCGAAGCTGGGCGAAGCGCGAAGCGTGGGGCGTTGGCGTTTCGAGTGATGAGATGCTCGCCGAAGGAATGATAGCGGAAAATGACGTCTCATTTCGACTGTCATTTCCCCTCTGTCTTTTTTGCCTCGCACCTTATTAATGCTCTCTCTCTCTCTCTCTCTCTCTCTCTCTCTCTCTCTCTCTCTCTCTCTCTCTCTCTCTCTCTCTCTCTCTCATCAGTAGGGGTGGCGAGACATGCAGATGAGACACGCAAATATCGCCACTGATCTCCGCTATTTAATCTCGGCGTGGCTGGTGGTGGTGATTACCATCTGGCGGGGCAGACCGAGCAGCCAGGCATTTTTCAAGGCATCGTTATTGCGATTGGGGAGGTCGTGGTCACCATGGTGATGGCGAAGGGGTGCGCCATGGTAGCGACACCGCGACCCACTGCGGGCGAGGAGACCGGTGGAGGCGGCGGTCACTTCGAAAGAGGAAACCATTGGTAAAGTCACACACTCGGTTTCAGTCCTGTTTACTAATTCTGGAGCCCGAAACGTGTTTACATTTTTGGCCGCCTGCGCCGGTCTTCTGGCCCACTGTGCGCCGTGGCCTTGGATTCGCTGGTGGTTACCGATAACGGGCACCTCGACGCCCACGGCGGCCACGGCGGCCACGGCGCGCTGGATTTTATTTCCAGCTGTCGATGGAGCCGGTAGTCGCGTCGGTAGTTGATGGCGGCTGCCTGTGAGGTGGTCCCCCGCTGCGCGCCGCGGGGCGGGGCGGGGCGGGGCCCAGGCCGGCTCGGGCGTACGGGCCGACGCAGCGGGGCCCCGACAGGGCTTTGGGGCTGCGCGCCGCGCCGCGCCGCACCGCGCTGATCAAAAGGTAATTACTTGTATCTGCTGCCGCACTATGCCGCCCCGCGCCACGCCGGTGTTCTCGGTGTTCCAGTAGGCCTCGGACGCTCGGATGACGACGTGCTACGACGTGCTGGGGCTACCGCCCCGCCGCCCCGGCCGTCGCCCTGCCGCCCGCCGCGGCCTGCCGCTACCGCCGCGGGCGATCGCTACCCGCGGCGCCGTGGAGGACGCGGGGGCCGTGGCGGGGGCCGGCACTGCACCAAAAATTTATGTCTGAGACGCAAAGCACAGCCAACTTTAGAAATCGAACAACTAACTTATTTTGTGCTTTATCGCCACCCGACAAACTGACACTCACTTGAAGTTGAAATGGTCAAGTTGACACCACCCGTGTGCCTCGTGAACGCCCGTTGGAGGTGGCGGAGAAATGTCGCCCTCGGCGGCGCAGTCGCGCAAATAATGAGGCTTGGAACTTCCTTCGGTCCTTCGGTTCGGCCACCTGATTGGCTGATCGCTGCTGCGCGGGAAAGTTGGTGCCGAGAAGTGAGCATGACTTCGAGTTGCATTCTGCATCGGTGCATCCCGGTTCGCTTTCCACCGCCGGTGCCGACTCTACTTCGTGACATTTTCAGCGAGTCTAAACAAGCAGGAGCAGCGGGGGCAGTGGGGGCAGCGGCGAGGGCAGCGGTCGCCCCCTTTCATGGAAGAAGCTACCGTGGCCAAGGGCGACCCGGACGGCCCGGACGGCCTGGACCATGATGCTGCAGTGTGTGCAGTGTATCGTGATGCGGGGCTCAACGCCAGTCGATACCGATGACTTCTCATTTATTGCTTCTCTCTTATTTTTATTACGTATTTCGCCTTCTTCACCTGCAGGAGGTGAAAATAAGCGTGCAATATGGGGCGAAAAGGCAGCAGGCATTTTTCGAAGTGTGCTGGACGTTCCGCATGCAGACAGGTCCAGGATAGGGTACGAATGGGAGTGAGGTGGTGGTGGGGGGCGGCGATGTAATTAATCATTTGGAGCCTACGATTGGACTTTCTAGACACGCTGTCTGTCTGCGTGCTGCGCGGTGCGGCGCGGTGCTGCGCGGTGCTGCGCGTGGTCCGAGGAGTGGGCGAACCGAGCCGAGGCGCGCAGAGCGGCTGCAGTAACAGCTGTGCCCCTCGACGGACGGAACCCGAATTCGCAACAACCCGTCAGTGTGAGTTTCGACAGGCCGTCGGGGGCCACCGCCAAATTCCCCGAGACTGACATGGGTAGCGGATCAGACCAACGAATCGTCTCATTGCCATTTGCTTTCACTGTTTTTTGGCAGATGATACATTTATTTTACATTTACGTACACAGCTAGATGCAAAATTATAAATAGAAATCATAATTTTAAATGCGTTAGAACGCTTGTGTATGTACTCTTGCATGAGGAGAGCGAGTGGCTGGCAGGCTCGATTAGAAGATAGTAAACGAAATTATTATCAGCAGACAATACATCTACTAGCTTTACTTTATTTTAACTGTTTTCGAGTTTGAGCACTAAACCAAGTCCAACTTCTTGGTGTCGAGACGGACCGAGACGGACGTCACAGCTTCCCGCGTGACGACTCCGCTCCGGTTGACGCTAAACGCGTTGTCGTGCTCGAGGACTCACTCAGATCGAAACAAAGATGGCGGAGTCATCATCTCGTCTCAAATATCCTCGCACACAGCGCGACGCTCCGTGCCGGTGGTGCTGTCGGAAAATTTAATTTCGGTTCGGCACTACAGTGCGACATTTTCGACTTGCACGGCGATTTCGGCCCCGCGCTCCTCGTCCGGGTCAAGTCGTACGTCGCATTGCACGGCCTCGGTGCGCCCCGCCACTTTATATACACATATTTACGGATGGCGGGGGCCGCCCGGTCATGCTGACGTCAGCGATATTTTCGTAATTACTATCATGATGCTACGCTTCGCTAACCGCTCAGGGCGCTGGGAAGGTACAGTCCGCAGCAACAACAGGCCAGTCAGGTTGCGGCATGGAGAGCAGAAGATATTTTCGCGCGCGGGAAAAAAAAAATTGCTTTAGACATAGTATTTTTAAAGAACCTAAATTTAAAATTAAAGTTAGGTTATTTTAAACCTAACTTAAAAATTAAAGTTAGGTCATTTTTAACCGAACTTTAAAATTAAAGTAACGTCATTTTTAACCTAACTTTAAAATTAAAGTTAGGTTATGTTTTAGTGCAACAACAAAACTTTCAGAAACGCCTTTGATATTGTTTTAGATTTATTATTTAATTTTAGAAGGGTTCGAAACAAGCTGCTTTGTGTGAGCCGAGCCCCGCTCTCGGCCCTCGGCGAAAATACACAGCCTGAACTTTGTAGTGAGGGTAAAGTGAGGTGGACACGGTGCTGGCCGTGGCCGGGCCGTGGGCCGGGCGCGTGACGGGCGTGCGCAAGTGAGACGGTCCGAAATGATGAAGGGGCCCGGACGACGGGACGACCCTCCACACTAATGATAGATCTACTACGGGTATTCTCACCAAATACCGAGAGAATTCGCGCGGGATTTGAGAGGATTTGGGGGATCAGGGCCGAGCCAGGGTGTGACATCCACGCGGGCCACACGGCAGGGTGATTATTTTGCCGCCTCTTGTGGGGTGGGTGGCGGGCGGCCCTGGGGCGGTAGGGTTGCGTCGACCGCTCCACAGTGGGCCAGAAGCGGCCAAAACTCTAGACGCGTTTTGAGCTCCAGAGTCGCTAAATGGGACTCTGGAGCTCGAGACGCGTCCGGGATTTTGAACGCCTCCACCGGTCCACTGGTACACTGGGCGCTGGGCAGCTTGCCGGAGCGCATCGCCCTTTTTAAGAATATAATTCGGGCGGTGGAATCCACCAGCAAACCACTGCCTAGGCCGGGCCGACCGCGCGGTAGAGACACAGGAATCTATCAATCTTACGGGCCGTGGACGTATCGACAGCTAGGAGGGGGGGGGCTGTGTAACGGGGTGCTGGTCGGAGCTATCTCCGGAACAGCCCGGTAGCCTACGCAGTAAATAAATCCGGTACCAACAATATTCATGCAGCCGAGCAGTGTACATGACTTATCTCCCTGTATATCCCCCCAGTGACGTTAATTTTTCGAAAGACTATTTTTAGGTGTGTTCATGGAAGGTGCTAGTGTTGTGTTGGGTCAGCTCGAGTTGGCTTTGTGGCCTGGCAGGCCTGGGCGATGTAGCTGTGCCTGGCTGTGCCTGCCTGTGAGGTGTTGAGTCGAGCGCTTGAAAACGGACAGTCATTCTACGACGTTCTTTTCACTGTCTGGAGGTCTGGAGCACATCAGCTGACCTGTTGGGCTGGGCTGGTCGCTCCGATGACTGTCTGGAAGGCGTCTGCCGGATTTTCCGAGCAGTAGTCGGGACATCTTTTTTTTCGTTTGGGAAATTGACTTAATTTAAATGACGTTCAGAGGAAAAACTGAACTTCGCGAAGTAACGGCTCTTCCATCCATAACGCCGGCACCCCTGAGTCACTAAAGCACACACGTCGGACTTGTATTCCCGGAAGATTTCCGCGACTTGGTGATGGATGGAAGTACTCCACCCGCATTTACCTGCCTTTACCTGAGTTACTTAATTTGCGTCCAGGAATTCCAGCGACAGAATGGCCGCTCGGCCGCCCCGCCCCGTGCGTGGTGGGGCCGTGCGTGGTGGGGCCGTGCGTGGTGGGGCGTGGTGGGGCGTGGTGGGGCGCGGTGGGGCGTGGTGGGGCGCGGCGGCCACGTTATGCTGCGGACGCCTCGCCCCGCCCCGCCCCGCCCTTTCTCGGGCTGTGGTGCCATGAGCTGACATGTACCATTAGTCACTGTCCCGAGTATTGGCGGAGCGGCTCCGGGCTGCGGGGGTGGGGGTGGGGATGCGGACCTGTGGGTGCCTGGGTCGGACCGGGCCCAGCGCACCACAAACAAGGCAAACATTTTCGACGGTTTGAACCGTTCACTTCGTGGGTGACTGCAGGACGGTGGTGACTGCGACGGCGGTGACTGCAGGACAGTGGTGACTGCAGGACGGCGGTGACTGCAGGACGGCGGTGACTGCAGGACGGCGGTGACTGCAGGACGGCGGTGACTGCAGGACGGCGGTGACTGCAGGACGGCGGTGACTGCAGGACGGCGGTGACTGCAGGACGGCGGTGACTGCAGGACGGCGGTGACTGCAGGGCGGCGGTGACTGCAGGACGGCGGTGACTGCAGGACGGCGGCGGTGACTGCAGGACGGCATGCATGCCGCTCACGGCACAGGCCTAATAAATGAGAGACACCTCCAGGACCCCCTACTTCTCCGCCTCCTCCCCGCACCGCGCCGCCACGCCGCCACGCCTCGGCTGACAGGCCACCGCTGCAGCACGACAAATGATTTCTTCATGAAAAGCATAATCTTTTTTTGCCGCCAGATTTTTCTCGCCTGTGTTTGTGCTGTGCGCCCTTTGCGCTATGCTTCGCGCCGCTTTGCGCTTCCCGCAGTGGCTGCCACACTAGGGGTACTTAGATGCAATCGCGACGCGTCGCTTTCGCGTCCGCGTCACGCGTCTCGTCACGTCGCGCGTCACAATTTGATGATAATTTCGCGCTGAATGTCATCGCGCCGACACTCGTTTTCTGCTGTCGCGACTCGCATTGTCGTCTGCTGGCGCGCTCGGAAAAAGGCGCAACATTAAAACACAAAAAGGCAACGGAAAACTGAGACATGTGGTTTAATTAAAAGAGTATTCTTTCACGTCCGGTTTTAAAGTTTTCGATTGCTAGAGAGCGTGTTTGAATGGCGTTTGAAAGGTGCATGCACCTGTCAGAAAGGTGTCGAAAGCGTGTTTAGAAGGTGTTAGAAAGGTGTCGAAAGCGTGTTTGAAAGGTCTCAAAAGCGTGTGTGAAAGGTGTCAGCGTGTTTGAAAGGTGTTAGAGCGGTGTTGTGCCAGAAAGGCGTGGGTTTTCCGGTGAGATTGCAATGAGCGGCGTATTACTTGGTGACCCAGTTTCCCCCTATCGCTGGCGATCCGCCCCGCGCCGCCGTTGTCCGCGGGGGTCCCGGAATTGATTTAGGCGAAATGAATGCATCTTAAATTGAATATTCCCATCCAGGCGGGGGCCGGCCGGGGTGGGCACCCCAGAGGCAGGCGGGCGGCCCGGGCGGGCCGCTGTGCGCAAACTCGAATCATTCCAGCCGGCCGTGCCTCTGGCACACCTGAGGGCCGGGGACGCGTTCTCAGGGCGAGTTTTCTGCTCTGGACGCGGTCCCCGTGCGAGGGGTGGCTCGCCATTAATTTGGGGCGTGTTCCTGGAGCCGTTATGACACCTTGTCAAAACAAATGAACGGCCCGGGGGCCGTGGGCCTCGCCGTGGGCCGCCACGCCACTGCAACGCCCCGCGCACGAAGACGCGTGTATGTCAACGAGCAGCACGCGAGGCCGGCGGACTGTCTCCGAGGGTCGTCGTTTTGGTCGCGCTGTCTCACTCGCACCTACACGGGACGCCCCGTGAGTGCGAGAGAGACAGAGCGACGACAACGACTCTCGGTCTGCAGGCGGGCGAGGCGTCGGCTCGGCTGATGACTCCCCGGCACGCCACTGCCAAGGGCTGCCGAGAAGCGCGCGATTCCACCCCCGAAAAAAAAATGAACGGGGAAGAAAAACGCCTTTTCTATTCGAATAAATCAAGTCAGGGACAACAATGCCCAGGGTAGCTTATTAATTTGGGCGTTTGGCGTGTCCGTGTCTCCGAGACGGCGGCCGGACCTGCGTGATGCAGTGTGGGACGCTTGAGGGGCAACAGGAAAATCCCCGCAAAGGTGGTCACAAAAATAAGTTTTAAACTTCTGAAAAATGAACAATTTAGATTAAGAATCGTGAAATGAAAACAGATAGCTGCCTGATTCACAGCCAGGGAGCGTCTCTGGTGCTGTCTCGCGCGCTCTGACGGAACAGGGTGGTCTGTCCGTGGTCTCCGCGGTCTCCGCGGTCTCCGGCACACCCTGCAGCACGGCATCTAGGCCGTCCCGTGACTCAGCGGTTGGGGACGTTTTAAAGTGCGCTCGCCGTCCGCGAGCAGCAAGGCAGCAACCCCCGATACGAGTGGCCGCACTTCCATCCTACCCCTTCCCCCGCCCCGCCCCGCCCCGCGACCCCCGCCAGCCCCAAGTGGAGGCTGGAGTGGTATGTACGCGGTTATGTAGTGGTTATGAGAACCGCACAAATGTTTCGCGTTCGTCGCGGCGGCCAGGCCGGAGCCAGGCCGGAGCCAGGCCGGAGGGCGGGGGGTGAGCGCGGCCGCGGCGCTGGAGCCGGCTGGAGCTGGAGGCCACTGGAGAGGGTGGAGCAGTTCCCCTAATACCCGTGTCGCCGCCAAGCAGCAGCGCCGGCAGAGCGCGTAGCCGCACTGGATTTGCGGTGGAGTTACGCGGGTATGCGCGCCCGCAGTGTAGTGCTATACGCCTGTCCGGCCGGCCCGGCGCAGCCACTCCACCGAGGGCGCCCTCCGCAATGAATGTTAAATGTGCATCTCATGCCGGCGCCTGGCCGCACGCGGTGTGTGTGTGTGTGTCCTTCTGAGAATTAATTGGCGCGTGGTGGTTGCGATTCCGGCGACAATACTAACGACGCGTAATTAGAACCGTCGCGGATCGGACTCGTCGTTACATTCGTATTCGTTCGCGTATTCACCAACGAGCTGGCTCCCTCCTCACGGCCGGCCTGGCCTCGGACAGGGAAGGGCCCACTACACTGGCGGCGGATTGGCGCCTCGAAAACCACGACGGAACGGCGGAGGGGAGCGGAATGGCGGAATCAATTCGCACGCCGCAGCCTCGTCCGCAGCGCGGCACAACTACCCACGCGGAACGTGTCTCGCACGTGCACTGCTCCTCTCCCTCACGATCCCGTCCGCCCATCCCGCCCCACAGTGGGCCAGTGAGGCGCTCGAAATCCCGGACGCGTTTTGAGCTCCAGAGTCGCTAAATGGGACTCGAACCGAACGTGTGACCCCACCAATGGATTGCTCTCCGAACGAGGAATCCATTGGTGAGGTCACACGTTCGGTTCGAGTCCTGTTTAGCGACTCTGGAGCTCAAAACGCGTCTAGAGTTTTGGCCGCCTGCGCCGTTCTTCTGGCCCACTGTGCGCCCCTTCCCGGCGATCCCGTCCCGCCATTCGCCCCATCCTGCCTTATCATCGCGGCACCGCGCGACCCAAGGACGCGACCTTGGCGAGGCCGTTGCCCCCGCTCCGCCCCCCACCGCACTGTGTGAAAAGACGTCCCCCAGCCACCCCTCCGCTCGGAAGGTCGCCCAATTGTACTCGCGCGTACCATTGTCACGTATCAGGTCACGCCACACGTCACGTCACGTCACGCCACGGCACTGGCGGCGCCAGCAACCGCGAGCAACTCGTGCAAGGGACTGTTCAGATGTTTTACCCTCGCCTCAGGTTGAGGGGTCGCACAAAGGGTCGTAACGACTCGGGGTCGTTGGTTGGGGGGTCGTAGGTTGGAGGGTCGTAGGTTGGAGGGTCGTATGTCGGAGGGTCGTACGTCGTAGGGTCGCGCTTGCCGCAGCTGTCGAAAGCGAAAAACGGGTTTTGAAGCACCGCCCGCAACCGCTGTACTGTCGTACCGGTTATACCACGTTTCATTAACTTGAGAGCGCCACGTCCCGCGCCGTCCCGGGCCGCGACCGTCCTCCCCTACTTCTTCTTCCCGCTGCAGAGAGGGCCGGGTGATGAGCACCGAGTGTGATAATCCTTCCTCGATTCGCCACGGTTTACGCTCGGGGAGTGATTTCGGCGGGGAAGGCAGCGCCAGCACGCTAGCGTGCCTCGCCGTGCCTTGCACCCCCCGGCACATATGCACCGCCGAGCAGCGCGGGGCAAGACGGAGAGCGACGGACTCGGGCGGGCCGCGAGGGGGAGAGAGAGAGAGGGTGCGCGTTGCGCGTCAGTCAGGCGTCCATCCATCCCTGTTCCATTGATTTCCTATGCGGAGGATGTTTGACGGCGTCCACCCCACCCTCTGGCCGCGCTCGCCCCGCTCGCCCCTCTCGTCACGCTATATGATGCAAACATTTGATTGGCCGAGCGTTGCTTCTCGGGTCAAGGGTCAAGTTGGGGCAGGTCGCGGAGACTGGCTGCAACACCCGTTCAGAAATTCCATTATTTTCAGTATTTGTTGTTGTTGCTATCATTGAAAACACCCGTTCGAAAATTTATCTATGTCTCCTTCTCATATCTCTCTCTCTCTCTCTCTCTCTCTCTCCCTTTTTTGCTGCGATGCTGTGATGCTGGACCGGAAGTAGACGTAATGCTTCCGGAGGGTCGCGGAGCCACGTGACCTGCGGCGTTGCCGCTCCTTGCATGATTAGGCAACGTCGCCTCATTAGGCAACTTTTCAATTATTTTTTTTCTTCTTTTCTTCCTCTTCTTTGCTCCTTACTGTACTTCTCCTCCTTCGCCGCGAGAGCGCGCTGCAACGCCTCCTCCCACTTGCGCCGCTGCGCGCGGTGTGTGTGTGTGTGTGTGCGTGTGTGTGTACGTGTGTGTGTGCGTGTGTACGCTCTCTCATCATCATTACATTATTGTAACCCGGCGAAAGGAGAGCTGTTACCAAGTGCGTACGCGCACGTGTGTGAGTATGGGAGAAGAGAGAGAGAGAGAGAGAGAGAGAGAGAGAGAGAGAGAGAGAGAGAGAGAGGCCAAACGTGTGCACGTTATACCCAACTGCATACGCTCGCTCTCTCCAGTCGGCATCTCTGCAACGCTCTGTGCACACACGTTTGCCCCCTCCTCGACACGAGAAGGACGACGCCGACGACGGCGGTGGCGGCGGCGAGGCCACCGGACCGCGGCCCTGGCCCTCGTCACGGGGACGACGGGTGTCGGTAGTGTCGGTGCGATAGAAGACGTGTGTGCAGAGTGGACGCCGGCAGCCTCCCCCCTTGGCGCCCTGGGCCGGCCAGGCCTAGACGGGGCGGTGGCGGTCCGACGGGGTGGTCCGACGGGGTGGTCGCCTGCCGCCACATCCGGACATGCGGACCGGAAGTCGGTCGCCGATAATGTCGTGCCATTACGACTGCTGGACGTCCCCGTCGTGGCCGACGTCGCCGACGTCCCCGACAGCGGCCCTGCAACTCGCTGGCGCCACCCCTGCCCCTGCCCTGCCGGCCGCGCGGACGCCGAGCCTCCCTCCAGCGACCGGAACGAACCGCCATGGACACCCCGTGCGCGCGCCACTGTGTGTGAGTGTGTGTGTTGACGCAAGAATCATAAAAACGGTGGGGGACAAAAAGGAAGAGCGAGACTTTGAAAATCTGCGACGTGAAATGAAGCTGAAGCGCACGCCGTCTTTACTGTTAGAAAAATAAAATTTTTGCCGTTAGTTGTCGTCACTGTTGCAAAACAATCGAAGTTACAAAACCGGGGAGAAGTTACGTAAGCTTGACCAGGCCGGCGCTGACGCGGTCCTCGGCGGCCCGGCGGCCTCCTCCGCGCTGATTGGCCGCTTGGCCGCCTTTGTGAGTGTGGGAAGGGAAAGTGACGAGACGCACAGTGGGCCAGAAGGCCGGTGGACGCGTTTTGAGCTCCGGAGTCGCTAAACGGCAGTCGAACCGAACGTGTGACCCCACCAAGGGACTGCTCTCCGAACGAGGAATCCATTGGTGGGGTCACACGTTCGCTTCAAGTCCTGTTGAGCAACTGTGGATCTCAACACGCGTCTGGAGTTTTGGCCGCCGGCGCCGGTCTTCTGACCCACTGTGAGACGACTCGAACTCGAAACACAACAACAAACTCTTTTTTGGACCTTCTCTCCGCCCGCTTCCCCTTTCATTATTTTTGACGTACGAAGTGGCTGGCGAGACGGAAGCTGGAATCTCCGCCCCATCCTGTAAACAGATCGTATACTGCCTCTGTCTCTCTCGCACGCGCGCGCGGGGTGCGGGAGGCACGCCGGAGGGGTGCGAGAGCGAGAGAGACGGCGACGGTCCGGCGACGTAAATCACGGCCCGCGCCTTGCGACAGATTGCGTACTCGGTGCATCCGAGCGAGGGAGTGATGTTTGATTTCCTGACCGCGCGGCCGGCCGCCCAGTGTGCCGCCCAGTGGGCCGCCCACCCCGCTCCACGCCACCGGAAGGGCCGCCGACATAACCCCTTCAGCTGTGAATATACACAACATTTCACACAGCCAGCCGGGCGGCCCTGGGCGCCGCTGCGTTCTTCCGTTTCGGGGGAGGATTTTTCTAGGCGTTATCGGGCGGCCGCGCCAGTTTGTGTTTGCCAAACATCGGCGGCGAGGAAAACCCGGGCGCCGCCAACTTGCCGCAGATATCGTATTTCGTCCAAGGGCGTCCAGGCCGAGCCTGGCCGAGCCTGGCCCTCCCGGGGGATGGTCAGCCGGCTGGACGACGGACTCGGCCACGGACGGGTCAAGGTCGACGACGACAACGCGACAATGCGGTTGGTCATCGCGGTCCTGGAGACTGGTCACCACAGTGGGCCACCGCGGAGGACGCGGACAAAACTCTAGGCGCGTTTTGAGCTCCCGAGTCACCAAATGGGACTCGAACCGAACGTGCGAACCCACCGTTGGATTCCTCGTTCAGAGAGCAACCCATTGGTGGGGTCACACGTTCGGTTCGAGTCCCATTTAGCGACTCTGGAGCTCGAAAGGCGTCTAGAATTTTGGCCGCTCCA
Organism: Thrips palmi; assembly: GCF_012932325.1. NCBI lineage: Eukaryota > Metazoa > Arthropoda > Insecta > Thysanoptera > Thripidae > Thrips > Thrips palmi. The sequence continues at coordinate 2,636,730 of NW_023144622.1, forward strand.
CCGGTCTTCTGGCCCACTGTGCGACGGCGACCTCCTCGCGTCGTCCGGGACTCCGGACTCTCCGAATGGCGGATGCGATTCCGCGATCCCGCCGTGCATTTAACCTATGATTATGTCCCGGCGGAAGAGGCTGGGGACCGTAATGGGCCGGCACAACGACTCGCGGGGGAGGGGAGGGGCGGGGAGGGGAGGGGAGGGGAGGGGAGGGGAGGGGCCGCACTCGCGGAGACAAGCAGCCTGCTTCTTGCTGCAGCGGTCCTCCTCGGCCCGGCGATGCCCGGCAGCCCCGCACCCCCACAATAAGTGAAATTGATTGCTACAAGCCGTGCACGACCTCGCCACAGTCCATTAGTGGGAGGCGGTGCAGCTAACAACAGCTTGGATTACCCGCAAAATGTACACACACTCGCACACGCACACAGAGATTCACCTCAGGGTGGTAACACTGATAACATGTGCTGGCAGCCCCCGGCATCGGCCGGTGAAGCGATCAATTGTGGTCTGGCCCAAGTCAAATCAAGTGAAGCAAACCGCGGTGGAGCGCCTGGCAGGTAGGCCAGAGCGGCGCGTGCAAGACAGGCGTGCACGCGGGTTGCCTACTTGCCGGCGTCACGGCCGGCTTCACTCCGCGCAGTGTGCAGTGTTTCACAGTGCGCGCGTTGCTTTCCTCAGGTGTGCCCCGCCTCGCCCCCGTGCAGGTGCGAGAGAGACAGAGCGGCGAAAACGACTCTCGGAATCAGTCCGCAGGGCGTGCAGGGCGTTGCAGGGCGAGTCGTCATTACTGCTGGCTGGCTGCCTCGTCCGCCCGTCCGACTGTCGCGCTGTCGCCTGCACTATGGCACACTAGCAGGGCGCCAGCCATTACACTGATGTTGCCGTGTGCGAGGCAGTGCGAGGCAGTGCTGCCCGGGCTTGGCTTCCCCCTACTATCGAGTGGATGAGCTGGAAGAGTCACACTGCCACCACTCACGCGTATGAAGGCGCCATCCGAAAGATGGAATGGAAACTACTGCAAAAATGCGGTTGCTTTCGCACCGCAATGGCGGTTCGGAGAGACACTCGAGTGACGCTGGAGTGACACTGGGCCGCGGTCCTCCATCCTCCCCCGCCCCGCCCCGCCCCGCCCCGCCACGTCCGAAAGCGTCACTTCGCCTGCAGACCGCTTCCGCGCGGCGCCGCGTCGCTCTGTCTCTCTCGCACCCCCAGGGGACGGCCCGTGAGTGCGAGAGAGACAGAGCGACGATGTTCGGAATCAGCCTGCTGCTCTGCTGCTTGTATCGGGCTGCTGCCTCGTTAGCTAATGGGAGGGGCATAGTGTGGCAGCGCAACTCAGAGAGAGAGAGAGAGAGAGAGAGAGAGAGAGAGAGAGAGAGAGAGAGAGAGAGAGAGGGGCAGGTCCGGGACTCTCATGTTTTCAGTCTCCGCACCAGTATTTTTGTTCTTTGCTGTTTTAATTTTTTGGCGCGTGGAGCACCTGACGGGCCTTGCCCCGCCCTGGTGCAGGTTGGTGGCGGCTCAGATTTAAAGGGGTCAGCGAGTACCATTCGCCATGAATACATATTGGAGAGGTTTGCGCATTTTTTGTCCAGGGTCTGGCCAAGAGGGAGCAAGAATGGGGAGTAGCTCTCCAGGCAGGCCCAGGGCAGCCCCCCCCCCCCCCGGTCGCGGACAACGTTCTGTGAAGCACACAGCCCCTGTGAAGGAGTACTTGCATCTACCGTGGCAACCCTTCCCGGCGTTACCTGGCCCGGTCCGTGTAAAAAAATAACACACAAAAAAAAATTAAAAAAACAAAACAAAAATGTGGTGTCTTTTATACTAGAAGAATAGGCGGCCGCCGCGAGCCCCGCAAGCCAGGCCACCACACTGTAGCGCGGCGCTCCACCTCGAGGAGCAGCGAGGCAGCCAGGCAGCGAGCGGAGACAAATGTATGTCATGCGAGGATTGCGGGGCTGCGGTGTCGCGACGGGGGCGCTTGTCCCAGACTAGCGTCAAGCGCCCGGGAACAGCAGGGACACCAGGAAGCGAAATCACAGAAAAAAAATAAAAAAATAAAAAAAACAACACAGAGACTTTGGCCGCGCACGTAAAAATGCTTCCACCGTGCGACACTTAGCCGCTCCGCGCTCTGCCAGGCTCTACCCACTCCACTCTCGTTCCCTCAGACCCTCCGGATATCGGCGGCGGTGTTCCCGCGGCGTATCTACAGGACACGGGGTGTCCTTATCCCTCCCCCCCCCCCCCTGCCCCACCCGCCCCCAGCCGCCCCCAGCCGCCCCCAGCCGCCCCCAGCCGCCCCCGACTGCGACCAGCCGGCACCCCGATACTCCGTCCATTTCCTTCTTGTATTTCGGAGGGACTGTCATACTTGTCGCGGCGGAGAGCGCGAGCGACCCGCGCGCCGAGGGGTGCGAGAAGGCAAACGTGAAAAAAAAATAAAGAGAGAGAGAGAGAGACTGCGTCTTGATTTGCGCTGAGTCGACGCGCGCCTTCCCGACTTGGAGGAGATACGGCACATCTGAACTACATCGGAATCGGGCGAGCGCGTTTTCGGCGCCGTAATTGAACGAGTCGAATGCTGGACGAAGATGACGTCAGATAATGAAGGAGCTGTGCAGCAGACTGAGAGTCGTTCTCGTCGCTCTGTCTCTCTCGCACCTGTACGGGACGCCCCATGAGTGCGAGAGAGACAGAGCGACGAAGGCGCCGCACTGCTCGAGACGGACGTGGCAGAGACAGCCTCAGTGGCGATCCGGAGGACCCTCACGTCAGAATCACGTCACGATCACACACACACACACACACACACCACGTGCAAGCACCTCATATCCTCCACCTCCGTCGGCGACCTTGTGGACCTCGGTTGAAGGCGAAGGAGATGACTGCTTCCGGGGTTCTTCCGCGCGTATATTCCCGGACGCACACACACACACACGCAGACTCACACGTGGGTCTCGTGACACGTGACCGCACGCGAGTGACGGACACACACGTGACGTGACGCGATGACCCGCGACAGCGTGTCACGACCTTGTCACGACCTTGTCACGGGCAGGCAAGGTGGCGCAGCCCCGCCACTCCCCCCCCCCCCTCCAGGTGCTTCCCGAATGACAAAATGGGGTGAGGACCTCCTCGGGCAGCGATGCACGCGTCACTCTTCATGCCATGTCCTCCAAAACTTGAAAAAAATATTAAAAAATTAAATCTTTGTAGTGAAGGCATTGGGCACTTTTCAGCCCGCCCAATTCAAAAAATAGGGGGAGGGCCAATGCATTTGCCTTTTTGCTAACGAGAAAAGAGTGACGTCCACTTGGGCCGACGCGCCCCCTATCGGCCCCGGCGTGTCCCTCGGAGTGTCCCTTGCAGTGTCCCACGCAGGCCGATGGCGGAGATACACAGCTCTCATTATTTTTCCTCATTTCCCCGCAGAGATCTGTACCCACTCCCTAAACTGCGTATCTTTCGCATTTTATCTTCGCTCTGCTCCCCGTCCCTGTTTTCACTCCCTCTACTACTCCACTGTGTGTGTTTTTTTATGCTGCCGGCGCTCCGCTGCGCGCTAGCCGGTCCCACTGAACATGCCAGTACACTGTGCAACCACTCATCTCCCAGCCGCCCCTGCCGCCGTCTGACTCCGCGAGGGGTCGCTCTGTCTCTCTCGCACTCACGGTCCGTTACGCATGAGTGCGAGAGAGACAGAGCAGTGCTCGGAATCAGTCCGCTGCCGCCCCTCCGCTCCAGATTGGTGCATGGTAAACAGGGAGGGGGCCAACTTTGCGGGCTGGCTGGCTGCTAGGGCTGGCTGCTGGGACTGGCTGGCCGGGCTGGCGGCCCGTCGGCTGTGGCGCCTTACCTCTTCATCACGTAGTTACAGAGTGATTGCGCCCCTCGAGTTGTACACACGTGTGCGGCCGTCACTTCGGCACTTCGGCAACGAGGCCGCCGCCGCCTGGCGCTTCGTCGCTCTGTCTCTCTCGCACACTCACGGGCAGCTCCACGAGAGCGACAGAGACAGAGCGACGAGACGAAGACTCTCCGACGCGCGGATTCGGCCCGAAACGCGACGTGCACGCTCCATCGCTGAATGGCCCTAACGTATTCGGAAACACGCGGGCGCACCATGTGCGTGTGGGGCCTGCATGGACTGATTCCGAGATTCGTCACTCCGTCTCTCTCGCACTCATGCAGCGTCCCGTAGAGGTGCGACAGAGACGGAGCGACGAAAACGACTCTCGGAATCAGTCTGCGGGTGGGACTTGAACCCGTGACCCTCGGGGACAGGCCGCCCCGGACGGCGATCCGAAAGAGAGATAACAGGCGTGGTGAGCGGGACGGCACGAGGGAGGAGAGGGGAGAGAGAGAGAGAGAGAGAGAGAGAGAGAGAGAGAGAGAGAGAGAGAGAGAGAGAGAGAGAGAGAGAGAGAGAGAGAGAGAGAGAGAGAGAGAGACGCCGTGACCTTCCGTCTGGTACCTATTCTGGGAGGGGGGCAGCCTTGTCCTTCGAGGCTCTGCCGGAATGCAGACAAAATAACACAAATCCACACTACAGTGCCCAAGAAAAGCCGAAGCTCAATCCAATTCCCTTTCAAAAGCAACAACAGCAACAAATCGAACAAACCAGACGTGCCATTGTTTTTGGCGTGGTTATTGGTGTTGGTGGGAACCGGGGCGACGCAGCGCCACGCGACTTCTGACCGTTGCGCACGTGCAGTGTGTCCCCGGTGGCGTCCGCGCGCGAGAGAGAAAGAGAGGGTTAAAGACATGATTTAAATGAGCCGTGAGCGCGCTGTCCACCGCCGCCACCCCTGCACCGCGGCCCCGCCAGCCAGCCACGCCCCGCCAATATCGCCTGCATAAATTACCGGGCATTTGACACAGTGCATAGCGAAGGCATACCGAGTCATAAGTCATAGGGATGGTAATGGCCCTGGACGCGCCGACGCGACTGCTGCACTGCGAGGCCTTGCAACTGCAGTGCCGGCCGCACCGCCGGCAGCGCCCAAATAATGATTCAATTTTCTGCTCGAGTTGGCGGCCACCAGACGGAGCGGGTCGTCGCTTCAGCACCACTTTCACATTCGCATTCGCCACCCCGTGCCGCCGCCGCCGCCGGGCTGGCTGCGCATTCGGATTGGCGGTTCGTTAATTATTCTTGGAATAGTTTTCGAGGGCGCTTTTCCCGACCGGCGCGCTGCATAACTTCTCTGATTTTCAGACTTGAAAAAAAAGGGAGCCCTGTCAAAATTGAACTATAAAATCCGTTTTTACACGAAATCGGAAAGCGAGCTTCGACCCCCGAGTGAGGCTGCACGTGCTGCGCGGTGCAGACTGAGAGTCGTTTGCGTCGCTCTGTCTTCCTCGCAGCCATACGGAACGCCCCATGAGTGCGAGAGAGACAGAGCGACGAAAGCGGCTCTCAGTCTGCTGCTGCTGGAGTCCAGCGGCTCCAGCAGCGACAGTCCGGCTGGAGGCAGCCTCGCTGCGGCGCGCTCCCTGAAGGGGGTTGCTGCACTCAGGGGGTTGTTTCAAGTACTTGATGAAGCGGGCGGGCCAGCGTCTAGCCCAGCGTGCAGTCTCAAAAGTGGCCGCCACTTTTTGGACACCTACGGTTTATTTTTTCGTCCAGTTCTCTTTCTTGAGCATTTCGCCCTCCTCTCTCTCTCTCGCCCTCGACCCGAATCGTAGAGCTATTGCGCTCTCTCTCTCTCTCTCTCTCTCTCTCTCTCTCTCTCTCTCTCTCTCTCTCTCTCTCTAATTTCGACGGTCAGTGTGGCTGACATTTTCCCCAAAGCCCTCAACGACCTCAGCAAGCCAGCAGCCTCACCCCCTTCCCCTCCCTCCCTTCCTCCCTTCGACACTTGTACGTTCAGCCACCCCTTCTTCGCCACCCACCGGCGCCCTTGCCTCGCTCGCCGCGCTCGCCTCGCTTCGATCTGGCGAGTGACACAGAGGGTTGGCTGACACACGCCCAATCTCCAGGCGGCTCAAGGCGGGCCGGCGGGGAGCGACCGCGCTGCTTTTAGCAGTGTTTTAACGGCGGGCCAGAAGCGACAGTGCAGTGGCCCCTTCACTGAGCGCCATAGGCCGTGCCCGCGAGGTAAACTCACATGTCAAAACCAAACACAACAAAGATAGTTGTTTTCAAAAAAAAAATAGGAAGTTGGCGTTGTTTTTCAGTTGCAATTGGAGCAAAAGGCGGTACTGTTCTTTTGACTTGCAGGAGGTGCTCCGGCGCGAGGTCCTCGAAGGTGCTGGCTGAGGTCCCGGTGAAGCAGGCCTCGCGAGCGTGCGAGGCACCACCCCTTCGCGGGCCAGCCCATTCTCATGCCAGGCGCACACACACCGCGCCCCCGCCGCGCCCCGCCGCGCCCGCCCGCGCCCCGCCACGCCCCGCCACGCCCCGCCACGCACCCACTTCAGCGCCGCCTCGCGCGCCGCGTCTCTGCCGCCACACCAATGTATTGGAGGGTAAATCGTAATTCATGGCCTGTAAATTTGTGAGTAATGGATGAAGTGCTTTGCCATTGTGCCATCACCTCCACGCACGGCGCACGTGTCCCTGTGAGTGTGTGTGTGTGTGTGTGTGCGTGCGTGCGTGCGTGTGTGTGAGTGTGTGTGTGCGCTCCGCCTCGCCCGACACGTACTCCCATCGCTCCACTTTCTCCAGGTAATAAAGTCACGTCGCAAATTCGATGGCGGCAAAAAGAAGGGAAATAACCCCCGCCACCACCGGTGCCGTGCCGTTGTATGAGAGAAAGAGAGAGAGAGAGGGGGGGGGGAAGGGTGCGAAAGGGAGAGAGGGAGAGGGAACGCGGTTCAACTACTACCAGCTAGCTTTTTTAAAAAAATTTCGTTTTTTATCCACATCCGTGTATGAGTGAGTGTGTGTGTGTGTGTGTGTTGTGCCTTTTTCCTTTTTATCTTGCCCGGCCCAAATTTCCAGGCCAGTTTCAAACGACCGCAGCCCGAATGGGCGAAGCGGGCGAAGTGACCCCCACCTGGCGGCGCTGCGCTACCCGCGCCCCGCCCCACCCCGCCCCGCCGTGACACGCCATGAGGCCAAGCTGCTTGCTATCAAACCACGCTCTGCTGCTGCAGCCCCGGGGATTACAGAGTAATGCTCATAATCACTGGCGGATGAAAGAGGCACATAATAAAACCCTCTGCGAATGCCCCCCCTTCCTCCCTCCCTCTCTCCCTTTGCCCTTCGCTTCTCTGGGCCGCTCGCAGCGGGCTGTGCTTCTTGCCCTCTCTCTCTCTCTCTCCCCCTCTCTCTCTCTCTGGTTTCGCGCATCCCCACGCGCATTTCGCTTCCTCTTCTTCTTCCCCTTCTTCCCCAGCGTGTGCGCGCGGCGCGTCCCTTTTCGAAATTTTTCATACCGCGGCGGCAGACACCGCCAGCGCCGCCTTGCAGGATCCTAATATCTTAATATCCCACCTCAGGGACGTGCGCGGGCCGCGGGCCGCGCGAAAGGAAAATGGTGTGTCTCTCCTCTCCCGGGGCCGTGGGCCGTGGTGGGCCGTCGGTGGCAGTCTGACAGTCCACCGCGGCAGCACACTGAGAGTCGTTTTCGTCGCTCTGTCTCTCTCGCACCCATACGGGACGCCCCGCGAGTGCGAGAGAGACAGAGCGACGAGCGAGTCTGCAGCACGCGGCAGCGAGCCGGTTTCTCTTTGAAGGACTTCATTTCGGCGGGGACATCACAGACTCGCCCTTTGCTCGCGCGGAAATGGAAAAATGCCGCCGTCCGACGCGCGGCAGCGCGGCGTGCGCAGCCAGCCCACTGTAAGTCTTTTTCCTCGCTCTGTCTCTCTCGCGCTCATGAGGCGCCCCGTATTGGTGCGAGAGCGACCGAGCGAGGAAAACGACTCTCGGAATCAGTCAGCAGCCCACGCCGGTACACTGCCAACCCCTTTGGGGCCCCCGGGGCCCCGCCTGGTCGGCCTGTGGGGCCGGCCCGCGCGACGCCCATTAGAAATGCTGATAATATGATAATTAATGTGTGTGTGTGGCACGCTGGCGCGGCACGGCGTGGCATGGCGCGGCCGGCGACAAGCCGTCGAAACCAATGTTATGTAGATGTAGTCGGCGACGAATGGTCGCGGCCTGCCCAGCGCCCCGTGGCGTGGCGTGGCGTGGCGTGCCGTGGCGTGCCACGCCATGCCATGCCGTGCACGCTGCACCGGTAAATGAGGGGGAAAGGTGTTGGGCCGTGGAGCGTTTGAGCCGTTGCGGAAATGCGTGGCGTGGCGTTCCGATCCGCTCGAGCAGACGACGACAGGCGAAATTTGGATGGATTATCCAGGAAAAATGAGTCCGAAATGACGGTCTAAAAACGGCCGCACGCGTCCGTATCACCGATACTGTGGTTTGACATTCAAAAAATGGAGACCGGCAGCTACTTTTTGCAGGGCAGAACTTCAAGCGACAAACTTAATTTTGACTCCTATGCGTACCCAGAAAGCATCACATTTGGCTTTTCTACTATAGTAGATCAGCAACAACAAAAACAAAATTGTCAAACTGGAAGCCCTGAGCTGGGACGCGACAAGCCAAGGGCGTTGGGCCCGCCTGGCGCCGGCCAGACAGACAGACAGTCAGGCAGACAGACAGAAGGGAACAGTCCTGGAAACGGAGCGCTATTCCGACTATTATTGGCTCTCGAGGGAGAAACACCTCCACAAAAATCCATTTCAAGTTGGGTCGGCGCCACGGTGCCACGGGGCGGCCCGAACGCGCGAACACTCCCTAATAATTCCAAACAACTTTTTTCCGCCTTTTTTTTTATTTTCTATATTTTCTTTCCTTCTGCTGTGCCACCATCGCCCCGCGCCACTCCGCCCCGCGGCACTCCTTCCACGCCTCCTTTCCGCCGCGATCGTATTTTTCTTTTGAAGCGCGAATTTCTTCTCCGTGATTGGTAATAAAGACCTGGCCGACACCTTTCGCGCCAAAGGCGGCCAGAGGCGCTCGCTGCTGCTGCCTGCTGCCCCTGCCGCTTCCCACCGAGGTGGCGCTCATAATTCTTGATAAGATGTGGAATATTTGATTCCTAATATTTGAGCTTCCACCGTCCGCTAGCACTCCTCCGTCGCCCCCGCTCCGTTCCTTACTGATAATTACGCCAGCGGGCGGGGCGGGCGGGGCGGGGCGGGGCGGGGCGGTGGCAGTATTGTGTTGAGATGAGATGAGTCGTGAGGTGGGAATTGATTGGAATCTGCACGCTGTGCCGTTGGCGGTCCGAGTCCCCCCTCCCCCTCCTCCCCCGGCGTCCAGCTGGCCGAGCGGCTTCAAACCTGCGTCGATTCGGCTGTTCGAATCCACTCAAATTCCTTTTTTTTTTTCGGAAGTTTTTACCACATTGGTACCTTAAAGCTAAAGTTGTTCAAACAGCCGCGGTCTGTTCACGAAGGCAGTTTATTCCCCAGCGCCACACTGAAAACTTAGTGCGTATACGCACTTAAGAGCTCTACGTGTGTACTCAGTACACTGTTAAATTTTCAGTGCTCCGCCGGTCGCGGGTTCAAACTCGCAGTGCGGTGACCTTTCCTCTTTCCCTGCCGGCTTCCGTTTTTTACGGCCAGAGAGCGCCTCGGTCGCACAGCGGCGCCCGAAGTAGCGAAGGGCCGAGGAATCCGTCGAGTAATGCCCCTACCTCCCATTACGCAAATTGTTAATCCCTTTGGCAGTGCCGTGCCGTGGCGTGCCACGCCGTGCCAGCACCACACACGCCGAATAGCGCGGACTGCCCCAAACCCCACTCGACCCGACGCCCGGCCACACCGCCGCGCCAGGCCCAGGTGACCTTCTTTAGCACCTGAGCCCCCTGTACCGCCAAAGCCGGACGGTGAAAGAGTTGTGCCCGGCCCCCGCACCCGCCCCCACCTGCTCCTCTTCCTGACCTCGAGAAAACGAAGGAGGGGGCAGAAAAAGCGGCCCACTCCCTCCAGCCTGAGAAAAGTATGGTTTTCTGCTTGAGTAAATAAACTGTTGGCGCTTCGGCAGCGGGGGCGGGGCGTAGCGTGGCGGGGCGAGGCGGGGCGAGGCGGGGCGGGGGCCGTGGAAGCTTTTCCAGGCGGCCGTGGCACTGTGGTACTATATATATCGGCTCGTTTGTTCGCCCTCTCGGAATAAAAGCCTCCTCTTCCTTCGATTCAACGGCCAATTACACTCGATAATGTGTATATTTTATCGCCGCCATTCCTGCGATCCGGAGCGCCGCGTCGGTCGGCCCTTCGCTGGTGCATCCTCTCTCTCTCTCCGTCTCTCTCCGTCTTCCTCCTCCTCCTCCTCCTCTCTCTCTCTCTCTCTCTCTCTCTCTCTCTCTCTCTCTCTCTCTCTCTCTCTCTCTCTCTCTCTCTCTCTCTCTCCCTCTCGCACCGCCGCCCACGAGGTCGAATTGCTCGGCTTTGGCCCTTTCCCTCGCCTCCCTCCCTTCCGAGACAAGCAGACGGGAGAGATACTGCGCTTGGATTTATAGTCGAGTAGCTGCAGGGGATTTATGCAAACAGAGTGTTGCATGACGCGTCGTGCAAAACGCAGCAAAGCGCCGAAAGCCCTTGCGATAAATAAGTTTCACTTTGCGCGACTTTACAGTGCCGGGGAGGGCGCGGCGCAGGAAATCTCAACCCGTTTGCGGCGGAGGGAATAGCCGGGGCCTTGCGGTTTCTTTCAGTCTCAAGGAGAGGCTGTGGAAAACTGTGATAAACAGCCGTGCCATCTCAGTTCATTTGCTTCCGGTAGCTCTTATTTTTTTCCTCTTTCTCGTCTCTTTCCCCCGCCTTGGCCCACTCCAAACTTCTTTTTTCCTTGTTGAAGCAGCAGCCTCCAAGTACAGCTTTGCGCCGAGTCGCCACCTCCTCCTTCTCCCTTGGGCAGAAAATCCGTATTTTCGCCTTCCTTGCAAGGCTTCCCGTCTCCCTTACACGTTAAATTCCATCTGCCGAGATAGAAAATCTGCCTTCCGCTCTTCCCTGCAGCCGTGACGGTGTGTCCTCCCGGGATCCGGCACTCTAACAGTGCAAATTTCAACGAAAGGAGCAGTCATGAAAGGACTCCATAACACGTCTTTCGCCTCCATTCTCACCCCCTTCCTACTATCCTTCTTCTTCTGCCTCTTCTTCTTCTTCTTCTTCTTCTTCTTCTTCTTCTTCTTCTTCTTCTTCTTCCTCTTCTTCTTCTTCTTCTTCTTCTTCTTCTTCTTCTTCTTCTTCTTCTTCTTCTTCTCGGTAGCGCCGGCCCGCTCGCCCGCGGATCCGAGGCAACTTTGCGAGGAAAAATTGGTGTCGTTGGGCAAACAAAGCGCGTCCGTGATTGCCACCCTAATGGAAGTTTGGTCGAGATCCGTCCAGTTTATCGGTGCAGTGCCTTGTCTCTCTGTCCCCCCCCTCTCTCTCTCTCTCTCTCTCTCTCTCTCTCCCTCTCTCTCTCTCCCTCTCTCTCTCTCTGCGAAATTTAAATTTGCAGGTTCGAAGACGCCCGCTTCAATTCAAATAATATTCACCTCATAATTTTTGTTTCCCGCGAACCACTGAAACGGTATTCAGGGAGTAGATTTCGTCGTTTTCACAAAACTTTTCCCCTCTTTTCAGGAGCTTTTCCAGGACGTGCTGCTCCTCTTTGGCTGAAGGGTCCCCGTTGCACCGGCCAGCCAGCAGGCTGATTCCGAGAATAGTATTCTCGTCTCTCTCGCACTCGAGGGGCGTTGCCATGGGTGCGAGCGAGGGAGAGCGATGCAAACGACTCTCAGTGTGCCGGCCGTCTGGAGCGGCGTCTTCCTGGATGACGAGGCGCGACGTCGTGCTGCTCGCCGTCCTCGCCGTCCTCGCCGTCCTCGGCCAGCTGACGGCCGAGCGCCGCGGCGATGTCAGTGACTGGACGCGGCGCGGTCCGCGGTCCGCGCGCCGCTGGCGGGGGCGGCGGGGGCGGCGGGGGGTGGCGGGGCGGGGCGTAGGCTCCTCCTCCTACTCTGGGGTCCCGGTGGGCCGCCGGGCGGCGCGGCCGGGCCGCTGTGCCTGCTGTGCTGCCGGTGGGGGCCACAGCCCAGCGCCACAGCCCAGCGCCACCGCGCCACAGCGGGGCTCAGGGAGGTGAGCGGGAGAGAGAGAGAGGCTAAGCCAGCCAGCCACTTATTGATCTAGCTGGCGTCACGTGACCGCGGCCTCGCCCAATCCCGGCCGGGCAAGGCGCCGGCGCAGCGTAGCGCAGCGTGGCGGCGTACGTTGGAGCGCCTTGCCCGCGCGCCCGCGCGGCCCAACGCACGGCGCCCGGCGCTCTCCGCGCAGCGCATCGCAGCGCTCCCCCAAAAGCGCATCGGCGTGCTGGAGTGCTGGAGCGCGACAGAGACAGAAGACGCGCGAGGCTTCCTCAGGAACGGTTATTCCCTCCGCTTGCTTCGGCAGCGACATCTTTCCACGCAACCTGGCTCTGCTGGACTCTATCGCTCTGTCCCTCTCGCACCCCTACGGCACGCCCCGCGCGCCCCACGAGTGCGAGAGGGACAGAGCGACGGAACGCCTCCGATGGAGGTACATTTCGGTCCTCCCCGGACAAATCGAGGGAAACCCTGCATTTACATGAAGCGGCACAGCAGTGCCACGTAAAAAAAGTTTAAAAAAAAAACTTGCCGAGGTACAAACGACGTTAAATGCTGCTGCCGCTGCGCGAGGCCACTGCAAGCAACAAGCCCAGATAAGGATCCAACGAGAGGAGAGCCTCAGGAGGGAAGAAACGGCCAAAAAGAAGTAGCCGGAGGGAAAAAAGGAAGGAAAGAAAGTCCAGCCGGAATTACGTGCAAACAGAGGCGGCACTAGGCTCCGCGGAGATAGTCCAGATAAAGAGATGTCTTTATTTGGGCGTACAAATTACGGGCCGTACTACACTGGCAGGGACCTCCCTGACGACTCAAGGTGGCGACGGGTCATCGCCACGAACGGGATCCCGCGGACGCGGCGACGGAAACGCTCGAAAAACGAGGACAGCACCAACAGTCACACTCACGCACACAGACACGTACTCTCTCTCTCTCTCTCTCTCTCTCTCTCTCTCTCTCTCTCTCTCTCTCTCTCTCTCTCTCTCTCTCTCTCTCTCTCTCTCACACACCACGCAGTCGCGCACCGCGATTTCTGGGCAGACGGGGCGTATAAGGAGCAGGAACCAATATAGCTGACACATGACAGGATGTCAATCAGAGGGACGCTGCGGTCGCCGCGGTGGTTTACATGATATTAAAGGAGAGCTTCCTCACAGCTTCCTCCGCCGCGACGGTCTGGACGGTCCTCCTCGACATGCGGGCGGCTCTTCAATACCGGCACGGCGTCACCACCACCCCGGGGCGGGGCGGGGCGGGGCGGGGAAGGGCAGGCCGGGGCCACGCGGCCCGCTCCCCTCGAACCGCGTCCTGCATCACTCCATTGGTGACCGTAAAGGGGATGGATTCCTTTGATGAAATGTGCAACCTTAACCTTGGCTCGAAGCCCCGCGACGCTCCCCGCGTCGTCGTCCCCCACCCCCGCAATCCGCCTCCCTTCCGCGGATTGAACGCCGAGCCGGGCCGGCGGGGCCCATGGGCCGCGGCGCGCGCCTCCGTATAGTACGCCGCCAGCGCCGCCAGCGCCTCTAGCGTCGGAAAACGGCACCACGAGCGGGTGTCTCTCTTTCGCTCGCCTTCCCTTTTTTTCGCCCTTTTCCCCTTCTCTCTTTTCTCTTTGAAAAGACCCAAAAATTACTTTCGGGATAAGCTGGATTAGGCTTAGGGGCGTGCGGCTACCGGGGGGCTACTAGAGCCTCGCAGCCCCGCCCCGCCCCCGCTAGTGCCGGTGATGACGTCGCAAGAAGGTAAGCCGGGGCTCGGGGGCGGCACGGGGGCGGCGTGGGGGCGGCGTGGGGGCGGCGTGGGGGTGGCGCAGGGGGGTGGAGCGAGGATTGCTCTAGATTACGCCAGAGGAATATCACTTGCTTTTTACTTGCCCAAAGCGAGATAGAGGGACGAGAAAATTAGGAGCTGGCCGGGGTGGCCATCCGCTGCTCCAAAATCAGCCCCTACTCCCCCTCCTCCTCATCCTCGTCATCTTCGTCCTCCTGTTCGTTCTTGTCATCGTCGTCCTCCTTCTCCTTGTGTTCGTACTCCTTCTTCTCCTCGTCCTCCTCATCGTCGTCCTTCTTGACGTCGTCGTCCTCCTCCTCGTCCTCCTCTTCCTTCTCCACCTCCTCGGAGATCCCGGTGCCAGGCACGCCAGGCACGCCGTGGTGGGCCCCACCGTGCCAACCTGTGCCAACCCTCGGCGCCCCGTTCGCCCTGTTCGCCCCGGCCCGCCCCGCGGTGCTGATGATGATGGCGGCGGCGGTAGCGATATCGCTCCTCTACCCGTCTCTGCGCGGGGCTGCGCAGACGGGGCCGCACCGCCACGGCACGCCACGGCGTCGTCAGCACCTCATAAATAAGTTATAAATGAATGGTTATGACCGCGACCACCCGCCTCGCCTCGCGGGCCACGCGGCGCCGCCCCCACCCGCGGACTGCAGCGGTCCGCCCGCGGAACGCCGCGGGGAGGGGGAGGGGGGGGAGCTGTCATGTGCAACGGACGCCAACCAGTCGGCGCCTTTGTTGGCTGAGGAACGTAAACACAGGTCAGGGCCGTCCGTAAATTATTTGTCAGTGCCGGCACGCTCGCCACGCTCGCCACGCTCCGCATGCGTTGCAGTCGAAAACAAACAGAGATCCGATCGGCAGGCGCGCCATAGGCGTGCCTGGGGCTGACACACTGCGAGGGAAGGCCAGGCCGGGTTGGCCTGCCGTTTCGCGAGCGATCTGCAGCGATCTGCATGCCGGGGCACGCCGGGGTCTCCTTCCGAATGTCCGGCCAGCAGACTGACTCCGAGAGTCGTCTCGTCGCTTCTGTCTCTCTCGCACTCACGGGGCGTCTTCGGCAGAGGCAACCGACTTCTTGACGAGGTCAATCCGGAAAGGATTGAGTACCAGCGCTGGCAGTACGGGCACCATGATCCTCCCGTAGCTCAGTGGTTAAGAGCACGTTGTGGGAAGCGGCAGGTCCCGGGTTCGGGACCGGTAGTATAAACAATTTTTTCGGCGACCAATTGCTTGGGGAGGTATATCCAGAGAAGATTGGGTACCGGCGCTGGCAAGGCGGGTGCCATGGCATCCCGGTGGCTCAGTGGTTAAGAGCATGATGTGGGAAGCGGCAGGTCCCGGGTTCGGGACCGGTAGTTTACACAATTTTTTCGGCGACCAATTGCTTGGGGAGGTATATCCAGAGAAGATTGGGTACCGGCGCTGGCAAGGCGGGTGCCATGGCGTCCCGGTGGCTCAGTGGTTAAGAGCATGATGTGGGAAGCGGCAGGTCCCGGGTTCGGGACCGGTAGTATACACAATTTTTTCGGCGACCAATTGCTTGGGGAGGTATATCCAGAGAAGATTGAGTACCAACGCAGGCAGGGCGGGTGCCATGGCGTCCCGGTGGCTCAGTGGTTAAGAGCATGATGTGGGAAGCAGCAGGTCCCGGGTTCGAGACCGCTCAAAGTACCATTTTTTCGGGACCAGATTTCTCGAACGGCAGCTCAAGAGGAGTTGCGACATCGCCGCCGACAAGCTGGTTCGGTGGCTGAGCGGTCAGGGTAGAGGAGTTGACTAGACTCGGCACTCGGGGTCGCGGGTTCAAATACCCAATGTGACCCCTCTGAGGTAAGGCCTCTGAATCTGGACTCTCACTGTACCACAGAAACCGCGCGCACTTCGGGTGGGCCAGCCTAATACGAACCCACTAATCTGTCGAATTGCGCGGCAGGGAGCGTCGGATGAAGGCCCGGTTCCCATAAGAACACCGAAGCTGATCGGCGGGTCTCCTTGAGACTTTCGTATTGCCACTTTTTGCCGCCGATTTTTTCGTTTTTTTTTGTTGAATATTTTTATTTAATTTTTTAGGCGAACTATAGGTAGGCGAAAAATGGCAATATTTCATTGAATATTTTTATTGAATATTTTTATTAGGTAGGCGAAATATAGGCAGGCGAAATAGACAGGTAGGCGAACATTTAGGTAGGAGAAATGAACAACTCCCTACGAAAGCGCAGCCCGTAGTGGTAATGGTAATGCGGCGCGCGCCCGCCAAGCCCCATCAGAGAGCTGCCTACCCGGCAGGCGCAGCAAGTCTCTGCCCGACTTCGCGAACGGCGACGTTGTTCCCTGGAAACAAAATAAAATTCGCTTGCGCGGGGAAACCGAATTGAAATGCAAAAGAAAATCCCGCTTCTTTCGGCCAAGTTTTTCCCTTCCGGCCGGCCGGCCTGCGGGGCAGAAGCCCGGCCACTCGGCTCCCCGCCAATCAGCTTCCCTAGAAACAACAGCCGGCAGGCCCCTCCCCCCCCCCCTCCCCCCTCCCTTCGTCCGCCCCACCCCCGCCACGCCTCCGCTCCGCGCTGCGTCGGCTCCTTGCCTCAATTTTTTCCCCTTCTTTTCCTTTTTGTAGCTCGGCTCGGCTCGGCCCGGCTCGGCTCGGCTCGGCTCGGCTCGGCTCGGCTCGGCTCGGCTCGGCTCGGCGCGGCCCGGCTCGGCTCGCTGCCTCCCGCCCCTCCCCTGCCTTTGTTCTAACCAATGCCATCCAGACTGCGCCCCTGCGGCCATTGTGGCTCGTGCACGTAACATGGTGGATAAGTTGCCTCCAAAGTTTTCGCCTTTTGTTTTAGGGAGGGAGACGCAAAAGAGAGCAAGAAGACCTTCTTCCTCCCTCTCCTTTTTCTTACCTTGGCCTGCCTTGGCCTGCCTCGGCCGCGCGTAATAAAACTGTCTAATAAATTGACATTGACAAAGAGGTTTCCTCGGGGGCCTTGTCTTGAATTTTAATTACTCTTTTTTTTCACTTTCCCTCACCTCGGCCGCCGCGATGTACCTGGAGGTGCACCTCGTCGCCAACGGCCGCGGGGTGCGCGACGGTCCGCGGAGCTGCACTGCACCGCCTCGCGTGGGAACGCGACGCCTTTTGTCTTTGTCGCCCCGACGCGTTCTGCCGCTTTCGACTGTGCTTCTCTGTATGAAAAAGCGTTCATTATTTTAATTCGAACGAGTTAAATTTCCATTACGGGATGCATGGCGTCGTTAAAGTGCGGTGCGTTGTCGAACCGAATGGGACGACCGAGTTTGGACCGGAACCGTGAATGTGCCAAATTCACAACAGGGTCAGTGGTGGCTTTGGCATTGCTTGCTGCTCATACGGCACGGTGCAGGGGCAAGGGTGGCCGGGCTGCAGACGGATTCCGAGAGTCGTTTTCGTCGCTCTGTCTCTCTCGCACGCTTACGCGACGCTCCATGAGTGCGAGAGAGACAGAGCGACTCTCGTCGGCACGGTCCAGGCCGAGCAGGCCGAGTGGGTTCCGTTCCCACAGCTTCCTTCCTGCGACCGGCCAGGCCGCCGTACGCGTCGCCCCGTCGCCGCCGTCCAGTGTACTGGCCGCCGGGCCTCTCAAGGGTCATGGGTGCAAGCAAGTAGCCTAATAAGGGATCTGGACCGGGCAGGCCATCGGGCAGCCGGCCGTAGAAACAATGGGTCCGTGTCCGCCGTCTCGGGGGTCTCGGCCGTCTCGGGGGGCAGCGGCTCCGCCCTGCCTCCGCCTTGCCTCAGCCTGAGCACTGCCTCACCGCCTCGGCAGCACACTGGGGTCGGGTTAATGAATGCGCTGCTGATGACGTTCCAACGGACAAATTATACCCTGTCAGACAAAAAAAAACACCGACTAGTTTGCATAGTTCCGAGAGCAGGTTCGTGGGCACTGTCGTCGTACTACGAGTCCGTCCGAGAGAAAAATACTTTGCAATCGAATAACTTACCAATCTCGCACTGACCAGCGGTGTCAATATTAGAAACACTTACCAATGTTCGAAAAACTTACCTTTGTCACCAATCATGCGAATATTTTCCCTGTTTGTCGTATCTCCCATTACTACCCCTATTGTTATTGTACCAGAGTACTCGCTTATAAGTACCGCTGCTTCACCAATTAGCTCCTCAAACCCCAATTCGACTCTTACTCTTGCTTTACGTACCGATCTTTGAGCGACGTCGAATTTCCGCGCCAATCCGTACCCGAATAACCGCAATTAGCCTAGTTTTCCCCACGAAGGCCGCGCCTAGTTCCCTGGCGCCACGATGGGCCACTGCAAGGACTTCCCTCCCCCTCTTGAGGCCGCCGACGCACGTCGGGCGCGCAGCCAGCCCCAGCCAGCCAGCCAGCCAGCCCGGCTCGCTACACACGTTGCTTCAAGTAGAAGGCCATGCATAAATGATTGCTCTGTAATTGTTGGCGGGTAAATATTAGGCGACGGTGGCGCCATCGAAGCAGCACGCGGCGCGGCCGTCTCCGTCGCACACCGCGGGGGCGGCGGGGAGAGGAGAGAGAGAGAGAGAGAGAGAGAGAGAGAGAGAGAGAGAGAGAGAGAGAGAGAAGAGAGAGAGAGAGAGATAGAGAGAGAGAGCGCGCGTGTTTTCCGAACGCGGGCGGCCCAGCAGCCCAGCGGCAGGCCGGGCACCCGCCCCCAGGGGCTGGGGCCCTCCAGCGTGATCGAGAGCAGCGGGGACCGGAGACTTTTCGAGAGTTTTTAACATCGGCGACGTTGTCGTAAGGGCCTGGAGGACGCGGAGCAGACGACGGGAAAGAGGTGCCCTTTTTTGCAAGGGGAAAAATCGGAGGTTGGACCCGGATCGCGCGCAGGCGCGTCCAGGAGGAAATGTTCCAACCTCAGCAGAGCAGACTGCATCAGTCGTTCTCGTCGCTCTGTCTCTCTCGCACCGCTACGGGACGCACCATGAGTGCACAGGGCGACGAAAACGACTCGGCATCAGCCTGCAGCTTGAAGCAGGCCAGCAGGTGACCGCTCCAGGACTCCAGGCGAGTGGTGTCCCGGGTGCCGACGGCGACGTGCTCGACGGCGACGTGCTGCGCCGTCCCCCGAGGCCAAGATCGGCCAAGATGGACGCGCTGTCTCGTTTGGGGCGAGGCGGTCCGGCACCATGTTGCGACTATGATACTCAACACTGCACTTGACGTGGAGTGGATGGTGCGCCCGGGGGCGGGGCGGGGCGGGGCGGGGCGGGGCGGCCGCTGGGCCGGCAAACACTGGGTACGGCTCATTAACACACTCAAACACTCGACGCAGAGCCAACAGCCCTGGGCAGGCTGCAGCCATGGCTAAGCCCGCACGCCGCAACGCCCCCGCCGCAGTACGCCCCCCCCCCCCCGCCCCCTCCCCGCCCCGCCCCGCCCCGCCCCGCCCCGCCAAGCCACGCCACGCCGGCCGCGTGCGCAAGAAAAACAGCTTCCTCATACTTCCAGCCAATTTGGGACCGGAAAAATAACAGCAAAAATCCCTGGCAGGCGGCAGCAGGGACTTGCGGCGCAGCCTCATTTGTTTTCGCAGTGTAGCGCCAAACTTTTGCCGTGCAAAAGTAACAAGCCCTGCCGGTGTTGATTGATTTTGGCCGTCGGGGGGCTCGGCCTGGCGGGGCCTGGCGGGGCCTGGCTAGCCCGGCTCGGCTAGCGGCTCGGCGCGGGCCAAGGGGCGGCCGGGCCGGCGGGGCTGGGGGTGGGTGGCCGGGTGGAGGAGCGATTCAACCCCGTGATGGAAATTTAAAAATGTATGATGAATCAGATTGAGCGGAAAGCTCGTGTTGCGGCGAGAGGGCCGCCCGGGGGGGGGGGGGGGGGGGGGGTAGGCAGTGGCCCGCCCGTTGCCTACGCACTGCGCGGCACTGCGAGAGGCACTTGCAAAAAACCGGAAATGGCGGCCGGGGAAGGCGTCCGGGGTCAGTGGGAGTCAAGAAAGGTCCGAGAGTCTGGAGCCTCGCTGGAGCGGCTGGAGCGCAGGGCTGCGGAGGCTGCAGCGGGGCAATGGATTAGCGGGGAGAGTCCGCTGTGACAGATTTACTTCCGCTAGCGCGCTAGCGGCCTGGGATGGCATGGGATGGACTGCGGGGCGCTGCGAGCGCGCCGGCGGAGGGGGACTGGGGCTACACTGTAAAGTTGCGCGCCAAATCGCGCGCAGAACGCACCCACAAAATAATATTTCTGGACGCTAAGTTTTGGGTGGCAAAGAAAGGAGGGTATGTTATATTTCCTGGTTGTTGTCCATTTTTAAAATTTTTGTTTTACCGTTGGCGTAACTTCTATTTTACAGTCCCCGCCGTTCCCAGACCCGATCCCCCCGCGCGAGGCTACGTGGAAAATGTTTTAATCCCAGTCGGACCGCGGGAAACAAAATACGTGGGGAGTGTATATTATATGGTGTACACGAGGGTGGTGCGGGGATACGCTTTGTTTTATTCTCATTTGTCCCCTCGCGCTGGCGCCACGGCCAGGCAGGCAGGCAGGCAGGCAGGCAGCCGGCCGCCCTGGCCGAGCAGGCAGCCACCACACCTTGCCCGTTTGTCTGATGAGTGGTTCCATTTATTGCGCAACGCGGACTGCGAAGTGGACCGTCGGACGGACTATTATGTCACTCTGCAGACTGATTCCGAGAGTCGTTTTCGTCGCTCCGTCTCTCTCGCGCTCACGGGGCGTCCCGTACGGGTGCGAGAGAGACAGAGCCGCGCAAACGACTCTGGGAATCAGTCTGCTGGCGAGAATTTGGTGCGTTTTTTTGGCAGTGTGCTTGCGCGGCGGCCTGCACGTCAAGCACGCTGGCAAGTTGGTGCAATAATATGTGCGCTGGGCGGGCGTGGCTCGGCGTGGCGCGCGACCGCCGCGGGCGACGCAAGGCAGCGCCGTGTCGCCAAGGCACCCCAAGGCATGCCAAGGCGGCAGAGTGTCTCCGATTGAAACGCGGCGGCGGGGCGCCGAACCAGTGCAGTCACCAGTGTAGTCACACCCACGCCTCGTTAAACCCCGATGCCGCCGCCAATTGCAGGTTTCGAGGCTTTCGCGTCTTTCGAGTGCGGCAATTTGGCGGCGAAAGCGCGCGGGGAATGTCTAACGAGGGCGGGGCGGGCGCGCGGGGGGCGGGGGCGGGGGGGCGGGCGGGGCGGGGCGGGGCGGGGGCGGGGGGGCGGGGGGGGCCCTTCCTTTGGAAAAAGCTGGCATGAGTGCGGACGTGCTCGAACACCACGCGCGCCCGCAGCGGCCGCAGCCCGCACACGCAGTCTCACTCCGAGAGTCGCTTTCGGCGCTCTGTCTCTCTCGCACCTATGCGGGACGCCCCATGAGTGCGAGAGAGACACAGCGATGAAAACGACTCTCGGAATCAGGCTGCGCAGCGACGGGGTGGACTGCACGGGGCTGCAGACTCAATCCGAGTGAAGCCACTTGGACGTCCCGTGAGGGTGCGAGGGAGACAGAGTGACGGACAGGGCTGAGATCGTGGTTTTGGCTGACTTTCGGTAGGTACACTGGTCCAATCCAGCCCGAGTTACGTAGCTACTCCCAACAGGTCACTATTCATTGATGCTTCCTTAGCGAAGAATATCCCAGCATGCAGTACGACACTGGCCGCCACCAGCCCCGCGCGCCGCCGTGCGTCGTGTGACAGTGTGGTTGTCGCGACCTTCCGTCGAGCCGAGTCAATCTGCCCGTTATTTTCATCTCATCAAATCTATTTGCCTGGAGGGCGGCACACTGTGGCACGCTGCGGCGCGCGGCGGCACGCGGCCGGGCAGGGGCGGCGCCAGCTCCGTCGCTCTGTCTCTCTCGCACCCGTGCAGAACGACCCATGAGTGCGAGGGAAACAGCGACGAAAGCGGCTCTCAGTCTGCCGGGGGGACCGAAGCGGAGCCGAGTGAAGCGACTCCCCGACGGCGCCTCCCTCCGGACCCTCCGGCCGCGCCAACGCGCCAACGCCGAGCAGGCGGAGGTGATCTTGCGCAAGGACAGCAGCCACCCCTGCAGCCGGCCCCGGCCGCCCCAGGGCCGGGCTGTTCGCTCTCCGGAGCGCGCCATATGCAAAGAAAACCCCCCCCCGCAGGGAGGGAGCTCCCATCCCGTCCGCGTCCGCCATCCCGTCCAGCTAATCCTTCCGATCCGCTCCCGCGAGGCCGCGATCCGCCCCCGCCATCCGCCCCCGCACCATCCACTTCCAGTGGCGGTGACAGCGGTTTCGCAAGCCCCGACATGTGCCGCCGCGTAGGCCAAGCCCAAGGCCACCCTGCAGACTGATTCCGACAGTCGCTTTCGTCGCTCTGTCTCTCTCGCACCTAGAGGGGACGCCCTATGAGTGCGAGAGAGGCAGAGCGACGAAAACGACTCTCTGCATCAGCGAGCCGAAGGCACGCCGACGGTCGCGGACACGAGGGCCGGCGAGTCCAACTGCTGCTGCACTGGGAGTCCCAGTCCACGACACGGATGGCAAAACGCCGCTCCGAAATATGTTGATGAGGCGTTCGATGCATGTGCATGTGTGTGCGTGAGGCAAGCGTGAGGCGCGTATGCGGTGCGCGTATGTGGAAATGCAAATTAGTGGTTGCCACACGGCGAGCGGCGCCGAAAAAAAGGGGCACAGGAAAGCATAGCATGTACGGCCTGATAAAATTTGCAAAATTTTTGGAACGAGTGAAAGTTTTTTTTTCTAGTTGTTTTTTTCAAATGGTGAGTGTGTGTGCACTGGCATGTTTGTGAAGTTGATCGGCCTGTCGGGGCCCGCAGCCGCGTTACATGCTTTGTTCTGGCCGCGATGGACAATGGCGGCGAAATATCGCATTCATTGCGCTGCGCTGCACCGCGCCCCGCCCCGCCCCGCCCCGCCCCGCCCCGCCCTACCAGCCTGCGTGGCGCCGGCCGGCCCGTCGCGCGTCGCGGCAGTAGTAGGCTCATTCCGAAAAGCCCCTTCTCTCTTGCACTCAGGGGGCGTCCTAGGGTGCGAGAGAGACAGCGCGACGAGGCACGATTGCCTATACCCGCCGCCGGTGCGAGTACCCGCGGCGTGCGCTGCGGGTGGGCGGGGCGGGGCGGGGCGGGCGGGGCGGGCGGCAGCGGTGTCACTGTTTGTAGAACGCGACCCGCGCCGCCCCCACGCTGCGCCCCGGTCGACCCCCCGCCCGCCAGAGGCCCGCCAGAGGCCCGCCAGAGGCCCGCCAGGGGCAGAACAGGTGACATACGACGCAAGATTTGTGGGGCCCATTACGATTTCCTCTGTCTCTTCCCTCTCGCTCGCTCCCGGGGCGCGGTGCCGCGGTGCCGCGCGGGGCCCGATGGGCCCGGTGCTCCGTGCCTCTTCCGCCGAGGCAGCAGCTGACTGATTCCGAGAGTCCTTTGCGTCGCTCTGTCTCTCTCGCACTCATGGGGCGTCCCGTATAGGTGCGAGAGAGACAGAGCGACTCTCGGAAGCAGCCCGCAGAGGCCGCGGTGGAGGCGGAGGAGGAGGAGGCCGTGCACGACATGACCTCGCCGTTCAACCCCACGAGAGGGACAGAGAGCGGCCGATTTATGACAGGAAAAAGAGTTGGTCGCGGCGGTGCCGTGCGGCCTGGAAGGCTCGGAGGGGAGGGGGGGGGAAGGGGGTCACCGTCCATCTTGCGCCGTGAAGGGCGGCGACAACCGCACATTTGTCTGCGTACCGGGGGACCGGGGCCTTGGCTGCGCTTGCCAGGCTGCCTGTCGGTACCCTCCCCCGCTCCCCCACCCACCACCTCACCGTCCCCCCCCCCCTCGCGTTTCGCGATTAAGCCCTGATGCCCCGCAGTATGTCTAGCCTTCCCGCTTTGTCTCTCTCCTCGTTTCTTCTTTAAATGCGGCGGCGTGTAAGGCGTTTGCGTCTAACCTCGTTGTTGTGCTCGTCATGGGGGTAAAGCGGCGTGTGTGTGTTCGCGCGCGAGAGTGTGTGTGTGTGTGTGTGTGGGCCGTGGGGAGCGCGCCGGCACAGCGCTGTTGCTGGTGTCCTCTGGCCGCCCGCAAGGGCAAACATCTTTTGAAACACGTTATGGGGTCGGCCAGTCGGGTGAGACCGTGGGTGGCGAGGGAAAAATAAAAATAAAGTGAAATACTAGTAATGCTTCGCGCGCCGTACGTTAGTAGGCCCTACGTACTGCAGAGGGTCGAAACACCCTCGAGAGGGGGTTGGCCGACGCGGGATGGCATCGCACGGCGCGGGGCGTAGCCCAGTGTACCTACGTCTGTCGCCCGGCAGCCCCGCGAGGGGAACCTGGGACGTGGGTTCAAACACCACATTCCTTTTTTTTGCAGCCGCGAGGCCGTATTTTCGGCGCTCCTTTTGTCTACCAGCATTAGGGCCGTACGGCGCGTTGGTGGCGTCGGAGGCGCGTCGCCCCCGGCCGCGGCGTGGCGCGCGGGTCGCCCTGGGTCGCCCGGGCGAGAGGTGTCCCCAGATCAGGCCGGGCCCTA
This sequence comes from Thrips palmi, assembly GCF_012932325.1. NCBI lineage: Eukaryota > Metazoa > Arthropoda > Insecta > Thysanoptera > Thripidae > Thrips > Thrips palmi. Next base: position 2,661,064 of record NW_023144622.1, read on the forward strand.
GGGCCGGGCCCTCGGGCCGGGCGCGCCCTAAATCACCGTCCTTAGTGAAACAAGGGGGACACCGCCAGCTCCGGCGGCAGCAGCTTTTTTGCGGCCCCGACTTCGTGACTCCGTGACCAAACCGGAGGCCAGCGCCTGACCGTCGCGACGGCGCGCGGCTCTGTCGCCCTGTCGCCCTCGCACTCGCGGCCCGACCCGCGCGAAGGTGCGACAGAGACAGACTGCGTGACTGCGTGACGCGGCCCCCGCGACGGGGCTTGCCTGCCTGTCCCCCTTCCGATTAGCCCCGTGACTCTCACGCGGTCACACACTGCGAGCGCTCCGAGCAGTCGCCGCCCCAAATTAGTGCCACACGGCCTTACAGCGCGCAGCCCGCGCATCTCTGTCTCACGCTTCAAAACCCGGACCACCAGATAACGCATGCGGCAGGAAAATGGAACGGACAATCTTTTTTAGCGTCGAATTTGTCGACCGTGCTGTCGGACACGAAGAGGAGTCAACTTGCCACGGTGGCGTGTCCACTGCGAAAATCCCACGTGAGATACTCCCCCTCAACCTGTTACACGGATTGGGCCTGGCGGGGTGCATGCACTCTGTCGTAATGTCAGCACGTATGTCTCTCTCTGCCTTCTCTCTCTCTCTCTCCCTCCGCAGGGCTTTACTACACACTTTTATTGCCGCCATCATACAAACGTGACCCCGCGGCCGCGGTGCCGCCACCCTCCCCGCATAAAAAGCCCCGCCGTGCCCCGCCGCGCCCCGCCAGGTCTTGCGGAACCGCGGGATATGTCGTCAAAGCAAACTGGAAACAATCTCACGGAGAAATATGGAAAAAAGAAAAAAAAAGGAAAGTCACCCCCCGCAGGGCGTGGGTGGGAAAAAGGGGGCCCGGGTGTTTACTAAACTGCGTTCTGCAACGGGCTATTACAAATTGGAGCCGACGAACGTCGACAAGGGGGTGTTTCCTGACCTTCGCGCTTGTTAGGGCGCTCCGTACGGTACCTGCCGGCCGGCAGACGGACTCCGAGAGTCGTTTTCGTCGCTCTGTCTCTGTCGCACTCATGGGGCGTCCCGTATAGGTGCGAGAGAGACAGGGCGACGAAAGCGACTCTCAGTCTGCTGGCTGTCGGCCCGTCCGTCTCAGGTGGCCGGCGTGTCTGCTTTAGGCCCTCGCCCAGGCCAGCCGTGGCAGTGCCGTGGCGCATTCCGAGCCGTGCGTTTCTTTTTCTTCCATTCTGGAAGAGGGTCCGCTCCACCGTGCCCGGCCGTGCTCCGCTGGGGTGCCGTGTGCGCGACTGATGACGGCTCATTGGGAGCTCCTTGAGACGTTCGAAGGGCGGGGCGGGGCGGGGCGGGGCGGGGCGGGGCGGGGCGCGGCGGGGCGTTCTAGGACAACCTGTCATCATTAGACTCATCGGCCCCGCCCCAGCCAGACCACAGCCACGCGGCCCGTCGACCAAAAACACACAATCCGAGAGCGAGAGAGAGAGAGAGAGAAATCGACCAAAATGACTGGATGCAAATCCCGGCGCGCGAAAGCGTGCGAATTGCAACGTGGATGTGAATGTGTTGTCAGGCTGTCGGCGTGACATGGCGGCGCGGCGGTAGCGCCACTCGCGGCGAATCTGAATCTGTCGGTCAACACTCTGACAGCCGTCGACGGCGGCGTGGCGCTGCGCGGCTCGGCGGGGCCGACGGAAGGACGCGGAGCGTGGAGGAACATCGGCTTCCTCATTCGGCTCTGTCTCCATCGCACACCCTACGGGACCCATCGCCGTCCACATCGCCGCGAGTTTCGCCGGCCAGCCGACGCCATCTGCTTCGCCAATTACATGAAATGACGAGTCTGTCCACACACGGTCACTCGTGCGCCGGGACGGGCACACCGACGGCGCAGCAGCAAAAAATAAAATCGGGGACACCGTAAGTTTGTTGGCAGGGCAGTCGGGAAGAAAAATACGCCTCGAAAACGACTAATGAAACGATAACTGGAATGACAATATTTTTCCAAGGCGCACCGCGCGGGGCGAGGGGGGCGAGGGGGGCGATGCTCGCGTCTCGAAAAAGAGGTAAACGGGGCTGACCCTGGACGCAGGCCGGGCCAACGGCAGCGGCCAGCCGGACGGACGGCGGCCCAGACGCCCAAGAGGCGTTCCTTCGCTCTGTCTCTCTCGCACTCGTGGCGCGTCCCGCAGGGGTGCGAGAGAGACAGAGCCGGGGCCCCACGCCTTGATTCGCTGACTCAGCACGTGTGATGAGGTGCACCCCCATCCCCCTGCCTCCTCCCTGTCGTGTCCGCCCCTCCCCCTGCCCCTCCGCCCAGCGCACATTTCGCCAAATCCACATGGATGAGCCCCGCGGGGGCTGCGGGGGTTGTGGGGGCTGGGGGGCTGCGGGGGCTGCGGGCCCCCAGTGGGTGGCGCCCGGGTGTATCCTGACGGGCGTCAAGGAGTCAACGCCCTCACTAATGTCGCCCGCAGACCAGACCGAGTAGAAACTAGAAGCGGTTGCATTCCCCATCGGTCACACTCGGGAATCGATATATATCGATCGCAGCCTCATCAATAGTGCCCATCTCTCTCTCTCTCCTCTCTCTCTCTCTCTCTCTCTCTCTCTCTCTCTCTCTCTCTCTCTCTCTCTCTCTCTCTCTCTCTTCTCTCTCTCTCAAGCCCGGGGGCTGCGGTCACGCTTCCAGACAATGCCTCACCATGGACACTATCGCGGCCGCCTTGATGAGAACACTGCGACCAGTTCAATTTTTTCAGTCACACACACACACACAGACGTGGCACGAGCGAGCGTAAGCGCTAAACGCTCGTACCCCTTTTTTCCCAGTGTATGCACCGCCCCACTGGCTGCGGCGCACAATTAGTGCAATCAGGCCGATTTTATTGGAATCCAATTTACACACACACACACTGTTCATAAGGGACCATGACATGGCACGGGTGGAATGCTCCCTAAAGTACGTGGCAGAGCGGCCAGCGCGGCCAGCAGACCGAGAGTCGTCTTCGTCGCGCTGTCTCTGTCGCACTCGCGGGGCGCCCCGTGTGGGTGCGAGAGAGACAGAGCGACGAAAGCGACTCTCGGTCTGCCACAGCCCGGCCGGCCAGACGCGGCAGCGGCAATTCCCCATCATATTCTCATCGCTCCTTTCTTGACCTCCAGCGCCTCTCGGCAGCCTCTCGGCCTCTCGAGCCGGACGGTATGCGGACGCACACGCGCAGCCGTAGCGCACCGCGCGCACGGTCATTTGGACGCGTGGAAATTAGTGCCTACACTGCCGAAACTGTTTGGTCATGGACAAACACACTCTAAATGTCTTACGGTGAAAGGCTGCAATCATATAACATAGTGGAAATTTTCTCTTGATACCAAAACATCCTTACGGTACATTGAATTTTCGAAAGGAAAGTTACAAAGTCAGCGGCACCACCATTGATATGAGAATATGGATCTAAACTAATACGACTTTTTAAGTGCACAAACCTGAGAAAGTCTACGAAAGAATTGTTCGAATGGGTTTGATGTACGCCGCTGTAACAATGCAATGAAATGACACTTGTGTTTCAGGAAGAAAGCGGCCGACCTGGGAAAACAAAACGGACGGCAAGTCAACTGAGCGGGCAGCGGGGAAAAAAATGAAAATGTTTTGGGGTCGTTTGGCTGCGCGGCGCTGCGCGGTGCGGTGACTTGCAGGAAGCTGACACGCGCGTCGCGGGCAGCGTATCAACGCCTCGAAATCAACAGCAGTCCGGTCTAAAACCTGTCATTTCGTTTCGTCAGGTTGGCGGCCCTGCCTGCGGCCCGGCGGTGTGCCGCTTGCCGCTTTGCCCGGCCATTGAGTTGTTTGGGCGATCGCGGCCGATAAGCGAGACGCACGTTCGATCATGAGTCATCACGCCTTTCCCGGCGCTTTCCGCACCGCGGCGGGAAAGCGCCGGGGAAACGGAAGAGAAAAGTCGACTTTTTTTGTGTCTGCTGTTGAGAAAACTCGGTCATTACGTCGCTTCCTGCGCCAAAAAACCGCGCCAGATTTTTGTCAACTTCTTGGAGCGGGTGGCGTTTTTCTCGGAGCGTCAGAGTGAGGACGGGCGGGTGGTCAGCCAAGAGCCGAGCCGTGGTCAATCTGCACTTCCGGGTCCGAATCGGCTGCCTGCCTGCTGGCCGCCTGCCCGGCGAGACAGGAAGAGGGCGACGGATTGGGTGGCTGGCTGCACGGCTGGCTGGCTGCTGGCTGGCTGCTGGCTGGCTGCTGGCTGGCTGCTGGCTGGCTGCAGGCTACGCCTCCGCATTCCCTACACCCTCATTCCCAAATCCTTCCGGACTGCCGCCCCGTACCGGGAGGCCCCGGGACGCCCCGGGACGCCCCCCGCAGGGACCGCCAGCTATTAATTCTCGGCATGAATGCCAGGCACGCAACGCGCTCTGTCTCTCTCGCACTCAGATTTGCCACCCCGTCGTCTCACCCCGTCTCTCTCGACAACGTCTCCCACAACGGGTACCTTCCACCCGCAGACCTCCGCATACCGCTGCCGCCTCTGCGCCGCCCGCGCAGCCTGCGACACTCGTCCCAGAACCCCAAATGCCCGAACCCGAACCCTCCCACATCCCAACTCCCTGACTCCCAACCCTCCAACCCCACTCGCACACATTCCAACTCTCTGACTACCAACTCTCCCATCCCAACCCTTAAACGCCCCAACTCTCGCCCACGTGACTCCCAACGCGTCCGGGATTTTGACCGCCTCCACCGGTCTTCTGGCCCACTGTGCGCCGCCGGCCGCAGCTGCCCTGCGCCCCGCAGCGATTTGGCAGTGGTGCTGCAGCTGATGCCGCACTGTGCTGCACCGCCCGATGCTCCACGTGCGGGTGGACTGCAGGGCGGTCGCGTCAAGCCGAAGTCACCTGGCCACTCCAGCTACCTGGCCTTCTTTGCCTTGCGAACAAAGGCGATTTCGTCACTCCGTCTCACTCGCACTCACGGGCCGCCCGTGCAGAAAGCGGAGCCCCAGAAGACCGTATCTGCCTTGGCTGCGCCCGCAGTTACGCGGTTCTAGCCGCCGCGGAGCCCCAACCAACATCCACCAACGGCACAGCCAACGGCACAGCCAACGGCCGCTCGCGCCGCCTGTCTCCGCGAAGAGGGTCTCCACCCGCCCTGGGCCCGCCGGCACGCAAGGGCCGCCGAAAAGCTATCTCGTCATCTCGCTGTCGCCGGGGATACGGATACTGCAACCCCGTGCCAGCCGCCACCAAAAGACCCCGAAAAGGGGCGCAAAAAAGACCAGATTGAAACAAGCAGCTGGGTTCTGGTGCGCGATTATTTCAAGCGAACGGCATCGGCTAGGTGCCACAGTGGTACCACCACTGTGGTGCCATAGGGGTGCCACACACGCCGCGAACGCCGCGGCAAGTGCATGTCTTTATGATAAAACGACGTCTTTGTGGAGCTTGCTTCATCCCGCTGCGCCGCGCTGCGCGGTCCCGTGGATTGCAGGTAAATACGAGCAGAGCGGTGGCGAGGCTGGCAGCCCTGCAGTAACAAAGAGCATGCCTCTCTCTCTCTCTCTCTCTCTCTCTCTCTCTCTCTCTCTCTCTCTCTCTCTCTCTCTCTCTCTCTTCCTTTTCCCCCTCCCCGTAGCCTCCGTACTTCCCTTCCCTGAGACGTCCGTTGGCATGTGAAGCTGCCTGGTCCGTCCCGGCAAGATGCTGGTTGCGTAAAGTATAGGAGGGTGAGACTGCCCGGGCATACACTGTTCGGAAAAAAAAATTCCTCGTGGAGATGCGTTTGCCGAAGCGTTATATGCAGAACGAAATCATCAAGTAGGTAAAGGTAAGGTTAAGGTGAAAGTATAGATGAAGGTAAAGGTAAGGAAAAATGTAAATGTAAAAATATTGTTTAAAGGTTTTAAAAAGGGCTTAAAATAAAATGGTTGCGGCCTTTTTACGCGGCTTTTGCGACACGGCCGCGTTGTGCAAGTGGACTGGGCGTCCTCGCCGCGCTAGTCCGCTCGTCGCACCGTGGGGACGTCCTCCCCTACGGCGTGTCGGCCGAGGCCCGCCGAGGCGGCGGCGAGCTTCTTGCGAAAAGGTTGCACCACCCAGCAGACGAGGAAAAAAAAATAAAAAAATAAAAATAAAAATGGTGCTCCGCCGGTGGTTGAACCCAGGCCCGCCGTCGCCATGCATCAGCCTCCGCATAGCCGCTGAGGCGTGTTTGAGCAGCGGAGGGAATGCTCTGAGGGCAGTGCGGGAATGCTCTGAAGGCGGAGGGAATGTCGAAGGAAAAGTCCTCCATGTTTTTCCTTCACCCACCTCACATTGACACCTCCAGATTGCGCTTATAAACTAAAATAATCACTTCGATTCTCAATGACCGGGAGCATTCTTTCCGTCATTTCCCCCTCGCTTTGTTTTTCGATTCGATGGTGGTTTCGGTCGCGACGCGCGTGCCCACAGTGTGTCGAGGCGTCGCGAGGCGCGCGGCCCACACCTTCGACAAGGCGGTGGCACTTCATACAGTGGAGGAGCACAGTGGCACCTTGCGCGCGTCCTCATTGTCAGTGGCTGCACCTGTCCGGCGGGGAATTTGGCTGGAAGAGCAAACACAATCATTGTAATTCGGTGCGGCCGCGTCGCGCCGCGTCGCCGTGGTGAAAGGAATGGGCGCGCATCAAAGGCATGCAAATAATGGGAAAACGGCCAAGTTCGTCTCGCGGAGTCGGCCTGCATGCAAGAGGTGCACTCACACACACACAGGCGCGCGCGCACGCACACACACACACACACACACACACACACACACACACACACACGCCCGGCGCGATAGGAGGAAACTGGCAGGATCAAGCTTAATAGCGTGGAACCAACACGTCGTGCGTGTGTGTGTGTGTGTGTGTGTGTGTGTGTGTGTGTGTGAGAGTGTGTGTGTGTGCACCGTTGGAAAAGAGGGGGGTACAAAAAATAGCGAAGAGCGGTGGCGCAGCCCGGACGACGCTGCAGACTGATTCCGAGGAGTCTTTCCCGTCGCTGCTCTGTCTCTCTCGCACCTACGGGCCGTCCCGTGAAGGTGCGAGAGAGACAGAGCGACGGGAGCGACTCTCGGCAGTGTGCTGCTGCGCTCCCGCGCGGCGAGGCCGTGCCGGCCGTGCACACCTGGGCAGGCCGACGGGGCAGGGCGGGCCGGGCGGGGAGGCAGGCCGTCGGGGAGGGAAGCCTGTTGGGGGACGGCGACGCCGACGACGCCGACGACGACGCTCGGTCGCTCGCCCGCTCGCCGAGGGTGTCGAGATTTATAGGGAATGATGCATGACACACCAGAACAAGGGTACGACCGGAGGGGAGGGGAGGAGCGGAGGAGGGGAGGGAGAGGACCGTGTCCCTGGGACACTCAATGAAGGGCGAGGCCAGCGGGGCCGCGGTACAGTCTGCGGCAGTAGCGCTACCGAACGCTGTAGCAGCACTAGCAAAACGCAAAATAAAAAAAACAACTAGATTTTTACACAAATCAAAAATAGATATGCATTTTAAAATCCAGTTAATGAATCGAGGAAAAGAAGGGTCAGTGCTGTAACAATTTGAAATCAATTTCAACACATCAGCTGAAAACAATAAAATGCCATCCGACTTGATATCTTCAAACTTTGCGAATCGAATCGTCATTATGAAAATGACGGTGGGGTCGGGTCGCCGCGTCGGTCGCGCTGCGTGTGGTGATTAGGGATCGGGGTTCTTCCGTGTGGGAAAAATGGGCCCGATCGTCTTCCTCGGGATTACCTCCGCCACCTCAAGGCCGCGGCGGCCACGGCTCATCAATACAGCCAATCGTGTCACAACACTCTGTCCAAACAAATAAGGTGTTCCGCCATTCATATGCAGAAAGGCCTTCTTATTTGAAATTGGTGCCTCCATTGTCGCGCACCCTTCCCATAGAAAGGCCCGGCCTCTTTACACTCTTTAATGGACTGGTCACTCTCCCTTTTGAACACGGAAAGTCATACGGACAATGGCGGCGTCGCGGCGCGTCGCGGCGCGTGCGCTTTTTAGGTTAGGCGGGCCTCTTTTTAGAGCTTAAGTGGGGTAAAATTTAGTGATGCGCCTGCCACGGCTCTGCCACGGCACTGCCACGGCACTGCCACCGCCGCCACAAAGGTGATTTGCGACAGGTGAGAACGGATTGAGGAAGGAAAGGGGGTCCGGTCGGACAAAAGGCACCGCCTTCTGCTCGGGCTTTTTTCCCGCGAGTGCAATCAAGAAGTGTTTGCGTTGTTTAGCGCACGTGCCGGCCCGTCGCGGCGCGGCGATACAAATATCTATCAGAGTGTAAAATCGGGCGCCCTTCATCGATATTAGCTCGAGAGGGCGCGTTGTTTCGGGGAGGGAGCCCAAATTCCGCTTCCGAAGGGCGTAGGCTTTCCCCACGCTTTCCCCCAGGCCTTCCCCCAGCCTTCCCGCCTCATTTCCCGCCAGTTCGCCGGCATTCGAGTCACGCTCGACAGGTAATTTTTACCATTTTTATCACGCCCCGCCACCCTCCTCGCGCCGCTCGGCTCGGAGAATTCGCGCCCGCCTCGCGACGCACCTTCTAAACAACCGCGTTCGAAAACAAACCACCGGCGGAACCGAAAATACCGCAAGCGGCACCGCCAGTGGGCCAGAAGACCGGGGGAGGCGGCCAAAACTCGAGACGCGTTTTGAGCTCCAGAGTCGCTAAATGGGACACAAACCGAACGTGTGACCCCACCAATGGATTCCTCGTTCGGAGAGCAATCCATTGGTGGGGTCACACGTCCGGTTCGAGTCCCATTTAGCGACTCTGGAGCTCAAAACGCGTCCAGAGTTTCGGACGCCTCCGCCGGTCTTCTGGCCCACCGTGCGCTGCGGGCCAAAGCCAAAAGCCGTGACACGTTATTGCGAGCGGCGGCGACGGCCGCAGAGACCGCGTTCTCTCGCGCTGATGGGAATTTGGCGCGAAAAACGATTTCGGCGCGACACTTCTCGTTATACAGAGGTGGGTGGCGGATGTGGCACCGCGGGGGGCGGAGCCGGGCGGTGCGGCGCAGCACGGCCTGGGGCGGCCGACAGCGGCCAGGGTGCCGGAGACAGGTTGGCCCCTAATAGCGATTGGTTCAAGGATCACGGTGTGTGTGTGTGTGTGTGTGTGTGTGTGTGTGTGTGTGTGTGTGTGTGTGTCAACGCGCGTCACACGGGCGTGTGAGGCACGACAACAGAACTCAGCAACACTCCGCAGCAGTCTCGTCTCGCGGGAACCTCGTCGAGAAAAAATGAAGCGGACTTTGGCCTCGCAACGACGCGGCCTATAACGCGACGCGATAAGAGCTGATGAGAGGTGAATTCGGCATACGAGTTCTAAATCCCTTCCCTCGGGCCGCGCATAGCACCGCGTATAGCACCGCCTAGCGCCAGAGCCGCCAACCTCCGAATGCATGCAGGGCGCGCGGGCAGGGCCATGTTTTCACGATCGGTAATTGAAAGTGGGGTTATGGTCTGTGCTTTACGCGCAACATAATAAAATGCGGGAGCGCCGCGCCGCCAACATAGGGTTGCAACGCGCGCGCGGCTCCGAATGTGTGTGTGTGTGTGTGTGTGTGTGTGTGTTGTGTGTGTGTGTGTGTGTGAGGGCGGGCCGGGCGATTATCACGGGGTGGGTCGTGATTGCGGCTCGCAGTGCCACGCCGCACCCCGCCTGCCCGCCAGCCCCGCCAGCATTTCCATATAGGGCCGCCACAACTACCCACTCGAAATGAAATAAAAGCAGCTCAAATAATTCCCCGTCACTCCCCTGCTTGGCTGGCTTGGCCTCGCGGAGCTTGGCGCTGGTGGTGCTGGTGGTTTTCGAATGCGCGCTGCGCGCCCTGCGACCACCGCGGCGTGGCGGGGAAAACTCTGCGCGCGGCTCCGGTATTCGAACCCGTGACCCGCGCTGCGTGGGGAGGGCGCGAAGCGCGAAGCGCGGCGGGTGTGTCGACGCGGACCCCAACGACCGCCGCGCCGCCGCGGTGTGGTGCATTCCTGCGGGACGGCGCTGTCTCTCTCGCACCCCTGCGGCACGCCGCGGGAAACTCCGGGCCGGTCCACGAGTGCGACAAGGACAGCGAACAGCGAACCCGCGGTGCTGGCTGAGCGTACCTGGGCGGGGTGGGACGAAGGGACGCAGCTGAGCGCCTGGGAGGTATGCGACCCGGTGGACGGCCAAGCGCGCGGCCGGACTGGCTGCCTAGGCGCCGGGCGCTACCCCCGCCCCTGCAGACTGATTCCGTCGCTCTGTCTCTCTCGCACTCATGGGGCGTCCCTTACAGGAGCGGGAGAGACGGAGCGACGAGAACGACTCTCGGAATCCGTCTGCTGCACTCGAAACTCGCCTTCCCCGCCGCTTGGCCGCCTCGCCGCGATGGCTGCTCCTCTCTGCTTCAGCTCGACCGCCGTCGTCGCACGCTGCAAAAACTTTAAAAAAAAATCTCATTTTAAGTCTTATTTTGCCATCGTGTCGTGCTTTTGTGTTTGTGCTGCTCAGCTCGTCCTGTAACGAACCGGCCTGCTGCTGCCGCTGCCCCGGAAAATGTTGACTACCTCATTACGTAATGAAGCGCCAGACTCGGGTTCAACTCCCCTCTCATCCGCACCTTTTTTTCTGCGCCCTGCCTTTCCTTTCCCCCGTATATTTTCTAGTGCGTTCCTAGTTGCGCGCTGTTTGTTGCCCTGCGCCATTTGGGTGGAGAGAGAGAGAGACGGTGGATGAGAGGCGTCAGAGAGTGCGATGTGATAATGATGGCACGTCTCAGAACACGAGAGTTGATATTGTGCAATGCAACGGGCCGCTGCCGCTGCGCTGCGAAGCAGCGAAGGGCGGTCTGCATTGCGGAAACCGAAATACACTGCGGGAAGAGAAACAAAGGCATGGTGCCATTTTCCGAAACAAAGAAAACAAATTTAGCTTGCGATTTTTTTGAACGTGGATTGAAAGTTACAGCGTTTTACACTGTGAAATCCAATTTTCCTTGAAGTTTCCTTTTTTATCACCGTTTTGTTGGCATTTCTGTGTCACAGCCGTGCCCGGCCTACCATTACAGTCCGATAGTCCTGGCCCCATTCCCACCCCACCCCGTGGCCTCGCCGTGGCCCCCCTGTACCGCGAGACTGGCGACGTCCTTCCGGGGCCACCCCTCCCCGTCGTCGACATCGTCGTCGTCGTCGTCGTCGTCGAGGTCCCTAGCAGTGCCGTCGCCGCCAGGCCACGCCGCTCCAGCCCCGCCTTCCAGCAGCCGTCGCCAAAATAATTGTCCGTCATTAAGAACGTTTTTCAGTGAAACAAGAGGCAGAGCGCCGGGGCGGTGCGTGGCGTGGCGTGGCCCGGGGCAGATACCGCCGCTGCTCCGGGCGTCCGGGTCCCCGTCCGGGGCGGGGCGCGGAGGGCACGGCGACACGGCGACAAGGAGACCTCTCTGTCTCTCTCGCGCCCAGCAGCACGCTCCACGAGTGCGAGAGAGATGAAACGATCGCCGCGTGAACCGCGCGCAAAAAGGCGCTCTTTGTGGCGCCCAAATCGGATTTAAATTACTCACTTCCCCTCCGCGACTAAATTCAGCGCCCGCCAGAAATTATTGCGATTATAAACTGTTTCCAAAATTTAGCAACCACTCCTGGGACGCTATTTTTTTGTTTTATTTTCCGTTTTGCCAATTTTGAAAAGGCACACAAACACCAACCGCATTTTTCCTTCGGTATTCCTCATAAAAACGCGTGTAGAATGTTTTATCATTTTTTATTCTCTCTGTCTCTCTCTCTACTTCTCCGTGCGATACGTATATACATACACTACGCATGACGCAGAGAGAGAGAGAGAGGGGGGGGAGGGAGGGAGAGAGGGAGAGAGCAGGGAAATAATCGGAACGGAGTTCCCCCATGGTTCATGCATGCGAAGCACAGCGACGCACGGGGAAGCCAGGCAAAGCCGAGGCAGCCCAGGTAGGGCGGGCTGGGGCGGGCCGGCTACAAGTACACGCTCAAAATAGAGCCAAACTCGCGTAAAACACCATTTAAGTGGAGTTCTGCAAATTTTGTCAGTATTTTTTAAAATAAATTATTTTTGTGTGTGTGTGGGCTTGAATGCTTAGTGACGCAAATTTCGAACGAAAATTGAAGAAGGCCGTGCTGTTAAAAGCCTAGCGTTTTTTAAAAAGTTTTTTCTTTTGTTTTCGTTTTTTGTTTTTGTTTTCTTGTTTTTTTTTTTTTTTTTTTTTTTTTTTTGTAAATTTGGAATGGCGCGCCTACACTGCAGCGATTCCGTCACGAAATGACGTCATCCGGGAGTCTCGCAGCGTCTCGTCTCGCCTGGCGGAATCTTTCGCCGGCCACTCGAAAACCCGCAGTGATTTATATGCAGGGCGGCGAGACGAGACTCGCGACGCGAAGAAGTGGAGGACGCGACGCCCCGGATCGTAAAACCACTACACTCGCGCGGCCAACACACTCTTATTACAATATAAGTGCGCGTGAAAACCGTGCAAATGCGCCGGGCCCGGCCAATTTGTGACGGTGTATGAGGGAACGAGAGCAGCAACCCCCTGTACCCTCTCTTCCACCACCGCCGCCCCGCATCTCCCCCTCCCCCCCCCCTCGGTTTACTCCTGTACTCTTTTTACAAATCCTGACAGATCGTCCGCACAGCAGCAGCGCGCAAGCCGGCGATCGTGTGTGTGTGTGTGTGTGTGTGTGTGTGTGTGTGTGTGACCGGTAGCCGTGCGCTCACCAGGGGGTGTAGCGTGTATTGGACCGTTGAGAGGCTGCCCTGCCCGAGCCTCGTGTTGGGGGAGCACACGGTGCCCTCTCCCCCTCCCCCTCCCCTCCATCAACCTCATTGAGGGGCGGCAGGACCAGGTGTGAGTCCTGGCCAAGGCGGGGCGGGGCGGGGCGGGGCGGGGCGGGGCGAGGCCTTACCCCTCCCCTACACCGGAGTCCCGGAGTCCCGCGCGGCGTCCTGCCCGGGGTCCTGCTTGGGGTCCCTCGGGGTCGCCGGGTCGGTCCCATACCCACGTGCGTGCCGCGCTAACGCACACTACTGACGCGCTCCGCACCGAAAACCAACAACCCATTTTTTCCAGAAAACGCCCCACCATTTCCCGCATCGTTTTCAACCGACCCACAATTTACTTATTTTTAATCACTTTTTTTTCCCACCGCAGGTTCCTGTGGAGCGTGAAATCGGAAACTTGGGAACGTTTTCCTGCCGGGCACCGCCCTTTGCGATACAGTACACGAGGCGGCCGCAATCTTTCCGAAATCTTCGCAGGCCTTACCTGCAACTCGAAGCTGCGCCGCTGAGTGCGTTGGCGGTGTGCGAGGCCCCGCACTGCCCCGCACTGCCCCGCACCGTCCGCTCATGTGTGTGCTCCTTTTGTAATCCTAGTCGCGGGGTAATCCGACCGACTCAGCCAACCTGTCACTCGGCCAGAGATCTCATTGATGGGTTTCGGAACCTTTCGGAACGCCGAAGGCCTGGCCGAGACCTGCCCAAGGCGAGGCCCGACAGACAGCCAAAGGCAGGAAGCGACGACTTTTTTTCCACAGAAAAGGTACGAGAAATCTCAGGTTAAAATGGTCCATGCAGATGACGATGGGGAGGAGAAAGAAGGCACCGCGAAATGTCGCCTTCTCTTTCTACCACTGAGGGGTGTTCCCCGGATCGCAGGTCATTTGGGTCAGCGGGATGACGGTATGGAAAGGACATCAGGACATTCTTATTTTTGATTTATTTTTTACGTTTTTTTGGATGGCCTCGACGATTTTTCAATTTTCAACTCTCATCGTGCACCTTTTCGAATACTGTCGACCCCGGGGTGCACCCACGGAAAAAAACAACTTATTTTCCCCCCTTTTTTGACGAAAAAATTAAAATTTGACGCAAAAACCTATCACATGATCCAAGAAAAAAATCAGAAAAATGGAATGGTTCTTCCCTCTGAGTGAATCATCATTACCGTAGACAGCAGGGAGAGATACGCCCCAAAACAACACCGCTCCCTGAATGAGTGAAACGAGACGACGGGGGGACGTCGCGTCGGCCATAATATGAGGACGTCAGCGGCGTGCCCCCGTGCTACGTGTACTACGTCTTGCTGGAAATTCGAGACGCGTGCGAGCGAGAGAGAGAGAGAGAGACAGGCGATGCAGGCCCTGCCGCTGCTGCAGGGGCAACAGAGATGGGGTTATTATTGATAGGGAGGTCGTTCGATCATGTCAGATTATCTCGGCGTGGACACGGGTGGTGAGAGGTCCAAATAAGTAGCGTCCGACACCGACAGACCGACGGACGGACGGACAGACAGACAGACAGACAGACAGACAGACAGACAGACACGCAAATGAACGCACGCACGCACTCGACAATTACGCGAGCGTGATTCATAGCGCTGCGAAATACCGGCAGCACATCCGCGGAAACAAAACGGAACGGACATCCGCGTGGAGGAGAGCGGCGAGAGGGCGGAGCGAAAAAAAAAAGCGAAAACAAAAACAATATCAACCGCCAGCGGCGAAAATTAATTTTCTAAGCTGGATTTTTGCGTGTGCGTGCACGTGCGGGCGAAGGGCTGCCAGGATGCGCTCGGAGGACACAAAATAAAAACACAGGAAAAGTTTTTTTTATTTTCCAGATAAAAAAAATAAATAAAAGTTTGTGCTTTGCGGTTTTTGCATTTGGCGTGATTTTTCTCCGCCTTCTTGGGAGGCAAGGTGAATATCAACGTTCTGGAGTTCAAAAGTGTGTTTCAAAAAAATAACACAGAATGGCAAAAAAAATGGAAGTCGGCGGGGGTGACACGTCGACGTCGACAGCGGATGAATCGCCAGACTCCGTATAAATCTATCGCGGGGCTGTTTAATTTTTCTCAGAGAATCCTGAGAAATATTCGTATCGGGGTCCCGGACCGGCGGGGCGGGGCGGGGCGGGGCGGGGCGGGGCGGGGCGGGGCGGGGCGGGGCGAGCCGCCTCCTCCATTGTGTCGTGCCTGAATGGTGGCGTACGGGGCGGAGGGGTGGGGGAGCGCTGCCGGGGGAGGATGCGGGTTTATGGGAAGAAGGCCCAGATTCTCGCCGAATGTATTTATACAGGATCAAGGTTAAAGCTTGCCCTTGACGGGGCGTGGGGGCGGAGGATCGGTCGGTATTCGAACCCCTGTACTACTTTTGATTTCACACACCGGACTGGTTACGTGCACGTGTGTGCGCGGGTGAAGCGTGCATGTGTGTGAGTGTGTTTTTTTCCACGTCGGATTGTGTGCGTGTGACTGTGTGTGGTGAGTGATTGTGCAAACGTCCAGCAGGCCAAACTCAGTCACTGCTCCTCGTGGCGCAAGGTTTGCCGCCCTGCAGAGCAGCTACCGTCACCCTCCCCCCCCCCCCTTCCCGCCCCTCCCACCGCCCCCGGACCGAAATGACCGCAGAAACCACGGCACCGTTAATTAGGGTGAAAATGCCTGCAGGCTCTTTGCACGGCCACCCCAGCAGTGGGCCGGCTGCGAGCCGGCTGCGCCGTCTCTCTCGCACCCCCATGAGAGAGAGAGAGAGAGAGAGAGAGAGAGAGAGAGAGAGAGAGAGAGAGAGAGCTCGGAATCAGCCTGCAGCAGCCCGCGGTCGGTGTAACCTCAGCCTGGGCCGCTTCAACCAGCTTCAACCCCCGGCCCGGCGTGGTGGTCGAGGCCGTATGCTGCCCCTCTCCCAGTGCAGGCGCGCGGTGGGAACGAACGGCCGCCGAGCCGATCCGCCGATGCCGGCCAAACCGCCGCCGATCGCGCCGACTGGTGGAACCGAACCGATCGGACGAGTCGGACGACAAACCAACTCCCCAGCTCGCAGTGTGGGAGGCAGCGTCTTGAGAAGCATCAACGGACCAAGCAACCAACCCCCGCGAAGCCAAGGCTTTTGTTCCCCCTAGTATTTATGTCTGTGACCTTCGAACTCGAACTTGCCTTTTCTATGCTCTCTCCATTTTTTAGGGAATTTGTGACTGTTTCGTAGATTTTTTTTCGAACGACTATAGCATTTTATTTCATTCGCTTTTTCCAACGTGTCCCATTGAAAACCCAAAAAGGCACAGGCGCAATGTTTCATCACGAAAGCGCCCTCAATCCGTTTTTCCGTCCCGTCGGGCGGTTGTTCTAATTGGCCCGCCTCGCTGTAAACACCGCGCATCCCCTTGACGCGACAAGTGGCACAGTGTGGCACACACACGCCGCGGTGCCGTCGCATTTAAATGCAAAACCTTTAAATCGCTGTCTTTGTCTGCGCGCGGATGTGTGGATGTGTGAATGCCACCTGTATCGCGGCCGGTGCACGCCGAACGCGCCTTTGTCGCCAACCAAACGGGGCCGGGCCGCGCTTTGCCGGGCTCGCTTTGGAACAAACACCTTGAATGGCCATTCAGGCCTGCCAAAAGCCTGGAGCGCGATAAAAAGCAAATCGGCAAATCGGACCATTGCGCTCTATCTAGGCATCAAACTTGGCTTTGGCGCGACAAAGGAAGCACAATGTGTGAGTGTGTGTAGCACCTTGCGACGCAACAGGTTCGGCTTTGCCATGATCCAATGCGAAACTTTACAGCCGTCGCGCCACAATGCTCGTCCTCTCTCTCTCTTTTCATCCCCGATCGCGTGTGAGGCAGACAGAGTGAGAGACAAAAAAATTAGAAATAATGGAAGGGGAATGCGGTCACCATATGTAACGTGGGGCTGGTCTTGTCGCCGGGGAGGCTTCGGGAGAAGCGCAAGGCTTGGGCTAGGGTGCCCGCTAGGCCGTCCGCATTTGCATCACAATCCGGTGGCCCTTCCCCTCTTTTTCTGGCTCGCGATGGTCTCGGCCTCGTGGGTGATCCACCCGGAAGGGGTGCCGGCTGGACCGGGCTGCACCAGGCTGGACCAGCAACCCTTCGTCGAGCTCCGCAATTCGAGTCCATATTTATTAACCTGTTTACATTTCATTTTTTTTCCTTCACTTTTTTTATACCTTTCTTGTATTTTTTTGTATTTGTACTTATTTTTGTTATAATTTCAAAATTTACTTTTTGTGCTTTTTTTTTGCTTTCACTGGTTAGTTTCGCGGCGCGGCACGACCGCGTGAATTGAGTTTCTGGATGGGTTCTTCGGCCTGGGCCCGCCTCGGCCTGCCTCGGCCCCGAGCGAGTACAAAACTTTCCCTCCACCGCGACTTTTCAACCAGCCTCGCGCGCTGCCGCTCTGCCGCGCTGCCGCCCGACTTGGGCGAAACCCAACTTGACTCTGTTATTGGCGCTGGCCTGCTGGCCATTCCTCCAGCAGAGGGCGCAGGGCACAGACTGATTCCGAGAGTCGTTTTCGTTACGCTGTCTCCCTCGCACTCATGGGGCGTTCCCTATGGGTGCGAGAGAGACTCTCGGAATCGGTCTGCGGCGAGCGGTAAAGTTGGAGCTTCCCTCGGTGGAGGTGCGCTGCGCGCTTCGGGACGCGCCCATCTGCCGCCCCAGTCGTCCGCACTTACAGTGGTTTGGGACTCCGCCGGATGTGCATCTAGTTTCCAGAGGCTGGAACTTAAGTACTCGGTTTCCGGCTCGCTGGCGGACCGGTGCGCTGCGTGCCTTGCAGTGCGGGCGCGGCCAGGCCGCCGCCCGGCAGCGCGGCCGAGCGGAGCGCCGCGGCGTCGAATGGGATGCCTACCTCCTGGGCGTCAGTCCCACGGTCAGTTGTCGTCGCTCTGTCTCTCTCGCACTCATGGGGCGTCCCGTAGCGGTGTGAGAGGGACCGAGCGATGAAACGACTCTGCTGGCTTTTGGGCTGCGAGGGGCGCGCCGGCGCGTCAGCGGGGAAGCGAGTATGAATCGCAATGCTCCTTGAGAGTGGGCCAGAGAGGGCCCCGCAGTCCGGCCGGGTCCTCCTTCGGGATGGAGAGGGAGGGGGAGGGAGAGGGAGGGAGAGGGAGGGGGAGGGAGAGAGGGACAGAGAGGAGGGGCGGCAGCCCGGCCGCGCTGAAATATGGCTCCCGGAATTGGTGAACATGCAAAACAAATTGCGCGGACGTGGAAAAGCAGGGACCACTGATTTTTCTCCTCACATGGCGGCGGTGGGGCGGGGCGGGGCGGGGGTGCGGCGGGGCGGGGCGGGGCGGGGTGGACGGCCGGGGTAGGATGGGTGTAAGTCTATCGGCAGCCTCAGCTATCGCTGGCTTTCCGCTTCGTTAGACGCACCGCATCGCGCAGCCTCGCCTCGCCACGCCCGGCCCGCCCAAGCACGCCGCGGCGTGCCATCGGCCTGCCATCGGCCTGCCATCCACCTCCAACCCTTCCCCTTGCCCTGCCGGGGCCTGCCGGGGCCTGCCCCTTTCCGCCACGGCGGCACTGAAAATGGAAAGAAGAGCGCGCCCCGGCAAGCCCGTCACCAAAGTGTCAAAGCGCCAAAAATGAATTTCGGCGGGTTTCAATCAGCCCTGACCCCGAGGCCGCCGTCGAGGCCGCCGTCGAGGCCGCCGTCGTGGCAATCACGGCTTTAATTTTATCGGGGCGGTCCGGCCAGGCCGGCTTGCCGCCAACGAGACTGGCGCTGCTGCGCTGCTGGGACCAGTTTATACTCTAATACAGGATGTCGCCGCTAAGCCGGATCGCCACCCACCCGCCGAAACCTTGGCGTGTTAACGCTACACCGCCCCGCGGCCCGGCGGCCCGGCGGGCGGCGCGGGATGGGATGTGGGATTGGGGTGCAAGGTTGGAGTCGGATTTGGAAGGATTGGACGCCGCCGGCGTGTGGGACTTGGGGACCAGGGCGGCGGGCGGCTCGGCCGGGCACCGCGAGCACCGCGCCGATCCCGAAGTCACCACGCGGATTAAGCCGTCCTCGGCCCGGTCGGCCTGGTCGGCGAGGCAGGCGCCACCCTCACCGATTGGGGGCGATAAAGAGGGTCGGATAATGGCTAATAGATAATCGGTGGATTAGCACCACGTGTTGCACCGTCTGCACCGTCTGCACCGCGTCGCGTCGCGTCTCGCTCCCAAAGTCCGGCGAGGCTTCGCCGTCCGCCTGCGCGATAGGCAACCCCTCTGCCGTGAGAGCGCGCGGACTCGACTTGATTCCCAGAGTCGTCGCTCTGTCCTCCTCGCACCAAAACGCGACGCCCCATGAGTGCGAGAGAGACAGAGCGACCGAAACGACTCTCGGAATCAGTGGGCGGGCCCGGCGGGCCTCCGGCCGTAATGGCGATGGCGATTTCGCCGGGATTGCTTCCTAATAATCGCCATCATCCCTTATCTCTCTCTACCTCCCGGGACGACCAGCGTGTTTCCGTGTTGTTGACCGCTCGAGGCCCTCGTCGAGGCCCTCGTCGAGGGGCGGTGCGGCGCTGCGGGGCCCAGCCTCCGGGTGGCCGACGACACTGGAAGACCCGGCTGGGTCCAGGCAGAAATAGAGAAACCCGGGGTTGCATCTCTCCGAAAACAGACTTTGAAGCTGTACAGAGCATCTTTGGTCTGAGAACACATTTGTCCGAGAGGATTTACTCTGCCCAAAAGCATTTCCTCCGAGCTATGATAACCAACCGTGGTGTGTTCGTCAGCTAATCAGGAACGTCGTGAACTGTGAGAGGAGCGAAAGAGAAAAAAAAACAACAACCTGTGCCGGTATTCGAACCCTCGACGTTGATGTTGTGTTGTGCTGCTGCAGCGGCATTTGCATTTTTATCGCCGCTGCATTGTCTTTTTTCGCCAGAACTACCGCGCGCAGTCGGCGCTACCAATGACAACGGCGCCAGCCACTACCGCCAGTCCGCCACCTACCACCACCAACAACAACAACGCCAACAAACAACAGCAAGCATCGACGCAAACAATCGCGTGAATTAATTACGCTGGCAATTGTTTCTTTCTGAGCAGCAGCAGGGTGGGACTGCGACTGCGTCCTGATAACATTCCAGCCCCCACCCCCTTTCTCCTCTCTCCGTCACACACACAAACACACACACACACACCACACACACCAGTGGAGTTACACTGGGCCTCGGCCAATCCATGTGAAAATAACCCCCTTAAACCCCGGAAAGCATCCCTACTGCAACCCCAACCCTGAGCTAGAGCCCCCCTTTCCTCCCCACCCTTATTTTGACTCTACCCCCAGCCACTCTTCTCCGTGTCCCGTATACACCTCCTTCCTCTTACACCCTCTTCTCCTTACATCCCCTGCCCCCCCCCCCACTCTCACGCCCCTCTACACGTGTGGCCGGTACGGCCGTACGGGCTGGAGAGACACTTTCTCCTTTTTTCGACCCCCCCCCCCTTCCACCCGCACACCCACACTCTCTCCACTGTCTCTCCCCCTCCCCATTCCCCCCCCCAACCGCCACCCTTTTTTTTACGAGTCGTCGCCTGCCCCACCCCCACCCCCTTCCCGTTGCCGAGCCGAAGCCGCC
Organism: Thrips palmi; assembly: GCF_012932325.1. NCBI lineage: Eukaryota > Metazoa > Arthropoda > Insecta > Thysanoptera > Thripidae > Thrips > Thrips palmi. The sequence goes on from NW_023144622.1 coordinate 2,681,506, forward strand.
GCCCCGTCGATTTTATCGACTGGCTGATACGACCAAGCTGTTCATCAGGCATTCGCACTCCATCGCATCACGAGACGTCACGTCAAGGGGGGGCGGGGCGGGGGCGGGGCGGGGCGTGGGGAGCGCCGGCGGGGGGCGCGTGCCCACGTGGCGTCCGCGTGCCGCCCCGTGCGTCGCCGCGTGGCGCCCGGTGGTGGAGCCCCGCGCCTCCCGGCCGCCTCTCGGCCGCCACCGCACGCGTGCGCGCGACGAGCGGCAGCGGCGGCGTCCTCGAGCCGGTCACATCCAGGCCCAGCGGACTGATGCCGAGAGTCGTTTTCGTCCCGCCGTCTCTCTCGCACACACACGGCGCGCCCCGCGAGTGCGAGAGGGACAGAGCGACGAAAACGACTCTCGGCATCAGCCCGCAGAGCGCGCGGAGCAGAAGCCGTGGCCGCGCCGAGCGTCGAGCTGCGGGGGTGGGGCCCGCCAAAAAGCCACTAGCATGCTTGGATATTAATTTTATGTTCTGCCAGGGAATACACGGTTAGACTCAGATTCAGGACCGTAACGCGTCCCTGAGGTAGCCGGACACCCGTTTTCAGGACGGGAGTGGCGAAATTCCACCAGTTTGCCGTTTGGTCCTGGAAACGGGTGTCATTGGCGACGTTTGTCACCCGTTTCCAGGACGGTTCGGAATGTTTGGGGCTCTCGGTCCTGGAAACGAGTCTCGGCGGGCCCAAGACGCCGAAGTAAGACCAGTTCGCACCTGGTAGCTTGCACACTGAACAAGTGCCGCTGGGCAATGATGCGCCATTCCCGCAGTGCGTTTCATGGAAAAAATCGGCGGCAAAAAGTGGCAATACGAAAGTCTCAAGGAGACCCGCCGATCAGCTTCGGTGTTCTTATGGGAACCGGGCCTTCATCCGACGCTTCCCTGCCGCGCAATTCGACAGATTAGTGGAGTTCGTATTGGGCTGGCCCACCCGAAGTGCGCGCGGTTTCTGTGGTACAGTGAGAGTCCAGATTCAGAGGCCTTACCTCAGAGGGGTCACATTGGGTATTTGAACCCGCGACCCCGAGTGCCGAGTCTAGTCAACTCCTCTACCCTGACCGCTCAGCCACCGAACCAGCTTGTCGGCGGCGATGTCGCAACTCCTCTTGAGCTGCCGTTCGAGAAATCTGGTCCCGAAAAAAGGTTACTTTGAGCGGTCTCGAACCCGGGACCTGCCGCTTCCCACATCATGCTCTTAACCACTGAGCCACCGGGACGCCATGGCACCCGTCCTGCCTGCGCTGGTACCCAATCTTCTCTGGATATACCCCCCCAAGCAATTGGTCGCCGAAAAAATTGTGCATACTACCGGTCCCGAACCCGGGACCTGCCGCTTCCCTCAACATGCTCTTAACCACTGAGCTACCGGAGGGCCATGGTGCCCGACCTGCCAGCGCTGGTTCTCAATCCTCTCCAGATAGACCTCCTCAAGAAGTCGGTTGCCGTAGCCGAAAAATTTGCTCATGGCACTAGTCTCGAACCCGAGACCTGCCAGTCAGGAACGCAGCGCTCTAACCACTGCGCCACCAGGTTGCTATGCGCGCCGCTCTCCTAGCGCCAAACTTATAATTTGCCCAGCATCAAGCAAGATGGGTGGCTTTTCAAGTTTGGCGCTAGGAGAGCGGCGTGCATAGCAATCTGGTGGCGCAGTGGTTAGAGTGCTCCGTTCCTGTCTGGCAGGTCTCGGGTTCGAGACTGGTGCCATGAGCAAATTTTTCAGCAACGGCAACCAACTTCTTGAGGAGGGCTATCTGGAGAGGATTGAGAACCAGCGCTGGCAGGTCGGGCACCATGGTCCTCCGGTAGCTCAGTGGTTAAGAGCATGTTGAGGGAAGCGGCAGGTCCCGGGTTCGGGACCGTTAGCATACACAATTTTTTCGGCGACCAATTGCTTGGGGAGGTATATCCAGAGAAGATTGGGTACCAGCGCAGGCAGGGTGAGTGACATGGCGTCCCGGTGGCTCAGTGGTTAAGAGCATGATGTGGGAAGCGGTAGGTCCCGGGTTCGGGACCGGTAGTATGCACAATTTTTTCGGCGACCAATTGCTTGGGGAGGTATATCCAGAGAAGATTGGGTACCAGCGCAGGCCATGCGGGTACCATGGCGTCCCGGTGGCTCAGTGGTTAAGAGCATGATGTGGGAAGCGGCAGGTCCCGGGTTCGAGACCGCTCAAAGTAACCTTTTTTCGGGACCAGATTTCTCGAACGGCAGCTCAAGAGGAGTTGCGACATCGCCGCTGACAAGCTGGTTCGGTGGCTGAGCGGTCAGGGTAGAGGAGTTGACTAGACTCGGCACTCGGGGTCGCGGGTTCAAATACCCAATGTGACCCCTCTGAGGTAAGGCCTCTGAATCTGGACTCTCACTGTACCACAGAAACCGCGCGCACTTCGGGTGGGCCAGCCCAATACGAACTCCACTAATCTACCGAATTGCGCGGTAGGGAAGCGTCGGATGAAGGCCCGGTTCCCATAAGAACACCGAAGCTGATCGGCGGGTCTCCTTGAGACTTTCGTATTGCCACTTTTTGCCGCCGATTTTTTCCATGAAACGTCGAGGGCGAGGGTCGAGCTGGCCGTGCCGTTCCGACTGGCACACTGTAGCCGTCATCGTGGTCGTCGTCGTCACCACCTCGCTGCAGGCCGGCCCCTCGGCCTCCCCCGGCTTCTGTCGCGAGGATGTCAAGTCGGCGGCCGACTCCTGATGCTCCTGATGCTGGTGGGCGGGCGACCCACCCCAACGCGGCCCGCCCCGCCACGCGGCCCCACCCCGCCCACACCCCGCCCCCCCCGCCCCGCCCCGCCCCGCCCGCCCCGAGCCTCAGCGGGAGACGAGTGATAAGTGAAAAGCACTCATGTGGCTCCACCGCGGTGGGCTCTCTGTGGTCGGCCTGCCCGCCCCGCCCCGCCCCGCCCTGCCACGCCCCGGCACACGGCGACACGGCAGGAGCGCGATCTTGGGGGACAAATCTTGAGCCGCGCACGGCCTTGACGGCGTGCTGGGCGTGCTCGGCGCGGCGGGGAGTTGGAGGTTATTAGTCCCCGTTAACAATTCGTATCGCCCCGGCAGTTTTACCGTGTCGCGGTGCATCGCCGAGGTACACTCTAAAAATCGTACAGTGAAGATGCTCCACACTGTGGCGAAAATTCTCCACATCATGGTGGAGCAACTTGCCCTTTGAAACTTCATTGAACCTCACAGATATTTCGTCGAACTTCTATGAAGGGAGAAAATCTTCCACCGTATGGCATTCAGAGTGTACTGGCTGAGTTTTTTGTTTGCTTGTTTCACGGACTTTGTTGCCGGTCGCTCGCGGTCGCTCGCGTGCCGACAAATCAAACCAACACGCGCGTGCGGCGCCAGAGTGTGTTTTATTGTCATCTTTCGCACGCCGAGTGGAGAAGCCCCGGCAACGACCACGCGCGGGTGTGTGTGTGTGCGCGCGCGTGTTTGATGATATATCGTGTGTGTGTGTGTGTGTGTGAGCCCTATATCACGGCCTTCGTGACCTTCCCATCGGCCTGGACAACATACACTGTACGTAACACAATGTTTGAGATAAGAATTCGCGGAGAACCTGTCATGAAAATAAAATAAAATCGAAATATTCTCAGTAACTATTATTGGCGAAGCTAAATCTTCCCCGCTGACTCCACATGAAGCGCCGGTTTTACAGTGGTGTCCTTGTCGCGCTATCCCGCGACCAAATTTTTCCTTTTCCTTTGCAGTGTAGGTCGAGCGAGAAGGTGCGAATGCCGAAGGGCCTTCCCGAGGGCCTTCTCCACTCCACCGCGGCCTTCCCGATCTCGGCTTGTTGTCTCGCCCCCCCAACTGTTGATCGCGTATTCGTGTGTTCAGTGTGTGCCAGCCTATATTCACAAAGCAAGTAGCCTATACCAGACGGGAGAGGGGCCCGGGCTGGGGAGGGGGGCAGCCAGCTGTGCCATTGTGCTCGCGGTGGGCCGCCGTGCTGCCGCCAGGGAGGCAGAGGGAGCACGGCGCGGAGGAGGAGGAGGAGGAGCGCCGTGGCGGCGGGCAAGCGCACGACACCCGCGTCGGCGGGTTGCCTACGCCCGGTGCACAGGCGGACGGTGGCCTACGCTGCAGGCGCTCTCTCTCTCTCTCTCGCTTTGCGTCGCGCGGCGCGGCCGTTGAACCTCAAGTCCGAGCGGCAGGACGTCGCTCTGTCTCTCTCGCCCCCTTTCGGACGCCTCACGCGTTAGAGAGAGACAGAGAGGGGGGGGGCACCGACGACAGCGCTGCTCGGAATGAGACTAGGCATGACTGTCTCGCCGGGATAAGAGTGTGACGATCCGGTGCGAGCCCGAACCGGAAGCCGGGTGGTGAACCGAGCCGGATCCACACTGGCGGCAGGGCGGGCAGCAGACCGATTCCGAGAGTCGTTTTCGTCGCTCTGTCTCTCCCGCACCTCTACGGGACGGCCCACGGGTGCGAGAGGGACAGAGCGACGAAAACGACTCTCGGAATCAGTCTGCAGGGCGGGCAGGGCGGGCAGGGCTTACCATTATCGCCTTGCTGCAGAGTGTCTCCTGGGGCGGACTGGGCCCACCCCCGCCCGCCCCGCCACGTCTGCCTAAGCGGAGGGGCGGGGCGTGAGGGTGACGCAAGTATTCGCACGCACAAAAATGCTTAAATCAAATTGTTGGAGAACTTAATCCGGTTTGAGGGGAGAAGGGTTGATTTCAATGCTCTGTTGACGAGGGGGCGGGGCGGGACGGGGCGGGGCGGCCGCGTGCAGGGAGGGTGCAGCACGTCACCTTCATTACCACCCCAAAGTCAATCAAGGCTGGCTGTTGCGGGGTCACTGCAAGCGGACACGCCTTCGGGCCTCCGGCAGTGTACCGCCCGCCTGTCTGTCTGTCTGTCTGTCTGTCTGTCTGTCTGTCTGTCTGTCTGTCTGCCTGTCTGTCTGTCTGTCTGTCTGTCTGTCTGTCTGTCTGTCTGTCCGCCCGACTGCCCGTGCATTACTATTCGCGACTTGACTACACTTGCTTCCGCGCGCTCTCTCCTCGTGACCTCCGCGCTCCGCTCCGCGCCACAGGCTGACGGGGCTCCCCTCTCCTCGGAGGCGTCCTTGGCGTGCTCCAGCGCGCCGTCGGCGGGGCGGTGGGGCGTGGAGGGCGACGTCTCACACGCAGCCCGCCGTGCGCTGGCAGCGCTGCGCCCTCGCTGCGCCCACCAGGGCCCCACCAGGGCCCCACCCCCGAAACTCTTGAGACAAACTCGGGCCGCCACGCCCGGCAACGCCCCACGCCGAGGGCCCCGCTAGGGCCCCGCTAGGGCCCCGCTGCAGCCTCTCGTCGCTCTGTCTCTCTCGCACCGCGGCGGGCCGCCCAGCGAGTGCGAGCGAGACAGACTGCTGTTCGGAGCCAGCCGGCTGACAGCTCGGCAGAAAGGGCGCAAGTCCCCGGCGGGCCCCAGCCTTGGCCCGGCAGCGCGGCAGTTACGACTGTCTTGGCTGTAAATATGCGATCTCTGTCTTTGACACTGACAGCTAGCTCCGCCAAGACAAGGCTGCGCTTGGCTGCGTGGCTGGGGAAGGGTTGCGCCCCGAGGCCGCGCCTGCCTACCTCGCCATGTCGTCCCCACGCACGTCCTCCTCCTCCTCCTCCACGGCCCGGCAGGCCTGCCAGGGCCGCTGGCTGGGGCAGCGCGCTGGGCCGGGCCCTGGCGGGTCCTGGCGGGTCGGCGGGCTGGCCCAGGGCTCTCAGGAGACTGGGCGACATTTCCAGTCACGTAATCACCGGGGCTCCTCTCGACCCTCCGGCTCTCCGCCCTTCGCCTCGTCCGCCATATTTCTCCGCGTCTCTCTGTCTCTCTCGCACTGCGGGACCGCTAATCCCTTCCGTCCGTTCCTCCTTTTTTTTCGGTTCCGTTTGTCGCGGTGTGTCTTTTGTACGCGGTTATACCCGGTATGGAAGCCGATCCGGTCGGATTTCGAGCTCCGGTTGGATCCCGGTCGGATTCCGGTCGGGATGGCGCCAGTGTCTTCTGGGCGCCAGGCTGACCACCATTACCCCCACACCCCGAGGACCCTGACGGACCGGACGCTGATAATGTAAAAAAAAGAAAACGCGAAAGAGAAAAAAAAAACAGAAAAAAAGGTGTTGCGATTGGATTTTGGATCGAGTGCGCGACACTGACTTTCCTCTCCCGCTTTTACAGGAGAGTGTTTGTGCTCCACTTCGCCCCTCCAGTCTCCACACGTTTCCACACCCTCCCAAATTGAAGAACAGAGCCCTGGGCACCGCCGGCACCGCCCCCCGTGTTCCCGCCTTCCTCTCTCGCCCCGGCTACGCCCGCCCGCCGACCTCCGCTCCGCAGCCTCCAGGGGCCTGGGAGGGTGGTCGCCCCGCCCCGCCCCGCCCCGCCCCGCCCCGCCACACCCTACAAGCCCCTCTCGCACCTCATCTCGGCTATTGGTATTCGACGCGCGCCCCTTAGTCACGTCTACCTTCGCCTTGCGTAGACCCGCCGCCATGTGCCCACCCCGCCCCGCCCCGCCCCGACACTTCCTACAACCCCTGCGTGATTGCCGCCCCCCTCCGAGCCCTTCCACTTCCCAGTTCCATTGTCTCTCATATCCCCTTTTCCACTATCCCTTATCCCACTTTTACTTTTTTTTCAGTACCGCTTCCTTGTACCAACCCGCTCCGCTGCTCCCCGCCGCGGCGTGGCGTCCACGGCGCTGCAGGTGCGACAAGGATGGCGATACCCCGCGTGTCGGAGCCGCGCACCCTCGCGGGGTATCGACAAGCCCGTCGGCCGGGCGGTTCCGGTACTACCGCCGTCTCTCTCGCACTCGGGGGCTGTCCGTAGGGGTGCGAGAGAGACGGAAACGGGGTCCTGGCCGCGGGCGTGGCGGTGCCTGTTTGCCCCCTTCCGGCTCGGGCCGGTCGAGGCCGAGATGGCCTTCCCTCCGCTGGGCCGCCGGCCCGCCATGTTGTCCGTCCAGGTTAACGCGTCCTACTCGCACACAACACGCCCCGCCAAATCATCTCACGGCCCTCATACATTATGTAGCAGTGCGAGTGTGGGCCTCTCTCTCCCTCTCCCCCACCACATCTATCGTTGTTCGTTGCGAATCTCGTAATTTATTCCGAGCCACACGCTCGGCTATTGGGGCGCCGAGACGTAGTACCTATCACGCCGTGACTTACTCTGCCGAGAATAGGCGGCCGGATCGGTAGCCGAGGTGCTTCAGCGGTCGCCAACGGCTCCTCGAGAGCGGGTTCGCGCCTCACCACCGGCATCTAATTTTTCTGCTTAATTTTTTTAGCGGATAATACCTTTACATTTTTTTCTTACTAAAGTACGTGAGTATGACATGGAGAAGAAGCAGGGTACTCGAAACACTGAAAGAGACTCCGAGAAAATAATGGCAAGAAAGTCCCGCCGACGACGGGGATCGAACCCGTGCCTCTCTCTCTCTCCTTCTCGAGTCTCAGCGCTGCTCGGTGTCCCAGAACGGGTCGGCGGTTCGCTCTCTTCCGGCGGATATCCCGCTTTAGCAGCCAAATTGGAAAAGGAAGGGAGGCTCGCAGTGCAGCGGTCCAGGGGGCCGAGCCGCCGAGCCTCCACCGCCTTCCAAGACAATCCGCTTACCGCCTTCCTTGATTGCGCTAATAACGTTCCGGCCGGGCAAACCGCGCCAAGCAGCGCCAGGCAGTGCCAAGCCGGGCGGAGGCACCGCCTGCTGCTTGTCACATGCTCGGGATTTATGTAATGAAATATTTCCGAAGTTAAGCAAATCTCGACGGTCGACTGCACGGGGGTGTGGCGCGGCCCCCGGAGTTCCGCGTACTCGGGTTCCCACAGGCACACCCTCTCGCTCTCTCTCTCTCTCTCTCTCTCTCTCTCTCTCTCTCCCACCCTCGCAATGTCTCACTTCACTTGTAAACGAATTACAACCCCCACGGCAACTCCAAGTCCGACCCTCGCCGCGCCGCGCCGCGGCCCGCCAGCATATTGTCCCCATCCCCACTCCTGTAACAATATTGTGGGGGAACACTTAAAGTAAATTCATTTCATCATCTTTTATTTATCCCGCTCCCTCTCGGCGTGTTTACAGTGCCTTTCCATTTAACGCGGCGGAACACATTTGATTGGCGACTGGCGCCTCGGGAGTGGCCGCGCCGCCAGAGTGTCGCCTCTGTCGCCAAGTTTTTGTCTTTCAGTCTGAAACGGTGCGCGCGATAAAAACAAAAAAATTAAAAACGGTGACGAAAATTGACGGCTGCTGTCGTTTGGCCCTTGTTGACGCGTCGTCGTGCCTGCAGACTGATTCCGAGTGAAAGACCCCGCCGCTCTGTCTCTCTCGCACCCTGGAGGCAAACCCCGCGAGTGCGAGAGAGACGCGCTCGGAACGGAATCAGTCTGCAGGCGCCAGAAAGCGCGCCATCTCCGTGCAGAACAAAACAGACGCGCGCTTCCTTCCCCCTTTTTTTTCGCGCGCTTTTTGTTATTTATTTCGACTGCAGTGGGACAAAATGTTTCCGACCTCTGGCTCCGCCTCTGCCTGGGCCTCGGCGCTGTTGGCGGCGCGGCGCAGCGGGGTGCCCAGTTAGACTCGTGCCGGGGCGAGGCTGGGCGAGGCTGTGCGAGGCCGGGCGTGCCGGCACCACGCCGTCGCAGCTAGTTTGTTGTCTCGCTCGTCCCGCCGCCGGGCCACTTTAGCTGGGAGCGTCGCGACGCCGACTCGGCCCGGCGACGCCCCACGACGCCCCGAAGGCCCCAATGCAGAAACAAGCAGTGAGAGAGCTCGGCCGATAAATCCCAAGGATGCGAAGCCAAGCCACTCACTCCCCCCCCCCTCCCCCCTGTATTGACGCTAAGGAGGGTCCCGTCCCGGCACGGCCCGGCACGGCCCGGCACGGGAAATGCCCTTACCGCCTGCCGCCTCGCTGGAATACCCACGGCCACACAGACACGACCCAAACCGCGTCATGAAAAAAACATTCGGCAATGGCCGGGACGGGGCTGGAAGGGCTATGGAGGGGCTCGAAGCGCGGAGGCGACGTTGATTTCACGGGCTCTTTTTCCTGCCTCGGCGCCTCGTCCTCCACGTCGACGGCGTCCTCGTCGACGGCGTCCTCGTCGGCGGCATCCTCGTCGGTGGCGTCCTCGTCGACGGCGTGCTCAGCGGCGGCGTTCCCGTCGTCTGCATCCCCTTCGTCGCCTCCCCCTCCCCTCCCTCCCCGCCTCCCCCTCCCCTCCCTCCCCGCCGCGATGCATCACTCATGTTGTGCGTATCGCCGCGCCGCTCGCCGCTCCCCCGGCGGCCACATTTTTCCGCCATGCCGCCCTCCGCGCTCCGCTCGCCGGGTTGGCCGCGTTGGCGGCGCGTCCAGTCCGACATGTAAATTACCAAGTAATCTGGCTGGCGATAATCACCGCGGCGATGACTCTACCGAGCGGCGGGGAGCGGCGGCCTCCATCCCCCTCCCCTCCGACGACCCCCTGCGCTCCGACCGAGGCTCCAACCCGTGCCGCCACCGAACTCGCCAATATAATGAATGTGTTATCTCACCCCGTGACGCCGAGCGACGCGGAGAGAGGACGCCGAAACAGCAGCTGTCTTGCCGAGCACGTCAGTGAAACCGTCAAAACGGCGCCCACACCGTGGCACGGGCCAGAAGACCAGTGGGGGTAGTCAAAATCCCGGGCGCGTTCTGAGCTCCAGAGTCGCTAAATGGGATTCAAACCGAACGTGTGACCCCAACAATGGATTCCTCGTTTGGAGAGCAATCCATTGGTGGGGTCACACGCTCGGTTCGAGTCCTGTTTGGCAACTCGAGAGCTCAAAACACTTCTTGAGTTTTGTCCGCCTCCAGCGGTCTTGTGGCCCACTGTGCACCCTCCCTGGGTCCCAGAGGCCCCAGGCGCGCCCAGGTACAAAGTGTATAGTGTGTCGGCTCCGCTCCGCTGGCCGGACGGGGCGACGGGGCGGCGGTGGTATTCGAACCCGCGACCGCGGTGCCGAGCGCAAAGTCAGGTCGGAAGTCGGAAGTGCGCGGCCGGACGCAGAATGCTTTCAGGCTAATAGGGTCGGCGGCAACGCGCGTGCGCGCGCGTGTCTATGTGTTGGTGTGTGCGTGTTTGTGTGTGTGAGTGTGAGTGAGTCTGAGTGTGCGCGTGCGTCCGTGTGTGCGTATTCTATTTGCTAGATGGGGGTGAATCCTGACGGCCTGCCGGCTTGCCTGACGGTCTGCCGGCCACCCTGCCGGCCTGCTGGAGGGCCTGGAGGGGCTGCATGGGGCCGACGGGGTGCGCGCCGCACCATATGGAGAGGCCTGTTTGCCGCCTCGCCAAGAAGCGGGCAAATAGTTACTGACTTGTCGGGCCGTATTTGACCTCATTAATATCGCATGGGCACTTTAATCGGTCGGAATGATGCGGCGCACACACACACTGCCACACACACACAAGTGTGGAGTGGGCGTCGGAGCATCCTGATGGGTATCCGGAGAACATATGGGGTAGTAGTACATTCGAACTACACAAACCAATTAATTGCTTAATCCATTAAGCCATAACACCACCACTCCAAACCGTCTGCTCGTGTTTATTTTTCCTGCAAAAAAAGGCCTTTTTTCTGGCGCAGTTTTTTTAAGAAGCATTTTGCAGCTTAAAACCACTCGACGGATATTCAACCAGTGCACCCCCTCCCGCTCCCGCGCCTCGTCGCGCACACACGGCGGCCGCAAACCTCGAGGCGCGTGCGCGGCGGAGCGTCGCCCTGTCCTTCTCGCACCCGCACGGGACGTCCGCGGAGTGCGAGAGAGACAGAGCGACGCGAGCAGGACTGCTCGGACTCGGCCTGCAGCGCCGCGCCGCCGCGCCGTGCAAGAGCAATTTATTTATGGGCGTGGGGGCCAGCAGCGAAATTTGGTGTAGTTTCACCGCGCCGTGCCGGGCTGGCTGGCCGGGCGGGCCGGGCGGGTCGGGCGGAGGTGAAAGCTGCGGTGTTGATTTACTGTTTGGAGGAGAAAACTGGAGCGTGCGAGTGTACACTGTAGGGACTGGGGACCTCGGGGCGGGCGGCGCGGCGCGGCGCTGTTGGTGGGAAGAGAAATAGAGGGTTGAGGCGAAAGGCAGTACAGCTTCGGACAGCGGAGGGGGAGAGAGAGAGAGAGAGAGAGAAGGAGAGGAACAGAGAGGGGGAAGGGGTAATGGACGAGGGGCCGAAATGCCGGGCGAAGGGGCTGAGTTTGCAGCCGAGGGGACCGACCAGGGGCAGGCAGGGGCAGGCAGGCGGGCAGGGCACCAGGGGTGGGGCCGGCGAGTTCCAATAGTTCCATCCCGGGCGACAATTTACAGTGCAGAGGGAGAGGAGCGGGGCTGACCTCGATATGTTTCCAGGGTCGTACATGAGGGGGGCGTCGGACCCCCGCAAACACACCGTCATTTCCAACGGCGGCGGCGAAATTCGCGTCGGCCTCGCCCCCTTTCAGATAATTGCGAACCAATGGACCACTTACAGTGTCACGCCCCGCCACGCCACGCCCTGCCACGCCCAGTGCGCGCGCTTTTCAAACGAGGGGACACCGGCAGCGCTGTGCCCGAGGCTGTGCCACTGTGTGTCTGTCTCCCTCGCGCACCCCTCCCCCCTACAGCAGGGCCCACGAGTGCGAGAGAGACAGAGACGCGGTCAGACCTCGCGGCTTCTTTTGTGACTGCACCTTGGCCGCCTCATCCAATCACGAGCCCTAATCCCGATTAATAGTTGTCAAAACACGTATAGGGAGACGGGCTCGGTGATTACGTGAGTGAGGGGGAGGGGGTACTATTTGGTGCTTTCCTCTTTTGTCCGCAAAGTCTGCCACCCTCAAAATACCAACCTACCCTTCGCTGCGGGCTGCGGCCCCCACTGCTGCCAACCCCTTCTGGGCTTTTTCTCCACTCTCTCCTTTTCTTTCGCGTCCTGATTCGATAATAGAGGGGCGGCCCTTTCCCTGTCTGTCCCTGTTTGTCTGATGAATTAGGGAAATTTGCATCAAACCCAGCAACAGGCGCGTCGGCCCACTGCAGGGGCGGGACTCGAAGCACTCGAAGCACGCCTTGAAGGACACCGCGTGGCAGGCCTGGACGCCCGCCGACCTGGCCCCGCCGCGGGGTGCGCCAGGGCTCTGCCTGCCTCTGAGTCCCCGGCATCAAAGGCCCTATCGCAGGGGGTAGCGTCGACGGGGTGCCGCGGCGCCGATACCCCCTGCCGACATTGCCGTAATTCGACATCGGTTTTCCTCGTCCGGGACCCCAGAGCAGTGCACCCATGCAGACTGCTTCCGAGAGTCGTATTCGTCGCGCTGCCTTCCTCGCACTCATGGAGCGTCCCGTATGGGTGCGAGAGAGGCAGAGCGACGAAAACGACTCTCAGAATCGGTCTGCTGCGCGCGGGCGGGACGAGGCAGACAGAGCCAAAGTGGCGCAGAGGGACGGGGACGCCCATGCAGTGTAGCGTCCGCCGGGCCGGCCGAGTCCGCACTGTCCGCACCTCGTCCGATCGAGGGGTGACTTGTAATCGCCTAATAGCAAAACCAAAGCAAAACACAGCCGCGGTGATTCCTATCCTATCACGGCGACATCTGCCGGCGCCTCCCCCTCCCCCCTCCCCCGCTCCGCGCCGGTCCCCTTCATCTCGCCGTATAATGCACAGAGTAATACGCTGCTGCTTAGCGCGCATGTCTGTCCGTCCGTCTGTCTCACAACCTTTTTCATTTCGGGGAAAGACCTATCATTTGCTCCGACAGAGGAGCCGCCCTCATCTCCCGCCGGGGCGGGGCGGGGCGATGCGGGGCGGGGCGGGGCGGGGTGGGGCGGGGCGGGGGGCGGTCCGCTGTCTAGGGGGCGTACTCTCATTTGCTTGCCGAGAGAGCCAAACATTTTCACGCATCGCGGCCCAGCGGAGCGCGGAGCTGAAGGCCGGGCTGGGCTCCCTGGGCCGGGCTGGGCCGGGCCGGCTTGGGCCTATCCGACGCCGAGCAGCTTAATGTTAAAACATGGCTAGAGCCGCCGCCCGCGCGCCAGGCCCGCCGAGGGGGAAGGATTTCAAAAACAAGGACGCCAAAGGCACCGCGTGACGAGGAGAGAGACAGAGAGAGACAGAGAGAGAGAGAGCTGCATTCCGCTAATAGCCGTGCCGTGTCGCGAGCGTGCGTCCGCCCCGTCCGCACGGCCCGACGCGTGCCGCGTGCCGGCCGTCGCGTCCGATTGGTTACGACACGACTTCCTCGTGCTTCCGCAGCGTCCACCAGTGTCCACGCGGCGATCTCTCTCTCTCTCTCTCTCTCTCTCTCTCTCTCTCTCTCTCTCTCTCTCTCTCTCTCTCTCTCTCTCTCTCTCTCTCTCTCTCTCCCTCTCTCTCTCTCTCTTAACGACGGGAACGGCGGATACTGATTGACGTGAAGGCGGAAACAAACCCCCATTTTGGCAAAAAATAAAAATAAAAAATTTTAAAAATAAAAAACAAAGAGTGCTTTGATTTGTGACCGAAGCACTTGGTTGTGGCGTCGCTGCGATCGTCGGCGTGCGGAGGGGCGGTGTGAATGACTAATGCACTGGCCGCGCCGTCGGGGACCGCGTCACCACCGTCGCTCTGTCTCGCTCGCTCCGCTGCGCAACGCCCCACGGGTGCGAGAGGGACAGAGCGCCGTCGCCACGCCGTTGCGCTCGCCGTATCGGCTCGGCGGTGACCCTGTCTGCCTTCACGGTCTAGGGGCCGCACCCCCGCGCAACCCCATGGCCGCGCCGCGCGCCCCGCGCGCCCCGCCATCAAATAACCCTTGGCCTCGGCATATTCGCCTTCTTTCTTGGCCGTGACGACCCCTCGCACACACACGCGCGTGCACACACTCATATACATACACACACGCACACACACACACGAGCGCGCGCACGGACACACGCGCCTCCCACAGGGTTCCGGGCAGCCGCCCCAAAGAACAACTATAAAATTCTTCGCTAGACCGCTCCCCTCGCCCCACGGCGCCCCGGCCGCCCCACCACGGCACGCCACTTCTTGGAGCTGGTGCGCGCGGGGCCGCTGTGCTGCAGACTGACTCCGAGAGTCGTCGCTCTGTCCCTCTCGCACCCACAGGGAACGTCCCACGAGTGCGAGAGAGACAGAGCGACGAGAACGACTCTCAGTGTGCTGCCGCCGCTGCTGCAGGGGCGTCGTCGCGGTCCTAGCGGGGCCGAGCCCGAGGCCGCGCACGGCCGGGCGTCCTCCACGTACATTACACACATCGCCCTTTTCCGTCAACAACTTTTCTCTCTTTTATTTCTTTGGCCGCCCTCGGCTCGTATCTCCGTCCCACTCCCGTTCCCGCCCGCTCTCCCATTTTTCCTCCCTCTCTCTCTCCCTCTCTCTTTCCTTTTTTTGCAGCCCGGTCTCTGCTTGTTTGACTTGGGGACGCGCCGTTTGGCTTGAAACAAAATTCGCCCCGAATAATTTGAGAACGCCTCGCCTCGCGAAACCTTATATTTTGCGGCATTTGCTGTTTGCTCGCGCGAAGGCCATGAAGGCCGTGGAGGCTGACGTCGCTCTGTGCTGCCACACTGCCGGACAGCCTCATCGCAGCGTGAGTCACAGACCACTGTAAAATTCCGTGGGCAATAACTGTGGCAATATGGAATGCGTAAGAATCCCGCTGTATTTGCGGCGAGAACGACTCTCAGTGTGCTGGCGGGGCGCTGCACGGGAGTGCGACGGCACGAAATGAGCGAAAGGGAGCGCTTGCTGGCGTTGCGCGTTTTGCCAGGCGGGGCCGAAGGGAGAGGAGACGGGGCGGCAAAGCATCAGGTATCATCTGGAACCATGCTGGAACAGCCCGGCCCGCTTTGATGGAGTCCTCATGTTTCGCGAAGAGTGAAGAGTTGGCCCGCAACCAGCCGGGGAGCTTTCGTCCTTACTTCCGGCGACAACCCCCTCGGAACGCCCCGCCCCGCCCCGCCCCGCCCCGCCCCGCCCCGCCCCGCCGGAGCGCCACCCCCGCCGCCAAGCCGTCCATGCGGAACAGGGCAGCCAGTGGAAGTTGCAGTGGCGGCGGCGCGGCGTGGCTGCGTGGCGGCAGCACCCCATGACGCGACGCAACGCCCAAAAGGTCAAACGGACAGGCGGTGCAGGCTGCGGGGGAAGAACACGGGTGTCAATTGCTGATGTTGTTGCTGCTGATGATGTTGTTTGTTGTTGTTTTTCTCTCGCCCACTGCTTCCAGGAGGCTTCCATGCTTCCATCGGCATGCCCGCTTGGTGGCGGCGGCGCGCCCCAACAGATTGTCTTGCTCCAGCTTCCTTTCCAGCGACGGCGGCACGGCGGCCCATTCCGGGCGAACATTACCCGATCCGCAGCCGCCAGCCGCCAGGCGCATGCACGCCGAAAATGCATTCAACAGGATTAAAAAAATGGAATGACCCAATAAAGAGCGGTCCGACGCGTATCGGGCGCGCGGATCAGCAAAGGAGGCGCCTTGCGACGCCCCGTGCATGGGGACCGCCGCCAAACCGCTTAGCTACGCCTAGCCCGGCCGGTGGAGCAGCAGACTGAGAGTCGTTTTCGTCGCTCTGTCTCTCAAAACGCGTCGTGAGTTTTGGCCGCCTGCGCCGGTCTTCTGGCCCACTGTGCGACGCCAATTAACGGCGCTGCCTTTTTCGCGGCTTGTTCCCGGCATGCCGATAGCATCGCTCGTTGTTACAGTGCCGTCGCTGCCGCTTGCGCTGCCAGGATAAAAATCGGGCCGCCCTACGTTAATTTGCTTCTTGTTTGTGCGGTTCTTTTTTTCATTGATTTTTTTTTTCGTTTCTCTTTTTGTGCGGAAGCGGTCCAACTCGGTCGGGGTCTTGTTCATCGAGGAACGGTCCCCGCCTTACTGCTGAGGTGGTCGGGGGCGAGGCGGCGAGGCGGCGGGGATCCGGGGCGGGCAGGGCAGGTCGGCAGGCGGCCTGAGTCTGGACTGGCTGCGCCTGGGCAGGCAGGCGGGCAGGCGGGCGGGCAGGCTGCGCTCTGCGCCACCATTTAGATAAGGCGCCGGTCTCGGGGGAGTCATAGGTTAGCGCGAGCCGACGTGTCGGGGCGGCGGGGCGGGGCGGTGGGGAGCAGGCCGGGGGTGCCGCAGTCTGGATCGCTAAGTAGGTGCTAAAGCAAGCCCCGGCACGGCGGCACGGAGGCACGGCGGCACGGTCAGGGTAATCCATGGACGCCATCAGGAACAGGCGTCTCGCTACACTGTTTTTTATCGCCGGGTCAAAGGGACGCGTGTAACGTGTAAAGCCCTTAGGGCCGCGCCGGCACACTGCTCACCGAACGGTCGTCGCCCCGCCTCTCTCGCACTCACGGGGCCGGGCGTTCCGAAGGGGCGGGGCGGGGCGGGGCGGCGGGGCACAACTTTGCTTGTTACTTGACGCCGTCCTCCGTTAGTGCGCGCCCCTTACAAGCAGACGACGCGCGGCCCTCAAGCGCACCGCCACGGGGTGGCGACGCGGCAACTCGCGCGGATGCGCCGGAGCGACGTACGCCGGCGGCGCCACTTCCTCGTCGGGGAGGTCGCCGCACCGCGGGCGTCAGGGTGCCGTCGGTCCACGCCGCGGATACCCGGCGTACCCTTCGGTCATTCACTGATTGGCGGCGTCCTCTCGGCGGGTTCGTTATACCGCCGCCGCCAGGACCGCCACGACCGCCAGGACCGCCACCACGACGCGGACGCGGCGGTGCGGTGCTTTCCTCAAGACGACGACGGCGCCTCACGCGCGCTGAGCACGGCGCCAACGGCGACGCAACTCCGCCGCGGCCGCCGGCCGGTTACCCGGTTGTTCCGGGTGTCTCGTTACCGCCGAGCAGGGCGTGCTGGCGCTCGGCTTTCTTGTCGGGGGGCGGGTTGCGGGGACGCCGCCGCGGCGCCGCGAAGCGCGACTCGACTTGCCGTAATCCGCTCTCATGACCTCTGTCGCATCCGCGCATCCGCCCCGGCGGGCCTCCTTGCGGGCCTCCTTGCGGGCCTCGGCGCCGCCCGTGTCTCCTTAACGATACAAGCGTCGCCGCCTCTCGCGCGGGAAGGCCCGGGCCCGGCCGGGATGACGCAAATCCCAATTCGGATGCACAGTCGCCGCAAGCGCTTGTACCGCTTGCCGAACACAGCTCCAAATCAGCCCGCCGCTTTCCAGTGCCCTCGCTGCACCTGCCCGTCGACGCGTCCTCCAGGCCATGCATCGTGTGCTGGATGAGGCGGCCCCGTCCCCACGCGAGGCCGCGGCCCGCGAGTCCTCCTGCGATGCCCATTACATTTGTCACACTCTTTTTTGCCCGTTTCCCATTCCGGGAGGTGTGGGAGGATGATGAATCGCGGGCGCGGTCGGCCCGCTGGCCTCGGCCGCCGACTCATCGCTTTAAGCAAATTGCGCGCGGCCGGCGGCACTCGGCCTCGGACACGGACTTTCCACCGCTTATCGTTCTGTCACCCTTTCCTGAACCTTCACCGACTTTAAACCCGCCGATTTCTTCTCGTTAATTTGTATGAAATCGCTCCGGCCTTGTCCACACACTGCCCCCTTTCCTCCTACCCCTTCTCTTTCTCTGTCTGTCTCTCTCTCTCTCACTCACTCTGTCTCTCTCTGTCTCCCTCTTTCCCTGCCGGTGGCATCGGTGAATCGGAGCGCGACCACGCAACAGTGAGTTACACTACCGACCGCGATAAATCTGCCGCATTCGCTTCCCCGGATAGCGAATAAAAAACAACAACAGAAAAACACAGAACGTAACCATTTTGCACCCCTTTTATTTTCTCTGCGGGGTAAATAAGTGAGTGCGAGACAAGTTTATTACTGCCGCTCGGTTATTTTTTTGTTTTCGTTTTTTGTTTTAAATCAGGGGCGCCACCCCGCGCCCGGAAATGGACTGTAGCGAGTGTGGGAGTCCATATTCATTTCTCATATCCTTCCTTCCTACCCAGCTGTGTGTTTGTGTGTGCATGTGTGTGAGCTCGCCGTGAGTGCGTGTGTGCGCGTGTGAGTGTGAGTGAGGTGAGAGTGAGTGTGGGTGTGTCTAGGTGTCAATGTTTTCCTCGTCGGACGTGAGAGAGGATGATGATGCTTCCCAAGCCGATCGGAGTTGGAGCGCCTGCAGAGTCCGGCGTAGGCCCTCCCGCCCAACAGGCGTGCCCCACGACGGCCTACCCGCCGGGCGCGCCGCCAAACCGCACCCGGCGCTAAGAACTGCCCTTCCAGCAGACTGGTTCCGAGGGTCTCGATGCTCTGCCTCTCTCGCACCCATCTGCCTGTCAGTCTGCCTGTCAGTCTGCCTGTCAGTCTGCCTGTCAGTCTGCCTGTCAGTCTGCCTGTCAGTCTGCCTGTCAGTCTGCCTGTCAGTCTGTCTGTCTGTCTGCCTGTCAGTCAGTCCGTCCGTCCGTCAGGGCGACGTCGCCTTTGCTGAGCCAGGCTATCAGTGGCAGACTCTGTCTCGGGCCGGCGGGGCCGGCGGGGCTGGCGGGCCCGGCGCTCATTTTGCGGCCGAGAGCTCATTCCGGATAAAGAAGACGCGACCGTCCTCGTCCTCCGCCACAAGGAGCCGGCATTTGTTCCGACAAAGATATTGACTTTTTTGTGCGCGCGCGCCGCGCGGACTGGGGGAAAGGGGGTGGGGGTGGGGGAGAGGGGGGATGGCCGGGATTACTGAAATGAAGGCGAGGGCCCATCGTAGCTGCCGGCCCGTGGCCACACTGATTAAAATTTTGGAGGGTCGGCCGGGCGGCGAGGCTGGCGAGGCCGGCGAGCAGCAGGGTCACCCGCACCGCGCCGCCCCACCCTCCCTCTTTCCTGTCACCGTCCCATGGGTGGGTAGGCCGAGCGGGGCGGCCGGGGCAGGCCGGCCTCAAGATGACATGCTGGCGACAGTAATAGGGTCATTCCCCACCGCAGCGCCGCGCAGTGCTACTCCAGCATCACAGCCGCCACCACACTGAGAGTCGCTTTCGTCGCTCTGTCTCTCTCGCACTCATGGGGCGCCCCGCGGAGGTGCGAGAGGGACGGAGCGACGAAAGCGACTCTCGGAGTCAGCCTGCAGGCCGCCACCACTCCGCAGGGCTCGGCAGGGCTCGGCAGGGCGGCTCGCTTTGTCTCTGTCTCTTGGGTGTCTCCCTTCTTTCTCCTTTCTCCTCTTTTCTCTCTCTTTCTTTTTCTTTGCGCTTTCGCTTTGTTTTTGTCTCCGACTTCTGTCCATGTTTCTTCTCAAAAAGAAAATTTATGTCAATTTCTTTCCTAATGTTGCTATTTTATATTTTTATATGTTCAAATGCCTTACGTAGTATTATTTTTCCTTCGTGTTCTACTGTTTTTTGCTCTTTTTTTCATTCTTTGTTTTCAAGGTGCTCTTCCCTTCTGGTTGTGTGCTCCACCATTGACCGCCACGTGGGGCAGCTCCCTTTTCTCCCTTGTGCTTTACAAGGTGAGCGTTTCTCCATCTCCGCCTTCAGACTCCGCCAAACGCCGTGGGCGCGTTCACCGAGTCGTCTTCGTCGCTCTGTCTCTCTCGCTCCTACACGGGACGCCCCATGAGTGCGAGGGAGACAGAGCGACTCTGCCTTTCGCCCTTCGTCCTTGGTCGTCAATCCCGTTGCCTGTTGCAGCGGGCGGTGCATCCGCGCCACCGCCTTGCCACAAAAGACGCCCCAAACTGCAAACGAAACACAGTGTGGCGGCCGCGGCGGTCCGACCGCCGAAAGGGCCTAAAGGGCCTAAAGGGCCAAGTAGGGCTGTAAAGGGGTGAGAAAGAGGCGGCAGAGAGAGAAAGAGAGCGAGTGGCGAGCGAGAGAGATTGCCGCTTTTGTTTGTTACTAGCGAGGACATTGATTCAGCCATTGCAACGCCCCCATTGGCCAGCGGGTAGCCGGTCTGCCCCGCCGCGCCGCGCCACGCCACGCTGGAGGTGGGGGTGGGTGGCGGTGGGTGGGCGCGCAGCCCCGCCTCGCCCCGCCACGCCCCGCCACGCCCCGCCACGCCGACGGGGTGGGGCCCACCAGCGGCCCGCCGAGGCCCGCCAAACCACACGGCACAGTGCGAGCTGGCCACCCCTCGGCCTGTCCGCGCGTACACGCGCACTCACACACGGACACTCTCACACACACTGGCACACATGCGCTGGCTGGGCTGGAATTCCATTCCTGGCCACACACATACACACAAGCACACACTAACCCGTTACAGACGGGCGCCAGACAAACCCTGCAGCAGCAGTGCATTCCAGAGGTGAAGTATTCCCGCTGTACTTCCACGCACCAACCCGTGTTTGTACACGCCATTCATTCACGACGGCACGCTGCGAATCCTGCGAATGTCGTTTCTGGATTTTGGCTTTTATTTACTGCCTTTGCGCTCCCTTTCGTCGGCTGCAGTGCGTTACAACCAGCCTTGGTGAGTGAAGTTCCTTGTTTTAAAAATGCTGTGGACTTACTGCCTGCTGCCCGTCGCTCATTGCGATTCCGTCCTGTGCAATCGACGAACTCGATCGAGAACTCGATCGAGAGCTCGATGAATGGCCCTGCATTTCGCCTCTCCCGACGTCGTGACGTCGCCGACACACCGGTCGAGTTGAATCGTTCCCGCCTTCCCGCCGGCCGGAGTATCGCCGCTTCTGAACGAAACGTTTCTCATACCGCTTCGCAGATACCCCACGCGAGGAGGGCCCACCCGCGCTGCGATACCCCGTGCTGTCGTGTCACCGCGCGGCCGGAGTATCTCCGCTCGCGTGCGGCGCTGGCGGCGCTACCCCGTGCGGCGCGCGCAGGTGGCCACTCTAGCTCCGCGGCGATACCCCGCGCCGCACGGTGTATCGCCGCGACGCTAGGGTGGCCATCCACCAGCGCGCGCCGCTGGGCGACGACGGCGTCGTTATTGAAGGTGATAATTGCCGATGATGCGTCGCGTCGCCGCGTCGCCACTGCAGTGGCCAGGGCGTCGCGGCGTCGCGTCGTCCTCGTTGACCTTCTGCCGGCCAATGAGGCGCCCGGCCGCCACGGCCGCCACGGCCGCCACGGCCGCCAAAGCCATTACTCATCTTCGCCTCCAAGTTACGGCCCGCCGCCGGCCCGCCAGTGTTGCCGCACAGGAGTCCGGCCCCGCGGCCCCAGTGGCCGAGCGCGGCCGCCGTCGCCGTGTGCTCGCCTTTTTCCGGGATTTGATTAGGACCGCCTCGCTCTGTCTCTCTCTCCCTCTCTCTGGGTGCGGGAGGAACAGAGCGAACGTGGGCCGTAGGAAACGCATTGCTGAGCGGCTGCGCGCGTTATTGGGTCAGATCGGAGGAGGACCATCGGAACGCGACCCAGGTCGTCGGTCTTGCAGCGATAGAGGGAGCGAGTGAGAGGGAGAGAGGGAGGGAGAGGGAGAGAGAGAGAGAGAGAGGGAGAGAGCACCGCGAGCATCCGAGGGTCGCCTCGCTCGCTTATCTCTCGGCGGGGCTTGCTACGCGGTGCTACGCGGTGCTACGCGTATCAAGTTCAGGAGATAGCGGCAATGAATCATAATCCAGCGGTGGGTGGCGGGC
This sequence comes from Thrips palmi, assembly GCF_012932325.1. Classification (NCBI taxonomy): domain Eukaryota; kingdom Metazoa; phylum Arthropoda; class Insecta; order Thysanoptera; family Thripidae; genus Thrips; species Thrips palmi. The sequence continues at coordinate 2,703,085 of NW_023144622.1, forward strand.
TGGCTGTGGCTGGGGTGGAGCAGGAGCTAGAGCGGCACCAGATGGGGTGGCTACGGCACTGCCACGGCACTGCCGCGGCCGAGGTGGCGGTGACGATGCTAATTCACGCGAAACAAGACCGCAGCCGCTAAGCGGAGGGCCAATCAGCGGAACCCAATACGAACTGCAGACTGATTCCGAGAGTCGTTTTCGTCGCTCTGTCTCCCTCGCACTCATGGGACGTCCCGGAAAGGTGCGAGAGAGACAGAGCGACGAAAACGACTCACTTTCAAACTCCTCAGTGAGTAGTGAAATCGCTTTTTGGCGGCAGTTTCGCCCCGTCCCCGTCGGAGACGCGAGAAGCAAGAAGCCGCGGGACAAAAAATGATGGGAACTTGGTTTCCCCTCGTGTGCAAATCCCCACCGCGCGTGCCTAGAGACCCTGCTGCTGGTGCTGCCCCTCCCCCGCGAGTGCGAGGGAGACAGAGAGATACAAGCCGGAGCCACCAAGCCACCCGCCGACCGTCGCAATATCCCGGACGGCGGCCGCCGAGTCCGAACATGGGTCCCGTCGCTCTGTCTCTCTCGCACACGAGCGGGGTGCCCCGCGAGTGCGAGAGAGACGGAGCGACGCGGTCGCAGTCAGCCCGCTGCAGTAATAAAAGATTGGATTGGGACGATTGAATTCGGGGCTGTCACTTCTCAAAGGCGGCGGATGGCCGGCGGGGCGGCGCGGCGTGGCGGTCCTCTTGGCCCTCTTCGCGGACTCGCTGCGGGTAGGGCAAGGCAGTCAGCCGCCTCGGTAATATTGATTTATATCGCGTCGCCTGTCTCTCTCACACCCCCGCGGCTCCGCGGCACGGCCCGTGAGTGCGAGGGAGACAGGCGACGCCTTCGGCCCGCTGCCCTTCGCTCTGCTGGTGCTCCAGTAGTGGGTGCTCGACAAGGGCGTTGCGCCTCGCGGAGTGCCGGACACCCCTTTATGAGCTGGTTTGTGGCCTGGAAGGCCTGGCAGGCCTGGAGGGCCCGGCCGCCACAGCGCGTGCCAAATACTCATCTTTCTATACCGATGAATTATTTATCGTGTTCTCCTCTTTTTCATTTCTCGCGAGTGGGTATTGAGCCGCGCGCGTCGTGCTCGGGGGATCTACTGCACTGTAGAGAAAGAGAGACGAGTTCACCGCACGGCCACGCCCTGCTATGGACTGAGAGAGAAGTAACGGCTCCGGGCAACATGTTTCATCCCATGTGTACGACGTTGGACGGTTTCCGTAAAAGCAAGTAGATTAGTGTCGGACTTATTTATTTATGAACTTTTTTGTCCATGTAGTTTATTTAATTATTTTTCAGGGCGATTATCCTGGCATGGGCTAAGCCGTTTACCGTTCAAATTGTGCATTTGGATGTGCACTCGAAACGGATCCAGGCGGACCCCTTCGCCGCCGGGGGTCGTGCGTGCTGCCTGCCGGCCTGCATGGTGTTGTGGAGAGCGGGTCACGCGCGCTCCGAGCGCATAGCAGCACCACCACACGGAGGACGCGGACGCGGGCGTGGCCGAGCAGCCCGGCCGACCACCAACACGTAAATAGAAATGCAACCGCGCTCGCGCCGGGCAGGCAGGGCAGGCGGGGCAGGCGGGGCGAGGCAGTGCACCGCCGCGACAGGCCGCACCACGGGGGGCACGGCCTGCTCCAGGTGGACGGGGAGGTGCGTTCGTATCCTTTGTGCGCACGCCTCTGTGTGTGTGTGTGTGTGTGTGTGTGTGTGTGTGTGTGTGTGTGTGTGTGTGTGTGTGTGTGTGTGTTTACTGTGCGCATAGGCACGGCAATCACGCAGTCAGGCAGGCAGTCCAGCGTCAGGGTCATACGCGCGAGTACATATACGAGGTGCCGCGGTGCAAGTGTCCACCTGCCGTGGCGCGCCGCGCCGTTCCGAAGGACCGCCCCGTCTCTCTCGCACCCCCATACGGGCCCCACGGGACGCCCCGTGAGTGCGACAGAGACAGAGCGGCGAACCGCTGCTTCGGAGTGGCTGCAGCCTGCAGGCCGCGTTGTGCAACGAGGATGCCGCACGACGCATGCCTTGCAGTGCAGGCACTGCGGCGGCCCCGCGGAGTGCACGCAGATAAATAACGGTGACGTCACGTCCAGGCAACGTGCCGACGGACGCTTTTAATAAGGATGGAGGCGGTTCAGGGATGGAAGGGGTGCGGAGACGCGCCGCCGCCGACTTTGACGATCCGAGAGTGAAAATCAGTTGACTGGCGTGGTCACCATGTCACCGACGACGGCGTGGTCCGCGGCGGACGGACGATGGCGGAGTCATCCCCTGATTCACCATCTCCGAGCCTCGCGAACAATACCCGGCGACGGCGTCGTCAGCGTTTCCGCGTCGTCGGGCCTGTCGGCCTGTCGGGCCGGTGCTGCACCTGGACTGGATGTTTATTTTGGCGTCACGTCAAAGCTTGTCGGTGTGGCGTCACCCCCAAAACTGGGCGGCGCAGCGCGGCCCGGCCCGGGCCTTGTAGACCACGGCGGCCGACGTGCCGATAGCCAGCAGGAGGTGGTTGCTGAGCTGCGACAGCGTGTTGAAGCGCGCCGCGGACAGCGCGCACCACAAGAAGGCCCCCGACATGGCGTACATGGCGAGCCACACCACCTAGACACGGACACCGAGCGTTGGCGGTCGAGGTTTTTACCTGTTTCCAGGTTTGGCAAAACAAAGCCGGCGTACCCAGTCCGACTCTATCAGGCTGCAGACGGACTCCAGAAGCCACTGCAGATCAAGATAAGAGCCGCCAACCACAGTCATCTGCAAAGAGAAAACCATTTTCCTTTCATACAAATATTTTTGTCGCACGTCATGCGGCTCTTACAAGATCTAATCTAATTTTATTCCGGAAGGGAGTTTTTGGTAAATGTTTACAACAGTGACTCTAACCAGTATCATGTCCAAATATACTTTTTTTGTGCCCCCAGTGTGTCGCAGCAGCCCAGACCCGCATGCAACCCAACTTTTTCCACGGCTATCTCCGCAGTCCTTCCTTCCCCCGTTTGGCGTGGACCGCCTTCCAAAGAGGAGTCTTGGTGCAAACGCGGACAGAGCCAAATGGCTGCCAAAACAGCGCGACTCCAAATATTTGACAAAGCGCGCCTACGTTGGAGGGGCCGGGGCAGACACTGGCAGGCAGGCCGGGGTGGTGGAGGGTCCGGCCGGGATTAAGACGCGGAGACGTCACCTCCACGGTCCACCGCCTTTAATAAATTGCCCGTTTTATTTCTTTCCTTTCCACCTCACTTGCTCCTCAAACAAAAGCGGGCAGCCCGCTCCCGTCTCGAAAGTTTTTATTTTCGCCCGCTGCTGATTATTCCCGCACACAGTTCTCCTTTTTTCGTTTTTTTTTTTTTGCGTGGTGACAGTGGGCGTCATTGTGCACGTGCGGCGTAATCTTCCTCGCGATCTAGGAATGCGGCGCTGCGGGAATCCTGGTCGGCAGGCCTAACCTAACCTCAAACCAAAACGGCGCCAAAACCCGAAATTTCGGCTGCTGTCCATGGGGCTGTGACGCACGTGTGCCCAGCGTCCGATTCACACGCGCTTTTTATGAATGACACGACTGTCGAATCAACCGGACAGTCAGACAGGCAGGCAGGCAGACAGACAGACAGACAGACAGCAAACAGTCGTCTCTCGCTCATATACACAGCCAGCACACGGCCAGCATTCGTGCTAGCGCTGCTTGCGCTGCTTGCAGGCGTAAGCCGAGCCGGAGCACTTCCTTCAGAGAACCCAGTACGCCAACTTCGCTACTGCGGGAAAAAATGTTTGAACCTCTAAAAATACACCTCCTCCCCCGCGTCCAGTGGTCGGTTTGGTATCTGGCCTTGGCGGCCGGCTCGTGTTTCACGTTCCACGCAGTGTTTTGTTTTGGCGTACCGCCTCGCAGGCTGCCGGCAGGCCCTCGTACAGCGTGCGCTCCACCGCCCTGAAGATACAGCTGTGGCTGATCTCGAAGATGAACAGGCTGATGAAGAACTGCGGGAACAGAAAGGGATTCGTTACTGCCGTTTTGCCGCGTTTTGTCCAGGAATCTGAGCGAGGCCGCGTCGCTGTGCGGGTGTTTACATGCGGGCTTGCTTACGGCGCACATCCGGTGGAGCGACGCCATAGCCATGGCTATGGCGACGCCGCGTCGCCCTCGGCAAGGGCAAGTTGGTAGCATTGCGCAGCGAGATAGAGTCCAAGTGTCCAGCAAGACTGAAGGTCTTCCATTTGACTACTTTGGGCCGCCATACTGGCACAGGGCGCGCACCTTGTACACGAGGAACAGGCTCTGCGGCGGCCGTCGCCACATCCTGCGCGGGAACATCCTCATCCTCATGGACACGGCCAGGATGCCGAGGTTGAAGAGGCCGGCGGCGGCCTCGGGCGGCACGGGGCGCGGCACCAGCTGGGACCGGCACAGCGGCAGGCAGCCGCGGCACGCGCCGAACGGCAGCCATTCGCCCAGGTAGCTCAGGAAGAAGGCCAAGTACACGGGCAGCAGCACGGGATCTGCGCGACGGTCAACATAGCCGAGCGGCTAGAGAGCCAGCTGCCCGGCCACGGGGCCCGGGTTCGAGACCCGCCCGCCGCCGCCGTTTTCGTCGTGGTCGTCGCGGCCATACGGGAGGTTTGATGGGCTGGGAATGTCTAAAGGCGGAAAGGATGAAGCATGGGCTGCTGCAGGCTGATTCACAGCGGCTTGTCTCTCTCGCACTCTTACGAGACGCGAGTGCGGGAGAGAAACCACCCTATCGGAATCAGTCTGCTGCATGGCGGCGGCAAATGATATAACGGCCGTAAGAATACTGAGAGGAAGCTGTTTGCTCAGCCCAGCCTAGATATTAGGTCATCCAGCCTCCATGAGCGGCGCGGTGTCCCACTGTTCCACTACACTGTGAGCCTCTAGCCGTGGACCGTGACTGGCCGCCGACCCGCTGGGACACGCTCCCAAACTGTCAGGTGTCAGGTGTGTTGTTGTTTTTCCCGACCATTTTCTGTCGTAACCACGTCTTGCTGTTGTTTTTGCTTTCCTTATTTGCACCCCCTTACAAGTGTTTGCTGCGGAATAAGGGCTCGCCAAACAACTCAGCGAAGTTTCACCCGCCCCCTTTCGCGGAAACCCCCTCTTCCGATTCTCTTTTTATTCCACGCGGAATGAATGGGTTCCTTTTTGTTTCTCGAGGAGATTGGCAAACTAGCCCCCCAAAACGCACAGCCTGCCGCGCCGCGGGGGAGGCTTTCACCTCCTCGTCCTCTCACTCACCGTGGCGGCGGCCGTTCGTCGAACTGCGGGCCGAGGAGTGTGCATCGGGCGGGGCGGGGCGGGGCTAGACAAACACAGCCACACCGGTGGCGTTCGTGCCCCAGCCGTGAGACCGGCGAGATATCTCGGTGGTGTTTGTGTGTGTGTGTGTGTGCATCACGGCATCGATGCGCGGCCTGTCTCTTTCTCTCTCACGGCGCAGTCTGCAACACAAGACACGTGTCAGTCAACAGACGCATAGGTCACCGCCCCCTCGCGAGGTGTCAATCGGAGCGGCAGTGCGATTGTCAATGCATCGGGGTGCAGTATTTCCAAGACGTCTGGCGAGGCTAATGGCGTTCTAGGGAGGCTGACGGAGAGCGCGCGTTCCTCATCAGAGGTTACAGTGTGCGACATGCCTCGAGATGCTTTCCGTTTAGTTCGGTTTCACGGACGCCGGTCCTTGGGGCCCTGCCCCGCCCTGCTCGGTCCTTGTGGCCGGAAAGCGTGTGGAATCCTGCCGGGAAGCCCCCGAGAAATTCCTTTGAGCCGTGTTTGCTTTGGTACCGAATCATCACCACGGCCCTCCCGCCATTGTCCGGCTACCGAGGCATGCCTACCGGCCCTGTAGGCTGATTCCGAGAGTCGTTTTCGTCGCTCTGTCTCTCTCGCACTTATGCGGAACGCCCCGTAGTGCGAGGGAGACAGAGCGACGAAAACGACTCTCGGTGTGCCGGCCGGCACCCACGAAGGGCTTTTCTGTTGAGTCACAGGCGCGCGCTTCCACGACACCGCTTGACCATCAATTTCAATGCCAGTGTCAGCGCGCTGCAGCGGCCCCAATTTAGTTTGTATTTCCAAGTGGCCCAAGTCAATCGCCGCTCTGATTGGTCCAGACTTAATTACCCCAGCCCTCGTAATAATGCGCGGTCGAGGTTTGAGCGCCTCATTGTTGACAGAGCACTACAAGAAGGCCGTGAATCCCGCGCCTCGGCCTAAAACGCTGGCAAAGGTAAACAAGGGGTGTACTCACTTGTTCTGCCGGAGCGGCGCCGGCGGCACACTGCCGAAGCCGAACCGGGCGGCCACTGCGCAAAACGGTAGGCAAGAATACCAACAAGTACTGTGTCGACAAGTGCTTTCGTCCATCCTACAGCAACCAGGTTAGAACTAACGACAGACCTCACTTTTCGGAGCAGAGGTGTGTGTGTGTGTGTGGGGGGGGTGTCCTCTGCAGACGGTGCGCCAGTTAACCCTATTTGAACAACAATTACCCAACGAAATTTTGCCTACAATTATGATGCACGACTAGTTTGAGCGCATAATTTATGGAGATGTCTGTAATGATCCTCTGCAGCAGACTGATTCCGAGAGTCGTTTTCGTCGCTCCGTCTCTCTCGCCCTCACGGGGCGCCCCGTACAGGTGCGAGAGAGACGGAGCGACGACAACGACTCTCGGGTGAGGTTGCCTGTCCGTCATTAGCGAGCGGGCCTTACAGGTGGCGACCGTCTCTCTCGCTCCCTGTACGGCGCGCCCCGTGAGTGCGAGAGAGACGGGCCGAACAATGCCGGCATCGGGCGGGAAGAAAAGGAACGCGGTCGGGCGAGCGCGGCGAGCGTAGCCGGAGGGGGTTTGGACGCCGAGTTTGCCGTCGCCGCCGCAAGTCATCACGTAAGTCACCGAGCACACATCGCATATGAGAGGCATTTCCGGAAAGAGGCTGCGAGTCGCCCGCCGCCGGCAGCCGATTTCAGGACGGAGACGACGACGAGCCGCGACCCGCGGTGAGGTTAGGTTCGGCCAGGCCGCACAGTGGGCCAGACCGGTGGAGGCGGCCAAAACTCTAGGCGCGTTTTGAGCTCCAGAGTCGCTAAATGGGACTCGAACCGAACGTGTGACCCCACCAATGGATTCCTCGTTCGAAGAGCAATCCATTGGTGGGGTCGCACGTTCGGTTCGAGTCCCATTTAGCCACTCTGGAGCTCAAAACGCGTCTAGAGTTTTGGCCGCCTCCACCGATCTGGCACACTGTGGGTCGTCGCCGCGGTGTTCCGCGTACTGCGGGCAACGGGGTGACAGACGCGGTCCGCAACTGGGTCGCGGCGACGAACACGACGAACGCGACGTTACCCAACCGTACAATTAATGTGCCCTTCCTGGGCGCCTCGTAGCGGGAACCACTCGCTGACCCTTGTTGTTGTGGTTGCGTCGTGGCTGCACTGGAAAAACGGCTAGCGCCGTCCTGGCGACGCCGCGACGCGCGTTCCTAATCTGTCCTGGAATGTCCTCAGGGCCCGCGTCCTACCCGGTCCTACGTGACTGCGTGACCCCCGCGGGCCCCGCGGGTCAAGCCGGTCCTTGTTCCTGCTCCAACGGCGCCGAGTGGCGGACTGCCAGACACACAGACAGACAGACAGACGGACGGACAGACAGACAGACAGACAGACAGACAGACAGACAGACGGACAGACAGACGGACGGACAGACAGACCAGCTGCATATGCTGTGGATGCTGCGCGCGCGCCAATGCATTGCCATCTTCAAAAGCTCATCAAGGAGCGGCGCGGCAAGGGCAACGGCCGGGGGATTGAACCCGGGACGACGCAGGGCGTTGCGCTCTTCGACGTGTCGAAGCACGCCGCCGTCAACGGGTGCCGCTGTTCGCCAGGGGTAGGTCGGGTCGGCCTAGCTGTACATACACGCGTGGGCGTTAACGAGTGCACGCACAGTGCGAACGAGCGAGGGCAGTGTGTCAGGTAGCGCCTAGTGCACTGGCCTGTTGGGAAGCCTCCCAGAGGGCCGAAACGTGAAAGTAGGGCCGAGCGCGCCTAAAGGGACAAACGGCCGAAGGGCCAAACACGGCCAAACCTCCGTGTTCCACCGAGTGTTCCACCCCCAAAACTTCCCTGCCCATCAGACTCGTTCCGGAAGTCCTTTCCGTCGCTCTGTCTCTCTCACACCCATAAGGGACGGCCGATGGTGTACCTTCGAACTCGAAGGCCCTGAGCAGGCCGCTGGGGTCCCTCCAGACGTAGGCGGCCTGACGGTCACGGTCCAGCGCCAGATCGCGGTCCCCCGTCATCGCCGACCTGGGCGGCCTGGCCGCGGTGCCCTACGGTGCCCCGGACTCTGGAGGCGCTGGTGGCGCGCTCCCCGGAGGACGGCGACGACGAGCGGCAGCGGGCGGCCTGGCCGGCCCGGCGGCACCAGGGAAATGGCGGCCACAATAATGATACGCTGCACAACAATGCAGGCGGTGCAGGCCGTGCAGGCCGTCAGCCTGGCGGGCGTAACTTATTTATCTGGCCTAGGAGAGGGGTATAATGAGGGGGCGGTCGGCCAGCCAGCCCCAGCCAGCAGACTGACTCCGAGAGTCGTTTTCGTCGCTCTGTCTCTGGCGCACCTACACCGGACGCCCTATGAGTGCGAGGGAGACAGAGCGACGAAAACGACTCTCGGAGTCAGTCTGCAGTCAGCGCGCTGTCTGGCCGGGACGGCGCGGAGGTGGAGGAGAAGGCCGTGGAGAAGGCCCTGGGCGCCGACTGCTCCGAGGCACAGGCCACTCGTCAGGGCGCTGTTTCAGGCGTCCACATTTGTGCATCATGCTGTTGTTGCTGTTGGGTGCTAAGGTCCGCCAGGCTCATTATCACGTCCCGCCTCACGCGCAGAGCGGCGCCGTGCTGCGAGTGATTTCACCTGTGTTTACTCGGAGTAAAGGGACCCTGAAGTGACCTATGTTCAGTCCACTCAGGGCGTGTGAACTCACCCGTATGAAAATGAAAAGTACGCTTTTAGGACGCTTTTAGGACGCAAACAGGACGCTTGACCTTGGCTCAGACTTGTTCGCTTTCAGTCTGCTTTCCAGGTGGACTAGGACGTAAACAGGACAGAATCGCCCAAAAAGCGCCCTCCGCGCGCCCTAGTCCGCGCGGGACTAGGGCGCTTTCAGTCCGCTGCGCGGGACTAAAGCGGACTAGTCCCCTGACGCATCCCCGCCAAAAGAATGCCAGCGCCGGGCCGCCGGGCCGCCCGGGCCGCCCGGGCCCCGCCCCGACCAGCTGCTGAGACACAGGCTTCAGTGGTAGTCGATCCCCGGACTGCTGCGTTGATGACTCGCCTGGCTCTTCGATGTCGAGGACGGTGACCACTGCGCTAACCTGGAACATGGGGACCGGGGCCGCAGGCGAGCCTCTTCACTGGCGCGGCGCGCTCAGCGCACAGGCAGTGCGCGCGCTCCCTTCCCTCCTCTCTGGCGGGCGCGCCTTTCAAGGTAGAGAGGTGCGGTTTTCAACGTGGTGGTTGCTTTGCATAGAACTTGGCATCTAGTATGACTGGTCACGTGTCGCATACAAATATGTACGAAATATTTCGTAGACGTAAAATTTTGTACGGTTCAAACAAAATAGAACAGATACATCCAAGGGGCAACCACTCCAGAAATCTTGTCACCTAAGCGCTAAAAATCTCTGGGAAATCTGAAATCTTGCCTTTAAAAAGACCAAAAACAAGCTAAGTTTGGGCGGAATATTGCTTAAAATCTTGCAAAATCCGACGAAATCTTTGGCCCTCAGAAATATTGTGTCCCCAAACATCCAATGTGGTTGCCCCCTCGCATTTACCACGCGTCAAGTTAAAAACAAGGAGTGGAACTAGAACCAGAAATGGGCTTGTCCTCAGCAGCCCTGCACAGTGGAAGAGATTCATAGTAGTATTGGTGTTGAACCATGTGAAAAGCGTTAAAATGTCAATCACTGAGCACTGTGTTCTTCGAGGGTAGGATAAATATACCGCCTGACCAAAATTGACACCAGTTGAAATAGGTATTATAGAAGCATTGCGATTGAGAGTAAAGGCGCTGGAAGCGCTAAGGGCAGTGACGACATTGAACATTTAACACTCGATGACTCAATCACCAACCCCTGAACACTTGCGGACTAGTGCGCTAAAGGTACGCTTGCATGAGGGACTAGGACGTGAAGAGGCCGCACAAGGGCCGGACTCCGAACGCCCTAGTCCGTGCGGGCATTAGCGCGCCCTCTTCACGCCCTAGTCCCACCTGCAAGCGTACCTTCCGCGCACTAGTCCGTCTCGAGCGTACCAAAAGCGGACTAGTACCCTCCTCGGGCGCGGACGACGGGACTCCTAGCGCCCTAGTACCCAACGGAGGGGCCTATCCGCGTACAAGTCTCGCGCGTCTTCGAGACTAAAAGCGTCCTAGGACGCATGTTTGCGCACCAAAAGCGTACGAGTCCAGCCTGCAGCGTCCTGTTTGCGTCCTAAAAGCGTCCTAAAAGCGTACTTTTCGTTTTCATACGGGCAACGCTCAGTCAACTGGACGCCTCCCTGATTCCACTCGTCGAGGTCAGGACCGCGGGCCGCGCCTGGCCGCGCCCCGCCCCGTCCGGGGCAATGCACCCCTAACGATCCTTTGGCGAGCCAGGATGGCCAGGGTGGCAGGATCCTGGAATGTATGCAGGGACATGTCAATACGCCCCACTCGACTCCGACGCCGCGCGACGCCGTGTTCGGCCGCCGAGCGAGCCGTGCCGAAGCACTGCGAAGCACGGGCCGAACGGGCCGAGCCGTGCCGAGCCGGAGCCGAGGGACCACGAGGAACGCGCTGGGTAAGCTCGGCTCGGCTCCCACGAGTCCCACGGCTCGGCTGGACTCGACGCCGCTCGGCTCGAGCGAGACGCCGGACGGCTGTTTTATAGGCGCTAGGGTTGCCCCCCGTTCGCACCTCGGGCCGCCGCGGCCGCGCCGTGCTTCGCGACGGAAGGGTTGAGCAGGTGGCAACCCTAGCGCCCGTCGGTGACGCCGGCTCCACCGCCGTCTCCTCCCCAGGTGTCTGCAACTAATCTCTGCTGTCATGGGACTACAAGTGTTCTGCTTTGGGTGGCCGAAACAGCGAAAATGATTTCAAAATAATTGAGGCATTGCAATGGCGGTCCCCACTTACCCCAGCCCTGTGTTTGCGAACCCTCACTCTCGGCCCTCCGTCGCATCCGGACCCTTTTTCGCGTGCCTGGTGGCGCCTGACTCGCCCGCAGACTCATTTCGAGAGTCGCTCTGTCTCCCTCCCACACTCCCACCTGGGCGGGACGCCCCATGAGCGCGAGAGAGACAAAGCGACGAGAGCGACTCTCGGACACAGTCTGCTGACGGGCAGGCCCCGGATCCGCCGGCGCCTCCTCGCCGACGTCCTCAATGACGTGGTCCTGGCATGCCGGCCCAGCGGCTCCAGACGTCTTCGGGATAATGACTACCGAAACCGCCTTGCTCTCTCTCGCACCCATGCCGTACGCCCCACGAGAGCGACAGAGACAGAGCGACTCTGCGGATTCGGCCTGTTGGTACCTCGCAGTACCTGGCATGGCTAATCGCTGCCTCTCGGCGTCGGCGCGCCGGGCGGCCACCCTAGCGTCGGCCGCGGCCGCGTCGCGGGCGCTGGGTGTTGTGATGGGGTGGAGGGGGGCGGTGGCGGCGGCGGCGGCGCAGACGCCGTGGACGTGAAGCTGGGCTCGGCGGTGTAGCGGGCCGGCGCATGGGTTGGGTCGGCAGCAACGAGCGGGGCGAGCGGAGCGGCGAGCTGGCTGAGCTCAGTGAGTGAGAGCGCAGTCTGGAGGGAGGGAGAACCGCGTCGCTCGATCGAGGCCCCGTCCGCGCTCCGCAGCGCTCCGCAGCGCTCCGCGCCGAGCCCGAGCAGGCCGAGTAGGCCGAGCGCCGCCACAACAACAGGGATCGTGCAGCTGCCGTGCCGCCGCCTGGACCCCATCCCAATTTAGATTCCCAGCCTCCATCATCGTCTACCTGAGCGCCAGTGTGTGTGCGTGCGGGCGTGTGTGTGCGCCAAACGGAGCGGAGGAGGAGGCTGCCCTGCAGTGCCCTGCAGTGGCGTGAGAATGACAGGAGGCAGTCGGTCGTGGACGTAGCCCCCGTGAGGAAGGTGTAGCCAACGCCAAGGTGTAGTGACGTGATAAGATAAGGCCATGCCGTGGCGGGGCGGACCGCCAGCAGTGCTGCGAGTGCCAGTGGAGTGAGTGCGTCAAGATCGTGAAAGCAGTGTGGTGGAATGCTGCTGCCGCGGTGCAGGCGCCACAACGCCCTCGTCGAGCCCGTCGTCCTGGAGTACGCGCCGTCCGCGCGGGCCGCCGCCACGGATGAATGAACAGCAAGTCGTCGCAGGAAAGTGAGGTTAGTTCCCTCGACTCCGCCCTGGCCTAGCCGAGCGCTAGCGCCGCCGCGGAACCGCGCTGCGTCTCCGCGCCCCGCGCTCGCCCGGCCTGGCCCTGGCCCCCTGGCCTTTGTCCGCGGGCCTGCGGGCCTCGGACGCCGACACGCTCCAGCGCCTGCCGCAGGCCACCGCCAGACACGCACGTCGCCCGGGTTGCCTATCCAGGTCGCCGCGGGCTGCGCGATGCTGCGACGGCGCGCTTTATGTCCGAAGCGGTCACTGGGGATTTCGGGCTATTACACTGGCCAGAGAAGCCGAGCCAGCCGGTCAGGGAAAAAAACGAAGGCTCCTGCACCTGCTGGGCCGGCAGCTTTGGCGGCCAGGTAAGGGGTTGGGGAAGGGGGCGGGGCGGGGCGGGGCGGCCAGGTGGCAACTTCATTTGCATAGTTTCCTTGCCTGAGCCGCCGGGGCCCTGCCAGGCCTGCATAGCGATGCCAGGGCCTGCTGCATATTTCGTTACTTCGACAGTGACCGTTTCCCCATGAATACTCGTTGGGTTGGCCAACCTGATCGCAGTCCCACTGCAGTGGCGGTTGGCGCCCGGCGGGTCCAAAGAACGCCCGGGACTGCCGAGGCCAAGGCAAACGTCGACGGGCTCTACACCGTAAGACGCTCTGGGTCCCTGGTGTGCCCCTGTGGCAGATGCGTAAATGGCATTCTGCTCGAGCTATCTTCGCCATCACGCGAAACGAGACAGGAGGAGTTCGCCTGGGGACTCAGCACACGTTCTCTTCGCTCTTCTCCGTGGGCCTCGGTGCCGTGGTTGTCACATTTCTCTCCAGATGACGCTGTCATCGCCAGCTCACTGCCAGCACCTTGGATGCCTCTTTTTCGGGCGGCGAGGGGGCGGGGGAGAGCGTGGCTAAGCGACAGCGCGACATCACTTTGCTTATCGCTGATATACTACTGACAGGCCCCGATGACTCGTGTCACGCGCGCTCCTTCTCCTCGTCCTCGTCCTCTTGCTCTACTCCGCGTTCCACAGTGGGCCAGAAGACCGGTGGAGGCGGCCTAATAAGCTCTAGACGCGTTTTGAGCTCCAGAGTCGCTAAACAGGACTCGAACCGAACGTGTGACCCCACCAATGGATTGCTCTCCGAACGAGGAATCCATTGGTGGGGTCACACGTTCGGTTCGAGTCCTGTCTAGCGACTCTGGAGCTCAAAACGCGTCCAGAATTTTGGCTGCCTCCACCGGTCTTCTGGCCCACTGTGTCCCGGTGCAGTGTAGGCAACTGCTCCACTTCGGCCGCTCGCCTTCCTTCCTTGTTCCCAGAATGAATGACACGCCGTCCCCTTCACGGCGCGTCTCCCTCCGTCTCTCTCGCACTCGCGAGGCGTTCGGCGTGGGTGCGAGAGACGGCCTGACGAGGCGCTGTTTAGAATGAGCCTTACTGGCCTTGGATTTTGGGCCATCGTAAATCTCTGGTAAATTACCTTGCCTTCGCCTTCGGTGTGCCTTCCTTGCCTTCCTGCTCATCCTTGTCACCTGGATTGGGTGCCCCTCCAGGTGCCTGTCCGCCTCGCATTGTTCGCCCGGGCGGCCGACGCTGACCTGGCCGTGGCAGTGCCGTGGCAGTGCCGTGGCAGACACTGAGGTGCGAAACCTTATGAATGGCTCCGTATCTCCGGTCGTCTGTCCGTCCGTCTGCCTGACGGTCTGCCGGCCGGTCTGCATGGGAACGGGGGACAGTTTCCGTGAACACGGGCCGCTCAGGTGGGCTGGGCCATGCTGGCCCAGGCTGGCCATTGATGCCTTAGTTTTCGGCGGAAAGCGCGGCTGCCTCGTCGCTCTGCCTCTCTCGCACCCCCGGGGGACGCGAACGACACGCCATGAGTGCGAGAGAGGCAGAGCGACGAGAGCGCTGTTCGCAAACAGTGCCCCCCCCCCCGGCCGGCCAGTGAAGTGCGCTCGCTATGAAAAATTGCGCGGAACTTCGGTTCGGGATCACGACGCGGTCCCCGACGGGATTCCTGCTTCCTCGGCGTCCACGCTAAGCTACGCGTAGGTCGCTTGACCCCGCCGGGGAATGGCGGAAAGGGCATGGCCTTCGCGGCCGCGCCGTGCCGCTGACCTTTCAAATCACATCAGCGTCGTCGTCGCTCTTCATCGCCGACGGCTCTTCGTGCTCGGGTTCAAATACCACCAAGACCGCGTTTTGTTCTTCGTCCCGCGCGCGCTTCACGCACGCCGCGATAATTGAGTTAGCCTGACAGGAGTACGCGGCGGGGCGGGCCGCGCTGCCCGCGGCCAGTGGCGTGTTCGACCCGGTGCGACTGCTGCGGCCATAACAAGTGAACAAGTTGGCAAACATGCGCCGGGTGATGGGCAATGCCGGGCAGCCGGGCGGGCAACAACGCGGCGGGGATGCGCCGAGCTCGCGGAGCTCCGCGATGCGCATGGATGATGACGGGCTTGTCATGTTTTCGCTCGAGTGGCAGCACTGCGTTTTGTTCGCTGGGTGCGCGGGGCGTGGCGCGTGGCCGCCCTGTGAAATGGCTCATCCATCCATCTGCGCCCTTCCTGACCCCGGGCGGGGCGGGGCGGGGCGGGGCGGGGCGGGGCGGGGCGGGGCGGGGCGATGCCCCCGGGCCGACGGCCGACGTCGGGGTGGCGCCGCGTCGGCCCCGCGGCGAGGGGTGGCGCTTCCTGCACGTCTTCAAACTGGAGCGCTCGCTGAAACAAAAGAATAACTTTTGGCGCCATGTGGCGTGCCGGTGGCGTGGAAGAGACACGCAGAGAGTGGAGCGACCACGTCGACTGTCGGGATGGGCCGCGCGATACACACAACAACAAAGGAAGCGGGGGCGGCTTGGGGATGCGGGTTCGAATACCCGCGTTTCCCGCGATATATTTTTCCGCGTTGGCCACACTGTTGAGAGGCGGTGATGTGACTTTGTTGTTTTCGGCGCGGGGAATGCCGCTCTGGGGCTGATAAGTTTTTCATGGCCTGAACTCTGGCCTCGCGGGGGCGCCGTTCGCAGCAGCAGCCAGCCGGGCGGCAGGCGGATAGACCAGATTGGGATAGATCGCTGAGCGGCGAGCGTGGGCAGCCTTGCCTTGCCTGGCCCAGTCGCCCCGTGACCGGTCCCATCTGCCACTGCCCGCCTTATGCGCCAAGTGTTTACAAACGCCCCGCGCATCGTGATGATCGAGATCGGCTACCCAGCGCGGCCGAACCCGTCGCCATGGCAACGTGGCCGTGCCTCTCATTATTCGCTCATCGGCGAGAGTGTCTCCGTCCCTGACTGGACGCCGCTCTGGGCCTCGGCCTAAGGGTCGCCGCGGGTCGCGGCTCACCCTCGCGGGACGGCGGCGGCCTCATCTGGCGAGTACGATTGCAGTGGAGTGGCAGATCGCCCGGCAGTGCCGCACTCGACGTAACGCTCTCGGCGAGTCTCTCGACCCCCCGCTGGACGCGCATTAGCGCCAAACTCCGGGTAGGGGTCGGCTCGACGAGTAGGGGTTCCGCCGCCGCCACCGCCACGCACTGCGGCGGGGGATGGGGTGCCGCGGCCAGCGCGCTGTCTCGCTCGCACTCACGGGGCGCGCCGTTGGGGTGCGAGAGAGAGAGGGAGAGGGGCGGTTCGAATTCGGCCTCTGCCGGCCATATGGCGTTCCCTGGGAGATGCAGCAACTGCTCGAGGACCCCGTCGGCCCGGCCGCCCCGCCCCGCCCCGCCCCGCGCCGTGGTGGATATATATGGGGCGTGCACTATCGACCCGTTTGGGGTTTTGCTCCCTGCGGCGCTCTCGCTCGCTCTCACTCGCTAGCCCGGCCCTTCGCTCGCTGATTGCACTCTAATGGCCTGGCCGGGCTGGACTCTGGACCCATGGCCTGCCCTATCCTGCCCTACGCGCACCCCGTCCTGGCCGTCCTGGCCTTGCAGGGCATGCCGCCCTACCTGGCGGAGCCGCCCCCAAAAGGGCTCCGATGATGCACGGCCTGTCGACACGCTTTTGCGTGCTTTTGCGCGATGGCTTCGGCGCCAGGCCGCCCTGCCGGGCGGCAGCCTGCCGCCACCAGGGCCGGCACACGTGCAAAAGAAGGAGCGAGTGTGTGCGTGCCCCAGTGCCGCCAGTGCCGTCGGGGCGGCCGCCATGCCATCTCTCTATCCGGTGTCTTTATGCCTCTATCCGGTCCGGCGACATGCGACGCCGTCGTCCCTCCAGACCCTCCCCGCTGCACCGCCGTCGCCGTGGATGCGTCTGTCCGCGCCCCGCCCCCCGCCCCGCCCCGCCCCGCCCCGCGCGAGCTGTTTCCGGCTCTTTTATTCCCGCTTCGATACGCGGAATTGCTCGATTCAGCGCGGCCGGCCCGTCGGCCCCTCGACGGGGAGGGTCTCTAGCCCGGCCGGCGGCACGAGCACGCCGTCGAGGGCGGCGCGGCGGCCCTGCCATGCCGGCCGTACTACACGGTAGTTGTAAGTAATGGCGGTGGCGGCCTGGCGGGGTAGTCTCACTGCGCGAACGTATGCGGTCGAGGGTTGGCAGGGTTGGCACAACTCGAGGGACCCCCCTCCCCTCGCCCTCCTTCCGTCCCAGCATCCCTTCCTGGATCGCCTGCAGCCGCGCCGACGCCGCGCCCTTTGTCCTCATCAGGGAGGCTGCGTCCGAGGCGCCTAGCCGCGCCTAGCCGTGCCGCCCGGCGCCGTGGGAGCGAGAGAGACAGAGGGAGGCTCGGTGTCGGGACGCCGCTTCGCACGCGGCCCGCTCCACCCTAGCGCCGGGCCGCCGGGCCGCCCCTCTGCGTCGGGGCGGGGCAGCGGGCTGGCTCCGAACAGCGTCGCTCTCTCTCTCTCTCTCTCTCTCTCTCTCTCGCGCTGCCTGGGCGGCGTGTGGGTGCGAGAGAGACAGAGCGACGGAGCCCGGCTCGGCATCGGCCTGCAGCCCGGCTGGCTGGGGCTGGGCTGGGGTGCGGACGGTGCGGATGTCGGCAGGGGAAGAGGGAAGAGGCCGAGAGGGCGAAAGTACCGCCACCTCGGGCCACTGGCACGCGTGCTTCCTGCGGTGTCGTTAATCTTTTTTTTCGTCGCCTTTTTTCTCTCTGTTGGTTTTCACTCATCGCGCAACCCCCGCGTACTTACATCGCAGTGTCGGTGTCTTGTGTTGTCGGGATCAAAGCTTCGGCGGTGCGAGCGTTCAAATACGCCACGTCCGTTCTGCATGTTTGCGTGTTTGCATGTCGTCGACCTCCAGCTCCCGTGCGTGATCCTCGTGACTCGCGGACTCCAGGGTGGAAGTCGCGGAAAATGCCATTGAGTTTGGCCGCCTCATCGTCCATGTCTTCATTCCCAGTGATGTGGCTCCCCGTCCTGACCGTTCCCCGCGCTCTTGTTGCAGATGGAGACCATGCTGCTGGCGGTGGCGCTGCTGGCCGCGCTGGCGGGCGCCGCGGCGCAGACCATGTGTCCGCAGGGCTGCCAGTGCGACGACGACACGCTGGTGGTGACGTGCGAGTCCGCCAGCCTGGACGAGGTGCCCATCACGCTCAACCCGTCCATCCAGCGTCTCGGCATGCGCTACAACCGCGTGCGCACGGTGGACGCGGCGCTGCAGTTCTACGGCGAGCTGCAGTACGTGGACCTGGCGCACAACCAGCTCGTCAGCATCCCGCTGCGCGCCTTCGAGGCGCAGCGCAAGCTGCTGGAGCTGCACCTGGACCACAACAAGATCTCCGGCGTGGACAACGGCACGTTCCACGGCCTGGCCAGCCTCACGGTGCTCAGCATGCGCGGCAACTTCCTCATGGAGCTGAGCCCCGGCCAGTTCGGCCAGCTCCGGCACCTGGTGGAGCTGAACCTGGGCCAGAACCGCATCGCCAGCATCGACCCGCGCGCCTTCGACGGGCTGGTGTCGCTGCGCGTGCTGCACCTGGACGACAACCAGCTCCGCCACGTGCCCACCGCGGCGCTGCGGCCGCTGGGCGCGGGGCTGGCCGAGCTGCACGTGGGTCTCAACGCCTTCTCCACGCTGCCCGACGACGCCTTCCAGGGCCTGGGCAACCTGGCCGTCCTGGACCTGGCCGGCGCCGGCCTCAACAACGTGAGCGTCAACGCGCTGCGCGGGCTGGCGGTGCTGCGGTCGCTGAGCCTCGCCGACAACAAGCTGGCCGCCGTGCCCAGCGCCGCGCTCGGCCGCCTGACCCGCCTGGAGGAGCTCACCCTCGGACAGAACCCCTTCCCCGTGCTGGCCGCCGCTGCATTCCAGGTGAGTCCCGGACACGGCCGTCGGACAGGTGCAGGCCAGTGCAGGGCCCCACGGCCACTCTGCCCGTGAGAGTCTCTCTCGCACTCGTGGGGCGTTCCGTGTGGGTGCGAGAGAGACGCGGCGGGCCTCGGAATCAGTCTGCAGGGCGAATTAATCAACACGTCAGCGGCGAGATGGGCCGGGCGGGCTGGCCGGCCTGCGCCCTGGCCGTGAGGCCTGGCCGTGAGGCGGGCGGGGCGAGGCGCACACCTTTGTACAGGGTGATTCATAACGCGGCCGGGGCGGGGGAGTGGCGGCGGCGGAGGCCTCACTCTCACGCCCCTCGGGGTGCAGCCCCGGTGCTGATAGGCAATCCAACACGCGGCCCTAGCGCAGCCCGGCGGGCCCCGTCCATTAATCCACGTAACGCCACGTAACCGACCCGGCTCCGGAGTAATATTTCCCCCGTCGATTCAATATCTCTGGAGACTGTTGAAAAACCGCGCGGCCTTTCTAACGCCTTGCTCTCTGTTCGCCAGGGCCTGTCCAACCTGCGCAAGCTGCAGGTGTCGAGCGCGCCGTTCCTGGAGACGGTGGACAAGGGCGCCTTCCGCGACAACGTGAACCTGGAGTCGCTGGAGCTGTCGTCCAACAAGCGGCTGACGGCGCTCATGGACGGCGCGCTGACGGGGCTCACCAAGCTGCGGCACCTGTCGCTGCGCAACAACCAGCTGGCCCACGTGTCCGAGGACATGGTGGCGTGGCGCGACCTGCACTCGGCCGAGCTGGCCGGCAACCCGCTGCACTGCGGCTGCGGCCTGCGCTGGCTGCCCGAGCTGCTGCGTCGCTGGAAGACGGCCCCCACCCTGTGCGCGTCGCCGCTGCCCCTCCGCGCGCAGCCCCTCGACGAGCTGGACGCGGAGCGGCTGGGCTGCGCGGCGCGCCTGGACAGCCGGCAGCAGGCCGTCATCGCCATGGCGTGCGGCGGCGCCCTGGTCATCATCTCCCTCATCGGGCTGGTGGTGTTCAAGAGCAGGCACCGGATACGGGCCGCGCTCAAGGACTACCGGTGGAACAAGCGCGCCATCTCGCGCAAGGAGCAGGAGTACCAGAAGACGTTCTCGGACCCCGAGGACTACATGGGCAGCCTGCAGAAGCCCATACCGGTCACGGAGTTGTAGCTAGAGCTCCTCGCCCCCAGGCCCGCGGCCGGCGTCTTCCTCCTGGGCCAACAAGGCCACGAGGAAGCCGCCCGCTTCGGGACCGGGCGGCGACCGGAGCACCACGCCCACCACGCCGCGCACGGCCCAGAGGCCTTGCCAGAGGCCCTGTACGACTACCCCTTCCACCCCCCGAGGCCCCCGCCGGACCACGGGGACCCTGGGGACAGCCCCCCGGCCAGGGGGCCCTACATGTCCACGCCGGTGTACTGAGATGCACGTCGTGGCCCTCGTCCTCTCGGCGCCGAGAGCCTAGAAGGCGACCTCGGTGGCCAGGACCACACTCCTAGTGCAGCACGCGGCCGGAAGGAACGGAATCATGCCGGTGATTTGTGGACTTTCATTTACCTGTGCGCCACTTCAATAGTAACTGCAATGCTTATCACATTTTGAAATGGATAGCGTTTTTTTGGTGCTAGCTCGGATTCATTGAACCTGAGCTGAACGTTGAACAGTGAACTCGATTGCGTAAGTTTTGTATTATTATGCCACTGCCCTTTACAGCGTACGAATCTCAATCAGCAATAAGTAACACTATTTGTTAGTAGTTTGTAGGGTCTCTCTATTTTCCGTCAGTGTTTAGAGTTGTCAATCTTCCTCTTCTTAATGTTAAACATTGTCCGTCTGAGATCCTGTTCTGCTATTTAATTACGGAATGCTTTCAAACTTCAAATCGGGCTGTGGCAGACATGCCTCCAAAGAAGGAGCTTCCTTTGCCTACAAGTATGTGGGCCTATTTCCAGTTGTAAATTTTTGTCGTTTATTTATTTACTTTTTTTTGTTTTCGTGCAAATGAGCTTTATTTTGTTTTGTTTCATTGTTTGTTTGATCCTCACGGTATTAACCTGCCCAGATTGCAGTATATGTACCTGTGATGAATCGTTATTTTCACAAGTTTTCTGTAAATATGATGTACAGCTTAGTGTTTGTCCAGGCTTCAGTGTTAATATTTGTAAAAGTTGTAAATAGAAGGGTTGTTTTGTTTTTTCAACTGAAATGTGTAGAAATTGTAGCTTGGGGGGCTGTTTGGACTATTTGCATAATGCCCGACGTACCGTCCAGACAAAAAGAAAAAAGTTTCAAAACATTTGATAAAGTATCTTACACCTGTATCTGACTCTGTAACGGTAGGCAGTTCTAGCATGTCATAATATACTTTCACGTGGGCCTTTTCATAACTGTCCTCTATTTATTCAATGTTGTTTTGTTCCCCATTTAAATGTCATTATGTGGGTGTAATGCAGATAGTCCGCACCAGCCACTCATTTTGGAAAGTTGTTTAAAATAATTTGTTCCAACATACCGGCTGCTCACCGGTACAGAACTGTAAGCCATTTTGTTGAGATCAAATCTGTGATTCATTTAACCTCTGGATCTCATCAAGTTGCATGATAATTTGTTAAGGTCTTATTTCAAATCGAAAAGTATTCTAGAGTTGCTGGCTGCTTTCCATGGCAGCTAAGTCTTTTTTTTTCCTTTCTTAGAATATTTGATTGTAAATTACTGGACTGAAAGGCAGCTTTGTATTATTAATGTTTTTTTTTCTTTTTATATTTTTGACTGACTATTTTAATTAATATGGTCATCCATTTTCTTCAAAATGTTGGAAATTCTAGTTAACTTGTTCTGTGTTTACTGAGTTTATACCATTTGTGATACCCTTTTGGGAAGACAACAAAATGTTATGGTTCCATTACTGTACTGGAAAACTTCCTTGCACCTGATTTGCTCATACTGTTCCTTCCCCTCTTAATAAAATGAGAGATAGGCGTCACAAATGGTAGTAATATTCATTATAGCAGCAACAATTTTTTAAAGCTCCTTCAGCCATTATTTCTCATTGTAACTTCTGTTCTCAATCATCTTCAAATTTGTAGCAAAATGTTTTGCTTGATGCATATGTTCTTGTTTGGTGTATCATAAAAGTTACTGTTTCATTTGAAACTGAGATGCCCCTGCAAAGCAAGGTGGCAAATTAAAAGGACTCGATGCCATAATCACTGTACAGGCAACTGAAACCAGCCGCATCATTGTGGTTGAACTGACGAAATTTGTATGACCCATGCCACTACCTCTGTAGGAATGTGATAGTTTGTAATTTATCCTACATTCGTCTCCATAATTGTGGTGGACATTACAAATATTGTGATATACCTTGCATTTTTTCCAATGTTATGTTCATCTCTGATTCAATCTGTTATTCTGTTTCATACCTTAAGGAAACATTTCTCTTTATTTGTCTGTTTCATACCTAAAGGAGACATTTCTTTTTATTTGTGATCACAAAATATATTACTTAATGATATTGAAATATGCGTTATTCGTTTCCAATATCACTCCACCGTATTGCGCATCATCATCATGGCTCAGACGCCGCTAAACCTTTCCGCGACACCATGCACTAGGCAGCTGGCTCCTACTCCTGCTCAAGGTTGCGGAGGAAAAAAGGGAATGTCTCTAGGAACGCTCTGTTGGATGGTTCTTCCCTCCGCCGACAGATGGCGTGCGGGCACGTGCAGAGAGACCGTGAAGCAGTGTCTCTCAGCGCGAGGAGTATCGCCGTCTCAGTGAGAGGGAGCGCCGTGTGGGTAGGCAGCCCATCGCCCATGGACATGTTGAAGGAAAATTACTAACTCTCAAAACTAGGAAAGATTAGAAACATTTAATACTCAGCAATGAAAAAATAACATAGTATACTTGATACCAGGTACATATCACATTGTTCTTTAAACAAACAAAAAAAAAATCACTTGGTACAATATGATTAGATTTAAAAATTATGAAGTAAACCAAACTGTATTTTGAAAGAGTAAACTTGGAACAGGCCCTTATCCGAATTAACACTAGCTTGATGTTGATCCGGCATGAAATTTGCAAATTACTTGCATCACCTCCGTAAAGCACTGAAGCATCTTTTCTTCAGGGACCTTTGACAATGCAGATTCAATAACAGCAGCATGGGCCTTGACGCTAGAAGACAGAGGTACGCCACTTGGTTGTGGCTGTTGTGCAGTGGTAGAATTCAGGTATCTTTGCATAGCGCTCGTGAGTGTGTTCATTGATTCAGTCATTTTCTGAAGCATCTCACAATAGTGCGAATCTTCACTTTCATCATCTGAGTGCACATCATCACTTTCATAATCGGGGTCACCTGACAACACAAAAAAATTTTAAAAAGAGGAACCTTATCAAATTGTTAATCTTACATTGGTCCATGATTTTTAAACCGGACACTGTTTTGAACACAAACAACTGACCTATGGGTTCAAAGTAAGGGTCCTCGAAACTGTCTTCCATCTCAGAGGATGCATATCTTCCTCTTTTGGGGGGTGGTGAGGCTGATCTGGAAGATGTGAGGGATACAGATGGCGATGGTGATGGAGATGGTATTGATGATGAAAATGGAGATGTGGGTGGTGATAATGATTGTTGATCAGATCGACCAGATGTTGCTGTCCTGTGGTTAAAGTTTCAGTTAAGGCCAATATGTCAAGGGTAGAAGAAAGACTAGACTGATAAATAATACATACTTTGCATGCTGTTCCTTCCAAAAGGAGAGCTTTTCGTACAAAAACCAGTCTGACTGTTTACGATTTGTTCGTGGGTAGCTGCTTTTTTCCTTCAACACCTCCTCATCAAACCTATCCCGAACTCTTCTCCAGATGTTTTCGACTTCTTCACCTACGTCAGAAAAATCGGATTAACTTTGGATAAACATAAATGTCTCATGCTACGGAGTATGTCCACTCGAATGTTTCATAACCTAGACCGCTCTAGCTTATGAACCCACCTGAGACTGTGCTCCAAGGTCCAAAAATCCTTTGGGAAATAAGTTTCCAGGTCACAAACTTGTTGTACCCTTTCGATGATTCATCGCGTGAAAATTTATAAACAACGTCGACTAGTTTGCTGAGGAGAGTCCGCCGCTCCTCAGAAGCCTCATTGCCGTAAACATCCCTTTCCTCCTCACGATACAGTACAGAGGGCATTGTCAATCAGATATGATCGAAGAACCAAATGCAACAGAACGAGAAAGTTCACATCCAGTTCGAAAATCAAACCGAAGCCAAAAGTAAATAAACAATCCACAGCTATTCTTCTCGCCTCTCGTCCTCGCGTTCTCAGCTTCCTTGTTGTTTTGCTGCTGCTGCTGCGACTTATGTTCCGCACGCTTGATTTCTCATAGCGGAACCAGTTCCCAATACCTCTACCTGGCGCCAAACGCGCCAAACTTGAACTTGGAACCGCGGGCCGCACGCCCCGCATGGTGCTAACCGTTTCCGACGCCTCTTTTGACCATTTCTGAAAAATGGAAGGTAGTGTTCGGTTGTTAGGGCACCGGTGCGCCCCCGGGCTGGAATTTGATGTCTATGCGCTCTCGACGCTCTCGCTCTGCCGGTCCCGCTGTCGCTACCCCGCGCACGAGGCGCACTCCACGCGAGGGGTATCGACGCCCTTTTTTTGCCGAGATGGCACGAGGCACGCGGTGCGATCACGGCCAGCGTATTTGTCCTGCTCGCTCCTCTTCCAATCAAAGGACGTCCAATTTCGTGAACGCGCGGCGCGGCTGCCACTCGGACAGACGGACGGACAGACAGACAGCTCTCTCTTTCCTGCTGGGCGCCCCCTACTCCTTTCACTGCGCGGGGCCCCGTCTCCCCGCCCCTCGCCGGCGGGCAGCCCTGGCTGGCAGCACACTGGCAGCACGCTGGCAGCCCCCAGCCCCACGGCGGGCCGGGATGTTGGTCAGTTGGTCGGACGGCCCCACGAGGAGAGGACCGCTGCGCGAGGCGGCCGTACCGTGTGTCGTGTGGTGGTGGTGGCCCACCGGGGAAAGCCACTGGTTTAAAAGTGTCAGTGAGTGTGTGAGTGCGAGTGTGTCAAGTAACAAGTGCAGTGAAACGGTTTCCTCCCTGTGGATGTACTACTACTCACGTGGATAACTCTTTGGACCTAGCCACTGGATAACCAACAATATTGCAGGTGAGTGCAGTTCGGGAAGGTCCCTCACGCCGTACACTGGGTGCCTGAAGGTGGATCTGAGGGTAGCGCGGCACCCCGAAACCCCAGGACGAGCGTGGATGCAGTGCTGCAAGACGCATTTCTTCTTGCGGGACAGGACAGAGTGGTGGGGGTGCGCGGGTGTTCCTCCCTTGTGCATCCCTACAATGAATCGAGGGTTTCGGAACACCGATGCGTGGACTGTCAGCGACTCGCCAGTGACGGTCACCACGGTGTCACCTCCGCCATGTAAACACTGCCGGGCCGCGCCATCGCCCGAGATTAGCCGAGCAGGTCGCTCTGCCTCTCTCGCACCCGCATAGACAGCTCCACGGGTGCGACAGAGGCAACGCTTCGATGTTCGAAACCGCTCTGCAGACGTCCACCGCGGCTCAGCTTATCTCAAGAGACACTATGCAGAGCGACAACCTTTCGAAAATTAAACCGGCCGCGCGTGCGCGCCAACATCAGTGCCAACCTAACAGTGCGTGTCGGCGAGGTACTTTCCCCCGAAGTGCCGCAACAGGATTTGCGTGGCTTATTGCAATTATTTTTGTAGCAAAAGGAAGTTGGAATTAATTAACAGAGCGATACGGTGAGTGTGGGAGAGTTCGCAGCAGCACTGTTGTCCGCGTTCCCCGCAGCACTCCAGGGACTCCAGGGATACTCCAGGAGCTCCAGAGACTGCGGGGACTCCAGAGGGGGTAACACTGCTGCCAGGAGTTGAAGATTACAGCCAACGGCGGTTGTTAGTCTTTTTGCGCGAGAGGGAAGGACTGAAACAGCCGAGCTGCGTCAAATGGGGCCGCGGGCAACCAGCCGCCCTGTCACCCGTGACGCGGCGTCTGTCTCGCCTGTGACGTCTGTGACGTCTATGTGACGTCTGTGACGTTCTGGAGCACGCCGCCCCGGCCTTGGCGTCACTGTAAATCTCCTCTGGCCGGACGATCCCTTCCTTTTTATAGGCGAAGGTGCGCGCCCCGCTGCCCGTGCGTGTGAGAGTGTCTGTGTGTGTCCGTGCATCCCGTCTCGTCCGCCCATTGTGGGCCGTCCTTAGTGCGAGGTGAGAGGCCCGACGGCCCCATGGCCCCCGCTGGCGTACGCTGGCGTGCACGGCCCCTCCTAGAAAGTGCTCATGAACGGCGTACTTGGAGGCGGCGGGGTCGTTGCTCGTGGAGGATGCCGCTAAGGACGCGGACGACGCCGAGGACGCCGACGACGCCGTCCGCCCGGTGTTGTAAACAATGACGGGCACGTCGATGCTGGCCGTGCTGGCCGTGCTGGCCGGCTCGAAGGGGTGCCGAGGGCCTCTTTTGTGACTGCCCGGAGCACGCCATTATGTAACGAGGTGCGCCCCGCCCCACCTCCTCGGCCAGCGAGGAGGTGGCCGAACCGGAGTGGGCGACTCACCTGAACGGGCTTCATAGCAGTCTCATTCCCGTTTATGTTTTCCTTTTTTCTCTCTGTCTCTTGCCCTCTCTCTTCTCGCGACGACCACTTTTGCTTTCGTGTTCGCCCTCTTTTTCGCCAACAGGGCTGAGCCAGCCAGCCTCGCATGTAGTAAGTCAGGTGCCAATTTTATTTCATTTTTTCAAAATGTTATTTTACATGTTTTATTATATTTTTCAAGGGTAAGATAGAGTAGGAGGTTGTGTTTTGCTGGTGGAACGCCCATTCAAAGGGATCAAGTCGTATCTCTGTGACAGCACTGGCGGCGTTCGCGGTGTGACGCGGACGGAGATAATGCGGTTCATTTCTTTCCCGCCACCGGATGAGACACTTTTGATTGATTAGTCGTCCTGTCCCTAAAATAGGGCGGAAATGGCGCTCAATGTTCCTGTTGGAAGCTCTTCGCGGACTGGGAGACTGGAATTCGGTGTCGCCGCGTGAGCCCGTTAAGAGACTGGTAGAGAAATGGAGGGGGGGGGGGGGGGGGCAGCACAACGCCTGGAGAATACGTGCGAGGGGTCAGCGCCTGTTGAATAAGGCATCGCCCCCGCCAGGGAGTGACAGCGGGACAGACAGACGGACTGACGGACAGACAGACAGACGGAAAAGGGTGGGGATGCACCGTATGGGCCGCTTGGAGGCTCAAAGATAACCCAGCCGTGCGTGGCTTCGGCGATCGCCGACGATCGGGATGATATCATCTGGGATTGCGTCGAGTCGGCCGGTAAGACAGAAAGAAGAAAAACGATTCCAGGCGTTTTCTTTCTCTCCGCGTTTTTCTGCTTCTGGCTGGAAGATGACCTTTCGCATGGAACCGGACTTAGCGCTACTACCACTAGGTGGTCTCGGCTCGGCTTTTCGACGCCGGACGAAAAAGCGGCAGGTGGGTTCGGTCTTTTCGTTTCTGACGCATGGGATATTTCTTGGCGAGAGTGTGTGCGTGCGTGCGTGCGAGCACGTGTGTGTGTGTGTGTGTGAGTACGTGTGGGTGCGTGTGTGTGCGTGCGCCATCACGCGACACTGCAATCGAAACGATAATCCACCGTGCCGCTGGAAACGTGCCACTCCCACCGCGCTGCTGCTGTTGTTGTTGTTGTTGTTGTTATGTTGTTGTTG
Source organism: Thrips palmi (assembly GCF_012932325.1). NCBI lineage: Eukaryota > Metazoa > Arthropoda > Insecta > Thysanoptera > Thripidae > Thrips > Thrips palmi. The sequence continues at coordinate 2,730,560 of NW_023144622.1, forward strand.
TCGTTGTTGTTGTCAATCCATGCGGGAGACACGTCCGCAAAGCCCATTTCACTTTTCTTAAAACTTTTTTTTCTTTCTTTTCCGTCCAAATCTCCGCTTTGCTATGCGTGCTCGGAGTCGTCAGCCCCCAGCGCGCTAATCGATCCCAGCAGACGGATTCCGAAACGGCGCTCTGTCTCTCTCGCACTCCGTCCGCCGCAAAGGGTGCGAGAGAGACAGACGGAGCGCAGGGTCGCGCATCGCGGACCGCCGCGGAGAGAGTTCCGGGAGACTTTAACGCCGACGGCAATGTCACCGAGTCTCGGGAGGAACAAAAACTAAAACAACAGCAACAAAAAAGTTGGAAAAAATCTAACGAAGATGATGGCATTCCGCGTGCCAAACCGCGTCCCGTTCTCTCACTTTGTCTCTGGCTGTCATTTTTATTTTCTGGTCGAGTTTGCGACGATTTGCTGAATTGGAATTCCTAGGATCAGTCAATGAGGAAAAGTACGAAATAGTTCCCGAAAGTACACCCGCCAATAATTTCGAGTTGTAAAGGGTCTTGCATATTTTTTTTTCCACTTTTAACTGTGAATGATAATGCTGCTAAGTGAAAACTAGAGCCTCGAAATTGGCCTCTCGCCCCTTCTCCTGCTGGAGGCGCCGGTGACCTACTTGCCGTGCTGCTTGGCTGTGCCTGGCCTGCCGCGCCGCCCTTCCCCTCCCACACGCCTGCCTTCGCTGCAACTCCGTCGCGCCGTCTCGCTCGCACCCACACGGGCCGCCCCATGAGTGCGAGAGAGACGGAGCGAGTCTGCCGCCTTCGCCGCTCCGCCGCTACGCCTCGCCTCCGGGCGGCTCCACGGGCAGCTCCGGGTGGCGCGGTGGCTAAACGTTTCCAGTGTCTCCACGCCGATGACGAATGCGGACGAAGGTTACCGAGTAAATGTGTGCGTGGGTGTGCGTGTGAGTGAGAGAGAGAGAGAGAGAGACAGACAGACATTCGGGGGAAACAACGTGCGTTAGTCCGCGCGTGATGGGGAAGCAGTGGCGTGGTCGCCGGGGCCGCCGCCGGGGGTGCGGGAAACCCTCTGAGTCACAAAAAAATCTCAAGACGAAACTGTCTCACACTGTCTTTGTATTAAAATTATTAAAGACAATATCTGCAAGGTTTTTTTTTACTGGCTGCTGTTTTTGTTGTTGGTTTTGTTTTGTTGAAATCCGCCTCTCAGTTCCGCGGTGCGGCCGCCTCGTTACGAGACCATTGTGCGCCCCGGGCGTGCCCAGGGCGTGGGCGGCACTGGCGGCACGGAGATCGATACCTCGAACGATACGTCGAACGATGCCATTTATTACATCGGACAGTTGCGTTTTATTTTTTATTATTTTTCCCCCTTCTCAAAGATTCCAATTGTTGTTGTTACGCCGTTGTGATCGCAGCGCGGCGGCCTAGTGTTGTGCAAGCGGCCCGCCGCAGTTGCCCGCCGTGCGCGGCTTGTAGTGTAGCAGCAGCGTGCGCGCACCGCGGCGCCCAACAGTTTAAAGCGACGCATTAATGTTCGGCGAGCTCAACAACCTGCATACGCACCGCGCTGTGCGCCAACTGCAGCCAACTGCAGCCAACTGTAGGACACGGCGGGGCGGCGTGGCCCTGCACTCGGAAAGAAAATGATCGCAATAACCCCTCGAGGCTACAGTTTCCATAAATGTCCCATGCAGAAAAAAGGGAAGGAAAAATAAATTTAAATTGCTGTGGAAGGGGAGAGAGAGAGAGAGAGATGCAGGACAGTATCGCGAGAGCGGGGGGCTTTATGTGATGCCGCTATCTCTCGCAGATTACCGTTGAGAGTTACGACGCGATCTTTGATTAGTGGCTGCAGCCGAGTGAGTGCAGGACAGCAGCGGTTTATCGCGCCGCGAGCGGGAAGGAGGAATAAAAAAGAGTGAAAAATGAAAAATAAAAAAGTGTGTCGGGGCGCTGAAATTGAGCACGGTGGCGTGTTTACTCTTGCTCACTCTCGTTTTCCGAATTGGTTTCCGCGGTAGAGCCAGCACGCGTCTCTCTCTCCTGCCCCAGTCTGGCTCGTGCGGGCCTCTCCTCAATTAGGAACGGGTTAACGGGCGCAACGGTGGCTCTTCCCTGCCCCACAGTCCGACCAGGCAGCACTTCCAACGAGGAAGGAAAGGGTACACTGTATGGAAAGTGCTTGATCACATCCGTCTAGACTAAAAATTCACCACGGGTCTCTATCGGTCAGTACCTCGAATAATCAAAATGGAAATGAACCCAAATTTAGGCTGGCCGTGCTGTGGACTTGTACTTTCGTTTCCCAGTGCCTTGCCTGGCCCCGAGAGGCTCCGCCTCCCACGACATTGGTCAAGTTTCTCATCACCTTCCTCGACATTTATAAACGCCGGCGCCGCCCCGCTCGTGCCGGTCTCTGCCGGCCTCGGCCCTCGCCGCCCCCGACCAATCAGATGGCGAGGCTGGCGGGGAGGCGAGGCGGGGCGAGCTCTGTGATACAACAACCTAGATCCTCGCTCACGTGCTGCTGCACTGCAGAAAAGGGAAGGAAAATGTCGAATTGCGTGATCGAACGAACCAGCTTCGCGGTGCTGCTGCTGCCGTTTGCCATTCTGGAGAGTCGTTCTGTCGCTCTGTCTCTCTCGCACCCCTACGGGACGCGCCGTGAGTGCGAGAGAGACAGAGCGACGGCCGTCAGTCTGGTGCTGGTGTTGGGCAACGGGTCCGGCGACTGTCGCGGCGACGCGCACTGCACCGCTTCCGGCCGGAAGGCAGCGTCCGCGCTTTTTCTCCTTATCGAGGTATCGAGTCGTCAAGGTATCGAGATATCGAATCATCGAGGTATCGAACAGGTATTTACGATACGGCCGGCCGCCTGATAGCGCTTGCACCCGTATTTGCTTAGCGGCCGGACAGCGGCGATTGCGGCCCAGCACGCCGATTCCCCGTCTCCCTCGCGCGCACGGGGCGGGCCGCGCAGCGAGAGCGAGCGAGAGAGACAGAGCGACCAAGCCGTGTGCCGGCAAGGCGCGGCAAGGCGTCATTAGCTCATGCCGTGGGCTCTCGCTTTCTAGGTTCGAAAGTGAAGCGGGGAATATTTAAGTCGGCGGCGAGAGCGAGAGCGCTGGCGTGCCGCTGTCCGGCTGGGTGTGGACCGACTGGACCGATTGGACCGACTGGACAACCCGTGCCGTTGGGCCGCCGGGCCCGCGCTCTGCAGTCTGATTCCGAGAGTCGTTTCCGTCGCTGTCTCTCTCGCGCCTGCACGGGACGCCCTGAGTGCCAGAGAGACGGAGCGACGAAAACGACTCTCGGAATGAGACTGCTGTCCAGGCAGGACATTCCGGCCTGGATCACTGCCGCGAACGCGGATAGCGGCAGTCCCTGCTGAGGCTGGAACCGCTGGAGTCCCTGGATCTGCTCCAGCTGACTCATTCCGAGAGTCGTTTTCGTCGCTCTGTCCCTCTCGCACCTACACGGGACGTCCCATGAGTGTGAGAAAGACAGAGTGACGAAAACGACTCTCGGAATCAGTCTGCTGGGTCCGGTTGGACGGAGTGAACGGCGTCGCTTCGAGGCTTCGAGGTCAAGACGACGCTCGTTGGCTGCGGGACGACTTGGCAGAGCGGCCAGTTCCAAATCGTTTATACCAGCCCCGATGAGGAGCTGCATTGGTGAAAGTGGTGAGTGGTGAAAGTGATGGTGAAGTGAACGCCCCGATAGCGCGGATAAAGTTTATCCCACCTCACCACCCGGAGGGCTGCACTGATGTTGGTGAAGGGTGGTGAAAGTGATGGTGAAAGTGATGGTGATGTTGTTTGATACAACCGCCTCCTCCTCCCCAAGGTCATCGTGCACCCACTCCTTCTCCCTCTTCCTCTCCTTTTTCAGCCGCCGACCTTGGCCCGTAATGTTATGTCAAATTGGTGAAAGGGACAAATGGTCTCGGCGTAGGGCCGCCCGGCGTCGGACTCAGCCAACCAAGACGGCCCCTACACTCCACTTTTTCTGTGGGTTTTCATTTTTTTTCGGGCCGGGTCGGACCTGCTGGTGTGGTGCGCGTAGATCGCTCTCCTCTGGCCGCCCCGCCCGATTGTCCTACTTCTGTACTTGCGGTGTAGGAGCAGTGCAGCGAGTCCGGCAGAGCCGTTTTCGTCGCTCTGTCTCTCTCGCACCCATACGGGACGCCCCGCGAGTGCGAGAGAGACAGAGCGACGCGCAGACAGTGGCGAGGCACGCGCTTCGCCTCCTTCCGGTGTGTCCCGTTCTCACGTCGCTAACACGGCCAGGCCCGCGGCCAGGCCCCAGCCCCACTCTCTGTCTCTCTTTCTGTCTCTCCCATACTGGTTACGTCTCATGCACTCAATGGAGCACGCCGTATGAGGAGGCAGAGATAGAGTAGAAGTAAACATAGTGCATTCCTTTAGAAAAAAAAATATTGAAAAAATGGGTTTCCTGCATCGTTTGCGGAAGCCGGTGCTTTACATGCGGCAACCCCTCATCCGATATCCAGAAATCTAAAGATGAGTAGAAAATGGAACTCTACTTCCCTCCTCCCTAGTCTCAATAGGGTGGCCTCCTGTTTTACTTCGGTGTTCGGAGTGGGAACCGGTGCTATCAGGTACCTCTGGGTTCATCCCGTCTTAGGTCTTGCCAAAAAATAATAACCGAAAATCCAGCTTTACTGGTGGTTGAACCCGGCACCGCGGCGTCAAATTCGCAAGCCGCTGCCCACGCGGCCACGACGACCCAATGCCCACTGCGCATAGTCAGGCCTTTTGATTGGAAGAGGCTCGCGGAAGTGGCGGAACGCGCCGAAGGCTGGGCGGCCACGCCTGGCCTGGCATGGCTCGGCGTGGCTTGGCGTGGCCGGGGGTTTGCGCAACGTGACTCATGAACAGCAGGGCTGGCGCCGCCGCCCCCGCCCCGCCCCGCCCCGCCGCGCCCCGACCTGGGAAAGGATGTGGCGATGAGCGGTGCCTCCTCGCACGGCGGCGGGACTTGCAGACAGCAAGACAGAGAGAGGGAGTGAGTGAGAAAAAAAAAGAGGGAAGTGGTTAATTTTGGACGCTGGTTATGTCGTTTTGTGGTACCGGCCGCGAAACAAAGACGGAGGCCTTGCACTAAGTGCGCCGGGCTGCGTGCGGAAAAAAGCGCCGCCAAAACGGCGGCCGCCGGGATTCGAACGCGCGCCGCGGCGTGGGCCGGCAGAGGCAGGGCGTGGGCCTGGCGGCGAGCCTCACGGCCTCCGCGCCCCGCCCCACGGCTACACTGCAAGCGCCCGCACCACGGCGCCTGCGAACTTCAGGGTAGGCAACCACGGCGCACGCGTGCAAGCGGGTTGCCTACCCACGAGGCGCCTGCGAACTGCAGGGTAGGCAACCACGGCGCACGCGTGCAAGCGGGTTGCCTGCGCGGCAGGCGTTCGGTGTCCACATCATCGACGGGGGCAGCGGGCCGACAGCAGGCTGGCTGCAAGTGAACTTGTCTTACCGCACACGTGACGCGTGGACCTGCCAGCGCTGCCCGCCCGCCGGGACAGCCGGGACAGCCGGGGCTGGCGACCAGCAGGGCGACCAGCCGGGCGACCCCACGAGCGGTCAGCCGGGCCCGAGCCGCGCCGACGGGGCTGGCAGCCCGTTGCGAAACCCGTCCGCCACCATTTCGCGAAATGTGAAGAGTCACGGCCCGGCGACGCCTTGTCAGCGCCCCGCTCACCGCCCTCGCCGTCCCATGAGCTTCATTCACTCTCATCGACCAGCCGAGGAGGAGAGAGGACAGAGTGAAACAGTGAGTGGAGGGGGCGTGCAATGGCATGGAACTGGTGCGTTCTGCAACTGCCATAAACTGCCGCGCCGCCCTACTCGGAAAATCGCGGCGCGCGGATCGATTTGAAAGTTTGATAGCGATGCCGATCGACCGGAGCGGGGCGGGGCGGGGTGGGGCCCTTGGGTTACACACTGCTGACCACTTGTGAGCGACCCCACCCCGCCCCGCCGGACCAGACGGCCTGACAGCCATACCGGCCTGCCCCGCCGCCATGCCGCCGCACGGTCCGTGTCTCGGCGAGCGGGGCGGTGTCCAGCCGGCCCAAGCCGAGGTCCAGACCGAGGTCCAGACCGAGGTCCAGACGGTGTCGCAACGGCAAGCGGGGCAAAGCGGCAATGCCGGCCAATGCGAGTGAGTGACTTTAAAGAACGTGCCCGCCCGGCGCGCGGCCCCGCGCCCCACGACCTGCTCGGTGTCAGCCTGCACAGCCAGCACAGCCAGCACACTCATTCTGAAAGTCGTTCTCGTCGCTCTCTCGCACCGATGCGGGACACCCCATGAGTGCTAGAGAGACAGAGCGACGAAAACGACTCTCGGGATCAGTCCGCAGGAGCGGAAAAATAAATCGCAGCGGCGATACTCGAACCCGCGCCGTTCGCATGGGAACGGGCCGCGCTAGCACTGCGCGGAGCTCTTGTCGCCCAGTGCGTTGAGGTCTCCGGCCGTTGCCAACAAAGTCGCGCGGACTGGCGCTCCGAAAGCGTCGCTCCGTCTCTCTCGCACTCGCGGGGAGGCCCGCCGGGGCGCGAGAGAGACAGGGCGAGTCGGGCGGCGCCGCTGGGCCGCTGGGTTGGTGCCGTTGGTGCGAACGGGGGAAAAGTCTCACAAACTTGCGCACCCTCCTCGCGAGCACAATGCCGCACCGCCAGCGCGGTGCCAGCGCGGTGCCAGCGGCCTGCAGTCGGCATGCAAATGAGGAACACAGCGTTGCCGCCCGCCTCGGCCGCCGCGCCCCGCTCGCCGGGCACACGGGCACACGGGAACACGCGTAGATATTTATAACCCCCACCGCCCCGCCGCCCCGCCGCGACACCGCGAATCAGTCGGTGTAAGGTCAGGCCTGCCGTGCTGCGTCGCTCCGTCTCTCTCGCACTCACGGCGCGCTGCTGGTCAGGACGATAGGCCAGGGCGCACAGTGGGCCAGAAGACCGGTGGAGGCGGCCAAACCTCTAGCCGCGTTTTGAGCTCCAGAGTCGCTAATAGGACTCGAACTGAACGTGTGACCCCACCAATGGATTCCTCGTTCGGAGAGCAATCCATTGGTGGGGTCACACGTTCGATTCTAGTCCCATTTAGCGACTCTGGAGCTCAAAACGCGTCTAGAGTTCTGGCCGCCTCCACCGGTCTTCTGGCCCACTGTGGAGCGGCCGGCGAACACTGACCCGCGCGGCCCACGCACCGGCCGCGATTTACACTATAAAGTGACCATCTCTGCAGTCTCGCTCTGCCTCGCTCTGGCTGCAGTGCACTGCAGTGTCGCGGCGGAGAGCGTGGGCGGCGCACCTGGCGAAACGCAGCGCCAGCCACCCTTGGGCCGCGCGAACGCAAATGCACCTTCCACGCATTTCGCCTCCAGGCGAAAGTTTACAACATTTCCGAATATTTTTCGGAAGCTTGCCCTTGCCGAACTTTGTTATCTCGCAGCCGAAAAGAGGATGGCCAACTCGTTTGCCCACAATGGTGTTGGAAAAGCAGACCGAAGAGTACCGCATCACGTGTCAGAACAGCGAGAACAACACACTAGGAAGCCCCTTTTGAAGTAGCCCCGTCTCTCTCTCACTCACGGCGCGGCCCGCAAGGCTGCGAGAGAGACGACGGCGCGCGGAATTAACCAGCCGGCAGCTCATCTCATTAATTACCAGCCTAATTATCCTCCGGACGGCTCGGGCCGCCAACTAGAGCGTGGCCGCCCCGCCCCGCCCCGCCCCGCCCCGCCCCGCCCGGAGCGCGCTGGAGTGGCCCGGGCGGTTGCGTCCGCAGTTCCGCGTGCGAGGGAGTCTGAGGGAGTCGGCTGAAGTCGGCTTGTTTGCCCCTTCGTCTGATTTGCCGTCGTCTGCTGTTGCGGCGATCGCCTACGAACGCAATCGGAACTTAACGGACTGATTGGACTGTACAGACCAGGGCCGGACTGGCTAAGTCAGGGCCCCGGTCGCAGTGTGAGGTCAAGGGCCCCCTTTCCCGATGCGTCCATTGTTTTAAATTTACTAGCCAGGGGAGGGTAATCCGTGTTTGCTGACTTTGGGCGGCCACTGTGTCCAATCTAGTTGACGTAAAACGCCTCCCTCGACGCCCTAGTATTCTTAAGACCCTACTCTTTCATGCCCTGTATCGGGAAGACGTTGACCACAACGATTTTGCCTTTGACCGCAACGATTTTGGGACCAAAGTTGGTCAAAAAGTGGTCGAGTCTCGGAAATTTGCTGATTTGCTGACTTTGGGCGGCCACTGTGTCCAATCTAGTTGCCGCAAAAGGCTTCCCTTGACGTTCTAGTATTCTTAAGACCCCACTCTTTCATGCCCTGTATCGGGAAGACGTTGACCACAACGATTTTGCCTTTGACCGCAACGATTTTGGGACCAAAGTTGGTCAAAAAGTGGTCGAATCTCGGAAATTTGCTGATTTTGCTGACTTTGGGCGGCTACTGTGTCCAATCTAGTTGACGTAAAAGGCCTCCCTCGATGTTCTTGTATTCTTAAGACCCTACTCTTTCATGCCCTGTATCGGGAAGACGTTGACCACAACAATTTTGCCTTTGACCGCAAAGATTTTGGGACCAAAGTTGGTCAAAAAGTGGTCGAGTCTCGGAAATTTGCTGATTTTGCTGACTTTGGGCGGCCACTGTGTCCAATCTAGTTGACGTAAAAGGCCTCCCTCGACGTTCTAGTATTCTTAAGACCCCACTCTTTCATGCCCTGTCTCGGGAAGACGTTACGGACGTTACGGATTGTGCTAACTGTACGGTCCCGGCGGCTCTAAAGGAGAACGACTGTCCTCGATCAGAGACTTGGCGAGACTCGACGTGAGTGAATGTACTGGGGCGTGGGCGAGCATTCCAAAGTGTGTATGCCGCGGACAGACAGACACACAGACCGACGAACGGACGGACTATGAGGCAGGGAAACGCCCCGGGTAACTGGACTGCAGGGCTAGCCGGGCAAGCGCCCGCATTCAAAGTACCACCTGGAGCAACATCTGGAACACCTACACTTACACTTGGCTCTTGACTAGCTGAGCGGAGAGAGAGAGAGAGAGAGAGAGAGAGAGAGAGAGAGAGAGAGAGAGAGAGAGAGAGAGAGAGAGAGAGAGAGAGCGGCGCTAGCTGCACCCATTCAGGCTCCACGTGACCGGCATGACGGACCAGAAGACACTTTCTCTTATTTGCAATAGGCAATCGGCCTGGGCTGGCGCCGCGCCGCGCACCAACGCCACGGGCAACGCCGCGCTGCAGGCTGTGTCTATCGTGCCCATCCAGTGATGCCAACCGAATAGAGTCCCAAAACGTCGCGACCGCAACAGCTGGAGAAAGCGGCAGGCCGAGGCAGGCAGGCTGTGGCGCATCGTCGTCACGATGAAGGCATGCCTGCAGGACCCATCCCACTACCAAACACGCAACCAAAACACAAAATTAATTAAAAGCAAAATGGCATCGTGAGCGTCGGCCTTGCGTTGGCTTCGGCTGTGCTCCGCGGCGTGTCAAAGGCGGCCGGTTGCACACACACACACAAGTCGGCTCGGACGTGCGTGAAAAACGCGGAGCGCTCAATGGGAAATTATTCATGATTTGGATCTGGAAGGTTGCCGCCCTGCGCAATGTCACTCCCTCGGCATCGGTACGCGTACCCGGTACTGGCGGGGCGGGGCGGGGCGGGCCGGTGCTATGGTCGCTGCGGGCGCCCGACCTTGGTCTCCAAAGCAAAACCACACAGCCGCTACACCAGCAACAACAGCCCCGCAATAACGAGTTGCATTAACGTTCTTTTTGTTGTTTTTTTTCTCTCGTCGTTTCGTTGGTATTTGCGCGGTGGTGGCGCCGTTTAGAGCGGGAGGTGTTTTCGGCGACCACGGCGACTCTTCCCTGCGGTCGAAAAATAAATTGGCATGTTTGTGTGTGTGTGTGTTTGTGCGCGCGCCTCTGGGAGGAAAGTGTTTTATTGGATGTCTGGCCATGCTGGCTTTAGGGGCCTACCCTCCCTTTGTGTTGTTCCTGGAACCCCGGCAGAGTGCTCCGCGGGTGCATTGACACGATCGCGTCGTCGGGGACCCCGATGACCCGTGGGCCCGTGGGGCCCGTGGGTGTGGCGGCTGCACTTGGCTTCGGGTCCGTGCGTCCGCCTGTCTGCCGCGCTGCCGCGCTATGCAACGCAGCGGGCGGCAACCCTACACAGCCCACGCCGCCCACCTCCGCCGCGCGAAAACGGCGCGTTTTGTGTAGGGTTGCCAACCGCGGAATCGGCTATTTTATTTATCGTTGCGGCATGACGCCGGGCTGGGGGACATTGTTTACGAGAGTGGCGCGGCCATCTCCATGCGAATCCCCCTCCGAGTCTGTGTGTGCGTGTGTAAGTGCGTGTCGGTGTGAGCGTGATTTAAGTTGGCAGCTCTGCGCGCGCTCTGCGTGCACTGACCCCCAACTCGTGGAGCTGCAGGTTTGACGCCGCTCTCACCTTTTAAGGGCGGTAATCGTCCACGGCGTAGGCACGGCGGAGGCGTTGGCAGTCCTGGCTGCCGAGGCCCTCGCCGAGGCTATCCCTCTGGCGCTCGCCTTACGGCCGAAGACAGCCGCCACGCCCCGCCACGCCCCGCCACGCCCCGGCCGAGCCCGCCAAGGACGTCTGCGTGGCCCCGCTCAGCGCGCTGCCCGGCGCTGCCGTGTCCGGTGCGTTGTCTTCGGGGCCTCCACTTCGGGGCCTCCACTTCGGGGCCTCCACTTCGGGGCCTCCACTTCGGGGCCTCCACTTCGGGGCCTCCACTTCGCGCCTCATTCGGAGAGCAATCCATTGGTGGGGTCACTCGATCGGTTTGAGACCCATTAAGCGACTCTGCACCTCAAAACGCGTTTCAGGTTCTGGCCGCCTGGCCCACTGTGTGATGGGACGGGAGGCTGCGCTGCCACGCTGCTCCGCCACTGGCTGGACCGCGACCCCGTTGCGCCCCGACGCGTGAACACAATCACGACTTGCAGAGACACCGTCAGACGCCGTCAGACTCCGTCAGACACCCATCGGTGCATCTCATCTCATCTCGTCTCTGACCCCGGCGGTGCAGGCCCTGTAGGCCTTGCTGTAGGCCGCGCGGCAGCCGAAGCGCGACGGACGGGCCGTCCCCGCCGCGTAGCGCGTTTAGCCGCGCGTTTAGCTGCGTCTCTCTCGCACTCATGGGGCGGTCGGCCGCCTGCCGGCGGTGCGAGAGAGACGGAACGCCTGCCCGCCTTTCCAGTCATGAGGAAGCGGTCCAGATCGAGACGACGGCGACATGCGGATTAAAAGCGTTCACGTCGCGGCGCTGCCGAGGCGCGGCCGTTTCCTTGTCTCCAGGACTCCAGGCGGCTGCCTGCAACGACTGGAGCACGTTCCAGCCACTCCGGGCAGGCCGGCAGGCAGGCGCTGCTCTGAGAAAGTCCCTCCGCGGCGCGGTGCCGCCTTGCCGATGGCTGGCCTGATTCGCCTACATTGTGTTTGACGGAGCGGCGTACACTGTGGGAAAAAGTGAGAAACCTGAACGACGGTCCTTTGGGTTGGGGAGCGGTTCTCCTAAAGGCCTCAGTCATGCTAGTCGCTAGTGGTGATAGGTTGGAAAGCGTAGGGGCTTCAAATGTCACACGCAGCACACCCGCCGGTGGAAAAAAATGTGTGGAGGCCATTGGGCTCGAACCTCGAACTTCTGCGTTGAAAATCACTCCTTAACCCACGCGGCCACACACACCCATGATTTTAAGGTGAGACGGTTCCCCGATGGTATTGGCGGCGTGCTGCCGAACTCCAGGCTACTGCAGCATTCGCCGAGGCGCTGGCCGCGCTGGCCGGGCCGCGTCGTCTTTCGCAACGCCGCTGCACAGCACCAGGCAGAGCCAGGCAGAGCCAGGCACCAGCACTCCAGCACGGCGACCTTCGTGCCCTGGACTTGGAATTAGCCCGACCGCCAGACAGCGCACCGCCAGGCAGCCCGCTTAGCACGGCCCTTTCTTCCAGCAGCTCGCCCGGCCCTGCTCCGCTCTTCTGCTGTTCTTCGTCTCGAGTGTTGTTGTTGTTTTTGGAGAGACGCCGGCAGCACTCATCGGCACTGCCGGCGCGTTGCGCTCTTCTTGCGACACATCCAGCACGGCCTGCACGGCCAGCACAATGCCGTGCCGCGCCACACATACCGCCAGCGCATCATGCCGGGGGTGGCGCCACGCGCGTGTGTGTGTTGCACGCGCACACACACACACACACACAGTGACTCATAACGCGCGGGGGAATCCGCTTGACTCCCGCCCATGAGGTCATTCCTACGGATCTTTGGCAGCAACAACAACAAGTCTGACGGCGTCCTCCTGTTGCAGGCCCAGGCGGCGCCCGCTGCTGCTGACATGCGCCGCGTCATGGAGTGGCCCGGCGTGACGCTGCTACGGTGATCCGCGCCCTCCCCGCCGCCGCCATGAGCCCCCAAGACAAGGTGAGTTCGCCCGCGTCTGTGTTTCCCCCAGCACCTCGCCGGACATCGTGCAGAGCCCCGAACAGCTCGACGAGCACCTCGACGAACACCTCGACGAGCACCTCGCTGACAAAATGAAAGTCATGACCTCCAGCCCTCACCTGAATAGGGCTAGGCGTCGGCCCGCCCAGGCAGCCAGGCAGGCAGCCAGCCAGCACGCCAACCAGGCGGGGGGCACTGGCATGATAAAGGCCTCGAGATAAGTGTCTTATTACGGGCTGGAATACAGGTCTAGGATTGCGACCGGAGGAGAAAAAAATATCGACTCATGGCGTGTGCGCGAGGAATTCGAAACCCTTGACCCCGCCGTCGTGTGTGTGGGTGTGTGTACGTGTGTGTGGGGGCGGGGGGATTGCACGCAGCCGGATACGCTATGCAGATATCTGGACACAATGACGCTTCGAACCGAGAGTCGCAAGTCGTGCGTGAAGACTATGCGCTGTTCTTGTTGAGAGGCGTTAACGACGATTTAGATTATTGTGCTTGTGTGTGTGTGGGGGGGGGGAGGGGTGACCTTGAACGTGCCCCCCGTGCCCTCTCAGACCGGTGACGTAACTATGCGAGTGTCCGGGCGCAGATACGTCCCTTTTGCGGTGGCCACGCCCCTCCAGTGCCCCTCCAGTGCCCCTCCAGTGCCCCTCCAGTGCCGCACCGGCGCGGAAGCCGCATGCAATGCCCCACGGTGGTGCTGGGTGTGGCCCACACTGCCGGCCGCTGGGGCGAGCTGGAGTGCTGGAGTGCTGGAGCACTGGAGCGGGCTTAGCTGGAGTGACGTGTTCGCCTCAAGGTGGACACCTCGAAAATGCCGCCCGGCCCGACGGGCTGCCGAGCGCGGCCAAGCGATTCAGAAGCGTCGTATCGTCGCTCTGTCTCTGTCGCACTCGTGGGGCTCTCCGTAAGGGTGCGAGAGAGACGGAGCGACGAAGCGATCTTCCGACCCGGGCGGCGAGTCGGGTCGCACCGCCGAGCCCGTCGGGTTGACAGGCACCCGCAGTGGGCCCGCAACCACCACTCGGGATATGACGGCCACGTCCCACAAGTGGGATGCTTTGGTATAACGTTTCAATTTCTTCCAGGTTTCCCACTTAAAGCATTTTGAACGCGTTCCAACGCATTATTAATTATTGTCATTCCGTTTGCAGATCGCCAGCATGACCTCTGCCCAGGGTCTGCGCGGCCACCACGAGGGCAGCGATGACAACTTCTCCGACGACGAGAACACGCCGCTCACCCACGACATCTATGGCGGCAGGTGAGTCGCCTCGTCGCTCTGTCTCTCTCGCACTCACGGGGCGTGCCGTCAGGGTGCGAGAGAGACAGAGCGACTCTCCACCCTGGGAACGAAAGCGGCTCGAGCAGGGAGAAGCAGAGCGGGATGGCGTCGCTGCAGGCTTGAACGCCACTCTGTCCCTCTCGCACCCTCGCGGCACGCCCCACGAGAGGGAGGGAGAGAGAGACAGGGAGCTTGAACTTGAACTCCAGCGACGCGTGTTCCAAGCGCGCACGCAAAGCCGCGTGAGACAGGGCTCCTCTCGTTTCCCATGCGAGTGCGAGAGAGACGGCGCACGTGCGAGAGTGCGAGAGAGACAGCCTGCGTGTCGGTGGTGTCGGTATTAGAGCTGAGTGAAAGGCTAAGAAAGTCGGAAAGGAAGAATGCTAAGGCCGCGCTGCAACCTGCATGCGGCGCTGTTACGTCGCCCTGGTGCATACCCCCCACTCCTCGCACTCACTCCCCAGGTTTATCATCGTTCGGATAACGCGGATTGCAGTCATTGTGACTGCACAACCCCGAGTCCTCAGAGGGTCGCCGCTGCTGCCTGCCGCCAGCAAGGCTGGCACTGCTCGCACTGCACTGGCCGCTGCGCGAGGTTGTTGGGCTGGCCCGCGCACCGCGCCGCGCACCCCGCACGCCCTCGGTCCGCCTCGGCGGCTCGACTCTGGCTGGCTCTGGCTGCGCAGACTGCTCTCCGCTCGCCGCGGCTCGCCGTCCCACGAGCCAAATGTCGAAGTCGAACGACTCAAGGTCTTTCGACTGAGCCGGCCAGCCCAAGCCGAAGCAGCCCAAGCCGGAGCCAGGGACTGGGCAGCGCGGCAGCGCGGCAGCGCCAGCAAGCGCCCGTCGGGGTGTGCGAGGGAGACAGACAGCGCGACGGAGTGCGGAATCGCTCCGCAAGCGGCACAGCTGCAACTAGAGACGCACGCGGCGAATCCTGAAAGACAATACGACTCGTGCCCGGGGAGGGGAGGGGGCGTCGCAACGGTGAATATGCCACGCCCGCGAATACGGTGACGGCCTTGGCGAGCCTCGGCTATTCGCAGCGCAGACTGATTCCGAGAGTCGTGTAATGCGATCTGAACGTTATGGCTTTCCGCGGCGGGGAAGTGGCAGTGTAGTGTCGCGTGGGTGAGAGCACGTGAGTGCCGGTCCGGCTTTTATTTCATTTTGTTTTCGTCGATCCAAATTAGCCAAAACGGCTCTCCCCGCCGCGTGCGCCGCGAGTTGCGTGGGTCGCGCCGCGGTCAGTGCCGCCACATCCGCCAGCCGGCCGGCCGCGCAACGGCAGGAGCGCGGAAAAGAAACATGAAAGAGAAAGAAAATACAGCCAGCGCGGCCGCCGCCGCCGGTAGTCGAAGCCGGGCTCCTCGTGCGACTGTACGACGCTTTCTGGAACGTGTTGTACTCGGACGTCATCGGCCGTAGCGGCGCGGCGGCGTGCCGCTCGGAAAATGAAAGTGCTCCGGGAGCGAAACGGAGCCGCGAGCTAGTCGAGCCCCCTCCCCTCGCCCGCCCCGTGTAGAGACCGCCAGCTCGGCCAGGCCGCCAGGCGGCCCGCCAGGCAGCCAGCCAGCCGCCTGCGGCCAGACAGTGCAGGCAGTCCCGCCGCGCCGCCGTGCGCGCGCTCCACGTGGTGGCCTGCCTCCGCGGCGCTCGGCCGCACTGGCCGGCCGGGCCGCGGCGTGGCCTTGCGCCTGGCGCCTTGTGTTGGCGGCGCGGCGTTTTGCGGTGCAGGCCGCAGGGGCGTTTAGCGTTTAGCGAGGCTCATTAAATGCGGCCCGCCCTGCGATTGCCGCGGCTTGCCGGGACCTAGGCGGCGCAACCTGCCGCTTGCCTCACCGCCCAACCAGGCCCAACCAGGCCCAACCAGCACTCGCAGGCCGCAAAGCGCGAACCGAACCGCCACTGTCCGGCACTGTCCCGGGTTCGAGACTCAGTTTCTCGTTCTGCCCGCAGCACCAGGACGGTGCAGGAGACGAAGGGATGGGACGTCTTCCGGGACCTGCCGCCCAAGGCGGACTCGGGGTCCATGGCGGACCAGCGCTTCCTGGACCTCACCATCAAGATCACCAAGGTGCTGGCCTACCTCATCACCTTCGTCATCGTGCTCACGTCGGGCGTGGTGGCCAAGGGCTGCCTCCTGTTCATGACGTCGCACCTGCGCGCCAACCGCATCGTGCCGCACTGTAACGTCAAGTACGGTGAGTACCAGATTTGAAGATAAATATTCAGGGCACCGACGCACAGCGGGATCACTAAATGGGACTAGAACCGAACGTGTGACCCCACCAATGGATTGCTCTCCGGGCGAGCAGTCCTTTGGTGGGCTCACACGTTCTGTTCGAGGCCTGTTTAGCGACTCTGGAGCTCAAAACGCGTTTACAGTTTTGGCCACCTGTGCCGGTCGTCTGGCCCACTCTGCAACGTAGGGGCATGCCTAATTATTTATCATGTTCCTGGCCGCCCCAGGCCGCGACAAGCAGTACGTGACGGTGCTGCCCGAGGAGGAGCGCGTGGCGTGGACCTGGGTGCTGCTGTTCGCCTTCCTGGTGCCCGAGCTGGGCACGCTGTTCCGGTCGCTGCGGATCTGCTTCTTCAAGTCGTGGCGCCGGCCGCCCTTCCTGGACTTCGCCCTCGTCTTCCTCATGGAGACCCTGCACACCGTGGGCACGGCGCTGCTCGTGTTCGCCGTGCTGCCGCAGATGGACGTGGTGAAGGGCGCCATGCTCACCAACTGCCTGTCCCTGGTGCCCGGCATCCTCGGCATGCTGTCCAGGACCAACAAGGAGTCGCAGCGGTTCGTCAAGGTGCGCCAGAGCCCCGCCCCGCGTCCACCGCGTTGTCCACGCCAACTAAACGCTAATGATCCTTCTGGCGCAGGTGCTGGTGGACCTGGGCGCCATCGTGGCGCAGTGCACCGGCATGGTGGCGTGGCTGCTGCTGCCGCTGCTGGGCGGCAACGGCCCCAACCTCAGCCTCTGGTGCGTCCCCGTGGCCGTGTTCTGCACGTCCTGCGGCTGGTGGGAGAACTACGTCAACAAGCAGTCGCACATCGGTAAGGCCCCAACAGTGGCACCAACAGAAAATAAGAAAAGGAGCGACCGTATTTGAACCCGCGACCTTGGCGTCGTTGCCGCAGGCATCATCAAGTCCATGGGGCGCGTCAAGGAGCGCATGAAGCGCACGCGGTACTTCACGTACCTCTTCGTGTCCGTGTGGAAGATGGTGGTGTTCTTCCTCATGATGCTGGTCATCACCTTCTTCAACCAGCAGAGCGTCGCGAACCTCTTCAGCCTGCTGCCGACGTCGTTCGGCGAGCGCAAGATCGTCGTCACTGAGGTGAGACTCCCTGGCCGAACGCGAAACGGAACTACTTACCACACTGTGAGGTGGAATGTGTAAACGGATTTGATGCAGGTGCGTTCGCTGGGCGTCACCACCCCCGTGGACTTGCTGGCCGAGTTCAACCCCACGGGCGACACCGAGTCGGAGAACGCCATGCACAAGACCGCCGTGGCCGTGTGCGTCATCCAGATCCTGGCCGCCTACTTCTGCTACATTTTCGGTGAGCCCCTCGACCCGCGAGCGGCCAAAGCAAATCCAAGTCTTTTTATTTAAAGCTTTTCTCACCGACCGCCGTTCCCTCTGTTCGCCAGGAAAGTTCGCGTGCAAGATCATGATCCAGGGCTTCAGCTACGCCTTCCCGGTCAACCTCACCATCCCCGTGACCATCTCGCTGGTGATCGCGGCGTGCGGGCTGCGCAAAGACGACCCGTGCTTCTTCGAGGGGGTCGTGCCCAGCTACCTGTTCTTCGACCCGCCGCCCCTCAACGCCACCACCCTCTTCGACCAGGTACTTCTGGTTCTGCAGCGGAGACTGCCTCTCAGTCTGACAAATGTATGTTTACTTACGTGGTAATTGACAAATTTAATTAATGTTTCCTCCCTGTTCAGCACGCCTGGGTGTGGCTGCTGTGGCTGCTGTCCCAGACCTGGATCACGCTGCACATCTGGACGCCCAAGTGCGAGCGTCTGGCGGCCACGGAGAAGCTCTTCGTGTCGCCCATGTACAGCGGCCTGCTCATCGACCAGTCCCTGGGCATGAACCGGCGGCGCGACGATGAGGCGGACGTCAAGACGGAGGTGTGTCTCGGTAGCGCTGTGCACAGCGACGTTGCGCGCGGCAGCACAGGTCGTGCGTTCGAACACTACCCCCATCTTTGTTTTTTTTTCGTCCAGGATCTGACCGAGCTGGAGAAGGGCGTCGACGAGTACTACGAGACCATCTCCATTCACACCGACGCGAGCGGCTCGACGCCGGGCAAGAGCGTCAAGTCCTCCGACTACATCACGCGCATCTACGCCTGCTGCACCATGTGGCACGAGACCAAGGAGGAGATGATGGAGATGCTCAAGTCGATCCTGCGCATGGACGAGGACCAGTGCGCGCGCCGCGTGGCGCAGAAGTACCTGCGCGTCGTGGACCCCGACTACTACGAGTTCGAGAGTGAGTCAACGCGGTTCCCTGCCAACTCGGAAGTTGTTCGTGCTGTGCATTAAACCAAATAAACGCTCTTTCTCTTTCCTTCCCGCAGCGCACATCTTCTTCGACGACGCCTTCGAGATCAGCGAGGTGAACGACGACTGGAGCGTGTGCAACCGCTTCGTGAAGCTGCTGGTGGCCATCATGGACGAGGCGGCGTCGCACGTGCACGAGACCAACATCCGCATGCGCCCGCCCAAGAAGTACCCCACGCCGTACGGCGGCCGCCTCGAGTGGATCCTGCCCGGCAAGACCAAGATGATCGCCCACCTCAAGGACAAGAGCAAGATCCGTCACCGCAAGCGCTGGAGCCAGGTCATGTACATGTACTACCTGCTGGGCCACCGCCTGATGGAGCTGCCCATCTCGGTGGACAGGAAGGAAGTGATGGCCGAGAACACGTTCCTGCTCACGCTGGACGGCGACATCGACTTCCAGCCCCACGCCGTGCAGCTGCTCATCGACTTGATGAAGAAGAACCGCAACCTGGGCGCGGCCTGCGGACGCATCCACCCCGTCGGCTCCGGCCCCATGGTGTGGTACCAGATGTTCGAGTACGCCATCGGGCATTGGCTGCAGAAGGCCACCGAGCACATGATCGGCTGCGTCCTGTGTAGCCCCGGCTGCTTCTCGCTCTTCAGGGGCAAGTCCCTCATGGACGACAACGTCATGAAGAAGTACACGACGCGGTCCGACGAGGCGCGGCACTACGTGCAGTACGATCAGGGTGAGTGGCCGAGCGCACAGCGAGCTGGCATACCGTTCGCCGGTCGCGGGTTCAAGCCCCATTGGCGGTAAGTTTTTGTATAATTTTTTATCATGTGTAATTATTTTTTGCAGGTGAGGATCGTTGGCTGTGCACACTGCTGCTGCAGCGAGGCTACCGAGTCGAATACTCCGCCGCCTCCGACGCCTACACGCACTGCCCCGAAGGCTTCAACGAGTTCTACAACCAGCGGCGTCGCTGGGTGCCCTCCACCATCGCCAACATCATGGACCTGCTCGTGGACGCCAAGAAGACCATCAAGATCAACGACAACATCTCCATGCCCTACATCGCCTACCAGATGATGTTGATGGGCGGCACCATCCTCGGCCCCGGCACCATCTTCCTCATGTTGGTGGGAGCCTTCGTGGCCGCCTTCAAGATCGACAACTGGACCAGCTTCTACTACAACATCATCCCCATCATGCTCTTCATGCTCGTCTGCTTCACGTGCAAGTCCAACATACAGGTAAAGCCGCGGTGTTGCTTCTAGTGTGTCGGTGTCCGTGACGTCACAGTACTCCCCGCCTGTCGTGTCGTCTGCTTGTGTTGTCCCAGTCCGCTTCAAGCGTAGCGTCTGCTTGCCCCCAGCTGCTGTTCGCGCAGATACTGTCCACGGGCTACGCGCTCGTGATGATGGCCGTGATCGTGGGTACGGCGCTGCAGCTCGGCGAGGACGGCATCGGGTCGCCGTCCGCCATCTTCCTCATAGCGTCATCGGGGTCCTTCTTCATAGCAGCCTGTCTCCATCCGCAAGAGTTCTGGTGCGTCGTGCCCGGCATCATCTACCTGCTGTCCATCCCGTCCATGTACCTGCTGCTCATCCTGTACTCCATCATCAACCTCAACGTGGTCACGTGGGGGACGCGAGAAGTGGTGGCCAAGAAGACCAAGAAGGTTTGTGCGCTCGGGCGTGCACTTGGTGGTGGTGGTGGTGGTGGTGGCGGTCAAGCGTTCCGTCTGTGTTCCTCTGCTTGCACTCTTCCCACAATGATCTATCAACCACTGCCGTACTAACGAAAGCAAACCCTTGCCACGCATGCCAACCCTGTTCTGACCGGTTCTTTCGACGCGCGGCTCGCCGCCACAGCTCAGGGTGGCCATGCTGCTGTCGGCGTTCTACGCCCTGGTCATGGTGGCGGTGGTGGTGGGCGTGTCGGTGCAGCTCGTCGAGGACGGCCCCTTCTCGCCGTCGTCCCTCTTCCTGTTCGCCGTGGCGGCCTCCTTCGCCCTCACGGGGGTGCTGCACCCGCGGGAGGCGGGCATCCTGCCCCTGGGCTTCGTGTACTACATCAGCGTGCCCAGCACGTACTTGCTGCTCATCGTGTACGCCCTGTTCAACCTCAACGACGTGACGTGGGGCACCCGGGAGGTGCTGGTCCGCAAGACGCAGCAGGTAGCCGACGGCGTTCCGGTGCTAAACTGTTCCAGGTTCCACGACGCAGTTCTAGGACTCTAGTCCCGTCTAGACGCATGACGCACGCGCAAATATACCTAACTCTGCACGATGCTTAGACTTACTCTAGAAACTAGTGCTGCCATTAGTATCGTGTCGCACAGTGGGCCAGAAGACCGCCGCAGACGGACAAAATTCTACACGCGTTTTGAGCTGCGGAGTCGCTAAATGGGACTCGAACCGAGCGCGTGACCCCACCAATGGATTCCTCGTTCGGAGAGCAATTCATTGGCGGGGTCACACGTTCAGTACGAGTCCCCTCTAGCGACTCTGGAGCTCAAAACGCATCCGTAGTTTTGTCCGCCTCCACCGGTCTTCTGGCCCACTGTGTCGCGCACTGTGACCGAAACGGACCCCTGCTTCGCCAGGAACTGGAGGAGGAGCGGAAGGAGGCGGAGGAGGCCAAGCGCACGGCGCGCCAGAAGTCGCTGCTCGGCTTCCTGCAGAACGTCAACAGCGGCGGCGTGGACGGCGACGAGGGCGGCATCGAGATCTCGCTGGCCGGCCTCTTCAAGTGCATCTTCTGCACGCACCCCAAGTCCACCGACGACAAGACGCAGCTCATCCGTATCGCCGAGTCGCTAGACACGCTGGGCAAGCGGCTGCAGACCATCGAGCAGTGAGTAGTCCGGGGATCGAATCCCCACGCGTATCTTTTTCTCATGAGGCTGGGTTGTTGGAGCGATGCGCGCATGGTACGGTCCGTGCGAACGATCGTGGCCACCCTCCGGCTTCCTCTAACTTGGCTCACCCCTTTCGGCCGATAGACTGATTCCGAGGGTCGTTTTCGTCGCTCTGCCTCTCTGGCACTCATTGGCACCCCGTGCAGGTGCGAGAGAGACAGAGCGACGAAGGCGACTCTCCGTCTGCAGTCCGCCAGTCGCAGAGAAAGCGCCGCTTGGACGCGTGACGCCCCGCGACGCGCTGCTCCTACACTTTCACCGGGCCGCCCCGGAGGTAGGCAACCCAACTGACTCGCCGTCGCCTCGTTGCCTGTCCGCAGGGTGGTGGACCCGCAGGGGCAGCACTCGGGCCGGCGGCGCACGGCGTCCGCGGGCAGCAGGGACCACCACCTCGGCTCCCTGGCCGAGGACCCCGCCGAGGAGGACCAGCTCCACGACTCGGACACCGAGACCGCCACGACGGAGGGCCGGCAGAAGCGCGACGACCTGGTGGACCCGTTCTGGATCGAGGACCGCGACCTGAAGCGCGGCGAGGTGGACTTCATCTCCATGACGGAGATGCAGTTCTGGAAGGACCTGCTGGCCAAGTACCTGTACCCCATCGACGACGACAAGAACGAGCGGGTCAGCAACACCACTTCAATTTCATTTTGAGATTTACTTTTTTTGAAATTACTTTTATCTTGTCCTGCGTGCTGTAGTCATAACTGCTCGACTTTTCCCGCTAGTCCCGCGCAGTCCGGACCTGTGTAGCTAGAGCTGGGTGGCCGACGGGCCGCCGACGGCAAGCCTGGCGGACGAGGCACTTCGGGGAGGACACCCGGTTCGCGCCGCGCGAGTGCCCCATGTGCTCCACTGCAAAAAAGAATCTCGTCTTCTAATCGTTGTGGGCTGGGGCGGCCACGCCCCGGCTTCGCCGCGAGAGGGACCCCCTTTTTTCTGCAGTGGGGGTGAACGTTTGCTGCGTGTGATTCCAGGCTAGGATCGCGAGCGACCTAAAAGAACTGCGAGACAAGTCCGTTTTTGCTTTCTTCATGGTGAATGCTATCTTTGTGCTGATCGTGTTCCTGCTGCAACTCAATAAGGACCTCCTGCACGTAAAGTGGCCCCTGGGGGTCAAGACTAACATTACCTATGACGAGACAACGCAAGAGGTAAGGCTCCACGGGTGGGTGCGGGGATGGGTTGGGGAAGGCCGCAGGGCCCAAGGCCAGGCCGCCCACGGACACACACACACACACACACACCACACTGCACCCGTCACCCCTCGAGCGTCGGCTAGGCTAGGAACCGAGCAGCTACCACCAGCGCGCAGGCGGACACAGCACCACTCTCTCTCTAACCGTGTGCGTGTGTGTGCGTGGGGGTGTGCTTGTGTGACTGTTACAGGCCCGCATCGCCGCTGACCTGGTCGAGCTCCGCAACAAGTCCGTTTTCGCTTTCTTCATGTTCAATGCTCTGTTTGTGCTTATCGTGTTTTTACTACAACTCAACAAGGATCAGCTTCACGTTGACTGGCCGTTAGGCGTCAAGACGAATATCACCTATATCGAGGAAACGTCAGAGGTAAAAGCCCTGGCTGCCCGCCTGCCTGTCCGTTGCCCAATTTCACATCAAATTTATTTATTTACTTTTCATTATTTTTGTTTTTATTCATCCTTTGCGATGGGGCGGCTGGTTGGTGGGTTGGTCAGGGACTCTGCCTGCCGCTCAATATACCCTATATCCTCTATGTCTGTCTCTCTCTCTATACATACGATTCTATCCTTTCACTTCCTAACCCTTGGCTGCACTTCGCCTCGTCTTCTGTCGACCGTGACTGACCCCCTCTTCTGTGTCTTTCTGCTTGCGAGGCCCCGGCCGGCCCCTGCGTCCGGGAGCCCCCAGGGAGCCCCCCTCCGCCCCCCACCCCTCCGTCCTGCAGTGGTGGCAGGTGGCAGACGATGCTCTCTGTCCTCTGTACATAAGCCCTCCCATACTGTGACTGACTTCCTGAGATCAGAGATAAACACACTGAGCAAGATTTTGTTTAAAACACGATAGCGAAAAGAAAAACATCACCCGAATTTTCATCTACATCAATCGCTCATTTTGAACGGACTCCAACTCAATCCATTTCATTCCCATCGTCATACATAATGTATAGGCCATAACCACGTGTTTAAATATGACTCAGCAACCCTATTTTCAGGTTAAAAAATCCCCAGCCCCAGCAGCTAATCCACTTTTTTAAAATGTTTAAATACAATGTTGATAATCCCCTTACAGCTTAGTGTAATTTTCAGGTGTCCCCGGAAAACCCTGTAGTTAGAACACTCTGTAAATTTGTTTCCTGTAATTTAAATATCCCTCACAGGTTAAAAAAATATCAATGCAAAATTCCAGTATCTTAGTGCACACTTCCAAAAGTAGATAACAAAGACAACACTCTTGTTGACTTGTGTATGCATTGATGCACTCACTGTAGGTTGACTGGTGGAAACCCCTCCAAAAACCCGAAATAATAAATAAATGTCGACCGATCGTTACTTCCTTTCGCCTAAGGAAAAACGCAGGCATTCGCATGTGCTAATGCTCATCTTTCAGAATGTGGAATGTGTAATCCATCCTGTGTGTGTCTGTGTGCGTGCGGTGTCTGTCTGTGTGAGTCTGTGTGAATGTGTGTGTGCGGGACCACGCTTCCCCTGCGCCGTCGCTTTGGCTCAAGGACGTTTCCTCCTTGAAGAAGATCTGCTCTGCTACCCTTGTGTTGCATGAGAAGGCGCTCGCGGCGCTCGCATGTCCAGCGGCAGTCTTGCCAACCTTCTGACAGCCTGTCAGGGACGGGTTGGCAACCCTGCCCGGCCGAAGCCTTGTGTCTACGCTGTGAAAAAAATACTCTGAATTTTCAGACTAATTTGAGTCACGTAAATTTGCATTAATTCGTTTGAGAAGAAGTCTTAAAAATTTTGACATTGCTAGGACATAGCCTTGTGCGTGAAAAGGAATCTTTTTAGTCTGAATTTTCTCTGAATTTTCAGGGTTGTTTTCACAGTGTCATAATCGTTGACGATGTCAAACTGACGCCGTTGTCCTCTGAGCCCAACATCTCACAACTGCTTCAGTTTGGCAGCGTCGCAATGACCCTTTGTGTACAGAAATTACCGAAAGGCGGCCGGCCTCGGCCAGCGAACCGCTCAGTCCCTACAGTGGCGCGGGCCGGGCGAGCGCCTGCGAGGTAGGCAGCGGCGACGCAGCCGTGCGCGCAAGCCGTGGATGTTGCCTACGCTGCAGGGGCTCGGCCGGCCGACTGTGCAGCGGCTGGTCGGTTTTTTCGCTGCCGGGCGTCCGACGCCGAACTAATGCCAAGTCTGCATGTTGAGTGTTCACCCGGTGGCACGCCTGCCAAGTGGACTCCTGGCGGAATTGTCCTCCCCGCTGCGTTTGCAGCTTTTCTATTTTTTGAACCAAAGGCTGAGGATGTTCGAATGGAGAACTTTGTGGGCGTGCCACCGCCTTCCCCCTCTGTCCACGCCGCGGCGCGACGTGCCGTGGGGGCCTGGAGGCTGCGCCCTCGGCACCCCAGGCCCCCACCCCGCCACCCTCCGCCCGCGGCCCCCGACACGCCCCTCTTGTCGCAGGTGCTCATCTCCAAGGAGTACCTCCAGCTGGAGCCCATCGGTCTGGTGTTCGTGTTCTTCTTCGCGCTCATCCTGGTCATCCAGTTCACCGCCATGTTGTTCCATCGTTTCGGCACGCTGTCGCACATCTTGGCCTCGGCGGAGCTCTCGCTGTGCTGGAACAAGAAGGTACGCTTTCCGCTTTTGGAAACCGCGTTTGTGTGAACGGCCTGTCTGGTAACGCGGAGTGCCCCTGCCCCCAGGTGGAGGACCTGTCCCAGGACGCGCTGCTGGACAAGCACGCCGTGGACATCGTGAGGAACCTGCAGCGGCTGCGCGGCATAGACGGCGACTACGACAACGACAACGACTCGGGGTCGTCCGCGGACCGCGTCGGCCACCGCCGCACCATCCACAACCTGGAGAAGCACCGCCAGAAGAAGAGGACCATCGGCACCCTGGACGTGGCCTTCAAGAAGCGCTTCTTCAACATGAAGGAGGGCGGCGCGGCGCCAGGTGAGCCAACGCGCGAACGCGGCGACACTGGCCGAACCTGGCGGTACACGGTGGCGGTCGAAATCCCGGACGCGTTTTGAGCGCCAGAGTCACTAAATGGGACTAGAACCGAACGTTTGACCTCACCAATAGATTGCTCTCGGAACGAGGAATCTGAGCAATCTATTGGTGGGGTCACACGTTCGGTTCGAGTCCTGTTTAGCGACTCAGGGAGCGCGTCTAGAGTTTTGGCCGCCGGCGCCGGTCTTCTCGCCCACTGTGCCGTACAGTTCCGACCCACTGTAACCATGCCCTCCTCCTCCTCCAGGCACGCCCGTGCTGGGCCGCAAGCTGACCATGCGCCAGGAGACCATCAAGGCCCTGGAGACGAGGCGCAACTCGGTGATGGCGGAGCGCAAGAAGTCGCACATGCAGACGCTGGGCGCGGCGCACGAGTACGGCGTGTCGGCGGCCTCGGCCGCGGCGCTGGTCGGCGGCGGCACCCTGGTGGGCGGTACCCTCACCGGCGTCCCCGGCGGCTCCGTGCTCGGCGGCGTGGCGACGCGCAACCACCGCAACTCCGTGGCCTCCATGAGCGTCAAGGACATCTTCGACACGGCCGGCGGCCAGATCAACCGCGCGTACGAGGCGTCCGGCTACGAGGCGGGCGGCGTCATCTCCGAGGACGAGATGGAGGTGGGCGGCAACGCGCTGCGCCTCCACAACGTGCGGAACAACGTGAGCTGGCGCGAGCAGGACGGCCAC
Source organism: Thrips palmi (assembly GCF_012932325.1). Taxonomy (NCBI): domain Eukaryota; kingdom Metazoa; phylum Arthropoda; class Insecta; order Thysanoptera; family Thripidae; genus Thrips; species Thrips palmi. The sequence goes on from NW_023144622.1 coordinate 2,756,673, forward strand.
TCGCGGTCCAACAGCCGCATGTAGGCCCTAGCAGCAATCAACAAATAACTTATTCTCTCTGCGTTTGGAAGTGTTCTGCCGCGCCCCGCGGTCCCACGTGTTCCAGATGCTGCCCCTTTGAAGCGTCTCGACGCCTCTTTTAGACTTTTATTTTTGTATTTGTTTGTTCTTGACTCTCTGTACTTCAACTGAGTGGGCTGTTTCGTGGTTCAGCGTTCAGCGCCACCGAGCTTCGTTTTTCGTACTTATTTTGCCATATCAGTCACAAACCTAAACTACTTAATTTTTCTCGTTTCTGATATTTTAAGGAATCGCAGCAACTGCTCTTAGCGGTAGTGCTGCATTTTACAAAATGATTAGGACAAATTACAAAAAGACTGCCGTATGTACTCTGTACTGATTCAAGCCACGCTCGATCAATGGTGTTGAGAGACTAGGAAATAATAGACTTGAAGAGCTTCGACAAAGGATAATCCGGTTATATTTGACGATAAACGCATTGCCTTTGCGTTTTCTTGTTGTGGATTACAGTTCCTTCGAACTGTTGCCCTTTTATATGATAATTGCTCAACGTATAGAGAGTTATACGTATTATTTTATACTGCATGACATTATTTAATTTTTTTATTCGTAGGAATGAATGCACTGTAAACATGACATTATAGAGAGCCGAATAATACTATCGTTTAGATATTACACTCTAAGACTTACTGCGGAAACGGAATTAACATACAGAATGGAACCGTATTCATCCATCCTGTAGGAATGCCCCGCACAAGGAGGTATTGTGATGCGTTGTGATGTATTAGGTTTCAAAGTAGAGACTCTTTGCAGCCGAGTGTACTGTCTGCGAAACAATGCTAGATATAAGGTGTACTAGTGTGCCCGCCTGTTCCGCCGAATCTTTCGGATCTCGTGAACGCTGTGCCGAATGGAAATTGTGATATTTTTGTACGTATGCTGTACTATTGTAACGTTAGGCGGTGACTGGGTGCGCTCCGCTCGGCGGCCTCGCTGGACCGAGGTTGCTGCGGCGGGGCGCGCGCGGCCCCCGCGGACCGAAAGACATTTCAGCAATAAATGACTATCGAAAGGAAAAGAAGCGGCCTCTCCCTTCTCCTCCCTGTTCCGGCTCTTTCATTAAAATTACCTGTGACACTTTGCTCTGGTTTTCCGCGCCCAGAGTGTAGCGTGTTACTATTATGCTCTGCGCTGTGGCTGGGGGCGCGGCCTGCTACTTTGTAGACACAGGTGGGCGTGTGGGGAAGGCACTCGCTTCAAGCTCGAGCCGATAATTCGAAATACGGCCGCATGTCGCTCCCCGCCAAAATGCAAATATTTGAACTCTCTGCCGTCGGCCACGTGCCGCATGGTACAGACACTTTTCGGGAGAACTGAAATCCGCCATCCACTCAGTGTAAGTGTAGCCTGCCCATTTTCAAGCTTTTTAAAAAATTGTGTTTTTCTTTTCCTTGCCTGGCTGGAAGGTGCTACTGCGGGCATTTCGCGACGCCGCTCCTGCATGCTCATTGTCGATTGCGCGGCCACGACTTTCCGTTCTGGCTTCTGGCCCGGGAGGAAGGGGGGGGGGAGTAACTGACGAGCCGAGTCGGGCCGAGCCGAGCCGGCGCCGCTTTCTGCTGCCTGGGCCCCTGTCCTGTCCCCGTCGCTACTGTCGCTGTTTGCCTGGCGTTGAGTCGTCAGTGCCGCCCGTGCCCGAGACCCCCACTATAAAGGACCGCCTTGGGGCCGGCGCCGCCACTGCAGTCCCGACGCCCACGTCAACGTCGTCAGCATGGCCCGCGTCCTCCTCGTCGTGTGCCTCGCCGCGCTCTGCGCAGGTCGGTCCTCGTCTATCTTATCTGACGAGCGATTCAGAATAGTCGTGTCCTCTCTGTCGCACTCTTGGGGCTCTCCATAGGGGTGCGAGGGGGAGAGAGCGACAAACCGCTCGCTCGGCTGCAGTCTGCGGCGCGTGCGTCGCTCTGTCTCTCTCGCACCAATGGGGTGCCCCGTGGGGGTGCGAGAGAGACAGCGAGGGCCCCTGAAGGAAAGCGCGTCTTGCCTCCCCTCCAGGCTGGAGCAGCGCCAGCACCGACCGCACCCACGGCGGCAACAAGGTGTCGGACTCCGACATCAAGAAGCTCACGGAGCAGCTGTTCACCGTGGACAAGCACGCCCTCAACAGCGCCGTGCGCATCGACCTGCAGGGCAAGACGTACTCCAGTGCCACTGACGACAAGGCGCCCCGCCCGTGAGTACGCCGTGCTGGCCCTCGCGGCCGCGGCCAGTCCGTCAGGCCGCCTGGGAGGTAGGCCGCCCATCCCCCAAGCGCGCTGACCGACTAGACCGCCTCTCTGCTGCCGCCAGCCTGCTGAGCGTGGACGAGAGCAGGGCCAAGTCCGCCAACGGCAACGTGGCGCTGCTGGCCCGCCTCTACGACAAGTACACGCCCGACTGCACCAAGGCGGAGAAGGAGACGCCGGAGAAGAAGCAGCAGCAGAGCGACCTCCTGGACGGCCTGCTCGCCACGCCCGTGCTCACCACCACCCTCAACTTCCTCGCCGGCAAGGGTAACCCGTCGGACCTACAGTGACATGGCCGCGCGGCGCCCCGGGTGAGTGCACTCAAGTCCGCGTCTGACTCGCCCCCAGGTCTGGTCCCCACCGGCAAGGCCGCCCAGAAGCAGTTCCTCAACAAGCTGTGGTTCTCCCTGTACTCGCGCGGCGGCGGCGCCCTCGGCTCCTCGGCCTTCGAGCACGTGTTCCTGGGCGAGCTGAAGCACGGCGACGTCTCCGGCATGCACTCGTGGCTGTTCTTCAACAAGCAGGAGGAGGCCGGCAAGGCCGACTACAAGGGCTACATCAAGAAGCTGCCGCTCGGCGAGGTGAGTACTGCGTCACGGCGTCCAAGTCGAGTCGTCCGACACGTCCGACTCGAGGACCCGATGAGAGGAACTCTTTTGCCTCTTCAGAAGGGGGAAAAATCGCGAGTTTCCAGGATGTCTCTAATTTCCTATCAGTCGAATGGGTGGCCTACATTCGCGGCGCCACAGTGTTCATAGGACATGTCGAATGAATTGCCTACCTTCGCGGCGCCACTGTTCAGAGCGTTCTCCTCGCCTCATAGGGCCTGAGTCTGCTATACATAACAACGCGCTCCGTTCTGTTCCGTTCCTCTCGCAGAGTGGCACCCTGCTCAAGGTGCGCTTCGAGTGGCTGGACGCCAACAAGCCCGTCAACAGCCTGTTCGTGGGAGCCAGCCCCGAGCTGGAGATGTCCCTGTACACCCTGTGCTTCCTGTCGCGGCCCGACCAGAAGTGCCACGTGTCTGCGCACGGCGTCAACTTCTACATCCAGACCTGGTCCTTCAAGCTCAGGGACGGCTTCTCCACCATCGGCAGCGCCTACCCTTCCCTGTAGGAGTCTTAAGCCCTCCCCTGTGCTCTGTCGCGTCATGGAAATAAACGAAGAAACGCCTCCCTCGTAAACCCTGTGTTCCTACTTGGTGTGAGACTTAAACGAGCTCCAAGCGGCCCTATCTTCCCCTGTTTTTTCTGACATGTTAGCAAGGTTCCTTTTTTTCTTTTCAAGCTACTTCTTGCATTTGGCCCAAGAAGGCACTGAAAAAGGTTTCATAATGAAGAGGACCATATTAATAGCATATGTTTATTATAAATTATTAAAAAACCTAATAAAAATAATTAGTCACAGACATACTACAAAAAATTATCACAGCCAAATTTTAAGTGTAACAAAAACTTCAGGTCTTTGGATTTTTTAAACCTGAAGTCCTTCCTTGACTTTAGCAAGAAAAGTCCTGAAACAATAAAAAAAATCATGGTCAAAAACAGTAGCCTAAATTTTTCCTTAGAGTACAGAGGCAATGAGGCCACTTACTCCAAATTTTTATCATTGCCACTCCCTCTTTTGGAAATTACATCTCTCACATTAGCTTCTAAAGTGGGATAAAAACTCTTCACAAGAGGTTTGGAAACTTTCATCAAGAATAGCAACATTCGCATGAAGAGATTAGCATGGAAGCTAAGAAATTGACGTGACTGCTGATTGAGTACATTTGTAGCTTGTTCCCTATGGCAGACGGGGAGAAGAATCAGGTGACTAACAATTTTTAACGGTCAAGGAAACAAGAGAAAAAACTACAGAATTAGTTGTACCTTAAACTGGTAGACGTACGGAACACCTCTGTGTCAAAGATTAGTCCGAGAGTTTTTTCCGTTTCTGGTCTTCTATTATTGCCAGCACTCATATCAGTAACTTTTGCTACCACATAAAGGCAGCTTGGTAGAACATTATTAATTAACAAACCAATCAAAATTTCATCACAGCCATTTCTCTGAATAAGTGAGTTCATTAATGTTAGCCCCTGCAACCAAAGTCGAAAGTGTTACTACTGGTGATGGTAAAATATACATTGCTTTTAACACAAATAAAATTACCTGACAATAGTACTTGTGCGGCACATTGTTTTTGTCCACCTTAAGAAATGTTTCACAAACTGATTGGATTATATAAATGGCTGCAGGCATGTCCTCCGGCTCATCCCATATTTTTTTGAATGGATCTAAATATCTGGGCACATAAACCATGATAATGTTCTTGATGAAGCGTTCAATGCACTTTTCCCTCTTGGGATCTGTAACAAATAAAAAATGCCTCAATTACAAGCGCTGTACTGTACCGGACCATAAACAAGAAATTGCACCAAAAATAATGTGGGATTCTGTAGTTAAAACTCGCACCCAATTTAAAAAGCCCCTTAATGAATGAAAAAAGGGATTTCCTCAGCCCATTCTCCATGGGTAGAGGTAACCTTACATCCATATTGAAAACATTAGGATGGAGTATGAGGTAATTCACCAAGGTGACTAGGAAGTTGGATGCGTTATTCTGGAATAAACAGAAAACAAACAATAGTAATATAAAAAAAATAGTAATAAGTTCCCCCATGTGCCTGGGCACACAGTTAGAAACTGTGTGCCTCCATGCACACTGTATAAAACAGTACGCCTGCAGGCACACACAGTGTGCATGGAGGCATACATTTTAAAGTGTGTGCCATGTACACACTTGTGAGCACATCTAAATAAATAATTATTTCAAAAAGTCTGCCACCAACTCACTTTTTCATAAATGAACGAAGGACACTCAGCTACAAGAGTTCCTAGAACCACATAGCTTCTTTCAATACTTTCCGTATCTAGAAAAGGTTGTCTGCCTGGCACCCAGCTGGAATCCTTTGCTTTGGTCGGAAACAATGACGATTTAATCAAAGGCATCATCTGCCTCAAAGGCTCTAAAATTGTTACAATCATTTTCTTGTGAGAACTCGATGTCTGGATGGCAAAAATGTAAAAAAATTTCATATAAAAAGGATCCATCATGAGATATTTAGGATATACAAGAGCAAAAACATCCAATATCTCACCTTTCCCATTGCCTCTACTAGATAAAGCAGTGGGTCAGATACTGTCACAAAATTGTCATGAGGAAGATTGAATGTATTTTTCAACACAGGCATTGAAAATATCTTTTGCATAACCTCGGTCTCTCTGTCTTGGCCAACATTAGAACACACACAACAGCGCACCCATGCCTAACACAGACAAAAGAGCATAAGGTAAAATCGTGACAGGGGAGAGGAGTTAACATCAATATCGTAAATGACAGAAAAATTCTTACTTGAACAAACAAAATTTGCAGACTTTCATTTGTATCTATGATATTTGTTATTTTTCGACAGGATAGAAGCCTGTCTAGGTATCTTTTGACTAGCCTTCAGAAGGGAGAAAACCATTAGATTGTGACCAACACAATAGTCAATTCATACAAAAAGTTTCAACACTTACTTGGAGTTGTCATTTGTTGTGAAAAGATGAACCAAGTTTTGGAAGGACTCTTTTGTTGAAGAACTACTGAACTCGAGAGAAATGAGAGTGAATTGAAATGCTAAGTCAGCAATTTCCCAGTCATGGGATTTCTGATCTTTCAGATATGGAAGTAAATTTTCATGCAGTCTCTCAACTAGTTTTTGCATTCCACCTCCAACTGTTTCAAGTACAAAAAAACAAAAAAAAAAACATTAGTATTGCCAAATGAGGACTCTTAAAGTGCACAGAAAGAAAAGAAAAGAAGAGCACCTATATTGTTGCAGTCCATATAGACTTGAAGTTTCTGCATAACATCAATCATTAAATTTAAAAGACTCCTCAAAGTGGTTGAATCTTGGTTGTTCTGTTGCAAAAATCTTTTGACCCATGGACCTAGGAAATCGTAAATCAGTATTTTAGGATTCAAAAGACCACACAGGTCTCACAACAGAACAGGGAAAATACATACCAAATAAAATGTGTAAATCAGAGGGCAATACATCAGTGTTTTTGATTAAACATTCCAAATTTGATATGAATACCTGAACAACAGGATTCTGATTTCTTGCTATTAGAGAATCAATTGTATTGGTTAATGGTCCTGCTAGTGGGCTTAATTCTTTTCCATTCTTCACCAACAGGAAAACAAAACACAATTTTGCCTTCATGATCATCTGATTGCGCTTTTTATCAGTTTCACTAAATGAAACTAGGCTGAAGAACCTGTGTCCCTGCACAAAACAGAGTAACACCCAATTAGAAAATAGTTCATAGATCATTTTTAAACGAAACAAATTTAAAATGCATTTACATACAAGTTCCTCCACCTCCTCTGTGGCTAAGGCGATGGACAGAAATATTTGAGTTAAATGAAACAATCCCATCTCACTTAAACTATTGATTTTCTTCTCAGATAATTTTGAAAAAAATCTCCCACAAATTTTGGCTTTCCATACATTTTTGTCCTGGGCTAGATAAGTTGCTAGAGAAGATTGCCAAAAGAAAAAAGAGTCCAGTAAGTTTTCAAGTTAATAGTTTGGTTTCACCAATTCAATACCAATTCAATATGTTTATTAAAAAAAGCCGAGCATACAATACCTAGAAGAGATAGAAAAAGCTCAAAGCTATTCAATTGTACTCTTGGCTTGTTGGACGGTCTGTCAAATTCCACAGACGACAGAATATCTTCAATAGTTTCACTGAAGGGGATGAGAACCACAAGAAAAATTAAGTCACAGGGACAAGTTAAAAATGGGTATTACTTTTCATGCACTGTACCTTGGAACAACAAATGAGCTAGCAGGGGCTCCAGGTAACTGGAATGCACAATCTAACTTGCGAGAGAATCCATCCCAAAGCATCATTATGGGTTCTGGTTTGGTTTTCCAGGGATCCACAAGAAAACCCTTCATGAGATAGATGAGTGTGCGTCGCTGGGGCTCTTCAAGGTCATTTGATCCCATCAAGTCGTTCAGCACACATTTCACTATGCCCTGACCCTTGTCCATCTCCTAAAAATCAAAACCGGTGATAAATCAAAGAAAGGCAAAAAGATTTCTTGCCTGAAATAAAAATGGGCCAGTCCAGATACTAACAGGTCTAATAGGACTCAGGAATCCATCTGAAGAGTACATGTAAACCTCCCCAATATCTCGCAACAGCCATAAGGCAAATAGCCCTGGCTCCAAGCAGGCAATCTTTTGAAATTTTTTAGTTTGGAGAGGTCTCCATCCTTTCTTTGAGGGAATGTCTGCATCAGCTTTAACTACCAACTGCAGGCACTCATCAAGTAGCTTCCAGAATGCCTGCACACCAAAATGAGCAGTGTATTAGACAAAAATAACTTAAAACTAACATTTTTCAAATGTGTATGTAGTCAAAACAAACCTTGGTGTCATGGTCATTCAGGCTTTCTGTAATAAATCTTAGAAGCAGCCATAGCTCCTTCACACACATACAATTGAAAGGGGAGGAATGTACAATCCTGTCCTGATTCAGCTAAAATACGAAAGGTGAATTAAAATTAACAAAACAACATGAAAAATTACAATGATACCAAATACTTACCTTGTTAAATTTCAAGACTGCAATTTCAACTAAGTCAATAATACAAAACCTTATAGTGGACTGCAATAAATTTTCAATGCTTTGTTCAGCACTATAAGGCTGTAACATAGCAGCTATTTCTGTGGCCTCAAATATTGATGTGGACTTCAAACATTCAGAAAGTGCCCAAAGGACACTTATATGAAGCCACCTGGCTTCTAAATGGCAATGAAATAGATGATGGCCTGGTGACTGCAATAAAATATAAGAGGTGCAGTTTCTGTAAAACTACTAGCAAATTGAACCTTTGGCAAGAATAATGATAGTTTTTCTTACATTTTTCACTTGAGAATGGCTCAACACATAATTAGGCAGGTCATTTAAAGAACCAATCTGGTTCCGTAATAGATCCAATCCTTTCAATAAAGTTGGAAGGGTTTCTTTCAGTATCCATGATTTGTCTTCGCTTTCGCCTTGACTGCAAATTGAAATGTAGATTAAAGAGTTTATTATAGGATGAGACATGACAGCCGGAGGTGAATGGTCTTTACTAACAAGAGAAGTTGCGAGTAACATACCTTTCAACAAACAAGTGAAGCATCGCAAAAAATTCGCGCAAATCTTGTCTGACTTCATCTAAATTAACAGTTGCCAGGGTACTTGTATCAGATGTGAATCCATAAGTCCCCATTTTCTGTGTTGAATCAATCAAACAAAGTTTATTCCTGTTGGTTGAAAGCATAAAGGCATAATAAAATATTGTGAACATTGTCTTTAAAAAAGCATACAGAGGATTGGTATTATGTCCAATACAAACCAGCAAACTCTAAATAGTCGTTTCAATTCATCTTTAGATGTGTCCATGTCAAATTCTTGGTTAAACACTGTCACAAAACTAGACTTTTTTGAATGAAGACTAGAGGGATTTGTTATAGCCCCTGACATTATAAATCCTCGCGGGTCAAATGATGCCTTCTTTTCGGCATCACTAACACAGTGAAATCCTATATTTCCTGAATGAATAAAACGGAAAGTGCTTAGACAAACATGCAGATAACCTCAGCAATTTTAAGTCTAAAAACTTTTAATACCTCTTTCACGTAGATAATTACTCGTACTCGTGGTTTCATGTGTTGGGGATATTGGGGGCGTCATTATCTCCATTGTAAAATTATTTGGTTAAAACCACAAAATCTGCAATACGACAAAGACTCCAACCAACAATGAGCACCTAAATAAAACCATAAAAATCTAAACACAGCGGTGAATCCCGCGTGAATTTCGTGCATGACGGTATGAGAAATCCAACGCAACAACATTGTGTATGAGAAATTGTGTGCTCGCATCACGAAACAGTCGAAACGGCAAACAGTACAGTTTACCGTGTAGTAGCCAGTAGTCTAGCCTTGATTTCCCCTTCCCTGGCGGTTCGAAGGACTCCTGTCTTTCCTGTTCAGATTGTTTCTCACCGAAACGCTATTTTCATGTCAGAAGCGGAGCGGGGTCGCACTCGCGCTCTGCTTCAGCCTGGGAGGTAGGCAGTGTGGGTGCAAGCTCACACTGATGCGAGGCGGGATTGCCTACTGGCAGGCGCCCCGTCCCGCCAGTCTTAAAGTCTTTCGTGTCTTATTGAGTGGAAGGTTGGGTTGTAATGAAGATAAAACAGGTTAAATAAAAATAATTTATTAGTACAAGCCATTCTTGCCTGCAATCCATTGACAAGTCGCACACATAAATTAAAATTTGAGGCCCGTCTGCTGACCTGCAATCTGTTACAGGCAGAAAGTCTTATTTAAGAAATCTTTTACAAGCTGCGAGTACAGTGTAAAGTTTTGATTCGGTGATTTCTAATCTAATATTTCACTTTGAAAAAAAAAACAGAAGTTAGAATTTGAAATTTGGCAGCTGCAGCAGTCCCACGGAAAGTGGCCTCCTTCGGGTCGAAGGAGCGAAGAGGGGTCGGCTGGCATTTGGTCCATGATGTCCTTGATGGCGCGCGGTCTGGGCGTTTCAACTGCCAGGACTAATGACTCTGGTGTACAATCGTCCAGGATCCCTGAGATCCGTCGTGGCCGCCCTCTCTTCCTTCTTGGGGAATGACACCGCAGACTGGTCACTGGTCACACTCGCACTGGTCGAGCCAACTGGCTCTGGAAAGTTCATCCCTACGACGCCGTGCCCTCGCGTCACTGTCACTGCGTCTTGCCGCTGTCTGCGGACACGCCCTCGAACACGTTGTTGATTATGTTGGCCGTCTCCACGTTGTCCAGCATCGAGTTGTGGTCGCCGTCGACGAAGTGGACGGCTATCTTCTCCTGTTGGAACTGGAAAGGAGAAAAGAGAGCACGACATGAGCATCTTCCGCGTGTACACTGTTGTGACTCGTGGCCAGCTTGACGGCTTACCATCGCGGAGAGGCCGTAGTCGTCCGCGTCGTGCTTGAAGGTGATGACGTTCGGCCTGACCAGGGTCACCGTCGTCTGGATCTTCTCCGGCGCGGCCTGGTAGTTGTTGACGGCCACGGAGCGGTGCAGGAAGGACACGCACGCGTTCTTCTTGTGCTCCTTGCTGTAGCCGGGCGTGTTGGGCGTGATGGCCAGGAAGTGCTCCAGCCTCGCGTCCCACGTCGGCATCTTCATGAGGTCCTCTCGGAGCTGCGCAACAATGGCATGGTTTAAGAACGTGCCTGACTGCCTCACGGCCAGACTCCTACTAGACTCCGGAGGTAAACGCCACGAAATAAAAGCAAAAGCTGACCTTTGGTGGGGGTACGATCTTGAGCTCCAGCAGCAGTCCCATGAGCACGGCGATCTCCAGCTCGGTGGTGTTGTTGTCCTCGCTGATCCAGGACGACGTCATGGCCTGCATGCCGGCGGGGGCGCCGTCCAGCAGCACCAGCTCGCCCTTGTGGCCGTCCCGCTCCAGCATGCGCGTCAGCTCGCACGAGACCACGCCGCCGAACGAGTAGCCCACCAGTCTGAAGGGCGCCCCGGGCGCGAGGTGGGCCTTGATGTGCTGCGGGGGTAAAGACACAACATTAGTACGAGCATGCCCGGCATCCAGCGAGAGCAGCGTAGCCGAGGGGGCGCACTTTGTAGATGGTGCTGGCGAAGTCGTGAATGGTGGTCTTCTTGTCGTCGTTGTAGGGGAGCTGCAGCACCAGCGTCGGCGACTTGAGGTTCTCGCACAGCGATTTCAGCATCACAGCCATACCTGCAGGAAAGGGAAGGATGTTAATCACGCGAGAAAAAGAGCTGAAAAGTAGCCGCATTGGCCTGAGTCAACATGAGTGAACGCACCTTCGATTCCGGGGACCAGGAAGATGGGGGCGACGTTCCCCTTGGGCGCCTTGCTCGGCAACGTGACGATGGGCTCCTGCGCCATGTCCTCGGTGCCGATGGACCTCATGAGGAAGCGTAGGGCCTCCTCACGCAGCTCCGAGGGCGCTGCAACGAGTCAAGGCAGTTAGGAAGGACGTCGATCCAAGTGGGAAAACTGACTGAGGGAATGATCAGGCCGCGCGGCAAACTTACAGATTACTTTCTCCTTCTTCGGGCCATCCTCTGCCGTGGCCTTGGCGATTTCCTGCAGCTTGGCGAAGGTGAGGGACCGGATGTCCTGCGCGGTGAGGAACACCTCGAACTCGCGCTCCAGGGTCTGCTTGATCTCCACGGCCATCATCGAGTCCATGCCGAGCTCGGCCAGCGTCGAGTGCAGCGAGACGGTCTTGAGGTCGCGCAGCCCCAGGATGTTGACGACGGCGTCGACCACGTTGCCGCCCGCGCCGGAGCCCGCGCGCTTCTCGGCCACCACCATGGAGGCCACGACGGCGCAGGGCTGCCGCAGGAAGCTGTCGAGGACGTACAGGCAGGACGAGATGCGCTGCTGCAGCGTGCCGCCGATGACCAGCTCGGTGTGCTCCTCCTGCATCTCGGCCACCAGGCCCACCTCGCCGATGGCGCCCCACTGCACGGCCAGGCCGCACAGCCCCTCGGCGCGCCGCCGCTCGCAGATGCGCTCCATCACGGAGTTGGCCATGCCGTAGTTGGTCTGGCCGGCGTTACCGCGGCCGCACGACACCGACGAGAAGCACACGAAGTGCTCCAGCTGCGGGCACAGGGTGCGCGTCAGCTTGTCCAGGTGGCGCGTCGCGTCCGCCTTGGGGCCGTGCGACGTCTGGAACTCGGCCGCGTTCTGGTTGTCCAGCATGGCGTCGCGCAGCACCACGGCCAGGTTGAAGATGGCCAGCACCGGGCCCAGCTTGTTGGCCTCCTCCAGCAGCTGGCGGCAGCCGCTCTCCGTGGTGATGTCCGCCGTGGAGATGACCACCTCGACGCCGTACGAGCGCCACGTGCGGATGCGCAGGGCCTGGTAGCCGGTGCGCATGCCGGTGCGGGAGGTGAGCACCAGCTTGCGGCAGTCGCGCAGCACCAGCCAGTCGGCCAGCTCCAGGCCGAAGCCGCCCAGGCCGCCGCACACCACGTAGGAGGCGGACTTGTGGCAGAAGAAGCGCGGCGCGGCCTGCATGGGGCACTGCTGCGGCTTGGCCAGGCGCTGCTCCTCCTCGTCGCGGATCTTGATCACCACCTTGCCGATGTGCTTGCCGGCCGCCATGAAGCGGAAGGCCTCCTCGACGCGGTCCTGGGGGAACACCTCGCGGGTGAGCGGGCGCACGCCGCCGGCCAGCATGCCGTCCTTGACCACCTGGTGCACCTCCAGCTTCTCCTCGGGGGTGGCCTCGAACAGGTTGTCCAACATGATGCCGTGGAAGGAGGTCTCCTTGAGGAACATCTCCATGCCCAGAGGGTTGTTGTTGGCCAGATCGAACTTGCCGATCTCCAGGAAGCGGCCGCCGTGCGCCAGGCAGCGCACCGAGGCCTGCAGCTTCTCCTCGGCCAGCGAGTTGAGCACCATGTCCACGCCGCGGCCGTTGGTGGCCGTCATCACGTCCTGCTCGAAGGAGCACGAGCGCGAGTCGAAGATGTGCGCGTCGGTGATCTGGGGCCAGCGCTTCTTGATGAACTCGCGCTTCTCGGGCGTGCCGACGGTGGTGTAGACGATGCAGCCCGCGTGCAGCGCGATGTTGATGGCGGCCTGGCCGACGCCGCCCGAGCCCGCGTGCACCAGGACGGTCTCGCCCTTCTGCATGCGCGCCGCCCGCTGCAGCGCGAAGTACGACTGCAACAACAACAACACACGTCACACTCGCTGTCTCTCCCTCGCCCAGCCCGACCAGGCCCAGCCCTCCACTCACCGTGCCGTAGACGACGGGGATGGTGACGGCGTCCTCCAGGCTCCAGTCGTCGGGGACGTCCCAGATGAGCGTCTTGTCGCAGATGATCATGTTACTGAGCGCGCCTCGCGACATCATGCCCATGACGCGGCGGCCCTCGCGCGTGCGCCCGGCGAACTCCAGGCCCTGCACGCACTCCTGGTTGAGGCGGCCGTGCGCCGCCACCTCGGTGGCCAGCTTGCCCGTGGCCGTCATGATGTCACGGAAGTTGAGCGCCGAGTAGTACACGTGCACGAACTCCTGGTCGGGGTTCAGGTGGATGGGCCTGTCGAGCAAAAGCGGCTGTGACTGTGCAAGTTCGTGAACAAGGAGTGTGCACGGTGAGCACGGCGTCTTACTTGGACGGGTCGATGCTGCCCTCGAACCACTTGAGGGTGCTGAGGTCACCGCGCAGGCCCACGTTGACGTAGGCGTGGGGCACGGTGATGAGGGCGTTGGGGGGCATGGGCAGGTGGCGGTAGCTGCCCCACAGCCCGTCCTTGAGCACGCTGGTGGCCAGGTCCTTGCGGAGCTGCGCCGCGTACAGCGGGTGGTCCAGCGCGAAGGCGGGGGCGTTCTTGTCCACGATGAACACGCCGCGGCAGCGGTCGCCGGTGGGCGGCTCCTTGCGGATGCAGTTGACCAGGCCGATGATGCCGTTCTCCGGCTCGCCCTGCGCCACCACGATAACCTTCTTGGTGCTCTTCTCGTCCTTCATGACCTCCTTGAGCTGCTCCAGCCAGTCGAAGTGCGTCTGGGTGATGTTGATGACGATGGGCGCCTCCTTGAGGGGCACGCTCTGCAAGTCGGGCAACGCAAGGTCAGTCTCGCTCCTTGTGGGGGCCCACTAGGCCTCGGGGCTCGGTGCCGCACTCCACGGTCGGGGCCTACCTTGCGCAGCAGCACGAGGCGCTCCTCGTGGTCGTCCTCGCGGTAGGTCTGGTCCACGCACACCTCGATGCCGTCCACGATGGTGGCGCCGGGCTTCTCGCGCGACAGGATGAAGCCGCCCTCCAGGACGCTGGCCATCGCGGCCTGCAGCAGCTGCGAGACAGAAGAACACACTGTAAGAAACGGACGGCCGCATCGACCTCATCCTCGTCTCGGTGCGCGTGAGCGAGACTCACCTCGGTGCGGCTGCTGACGTCGGTCGCCATGACCACGATGGCGCCCTGCTCGCTGGCCAGCTTCTTGTCCTCCACGTTGATGTTGGAGGGGAGGTCCTCGGGGATGAGGGGGTGGTCGGCGGGCGCCAGGACCTGCAGCTCGGCCTGGATGAGCGGCAGGTCGCCCAGGATCTCGGCCATGATGGGCGTGAGCAGGCCCTCGGCCGCGCGGCTCTCGCTGTCCACCACCTCGATCGTCTTGAGCTTGATGTTCTGCACGGACTCCATGGCGACGTGCACGGCGAAGCGCAGCGCCGTCTTGCGGTCCAGCGGGCGGTCCGCGGGCGCGGTGGTGTGGGGCAGGAACTGGTAGGTCTCGAGCACGGGCTCGCCCAGGGCCTTGCGCCGCTGGATGGCGCTAGCCTTGAGGCCGCGCACCTCCACGCCGCCAGCGCGGATCATTTCGATCTCGGGGATCACGTAGGCGAACAGCTCGGCTGCGAGGGGGACATTCGTGTCAGCTAAGACGCTACTCAACAAGCTCTGCCAAAGGCCGAGGGATGCTTACGGGTCTTGCCCTCCTCCAGGGTGGCCGAGGCGGCCGCCACGGCCTCGGAGTGCGCCTTGGCGTCGATGACCAGCTTCTGAAGGGACGTGGGCACGAACAGGCCGCGGGTGTCCGCGTGCAAGATCTGCAGCTGCAGCATGTTGTCCATGAAGGCGACGTAGTTGTTGTGCCAGGCGATCTTGCCGGTGGAGCCTGCAACGAGCCCACTCCGCAGTTTAAATGACATTCCTACCCAGCTGTTTGGAGAAAAGGCTTTGTGAAGTGGCGTGCTGACCGAGGTTGTCGATGTCGACGACACTGCGGAACAGGCCGCTGTAGTTGTAGCCTCGCAGGCGGAGTTCCTTGTACACGTCGCGGCCCTTCAGGTCGATGAGGTCCTTGCCGGAGGGCTTCTCTGGCGGCGGCAGGTCCACCATCTCCTTGTCCACGTCCTCGGGCACGTACACGCGGCCCGTCACGATGGCGGCGCCGCCCTCCACCACCTCGAAGTTGCCGGAGGCCTTCTGCACCATCACGATGAACTCGATGTTGCCTGGGGACGAGAAGCACGCCGCCGTCAACGACACCTGCCACCCGAGAGGTCTCCGCCAAGGCCGCCAAGGCCGCCGCCGTCGCGCTCACCGTCCTTGCTGATGTTGGTGGCGCGGTGGAACCTCACGTCCTCGAACACGATGTTCATGTCGGTGTAGATTTCTCCTCGCATCAGCCCCACCGTCTCCCACACCAGGTCCTGGAAAAGAATCAACCGCCGTTCAGTGATTTAATGCTTTTTTTTTTCAGGAGGAGGGGGTGAGACTGGGGGCTCACCAAGTAGCCGGTGGCGGGGAAGAGGTTCCTGCCGTCGATGACGTGGCCGGTGTAGTACTCCTGCTCCTCGTCGTTGACGTTGATGATGACGGTACGCTCCCCGGACTTGATCTTCTCCTGCATGCGGTACGAGGTGACGTACCAGTCCTCGCTGTGCTCCCAGCGCACCAGCGGCGAGATCATGGGGGTGCCGCGGCTCACGGGGAACTCGACGTCGGGGTACAGCTTGTGCAGCTTGGGCTGGCAGCCGGCGATGAAGGTCCTGGGGCACGACAAAGGGCCGTAAGAACGGGTGGACCTCTAATTTTTCTTGTTTACGGGGTTTGTACTTACTTTCCGAGCGCGGCGAGCAGGTTGGAGGTGGCGTCGGGGCTGTCGCGCTGGGTGAGGGGCAGGACGACGGCGTCCTCGGGCATGGCGCGGCGCAGCACGTCCAGCAGGATGGGCGCTGGCGCGATCTCGATGAGCAGCGCGTCCTCGGGGACGTGGCGCAGCACCTCCTCGAAGAGCACGGGGTTCACGAGGGAGTTGCTGTGGTACTCGGCCGAGCTGAGGCGCGCGGCGGGCGAGTTCCAGTCCTTCTCGGGCACCGACGTGGACAGCCAGCGCTGCGAGCGCGGCGCGGGCGAGGGGATCACCTGGTCGAGGTACTTGCGCAGCCGGGGCAGGGCCTTGGCCACGAAGCGCGAGTGGTACGCGATGTTGGAGCAGTTGACCTCCTTGGCCAGCACGCCCTTCTTGGCGAGGTCCGCGATGAAGGTGCGCACCACCTCGGCGGGGCCGGACACGGTGCACGAGTCGGCCGAGTTGTGGCAGGCCACCTCGACGTCGGGCGGGCACAGGGGCTTGATGTCCTGGTAGCCGAGCGCCACGGCGGCCATGGCGCCGCGCTGGAAGTCCGTCTCCAGGGACGCCAGGCCGCGGTAGTAGGCGGCCAGGATGGTCTGCTCGGCCGTGAAGGAGCCGTCGGCGTAGGCGCACGCCAGCTCGCCCACCGAGTGGCCGATGATGCGGTCGGGCTCGATGGCCACGCAGCGCAGCACGTCCACCAGGCCGATCTGCACCGCCGCGATGCCCACGAACGAGTTGAGGATGTTGTCGAACGTGTGCGCGTCGCGGGAGGACAGGATCTTGATGACGTCCACGCCCTTGGGCTGCAGGGTCTGGTGGCAGCGCTCCACGGCCGCGGCGAACACGGGCAGCTGCATCAGCGACGCGGCCATGGCGGGCCACTGCGAGCCCATGCCGGAGAACACGAACCACACCGGCCGGGGCTCACCGGGGAAGAACTGCGGGCAGGGTGGCGGGTTCAAACACCAGAGTTGCGGCGTGTTTTCCGCAGGACATTCGGGGGGCTACTCTACCTGGATGTCGCGGTACTTCTCCTCGGCGCCGAGCACGGTGTAGCCGCGGTAGAGGTGGCCGGGGATCTCCTCGGCGTGGATGTCGTGCAGCAGGCGGACGAACTCGGCGTCCACGGGGCGTGACTCGGCCTGCGGGAAGGGCAAGCGGGGCTCGGTGAAGGCATCGCTCTTGGCAGGCTACGCGAACACCACGGTAGCGGTACGTACGTCGTTGAGGATGGTCTCGATGGCCTCGTGGGTGCGGCCCGACACGGCCACCACGCGGGGGATGCCGTCCTTGGGCTGGCCGCCGTTCACCTTCTCCTTGGTGTTGGACTTGATGAGCACGTGGCAGTTGGCGCCGCCGAAGCCGAACGAGTTGATGCCGATGAGGCCGCCGGGCCAGGGCGTCGCGTCGGTCACCACGCGCATGCGGTTCTCCTCGAAGCCCTTGACGCCCTTGCGCGGGTTGTGGAAGTGGATGTTGGGCACCAGCTTGCCGGTCTCCATGCAGATGATGCACTTGGTGACGGAGCACAGGCCGGACGCGGGCTCCGAGTGGCCGATGGACGACTTGATGGAGCCGATCCACAGCGGGTCCTTGCGGCCCGTGCAGAACACTGTGTCGAGGGCGGCCAGCTCCTCGGGGTCGCCGACCTTGGTGCCCGTGCCGTGGGCCTCCACGAAGCCCAGCGTGCGGGGGTCGACGCCGCACTCCTGGTAGAACTCCTCCAGCAGCCGCTGCTGCATCTGGCCGGAGGGGTACGTGATGCCCTGCTCCTTGTAGCCGTCGCAGTTCGTCTTGGCGTGCACTAGGTTGGCGTAGACGCGTTTGGCGTCCTTGGACTTCTGCAGGAAAATGACGACGATTGCCTCGGAGCGGCAGTAGCCGTTAGCTGCACGAAAGAACATCCCGACATTGAATTAGAAAGACATGTAGCAGTTCGAGCAACTTTGCGGCGGGTGGGCTCTCAAACGAGTGCCACATCCGCCAACGTGCGCCCTCGACTCACCGTTCTCGTCGAAGGACTTGCAGGTGCCGTCGCGGGACAGGACTCCGAGACGGGAGAACTGCAGGGACACGTAAGGGTGCAGGCACAAGTTGCAGCCGCCGACGATGGCCGCGTCGCAGTGGCCGTCGCGGATGGACTTGTAGGCGTGCTCCAGGGCGTACAGCGAGGACGAGCAGGCCGAGTCCACGGTGTAGCTGGGGCCGTTGACGCCCAGCCAGTACGAGATGCGGTTGGCCAGCATGGCGCGCGAGCATCCCGTTATGCCGAAACCGTTCACCTCCAGCTTCTCGTAGAACCAGGTCTTCTCCGACTCGGAGAAGCACGCCCCGATGAACACGCCCGTCTTGGTGCCGTACAGGCTCTGGGGGTTCAGGCCCGCGTCCACAATGGCCTCGTACGACTTCTCCAGCAGCAGCCGGCACATGGGGTCCATGGCGTGGGCCTGCTTGTAGTGGATGCCGAAGAAGGCGGCGTCGAACTTGCCGACATTGTTGATCTTGCCGGTACGCTGGGGGATCTCGGGGTGGTCTGGAGGAGCAGACGGCGCAAGTGAGCGACAGTAACACAGTGGGTCAGAAGACCGGGGGAGGCGCCCAAAACTCTCGACACGTTTTGAGCTCCAGAGTCGCTAAATGGAACTCGAACCGAGCGTGTGACCACACCAATGGATTCCTCGTTCGGAGAGCAATTCATTGGTGGGGTCACACGTTTGGTTCGAGTCCCATTTAGCGACTCTGGAGCTCAAAACGCGTCTATAGAGTTTGGACCACGCGCCACGCCCACTGAGAGACGGCGGGCACGGCGCCCGCCAAGTCCGGCATAGGCAACACGCAGCACCCTCTCTCTCCTCACCGAGTTTCCAGCGGCGGTCGTCGTCCGACACCAAGTCCACCTTGTTGTACAGTTTGTCCCGGAACTCGTACACGTTGTCCGAGTCGGGGAGCATGCCCGCCAGGCCGGCGATGACCACCTCCTCGCCGGGGGCGGGCCTGGCGAGCCGCATGCCATTGCGGATGGCGGCGGGGATGCCGTCTTTGGGCAGAGGCTCACAGGCCGGCGGCGCCATCGTGTAGCGGTCCAAGCAGCTCGAGTGGCAGATGGGGTAAGTCTGCAGACGAAAGGCCCACGTTAGAAAGCCTCCGAAGTGCCGTCTCGTCGCTCTGTCTCTGTCGCACTCATGGCACGTCCCGTAGGGTTGCGAGAGAGACAGCAAACGGTGGCCAGGGGCGGAAATACACCTCACTTCAACTGAAAAAGACTGGGTCTTTGTAACGGCTCGGGTAACCTTGAGGGCCTTGAGGGGCAACTGATGTGTAGTGAAGTGCAGACCGCGGGCCGGGCAGGGCCGTGCCGGGCGAAGGGGCGCGGGCAGGGCCGGGCGAGCGGAGAATCCCCTCACCTGACGGTCTGCTTAAAATTGTCGAATGTTAATTCGGTTCGGTTTGCGCTTTCATGCATAGCAAAGAGGGCCAGCCTTGGGCGGCCACCCGCTCGCGCTCTCGTCGCTCAGAGGCATCTGCGTCAACCACTTATTTGTTGCCACTGAATCGAGAAAGCCGGGTATACCGACACCTTGTGCTCATGTGTGACTTGGGGGGACTGCACATTGTAACCAATTCAGAAAACAGAACCGGAAACTTTCGATCACAAGTGATGCTCTACTAAAACTGGCAAAATGGATTCAAAGAAATTTACAAACTTTGGCCAAATGTGAGCGCCAAAATACATCTTTCACGACAAGAATAACACTTTTTTTCTAATGAGTTCAAATATTCACAAAGAATCTACAACACAGTCTGCTTTCTAACCGAGACACCTCGAAACCGATGAAAAGGAGTGTGTTCTAACGCACAGGAAACCAAAACTTGTGAGCGCGTATAATTCAGGCTAATTGGTAGCGAGCAGACTGATTAGTAATTTATTTATTTATTCATTACGCCTCGATTCCCACAATCGCCTATTTTGTCAACACCGGTCGCCGCTTCCTTAATGAAGCCCCCTGCTGCCTCTGCAACGACGCCACTGGCTTGGGGAGGGGGGAGGGGGGGCACTCAGGTGTCTTCTTTTCGAAGGGAGCGGGGGGCCCTTGGGAACAGTTGACTGAGTTGACAATGACCAGGCAATAGCTCGTGTACTTTTATCCGAATATACGTGTACTAGCTGTTCCAAGGAGTTCTGACTTCTTTCGATCGGATATAGTGCGTCATGCCTATGGCTTTCAAAAAACTCTTAATTAAATTCATAACTAACCATTTTTTTTGTTTTTAAACGAGGAAAGCCAAAATGAGCCTCCAAGGGGGCCGCTCTACAATCCTTTTCCGGGTGCACCACTGCGTATTTGCCGTGGTTCCACTCCATCCCCCTCCCCTTCCCTTCCCTTCAAATAAAAATATCAAGGAGAAGTTTTCTAAAAGTGTCGAAGTTCCGGAGTTTAGAATGGAAACGATGTCGTTGAGGCACGAAAGCAACTGACAAAGGGGTTGAACGGAGGATGGTCGCGGTGGCAAAGACACCATCCAATGCATCGGGACCTGCGTCCTCGTCCCACGCACACGCACACACTCGCTGTAATCCTTGCTGCAGTAATCCATTTGGCGGAGCACGATGCACGATGCAAGAACTTGATTTTCGTCGTTCCGACAAACAAACACTTTTCCGAATGTGGCAATGAACCTCGACTCACCTGGTTGCGGGGGTTGCTTGTTGCGGGGACGGGACGGACTCCTTGACGGGGCGGTGGTGCTGGTGGTGCTGGTGGTGCTGGTGGCTAGTGGCTGTTGGTGGAAGCGGGCAGGGCCTCTTGTCTCACTTCCACGCGGTTCGCCACTGCGGCACTGCGGCCGACCCATCGCGCCGGGTCGTTTTATGTCCTCGGCCGGGCCGCGCCGCCGCGTCACGGAGGTCGCGTCCGAGAGGGTGGCCGTCGACGCGTCGCCATGGCGTCGCCGCGGCCGGCGGGCTGCGTCCCGGGCGTCCGTGTCATCCTCGTCGCCCGGCCCGCTTGGGTGGCTTGGGCCGGCGGGCCGGCACAGGTAGGGTAGGGTGCCCCTGCGCGGCTAGGTAGCATGCCCTTGCGCGGCTAGGATGCCCCTGCGGCCTGCGCGGCCTGCACGACTAGGGTGCCCAGGGTGCGCCGGCAGCGCGAGGCCGTTTCGCGGTGTCTAGACGGAGGCGCGCTGTTCTTCGTTTCTCTGTTGCTTCCGATGAGGCCGGCCCGCCACTGCCGCCACTCTGCCGCAACAGCCGCGCCCCGCAAGTCGCTGGTTTTACATGCATTACCGGCGCACTCCGCACCCAAACTGCACGCCATGCACGCCACCGCAAGCAGCAAGCCCCTTCTAGACGGCGCCAGGGCGGCGCGGCCCACGGAGGACGAGGAGCTGCCGCCTGATTCCTCTCGGGGTTTCGTCGCTCCGTCTCTCTCGCACCCCTACGGAACGCCCCATGAGTGCGAGAGAGACGGAAGAACGGCAACTTCGGCATGCTGCATTCGGTCGCGACGGGGTGGACGGGGTGGGCTGGGTCAGGCACCAGGCCATGCTTCCGTTTCTCATCCCCTCCCCTGGCGCCCCCTTCCGGGTGGCTCGCTCCCTGGTCACGCCCCTGCAGGCCGGCGCGGCTAGGATGGGCTAGGAGCGACTGGTCATTCCCCTCCGCGTCCACGCCGTCCACGCCGTCCACGCCGGCCAGGCTAGCGCGAGGCGCACGCCGCAGATGACGTCATCGCCAGCGTCACCCGGCGCGCGAAGCGCGAACGGCGGAAAACTTTGTATGTGCTGCCGAAAAATCGCCAGGTGCGCGTGGTATTACGAAAGTCCTCCTCACGCCACCCCACCCCCCTTTCCCATGGCGGTCACGTTGGTCCCTGACGGCCCCTGACGTGCGCTTGAACGCGGTGTCGTACACTACGACGCACCGCATGCCGCCTAACCGCCCATCGACGCAAATCGAGCAGCGACAGGAAGCGCTCGACGAGAAGTTAGTTTGTAGTCAGTGAGTGCACAACGTTGCCCAGTCGGCGGAGGGACAAATAGAGAAACGGCGCGACCGGCGTTAGCATGCCAAAATAATTTTGAGGCTCTTGGTAACTACATTTCGACGGGAAATTTTCAAGTTTTAATTTTGATGGCGTTGTAATTGTTGGTTTGCCGTTTTGGTTTTCAGCCTCCAGTCTTGGCAAGCTCTCCGCTTGACCTGTCCTTTAGTTGCATGGTGTACGACCCCCAGCACACTGCTACGTGGATCTTGCAACCTCTGTGTTTGTCGTCCGAGGCAGTGCGATTCGTAGTTACGTCGTAGGTCATGGCTGCCTTGCGTGCCTTGCTGGCCGCGGTGTCGAGGGAGAGGAGTTCAACGCACTGAATTAGATAGAACGGCTGCCCGTCTGCAAACCGAGTCGCTTCAACCCAGCAGGGAGACTTCAAACGGGGGAGAAAAACACCCCTCGCGGTCCGCCTACGTGGCCCCTGAATGTAGCCTGATTCCGAGAGTTGTTTTCATAGCTCTGCCTCTCTCGCGCCTACACTATATGGGACGCTCCATGAGTGCGAGAGGTTCAGTCTGCTGAGAGGGGGCGGTACGAGTGCCACTGCCGTTCGCTCCAGTGTGGGGAACAAGACTGGAAGGGAGCAGCCTCCTCGTGCTCGTGCCGGGAAGTACTTGCCGTTCTTTCCACTGTGCCCTGCCTCAACGGCGGTGCTTCCCCGTCCACCGTTTTATTCTGTGAGTGCACACCCGCGAGGCGGGGTAGGGACACCCGCGGTGACCCGAGGCGGTGACCTCCCACGCCTCGACTCGGCGACCGCCTCGGGGAGCTTCGAGCTTCGCCTGGCTTGGCCTGGCTTGGCGTCCCGTTGCGCGTTGCGCGTTGCGCGGCCCCACCGCACCTCATAGAGCTCTGCTCGGGTCGAGGACCCTCCCCTTCGTTCGGGCCCGCCGCTCCGTCTCTCTCGCACTCATGGGGCTCGCCGTAAGGGAGCGAGAGAGACAGCGTCGAAAGCAGAGCTCGGAATCGGCCGTCTGAGAGCCTTCGTCGCGCGACGCGACGCGCTACACTACAAGGGAACCGTCTAATGCTAATTCGCGGCAGAAGCCGAGACGACTCGCTAGGAACAGGAACAGGCCAAGTAGGGGTAGGCGCAACCCCAGACACACGGACTGGACTGGCCTAGGGACTGGCCTGCGCCGCCCCTATCCACAATTGTCTCAATTTTTGGCTGATTCCTCTGCATTTGTGGTGTAATTTTCGGAAGTGGTCTGATTGACCCAGTCTCTCTCTGATAGCCTCACCGGTTCCAGTGTAAATATTGGATTTGGATGAAACTTTAGAAAAACTTTGCTTTGGTTGTATTTGAAAGATGCTCTTCAAATTTCGACCTGAGTGTTACTTTTTAGCCTCGTGCAGTGATTGGGAGGGGTTGAGTTGTGAATAAAATCGCATCACATTTGCACAAGAAATTTATTTTACATTTGTAAGAGGGGAGAGGGGAAATATATGTATATAAATATAAAAAGTGACCAAAGGACAAAGAGTAAACTTAAATGAATTAATGGACTTCAAACAAAACAAACAACAATATTAAAGGTCAAAAACTACAGATTTATTCCTATGGCAATTTTATAACATATTTGGAAGTGAACAGGAAGCTGCCTTTTTCTCAAAAAGTCGTCCAATATAAATTTTGTTGCCTCACCACCTAAGTTTCAAAGGGCGAAGGAAACAAATCTACTAAAGTCAGTCAGTGTCTCTGGCTAATGCCTTGACATTTTGGAATGAACTGCAACAAGTTCTTAACAAATAAACTGATTCGAATTACAGTGAAGGGGAAGCCCAATTAAGAAAGAATACTGAACAATAAATGAAGACTTATCACATGCTGATCAAGATGGTCAATCAGAAAAACAGTACCAGCAAAGATTCCACTAAAAATATTTTCAAAATTTTTTTAATCTCTCATTGACAGTTTTTAAACAACTTTTTTCCCAGGCTTCATGACATAACTGACTTCTTAGAGTAAAGAAGGGATTGCAAACCATCTAGACACAATTTAACTTCAGAAAATACATTCAGTGACAGTAATAAAGATAACAAGAGAGAAGGAAAAGTGAAGAGACACTAGATGCTAAAACAAACAAAGCTGTAGAATTTTCAAAGCAAGGGTGCATTGACTAGGCCAATTCTTCAATTCACCTGCATTTCATATCATAGCAATGTTAAACAACTTTGTCAGCATACAAAACAAAACCCTCAGTTGTAAGTACATTTCAATCAATAAAACACAAGAGTCTATAAATAGTTTTGCCAAAGACGATAAATAAAAACCAATCATTTTAAAGGCCAATTTCAAATATAACTAAACAGCTGAGTTGAGACAATACTAATAAAATCTGTTGCTCTGATAAAATACTGATACAGTGATGAGATGCTGCTTCTACAAAGGCACCACATTGTCCTCAGACTTAAAAAGTCACATCAATCACATATATTAAACATATTCTAGAGCTGCTTATTAAATCTGCTGGACTTTCATAAGGAAACAAAATATTCCATTAAAAATAAAGCTGCCCATTAAAAAGTAAACATATTTTTCAAAGCCCCAACCAACTCAGGAAGACTACAGCTTCAATATCACGTGCAGAAAAAAATAACAACATTAAAGCTGACTAAATTATAATACAAGGTTCGTCTATGAACTGTTTAGCCACATAATATGACAAAGAGCCTTTTCTTACACAAGTGAAAAAGTTGAATTGGTGTTTATATAAAACTAGATTCCTGATATCCAAATTGTAGGCAACTTTGCATTTCATAAACAGTTAATTATCATAAATTAATACAGGACAATCTTTTGGTTGACTAGCTCAGTTATACAGCCACAGCAATGTGACAGGATCAGGCAAAAGAGTAACATTCTTGCAGCTCAGATCATTTGGGGATTGAGGTCATAGCTGTTTTAGCCTGTTCCTAAAAATGAGACCAGCTAAATGGATTTGGGAAACAAAATTGTCTGATTTTCTCCCAAAATCCAAACAGAACATTTCTAATAGCAAACTAGACCAGATGTAAATGTTGTACAGGATAAGGCTAAGTCTCAAAGTGTATGTAGATCGCTGTAACATATGCCATAATTTGTTGCCAATCCGGTCTCTCCAATTGAATCATATCGTTGATATTCTGGAACACAACATGATTGGTGATGTAAGAACAAGAATTTAAAATAGCTGTCTTACTTCTGAGAAGTTGAAATATGGAATAAAATGAAATAAAAAAATACAAACCAAAGTTGTGGGGATGCCAACCGACTCAGCAGCAGCAAAAGCAATCGTGAAGTTGCGTCGCTTTTCATTTGGTGTTAAGGAGTCATAAGGTACTCGATCAGGTAGGTACGAGTGAAGAATGGCACAAAACGCCAGTCCATCATTCCATGAACTTGAAAAGTTAGTTATATCTATATTACGGTAGCCAACTGTCTTATTTTGACACCATTTGAGTAAAGCATTTCGTTTGGAACCTCCATTTTTAACTAGAGGAGCTAGTGGATCCTTCCTTTCACCTGAAAAATGCAAACAGTTTCTCAGTATACACAATAGCCACAGAACTTACATAATGCTAATTAAGATAAGCTCTAGAAATAAACAAGCGAAACCTAAGTGATTGTTACACAGAAGCACACAAAAATACTACAACACAAACATACTCAGGTCACCACAGCTGTTTCGTCTTGTATAATCCATACTCTTGCTGGCAAGGATGGACACAGGCGTCGTGAGGCCAGGGTGGTGGGCTAAGTTGGCAAGTGCAAGGGGAGCTTGGGAAACCTGACTTCCCTCTTCACAAGGCTTCCCTATGCTGCTTTTAAGACTGTCCAGACTGTTAGCTTTGCCATTATCTGAAAGTGTACAGGCATGCAAATTGCAATGCATCAAATACTAGAATGCACAAATCAAACAAAAAATGCACAAAATATCTTGTCTCTACATTCAAGTGCACTACTACACAGCACAATAATGAATACGCTTGTGTGGTATTCAGATAGAAGTTCACTTTTAATTGAAAATTTAGAAACAACAACAAAACTCAAACAAGTAAAACAAGAGAGAAATATATGGAAATCTGAGCTACTCCAAAAATCAGTCATAAAAATTTCTACCACAAATAGTTGCTATTTTTTTTTTAAATTGCCAATATCTGAGTGGAGTCATATATTCAGCAACATGTAAACAAGATTTCACAATTGAAGTCATGCACAGTCATAGTTAAGACAGTACTCACCACTCAAGACATTTTTGCGAGATTGCTGCTGCACAAGTCGATTATTAGAATGCATGTTGTTATTATTGTTGTTGTGGAGTTGATTGTTATTATTTTGATTATTTGATTGTTGATCTCGCAAAGGCCCTTTAAATAAGGTTTCAGAGTCTGCCAGGGTGAGATGCCGTAAAGGTGAAGAAGGTGTTGATGGAGAAAAATTAGCTGTGCCAACGGCCACAGATGCTGCTCTGACATCACTTGCAATACTACTTAGGCTTGATGTAGATGAACTTCGGCTGCCACCAGGACCTAGAGAAATAGAAAAACCATTATGTTTGAGATAGCGTTTAAGACATGCTAAAAACGCAAGAATTGGCAATTACAATTAGAACCAGTACTTAATATCCCTATGGTTATTTGTTTATCAAAGTTTTCCATTGAAAAATGATACAACAGATGACCGTGATGCATAAGTAGTACATTCAAAAACCACTTGTTTACGAAAACAAAATATTCTAGTCTATAAAGAAATTACATCAACAAGAACCACTAGTATTTTGGAAGCAAAACATTCTATACTGACATCAACAATTTAAGACTAACACAAAACATCATGCATCACCAGTTCAATTTTTTTAAAATCATGCTGTTGTTTGAGAGTTGTCTCATTTGAGAATACAATGAAAAAAGATAGCCCAAATATTATTGATTTCCCTCATTTTCAATGTCCTGTTTTACAGTATTCAAATACACACATAAAAATCATGCAAATACTTAATTTTGTTTGTTTGTTTAAAACGCCAGTAAATACAAACATAAAATAGAACACACATACCCTTACTGGTCTTGGCTTGCTTTGTGGCATTCTCAATGCTTTCTATTAGGGACTTGACTGAGAGCCTCGAGTCCTGCCGCGATATACCAGGTTTGGTACGTCGAGCTGTGGCTATTTCATTCAGCACCGAATCGCCTACTGATGTGCCAATGGATGACGACATGGCACCAGACATGGATACTGAGCGTAGCATCACAGGCGGGTGGTGAGCAGGTGGGGGTGAGCCACATTTCTGGGCAGCTATACCATCAACAATAACCCATACAAAGCTAATGTTAGCCACAAAAATCGTGCAGAAATAAAACATAACAAAGGAAATAATGCCAATGATTGTTTAAACTCATGAATGAAACAACATGAATGTAATGCAAGACTTCATACCAACAAAATTCAACAACATGAAAAGACATCAGAAAACATGCCATGCAGACAGAGAAAAGAGATTTTACCAAAACCACTGGTTGCCCATGCACATAACACATATAATGATGGAAATGAAAATCCAAGGGGAGAAATAAACTGTTTTAAATTAATTTCTCCATTAAATCTTGTCCCTTGACAAAAATCTCAAATTGTTATTTAAAAGAAAAAAATGGCAAAAGCAGTAAAAGTTCTTCTAAAAAAAATTAACATCTTTTCCTGCAGGTAATAAAAATGAAAATTTAAAAAACAAAACAAAACAAAAACTGCAGGTTGATAAAAGAAGCAAAACAACTTGCGCATCAGAAGTTATGCAAGGTGAACACTGTCCACAGCCTCCATCTGCCAACCAGCGCAACAAGCAGCTTACTTAGAGCAATTAAAACAAAACAAATCAACTAAAACAGTTTTAGTTCCAGCATTCTTGGAAAGAATAAGAAAACCTGAAAATGGCCTGTTAGAGAAGATTCAATGGTAATAGAAATGTTTTGAGTAGTAAAGAGTATTTGGTTGTCCAATCAAACTTACAACCCCCAGGTTAAAATATCTCTCAAATATGTCCACTGTAACTAACAACTTCTGATTAGCTTGTTACAAAGGTAATCCAAAATCCTGGGTCAACTTCTAAAGCAACACACAAAAACCCTGTGGACAACACACTTAACACAGACTTACAAGGACAACACTGAACAGCTGATGGCAACTGGAGGTAAAAGCAATCGGAGTTAGGCAGTGAACCCACCTCCTGCTCATTGGATGTTGACTTAATGCCTTCTTTATCAAATGCTTTAGTGCGTGCCAGAGGTGGCCTTGACTTAGGAATTGAAAACCTGGGAGACTTCTCTGGGTAGAGGGTCTTTGCTTGATTGTAAGGACCGTGCCAAGAATTCCTATTGGGAGATCGCTCAAAGTGTTCCAATTCATCTTGGTTCTCACCAGACCATCGTCGTTTAGACTCCCGGACAAATCCAACAGACCTCAACATGTCCAAAGTAGGAGATTTACTTTTGGAAATATTTTGAACAGAAACCATGGGGTTTGCTTGATTGGCAGATGATCCACTTGTCAGACTTTCAACTTCCATTTCAGTGTCTGAAGAGGCAGACAAATCATCAACCTTTGGTACAGAATCCACTGGTGGAAAAGAGCTTATAAGTTTAGGATTAAATGTCTCTGTTACCACACTCAATTCAATTTCTGGGTTCTTCATAAGGCAATCGACAATAATAGGAGGAACGTTGGGGGACATTGATATTTCATTGCTCTTGACTTTCATTACCTCTGATGAAGAATCATTATTGCTGTAAAACGCATCTGACAGCATTTCAAATATTATTTGATTCCTTGAGTCCTCCTCTTTCACATTTAAGATGATCTGTTTTGGTTCTTCAGTAGACCACATTGTGCTGTTGCAAGTTTCTGCATTATCACCATCATCCTCAATAAAAATGCAACGGGCTTTTACAAGAGGCATCTCTTGATTATTGTCAGGCTCACCACTGACACTACCATAATTCTCATTTATGTCAAAAACTGAGAAAGGATAGGAAAATTTATGATCACGCCCATTCTTGAGGTTAGATTCATGTATCTCTTTATGCTCAGGAAGAGATGGTAGAGATGGTTCACGAACAATTTTGTTAAAAATTTCATTATTTTTGCAATTGTGTTTGATGAATTTATGTTGCGGGCCTAAAGTTTTCAATTGCTCTATGGGATCATTTAACCGTGGAGGTGATCCAGACACTGGACGACTTCTTTTTATCTTGCATGCAATGGCTGAGCTTTTACCTCGTTTAGGTGATGGCGAATAATCAACTTTCTCCAGTTCCTCTGTATGTTGGGAAGTATGATCTTCTGATGATGGAGATGAAATATGCGGTTCACTGAACTCTGAGGTAGCAGCAGAAATTGACATGCCAACTGAAGCATCTAAACTTTGTTCCAGTCGTCTTTTACTTCTATTCCTTGGGGTTGCTTCCACTAATGATTCACAGAAAACTTCTTTGTCATTCATTTTAGTACCAAAAGTTGCAGGAACTTCATCGGCATCTTGATTCAGCTCTTCAGCATCTGGTCTGCCACATAAATGCAACACAAGGTCTGCTGGTTGATGGTCCACATTCATGCCCCAACTGCCAAACGCTTTAGGGCCACAGTCCCCATTAACTGATGGTGCAGTCGATTTTTTCAGAAACAATGATGAATCAGAACACTCTGGAGCAGCTCCTTCAGTAGAAAACACCCCGGCAGGCACATGGTGATCTTCCTCAGAAATATTGCTGCACACTAAAAACCAGCATAATAATGAAAGTAAAGACATAAAATCTATTCTTGTATTTCTGTAAACTAAACATATTCGCAACTCTTGGGCATAAAGTAACGCTAAATCCACTTATTCAGTTAGTGTTTGTGCAGATAACTCCATTCCCTCCTTGACTGAGAATATTACGTTTATCACACAGGATTATTATTTGTGGTCGAAGTACATTTCCACACTGTGTGAGAAGGTGTTAGTAAAGAGATTAAAACAGATTAAAAGCATCTCAAACATTAAATTGGTTGGTTTGCTTCTAAAGAGAAGTTTCAAAACATTTGAAGGTAGTTAATATTTGAAAAGGAGCTCCACAGTTACAAACACATGCTGTAGATAAAAATTGACAGAGAAATATTTTAATGAGGACAGCTCATTATTGAAATAAATTAGGATCAAGACTACTCTTAGTGAGATTTTAGTAGGAAAGATAAGATCTTGAAAGTTTGAAACAAATAGAAGAAAATTAAAAAGCTATACACAGCAAAGTAGCATCATGCAAAAGAAACAGTTTACATGCACAAGGCAGAAGATATTATTCACTACAGTGAATAAAATTTAGGTTGCAAAGAGTACTTTTAAGTCATACGAAAGTACTCACTATCAGCACACAGCCTCTTTCAAAATATTACTGAGCCACAGGGGTTTCTTAAATTATTTTTTTTAGATACTGATAATGCTCCAATTTACACATGCATAAGACATAACCATTTAATAAAAATAATTTATAGAGGGAAGACAAGACTTTATGTATGCTGTAGAAAACTTTCCTCTGGAACAAGTTACACCTATAAAATAGCAGTAGAAACATACCTTTAAGCTTCTCCACCTGAGACTCCAATGACCGATTTTTATCCCTAAGAGTTTTGTTTTCCAAAACCAATTTTTCCAGTTCATGTTGCGCTTCAGTCTTGAAATCATTAGCTACTCTAACAGTCATTAATAAATCAGATTGGAACTGCTGCCATTCAGCACTCTAAAAAAAAATTATCATTTAAAAAAAAAATTTTGAGACACACAAAAAAAATAATAGACAAATCCTGACAGCATACCTCTTCACTACGAAGTCTCTTTTCTTCTGCAAGTTCAGTCTCATGGATTGCTAAACGCTGTTGAATATCAGCGCAGTGCCTCTGGCCTTCAGAAAGAGCAGCTTTCAGCTGTCGTTTGTCTTCAAGATGACATTGTACTTGCATTCTCAACTCGTTTGCTGATTCTTGTAAAGAAGCAAGCTCTGTGGCTAAACCTGATTTCTCTTTGCGGATTTGTTCACACTGATATTCAAGGTCACTCTTAGCACACTTTGCATTATTACGCATAACCTGTACAAAAAAATACACTTGGTTAGGGATTTCTGTCAAGCCAATTTCAAGGGAGCATATAAAGAAAACAAAAAAACATACCTTGCACTCTTCTTGTAAAGAACTAAGTTGCTCACGAAGTTTTGAAACTTCACACTGAGACCGGGATAATTGTTCTTGAAGGGAAGCAACTTGGCTTTCAAGTACGTCTTTCTCTTTCCTTACATTATCCAGTAATGCTTCTATTTCTGACTTGTCTCCTAACTCCCGGGCATGATCCAACTCTTCAATCTGAGAATAAATACAAGAAATAATAAATGCACAAGATGGAAATAAAATATAACGAATGCAAGTTGTCTGAAAATCAAACAAATTCTCATTTCATACCTTAGCTCTAGCATTCTCAAGTAAAGTTGATAGCCTTGAGATTTCAATGTGCCTTGAGCTACTTTCTTCCTTGGCAAGAGCCAATTCTTGATCGAGATGTTTCCTTTCAGCGTGAGTAGCATCAACAGTAGATTCCAAGAGTCTCACTCTATCGGTCAGTCTTGCACATTCAGCAGCATGAGAATCAGTCGCACCTCTTAGTTCAATTAGCTCGGTTGTTAACTCTTCCTGCTTGACTAGAAGGGCTTCCCTCTCTTCCTGCCCACTCTATTAATTTCAAAAACAAGAATAGGTTAGGAACATGGTAATGATTAAAATTAACAGGCAAACAGAGAGAGTGACCAAAACCGACAAACTAACCTTTAGGAGTTCAACAAGCTTCTGTTCTCTTTCAGCTTGTCCATTGGCAGCATCCCCACCGCCTCCAGGTCCACTCCCAGCTTCTTCTCTTAACAAAAGTTCATGCAAAGTATCAACTTTTGCTCGAGAGTCTTCCAGTTTCTCAGTTTGCCAGCGCAAGGATTCAAGAAGAACTCCCTTTTCTTCAGTCAATCGTTCATTTTCTGACTGTTGTTCTGTAAGTTGAGCTTGCAGGTCAGCAAGTTCTTGGAGAGTGGCCTGCAACTCTTCATTTGTGCTGTGAGAAAAAAAATTAAAGTGTGCATAGTAAATTAATTAACTTTTAACACTGGGAGTCACCTGCTCCCTCCACGAGAAAATAAATAAATAGCAAGTTGATACCTGTAATGTGTCTCTTCCATTTGCATTATCCTATCTTGTAAACAAGCTACTGAGACTTCACTGAGACTACTACAGGAATGTTTGTCCCAATCTCGATCACGATCAGGAGTGACGCAAGTTGGGTCCAGGACATCTGGGAGGATTCCGTTAGTACTTGTTGTTGCACATAAGTCATTGACCTTGAATATCGGAACAAGAATGTTAAGGCAAATGTCAATATGCATTATAAAAAGGGAATTACAGCTTGAAGATAATGATCAACTTACGACTCCATTGCTGAAAGAGGCAGGTACGGGTGACTTTTGACGATTACTACTGTTGAGGAGAAGCTGCTCCTTTTCGGTGTCTGACAATGGGCCATTGTGGGCTGCCATGTTTTCAAGGCTTAGTTCCATTCCAGCAGTGTGCTGTTCCTGCAAACAAACAATAACAATTCATCAATTCCATTCCAACTGAGTGAACTGCCATTCAAATATATCGCTCTAACATAACCCACACCCGAACTGGACTCAATCCGAATTCAACAAACAAAGACTGTCGTTCAATTTCAACATCTCCACGAACCCAAATTAGAGCTGCCGATAAAAGAAAGTGCATCGACTGCAGTATGCAGCGGCGCTGCTGTGGGGGTCAACCCTAACCTCACTTCAGCTCCACAACATTGATATGCTGAGCCGTGAACACAACTGGACGAACGAGATAACAACACTGTGCGGGCTTGCGGCCCACTGCAGGCTGAGCTGGGCGCGTTTTATAGTTCGCTGCGACGTGCCAGAGAACGAAACGCCCAAATTTTTAGGACGGCGGAGCCATTTCAGCTTCAAGCTCCAACTGACACGACAGGGGAAGGGATCCGCGCGAAATCGGGGCGCGCTTGAAAAGGCGCGAGGGGCTGGGAAGCTTGAGGGAAAAGGGCGTCATCGCCGCGGTGTACAGTCCGCGCCAAAAACGAGCCTACCTCTTCGCGAATGCTGCACCTCGGGTCGACTGTACAGGTTAGATGCGCCATACTGCGCCGCGCTGCGCCGCCTAGCAGCCTAGCCTTCCTCCACTCCACTCCACTGCAATGCAGGTGCACTAGAATGCACTCACCCGTAGCCGCGCCACTTCTTGTCGGAGGGACTGCAGCTCGCCCTGGCAGCCGGACAGCTCCTCGACGCGGGCCTGCAGCTGCAGCTTGTCGCGAGACACCTTCTCCAGCTCGCCCTGCACCGACTCCAGCTCCAGCTCCATGGGGCTGACGCTGCCGTTGTGATTGTTATTGATGTTGTTGCTGTTGTTGTTGTTGTTGACAGCGGGCGCGGCCGCGGATGCATGCGCCGGGCTGGGGTTCGCGTTGCCGGCGTTGCCGTTGGAGGCCGCGGAGGCCGCGATGTTGGTGGAGGCGACGTCGGGGGCCGCGGCGTTGGCGCGCGCCTTGCTGCCGCGGAGGTGCAGCTGCTTGGGCAGGTGGAACTTGTGGCGCTTGCTGTCCAGGCTGGAGACGCTGGTGGCGCCCTTGAGGGCGGGCTGCGGCTCTGCGTGCGGCGCCAGGGCCCCTAGGGCCGCGCCGGGCTGCTTGGGGATCTCGGCCGAGCCGAAGGAGCGCACCAGGACCTCCTGTTGTGGCGGCAGCTGGCGCGGCAGGGACCCGTTGGGGTTGGCGCCGGGGTGCGGGACGCTCTGGACGACGCCCTGGACGCCCCCCGGGGCGGCGGCGGCTGGGGGCGGTGCCAGCGGCGCTCCGGAGGGCGGCGGCGCGGCGGCCCCGGCCTGCCCGGAAGGCCCGGAAGGCCCGGATCCGGAGGCACCCCTCTTGCCGGAGCGCGAGCCGCTGGGGCCGCCGCTGGGAGGTCCATGACCCCTACGGAACAGCCAATTGAGCTTCATCATAGTTTGTTATGCTGAAGGTTCGGTTCGGGTCCGCCTTCGTGGTCAGTCTCTTTTTAATCCCGGTTTAGTTCGTTAATGCGCGCCTCTCATCGCAGTGCGGCAGCGCGGCCCAGTCCCGCGAGGATTAGAGGGTGGGTTAGCAAAGGCTGCTAGCGCCACTTAGCGCCGCCAACGCATGACTGGCTGACTGGCAGGCCCACTGCAATCTGGAAAGGAAGCACAAGGCGGTTAGACGGTTACACGGTTCGGGTAAGCGGGATGGCAGTAAGAGAAGTCGGGGCGGGGGCGGGAAGGGGCACGCCGGAGCACGACGTCCTGGAGAAGGTGATGTCCAGGCAACGATTACAGAAAGGCGTTGTTACCTTATTCGGCAATGTTATGGTTAAGGAAGGACGAGGGTCGAAAGGAGTGCAAGCAAGTACAGTAGCACGTTGACACCTAGCATGGCAAAATCCAATCCCTCTACCCCCCCCCGTACACACACACACACACACACACACACACACACACACACACACACACGTACACTAACTAGGCCAAAGTCAAGGCCGCGCCAATCGAGGTCAGCTCAACTGCAAACTCGCCGGCCGCCACACGCCACACAAAAAGTACTGTTCGTCATTACAACAATGATTTCAAGGCCGGTCGCGTTTCGGCGAGTAGTTTCCCCCTAGGCTGAATCGCACCAAAGGCGGAGCAATGCTTTTGCAGTTTGCAGCCAGATGCTGCACCGCGCCTTTTGGGTTTGTTTGGTTTGGTTCCGCCGGCCACGCGCGGCCAAAGTCCGCACGCCGCAGCGCGCGCTTCGCATCGCGAGGGCCGGACTCGTGTTCGCGTGCTTCGCGTGTCGCACACGCTGCACACGCGCGCGCTGAGCCCGAACAGAGTGGAGCCCGCCCTGTGGGAACTTCGCACGAGCCAAAACGCTCTGCTCGTCAAGACGCGGCGCAGACGAAGCTCTATACCAACTCGTGACAGAGCGACGAAGCTCTGAGTTTAGCGGGCTGAAGAGTGTGCACTCCAGGCGTGTGGAGTGTCTTTAGTTTGCCTGAGGAGCCTCTGCCTACATCCTATTTAGTTTCAGCGCTCCAGCCGCACCGGACATTTTGGTCGTGAGGGTCCAGGCCCTCGGCCAGGCCCCCGCTCGCTCCAGGCACGGCCTTCGCGGTCCTCCGCGGCTGAGCCTTGTTTGGTTACGTGACGACAACAATGATCAACTCCCGCTGGGCGAAGTCCCACCACACCACGGAAACGGCCTTTGCCTTTAATCCGACAAAAGGAGCTGCCTGTCTCTGTCGCACTCGAAGGGCTTCCCCTTCGGTGTGCGAGAGAGACAGCGCGACGAGGCGACTGAGCCGGAATGGGCGGAAGGAAGGCAGGAAGGGTTGAAGCGGTCGGGTACTTTTCGAAAGGCAGCTGCGGCTCCGGCTCTGGCAGTGGCTCTGCCAGTCCGACGCCTTCCCGGCAGCAACAGCTGTGCGGCCGGCCGGGCCGCCCGGCAGGAGAAGGGGAGGGGCCGTCCCCAAAGGACGACGAGGACGTGGAGGACGCCGAGGACGTGGGGAGGCAGGGCAGGGCAGGGCAGGGGGTCGTCTTGGGATGATGAAAGTACACGGCGAGACAATGCGCGAGGAGCCGGCTTGTCTATACACTGCCAGACAAGGCGCTGGTTGCCGCGGTTACCTCACTGAACGTCGCTCTCGAGGCTTGAGGGTGGTCTCGAACGGCGGGGATTAGGTGCCGAGCGAAACAATAAAGGACACACACGCGCCCAGCACGAAAACCACCGCCACGCCGCATGCCACCTGTACGTGTCCCAAAGATTGAAGTCTCTCTCTACCTGTGTCCCTGCTTCCCTGTTTGTATATTCGAGCTCGCTGGCCATCCACCAGAAACAGCCGTCGTCCCATGTGTTGACTCACTTCGCCTGCTCCAGGATGTGAGTGTGCGCGCGGCCACAGCAGCCTGGGATCCAGGATGTGCATGCATGCAGTGCCAGCAGTGCCAGCACCCAGGCGGCGCAGTCACACCCGTCATACTCGACGTCACGTGACGGTCACGTGTCGAGTGACGCGTCACGTGACGTGTCCGTCATGGTCACGGCGCCACCGTGGCGGGGAGCAGCGACGTTTAAGACCACCGGGTAGGCAACCAGACGACAGCACTGCGTCCGGGTTGCATACCCGTCAGGCGCCGTGCCGCGCGCAGCGCCGCGCGTCCCGGGTCCAAGAACCTTGGCCGTCAAACGAGTCGTTTCCCCGCGGCGCGGCCCGCGGCCAGCGGCCCAGCGGCCCAGGCCCAGCTGACGGAGGCTGGAGGGCACGGCGAGGCTGATCTGAGATTGGACGTGCGGGCCCGCTTTCCCTTTCCCTGGACACACCGGCCTACTTGGCCTGGAGTAGGGCCCGGCTGGCTGCCTGGCTGGCCGCCTGGCTGCCTGCTTGGCTGCCCGCCTGGCTGGAGCGGCGCAGATGGCCCACGGCGGTCCAAGGCACGGCCAGGGAGGCCAGGGCACGGCCAGGGCATCAACGGCGTTAGTAGGTCACGCTGCGCGGCTGCGCGGCTGCGCCATGGCTGCGCTAACGCTGGGGAAGGGTAGGGAAGGGCAGCGCGCTGTCTCTCTCGCACCCCTGCGGCACCCACGGGGCGCCAGGCGAGTGCGAGGGAGACAGAGGCAGCCTCCAGCCGCGTGAGCTCATCGCTGCAGCGCCTGGCTTCCCTGGGTTAGGCCGGCCTGGGCTGCGCTGGGCTGCGCCTTCCTATCACTGATAGCGCTATCGGGGTGGCGACTGGCTGCTCGCCGGCCAGCGCGCCAGCGACCGTCTCCACCGCGATCGGGATGCAGTCGGGCAGGCCCCGCAGGCCCGCAGGCCGTCACCGTCCAAACACGCACAGCGCACCCAGCAGCTCCTGGCCGAGGCGTTTACACGACGCTGGAACACTCACAGCGCATCTCTCTACACACTCCGACTCTCTCTCACTCACACACATACGCGCGTACCCGCCGACGAGATAACGTGTTTGAACAGCTGACGTGTCGTCTGCGACTTGCTACCCGCTTGCTTGCTTCCTTGCGACCGTTAGTTTCTGCGCATGTAGTAGGAGAAGCAGATAAGCGGTGGAAAAAGGGGGAGGGGGATGAACAGGGGAGGACTTCGCCGATGGTCTTGGTCAAAGGGGTGGCGGACACTGCACTGACACGCACCAGAGTTTGAACCAACGGCACATCTGGAGAACTTGGCGGCCTGTATCCGTTTTCACTGGTTTCACTTGCACTGCACCAAAAGGCCGGTATCCTGAGCCATCTCACAGACACTTTTCACTCGCGAGCGCGCGCTGCCAGGGGGATTCGAACGCGCGTCCCACGTCGTCGCGGTGGCGTGCCGCCTTGCCGCGTGCGGTTTGTTGCGGTACTCCGACGACGGCGTCCGCGGCACGGTCTCGCGGTGTCGCGGTCTCGCGGTGCGACGCGCTGCCGGGCGGAGCCTTGCCTCCTCACTGCTCAGCGTGCAGCCGCCGACTCGCTTCGCCTTCGCTCCGCGCTCCGCTCCACCTCCCCGTCGAGTCCCCCTCGGCCTCCCCTTCCCCGCCCCGCCCCGCCCCGCCCCGCCCCGCCCCGCCGCGGCACGGCGGAGCTAAGCGGAGCGCGGCGAGCAGACGGTAAGGCTGCGGAGCTCACCGGCTAGCCGCGGCTCCGCGGCTGGAGGATGGAACACGGTGGAACGAGAAGGAGGAGGAGGAGGGCCCCATTAAGGTGCGATCAAGGTGTTTAAGGGGGTAGGCTGAGGTGCACTCTTCCTGCAGTTCGGCTGCCAAATTCACTCCCAGGGGCCTCGAATTGGTGAAAGGTGGACTGCAACCTAGCCAACCCCACACGGAGACGTTGAACGTTCTCGGAGGGCGAAGACCTCGCCTCGCCGAAGACCCCCTTGCAGAGCATTGGCAAGGCTGCAGAAAGCAGCAGGGCTGCGGGTTTGGTGAGCGGGAAGGACCTCCTCCGGTGGACATCCTCTCCGGCCGGCCGGGCAGGACACCTGTCCAGCCCGCCCCGCCCCGCCCCGCCCCGCCCCGCAGAGAAAACCCGCAGTGCAAACCCGTTGGCAGTTCCAGTCCGGGCGGGCAGGGCGGCAGGACTACACGACTCGATGATGATGGAGGAGTCCAGGTTCAAGGATGCATTCCTTTCATTTTCCGTCGCGCGCTGAAACGGCGCGCCGACAAGCCGAAATGCCACAATGAATGAAAATTGAAGCGAAAGCTGTGCTGCCCTACAGCAGGCTGATTCCGAGCGTCATTTTCGACGGCTCTGTCTCTCTCGCACTCACGGGGCGTGCCCTATAGGTGGGAGAGAAACAGAGCGACGAATACGACTCTCGGAATCAGTCCGAAGAAAAATTCAAATACGTCGGAGCTAGTTATGGCCGGCAGGCCGCCACCGCAGCACGGCGCGGCCTCCCGGCCCGGCAACCTGCAACCAATCTGGAAACGGGCCTTGGGCGGACGGGGAGAATGACTAGAGCGTGTGGGTCCGGCCCGTCCGGCCAGGAGCTCATCATCGCTCATCACCTCACCGCACTTCGCCCCTCCTGTACGTACGGCAATTACGTGTCCTGCCGGAGTCCGGGCGCCGCACAGTGGGCCAGGAGACCGGTGGAGGCGGACAAAACTCCACACGCGTTTTGAGCTCCAACGTCGCTAAATGGGACTCGAACCGAACGTGTGACCCCACCAATGGATTGCTCTCCGAACGAGGAATCCATTGGTGGGGTCACACGATCGGTTCGAGGCCTGTTTAGCGACCCTGGAGCTCAAAACGCGTCTAGAGTTTTGTCCGCCTCCACCGGTCTTCTGGCCCACTGTGCGGCGAGTCCGGGAGCGGAGGAGTGCGCCAGCTAACCCTACGCCGGAGCGCCGGAGTCATCCGGGAGGACGTCAAAACAAAGCCAAGGCCGACGAAGAAGCCGTCGGATTTCAGTTCCGTGCCAGCGCTGCCCAAAGACGGGCTTGCGGCAGTGCGGTAGCCGGCGGTAGCCCCCACGTGGAGTGTGGCTACGCCATGACTACGCCACTGACGCCGATCCGTATCGTATACTTCCCGGGAAAAGGCTCAAGCCGGCTGTCGTGTGTGGGCGCCGCTTCGCCGCGATGCACTTTATTTGGAGCAAGTGGGTCAGATGGCGTGGCCGCGTGGCCCGGCGTGGCGCTGCAGTGTACGCGGAGCTTGGGAATCGCACTTCCTCGACGGGGTGGTCGTCTTTTGGACCTCCCCTTGCTAGGGTGAACAATAAACCACCTCGGTTCGGAAGCAGTTGCCTAATTGTCCGGATCCCTGCGAACATGCCACCAATGCGGTAAACTCCAGTCTCCAGATTTTGAAACCATTGGGAGTCCCTGCAGGTTCGCCTTGTTTATTCCTAGGCAGAGGATTACTGTCGACGCGCGTCGTTCGCTTTATCGACGACGGCTTCGATCAAGGCGGGGCTCTGCTCTGGCAGGGCATCATGCCCGCAGAGGCAGGGCTTCCTTAGATAAGGACATTCCTTGCGTCACCGTCACACTGTCACAGCCCCGCCGTTCACGTGCTCTGCTCGCCTGTCGCGCCGTTGATGCGAACGCTTTCCTCAGCGACGCCACTGCAAGCCCCCGTTCTGTTTTCCTCGCCGAGCTGACTCGCACGCGCGCGGAGGAAAGCCGCGTCCTTTCCACTGTTGTGTGCCGAGCGAAGGCCGCGGACTATCAGGGAGTGGTCGCTGCGGCATAGCTGTATTTTGGCCGGCCCGCCAGCCCGCTAAGCCGCGCGGCCGATAAGGCCCAAGTTACTCCCATCCGACCGTGGCCTGGTTGTCCTGCCTCGCGGTGTACCTCGCAGGGCTGCAGCCTGCGGGCTC
Organism: Thrips palmi; assembly: GCF_012932325.1. NCBI lineage: Eukaryota > Metazoa > Arthropoda > Insecta > Thysanoptera > Thripidae > Thrips > Thrips palmi. Next base: position 2,796,727 of record NW_023144622.1, read on the forward strand.
ATTCCGAGAGTCTCGCTCTGTCTCTCTCGCGCTTAACGCCCTGTGAGTGCGAGAGAGACAGAGCGAGTGCGGGCGAAGGCACGGCGAAGGCCGCGCTGCCCGACGGCCGCACCGCATGCATGCATGCAGAGGAGGTAATCCGGTCCACTGCAGAGACTGCGGAGTCCGCTCGGTCCAACAGGCACGAGCAGAGCGAGCAGAGCGAGCAACAGGTGGAAACGTGTAGTATGGAAGTACGAACGGGCTGGCCTTCTGCTCGGCTCGGCTCGGCTCCACTCGGCTCTAGCTCGACTTGCCTTCGTCCGGACTGCCCCGGGGTGTCCACGACGTCCACGACGACGTCCACGACGGCCTAATCCTGCGAGACAATGGCGGAGACAAAACCGGCCGTTGCTCGGTCGACAGGCGATTGCGATGGACCACTTGATTGCGTCGCCAAGTGTTCCAATGATGACACCGCGCGAAGACGCACCGGCGTCTACGGCGCTTTCAACCCGGTCGACACATTTTTAATGCGCCCGTTTCGGACGATCCTAATCTGGAACAGCGCGGGGAGGAACAGTCCGGGAGAAATGCCGCCGGCCTGACCGCTCCGCCGCGACGTGCACTTGAATGGATTAGGGAGACGGCCGGCTAACGGTCGCTGAATGAAGGGTGGCGTATTACACAACCTGCTGCCCAGGCTGTCCACGAGCTCGGCAGGATGCATCCCGTGGCGGGACGGGAACGACAACAACAAAATGAACTCTAGGATTCGGGGCGCTTCGATTCATTCCCCGCATTTCGCGGCTGATTTTCGGTAAAATCTCTGAAAGCCCGCGGACGCCCAGTCATGCTTTCTCTGCTCGCCTCACGAAGCCCCTCAAAGAGCAACGCACTTTGTATTCCGTCCCTCGTCCACCCTCGGGCACCCCCGTCTGACCACCACCCCACTGACCTTCAAACCCCTTTTCGCGCTGCAGCAACAGCGTCTAGTACTTTAAAAAAAAATTCTCTCGTTGTTTTATGTTTTTTTTTTTAAGGAAAAGAACACTCAAGCAAATAAGGTGCTACAATAAAAACGAAGAAAGACACAGCTGGAGCAGTGCGATCTGCGCACTGGAACCATGCTGGAACCATACTGGAGCAAGTGGCTGGCGGGTCGGCGGGCCGGCTGGCTCCCCGGCTCGTGTGTCCAGTGGACGATGTCCAGTGGACGATGTCCAGTGGGCACATCGTGTGCAATTCCACTCCGGCTCATCGGCCGGAAGAAAAACAGAGACAAAAACAAACGAGGTCCTTGTCCCCTCGTCCACTGACCGCGAAAACAAAATCCCGCCGCTCGCTACCCGCCGAAAAAAAAGAAGAAGAAAGAAGACCCTGCTGACATAGGCGTGCGCACCGATTAGGCCAACTGTGTGCCTCCGATACGCCTTTCGCACCGCATCGTTTCGCGTCCGAGTCAGCAGCACACGCACACGCACAGACAGACACACACACACACACACACACACACACACACACACACAACACTCGCCGCGACCGGCGGGCCAAGCGAAAAATACAAACACAATGGGCGACGATCCGCGCGTTCCGCGCCGAGTCAAACTGCTCGTGTCTATGATAGGTCAGTAATCAAACACATCTGCCGCGCGCCACCGCGCGCCACCGCGCGCACGCACGCCGCCACCCCTCACCCTCCCCCCTGGCCGACAGCACCCCGCCAGAGAGGTGTCCCCTCACGCATAGCGAAGACCAGTGGCGGAGCCACAGTCTGTGCGGCAGTGTGGGTTAGGAGGAGTGACGCCACTGGGTGTGTGTGTGTCGCGCGTGTGTGCGTGTGTGCCCGGAACTAGCCCTTACCCATGTGGGGCTAATATAATTTCCCCGTCAACCCCCTTCCCTTCCTCGGCCTTTGGCGCGCGTTGTCTGCTTCGCTCCCCAGGGAGGGACCCGGACCCCAGGGACGGGGGAAGGGGCGTCACACAATTTTTTTCGAATCCTCCACCCCTCCTCCCTCTCCCCTCCACAGACGGGTCGCCTTCCCCAACGCTACGCGCTTCGTGTATACCGTCGTGTTTCGGGAGCTGCGCGCATAAATAGTGGATTAAGGACCGACGGGGAGGGGAAAGACGATAAAATTGGAGAATCGATGGGTTCGAACGGATTTGAATGTTTGGATCAGCGCGGCCAACCAAGGGCCTTACCCGACGACGACGGACAGACAATGCTTATTCGAACGGGTCCTTTTCACACGGGCCCTATTGTCGGAATTCCTAATTACGAGTGTCGCTGCCTCGCCCCGCCCCGCCCCGCCCCGCCCCGCCCGCCGCGCCCCGCCCCGCCCCGCCACGCCCGAGCAGCGGAGCCCAGCCTACAAAGGCGATAGGCGCCGTCTCTGAATACGTAGTGCGGTGAAGTCAGTCGTCTCGAGGTAAAAGGTTATTTCGTGAAATGAGGAGAGCGGGAGGGGGGGGGGGGGGAGGGGGAAACGAAGCGTTCCGTTTTTCATTGGGTTCTGCTCTAAGAGCGTTCAGGAGAACAACGGTCAATGCGTTGCCCCCATTTTCTTGACTGGAACTCTTCTTTTTTTTTGCCTCTCCTTCCGCTGGGCGCCTCGCCTCGCCTCGCTTGGACCGCTCTCGAGGCCTTTCAAATTTCCGGAAACTGAAGCTGCTTCGCGGCGCACGAACCGGATGTCGCGGCCGCAACGGTGCAAGCGGTTTGCCTATCTTTAATGCAATCACCGAACAGCCGACTGCGACGCAACACGGGAAGCAGTGGAGTACGGCCCAACTTACGATCGAAATAAATTTGTGGCGGATCCGCGAAAGAAATAGTAATGCGGGGCGGCCCAGCACGGAGCCGCGTGCCACTCACTGGGAAGCCGTTACTACTCTACGCGGCGGTAGCACAGCGGCAGCACAGCGGCAGCCCGGCGTGGCGCGTCTAATGCCAGTCAGGGACTTAATGAACGAAATAAATCGTCAGCAAAACTGCCTGCAGCCGCGCACAGCCGCGCACAGCCTCGCAGCATGCGCCCTCTCTGCGACCAAGAAGCCAGGATGCCGCACGCACCTAAGGAACGGGACTACGAAAAAAAATCTGCCGCAGCGGTGCGCCGCGAGTACGTCGTAAGCACTTCCACTTCAAGCTTTTCAAATGCGTAGGTGGGTGAACCGTTGCCGGGTGTGCACACATCGGGGGCATTTCTTTTTCCACTGCGAGTGTAAAGTTCACTGGTACAAGTTTGAGACGCGGGGAGCGCGCGCGGGGTGCGGCGCGTTTCAAAGAGAAACCTAAACGATATGACAACGATAGAGGCCCTATATGGCGATGCTGCAAGGATAATACTGGCCGATGCACCGCGACACCTTTACGACACTGCGATGTGTGTGTGTGTGTGTGTGTGTGTGTCTATGGAATACCGCCCTCGCCGCTATATTGCTGTCGCAAGAAAGGATTTGAGCGTCCGCCTTGCACCGCCTTGGCGGTTTGATCCCAACATCAACACGGCACTACGGTACAGTACGGCCCCGCCGCAGCACCTTCGTCGTCCGCCCACACCCGTAAGTGTCGCATGCGGTGGTGTGCCCTGCCAAGTGTGTCAAAGGAGAAGAAGAAGAAGAAGAAGAAGAAGAAGAAGAAGAAGAAGAAGAAGAAGAAGAAGAAGAAGAAGAAGAAGAAGAGAAGGTGTGTAGGCTCCCTGGCGCAATCGTGCGCCAATCGTCCATTATGTGATTGTGAATGCGACAGAAAGCCGCCGTCATTCATCCGTCCGTCAACACTGCCGCGCGAGTCTCACGCGTGTCGCACGTGTCACCTGGGCGTCGCGGAATGGGCGTCCTGGACACTTCGATTAGTCGATTAATCGAAAGAGACTGACCAAGCGTCTGCTGCGACATTTCGCAACCATAGAGCAAGTTGTTACGGGTGCACAGTCGTAGTGAGGCGACAAGGCCCGGCCGCATGCTGCAACCGCGGCGACCGCTGTGGCGCACGCTTCAAAACACAGTCAAAACGGGCAGCCGGCCGGGCGAGGGAGGCGCAGGCGGCGCGGCAGTTTTGCCGCTCTTTTTCTGCGACTCGCCGCCGCCATTGCCGCCGCACGCGGCAAGGGCACCGCGTGGTTTCGCCGGCCCTACCCGCCCTCCGCCGGCGTCATGTGGTTTGAGAAAGGCCTTTGAAATCTCCCACGAGGTCCACGGGCAGGCGAGCATTTTGTGCCTACACTTTCAAGTCGTCCAGGGTGGCGTGCTGGCGTGCCGGGTCGCGGTTCGCTCGCGAGCGCGGGCGAAGCGTTTGGCGTGCCCAGTGGATTTGCATGTCTCGTGCCCCTTTCTCCGCGAGCCCCAAAGGCAAACAGTGTAGGGCCTTCCCTTCCGCCCGGCATCGCAGTGCAGGCACCGCTTGTCCGTCTTGTCGCCCGCCAGTCGCAACGCTAGTAACGTAGCAATGTAGTGACGCCGCGCCGAACTTCAAAGTAAAGTGTCCCGCCGGGACATAAATACGGACGCCATTCACAGCCTAGCACACTGGAAGGGCTTGCCCCATTTAACCGCCCTAGAGTCGGTGTTGGAAATTCACGCTATTTTGAAGAGGTTTCGTGGCGCGCTTCTCGGACTCTTTGGCCAACAGCAAGGCTGGTGGCGGGATGGCCGCACTGCGCGACGGCAAGCCAGGCAGGCAGCCAGGCAGCCAGGCAGCCAGGCAGGCGGCCATAGCCAGTCTCATCACATATTCCCGCTGCTTCCGGGGCGCAATAGCCAAGCCAGACTGCACTCTAGGGACTCGCGTCGCGAAGAGAGACAGAGAGAGAGGAAGGCCGACGGGCTGAAGCTCGGGGAGGGAGACTGAGAGAGACAGCCAGACTGCGACGCCTACACGCACAAACACACACAAGCGCACTCACACACACGAGCGCTCGCGACGCGAGCGTACTTACTACAAACACACATCCGTCAGTTAATAATATTATAACGGAGCAGCTTGGCAAGGCAGTGGACGTCTTTGCCATGCTTTGTGCGGCCGGCCGTTCTCTCGACAGACACAGACAGACAGACAGACAGACAGACAGACAGACAGACAGACAGACAGACAGACAGACAGACAGTACGAAACGAAGCGGCAAATAGTTCCGCATGTTGGCTAGCCGAATTGGACGGCGTAGCTAAACTGTCTCGATTCACGCGTCGAATGGGCCATTTGACTGTCGTTTGTGACGCACCCCGCAGCCACCGGGGAAGACGCTTTGCGGTGGGAGGGGGGGCGGGCAGGGCGCGGCCAGGCACCCAGCGGTCAGCAGACAGCCTTGCCCCTCTATATTTGGGCATATCGGCAGCCCAGCCTGCAATATGGGTGTGGGTGGGTGGCTGGGCGCGGCCAGCGGCGGCGGCCAAGCCGGGCACGCTATGCTCCGTGCGAGACACTCAGAGGCCCGCTGCTGAGGCCGTGCCTGCTTATCCCTGGCATTGCCTTGTTGCCCCGCCATGGCACGGCCTGCTCGGATTGCCTGCAGTCGAATTCATTTGCTGCCTTTCGCGACTTCCACGGCGCCACGCCGCGAGAGTGCCCGTCGTGGCCGTGCAGGTCAAGCGCATAGATTTATTCGACTCGGCCGTCCGCGACCCCCCCCCCCCTTTCCTTTGCACACACGACAGCAAGCTGAGCGGAATGGCTCCTTACGCTGAGTCGATAAATTTTCTGCTGAAGGGAAGGGGGAAAGGGGAAGGAGGAGTGAAGGGAAGACATGTCCTCCTTTAGAACTTCCTCCTTAGTGATTCCTCACGACTGATTCGTGAAACAAACGCATTTGAATGCGCCTCATGGATCCGTCCGTCGGCCGTCCGGCTTTGCCTGCATGTCGCCTCCCCCCCCCCCTTCTCTCTCTCTCTCCGGGCGTTATTGCACTGCACACACAGAATGGGCTCGAACACGGCCGACTAGTTTATCTCTGGAAAAATAACTGTTAATTAGCAATCGATGTAATGTTAGAGTGTGGCGGCTGCGCAACGCTTGCAACGCGGCGCCGCCCAACGCCCTTGCGGGAGGCAAGGCGGCAAGGCGGCGGTGTGGCGCGGCCGAGGCCGAGCCCGCCGAGTCCCAGTGCGGAGGAAAGGAAAGGAATGCTCTTGTTACGCACCTCTAACGAATCGCCTGATTGGCTGTAAGGCTTCGACCGCACCGCGTCAGCGCCGGCCAATGGGCGGCAAGGACGCTGTACCTACTACAGTACAGTGTCCCTGCCGGCGCACCGCGGCCTACCGGGCCTACCGGGTCCTCGACCCAGAGGCTCAACTGCAGGGATCTTTTAAGTCCCGCCCGAAGTTTCCGGCCGAAAGGCCCCCATTGGACGCTGCAGTGCGTTTCCGGCGTTCCGGACTCCACGCCAACCCGTCTCCTCGTGACGTGACTGACGTGACCTTTGTGCTGTTTGCCCGGCTCGCCTGGTTCGCCGTTCGCTCCGGACACAAAATTCCGAACAGTTTCCGCTGTGCGCGGTGCGGCACTTGGCGACACTGCCGCTCGCCTCGCAGTCTCGCTCGTGTTTCGCGTTTCTTATTTGCACTCCGACGTTCACCCGGATCCGGGTCGGCCCGCCCCGCCCGCCCCGCCCCGCCCCCCGCCCCGCCCCGCCCCGCCCCGCCCCGCCCCGCCCCGCCCGCCTTGCCCCGCCCCGCCCGGTCGACGGCCTCCACGCACGACGACCCAGTCCGCGCTCTCGTCGCCCTGTCCCTGTCGCACCCCTCCGGAGCGCCCCCTGAGTGCGAGAGAGACTCCGAATCAGACAGAGGTCTCAATTGTGGCGGCTGCAGGTTGATTCCGAGAGTCGTTCTGTCTCTCTCGCACCTGTACAGGGCGCACCATGACTGCGAGAGAGACAGACCGACGAAAACGGACTCTTGGAATCAACCTGCTGGTCGTCCTCCAGGACCAGGACGCCCCGACCGCGCCAATAACAGCCCGGCAGCGCGTTGTCTCGGGCACTAAAGTGCACTAAAGGCAGAAAGTTAGAAAGCTGCTTATCGCCGCCACGGCGCGCCACCCACACCGCGTGCCTCGCCGCGTGCCTCGCCGCGTGCATCGTGCATATAAGCCCTGCTGCAGCCCATGCGTGTCCGCCGCGCCAGCCTTTCTCGCGTGCCGCGTGCACCGCGTGCCGGTCGCCGCGTCCAGCGTTATTTACACTCACGTCGGCCGCGCATTATTTACAGTCGTGTCGTCTGCTGCCCGAGTTTCCCCGGCTTGTTGTTTTCCCCGCGGCGAACAAAGAGACTTAGACGATAGGGGAGCAGCCACGCGAAAGTCGACGTCGGCGACGCCGACGACGCGGGGCCCGTTCACACGGCGGAACTGTTTTTAAACGGGTATTTAATTTAATGGGAACCGCGAGGGAAGTCCACGCGTCCACGACTGAACGCTTTGCGCTCCGCGGAAACGGTTAGTGGGTTTAGTCGGGGCATTGGCGCATGCGCTCGGGTATCACTGGCCGGGGCCCGGGGCGCGGCTTAGACGCCAGGTAGACGGTCTCCGCCGCGCACCGCGCACTCCGTGCACGGAGCATTCCGGCCTCCGACAAGCAGGGTGATAAGTTAATGGCGGCCTACCCGCTGCGATATCCAGGCAAACGCACTCACCTCTTCGCCGCTGCCGTGGCCTCGGGGGGCGGTCGCCGCGCTGCGTTCGACGGCGTCGCCTTGGCCGGCGGCGTGGCGCCGAGGACGCCGTCGGAGGGCTCGGCGGGCGCGGGGCTGGACGGCCCGGACGGCGGCGCCAGGTCCACGGCGACGGCCACCAGCGTCCTGGGGAACGAGAAGCCCCGGGCGTCGCGCCTGCAGCGCGGCGAGCTGCAGCCGAGCGGCGCGCTCGGGGACCTCGAGGACGCCGTCGTGGCGCTGCAGGGGATGCTGAGCCGCAGGGGCGCCGCCCACGACGGCGACGGTCCGGGCGACTTGCTGCGCGGCGCGTACCGCCGCAGCGGCGCCGGGGAGCAGGGCGCGCTGTGCGACGTCCTGGCCGCCTTCCTGGAGGCGTGCCTCGCCGCCGAGTCGCTGGGGAGGGCCTCGGCCGACGCCTCGACGTCGCCAGGCTTCGCGTCGAGCGCCTCTCGTGAGCCCAGTTCGGCCTGCCGTGCCGGCCTCGCCACCACGGCGCACTGCTCCTCGTCGGCGGGGTCGCATTGCTTCCTCGTTCCTTTGGGCTTCCCGCTTTCGCTTTCCTCCCGCTTTCCCGCGGGCTTTCTCGTTTCCGGGAAGTCCGCCCGCTTCCGCTGCGGGTCCGCTGCGGGCTTGTCGCGGGAAAGCTCGGCCTCCGCAGAGCTTTCGGACGATGCTTTCAGGGCTTTCTGGGCTTTCGGCTCACTCGGACGGCCGGTCGGCGGGGCCGACTGGGTCGAGGGAGGCTGTGGCTGGCCCTTGGCGTCCTTGGCGTCGGGGGGCTTGCAGGCTTTGCTCGCCGGGGGCCGCGGTGCGCGGGCTGGCCTCGGGGAGCAGGGGTTGGATGAGGACGACTTGGACGGCCTGCTGTTCGGGGCGCAGGCGGCAGTGCCCATCGCGACACCGCTGCTGCAAAGAAAGGCAATGATTGCACCAACCAGTGATTCCGTTCCTCCGTCTCTCTCGCACTCGCGCGACTTTCCGTGCGGGTGCGAGAGAGACACAGCGACAAGGCTCTTTCCGGGGCCGCGCGCTAACCTGGTATCGGCGGCGGCTGTCTCCGAGGCGTCAGGGGGCGGCGCGGGGGTGGCTGCCTGCAGCTTGCCCCGGGCCCGGCCCCGCCCCCGATTGGCGGACGAGGCTGCCGGGGGCGGTGCGGGCCGCGTGTCCCTCAAGATGGCGGCGCTGTCCACGGACTGCAGTCGCGGCACGCGAGCGGGGGCGGTGCTGGGGGCGGCGCTGGGGGTGGTACTGGGGGCGGCGGCGGCGACTCGACTGGTCGCGAGCACGGCCTGCAGCCTGGGGGCGGCGGAGGGCAGCGCCGGGGGCGGCAACACGCCCACCGAGTTGAACGAGTTGAAGGAGGTCGTGCTGGTGGACGTGTAGTGGAAGGCGCTGATGACCGTCATGGTGGTGTTGCTGTGCACCTCGTGGTGCCGGTGGACGGCCTGGTGGTGATGGTGATGCATGTTGAGGCCGGGCTCCAGGAGTCAACGCGGTGTGGGAATCGACGGATCGACCCGCCATGGCCGCCTGGAAACAAAGAAGGGCGTATCAGAAATCTGCCTTTCCCCGTCCACGTGTTACGTGATTGTTGAACAGGAAGTGTGGCTTGGCGTGCCCCAGTATGTGCGGTGCTGCGCCACGGCCGCGCCACGGCCGCGCCCAGCGTGACCTGCGCGTCGCCCGATCGACTGGGATGAGTCAGCAGCCCACTGGCAGGAACACTATAGCAAAGGGTTCGACCTGAAAGCGTGCGTCTGTCCGCACTGGACCACAGCCCTCCCCGCCCCGCCCCGCCTTGCCACGCTCATTACACTCCTTTATCCACCTCCTTGGCTTAGGCTTAGTACCGAGAACGACCAGGCGGCCGGGAATGCGGCGCACACAAAAAAGACGCGTCTTCAATCAAGATGACTTATTCGGAAAAGTAGACAATTAACGTGCGGCATCGACATGATGACAGCTTCCTACCTCCGTGCGCTCTCACTTTTGTAGCCTCTCGGGTAGGCAACCACGCCCTACGCGACGCAGCGCAGGCCGCCGGGTTGCCTACCCCGCACTTCGCAGGGGCTTCGGCCGGCGCGCCCCAGTCATCGCAAAACTGCAGGAGCGGGACACGGCACTGTAACAGTTTTTGCCGCAGTCGACAAGGCCGGCAAGGCCATGAGAGCGCCCGGCCCCTTGCCCGGCCCGCCCAGGAGAGCCTGCGAAGCGCTGCGAAGGCCTCACTATCACTATTAATGTCACTCACGGCGGGGACCTTGCGCGGCCTTCTTGCGCGCCTTGCGCTCCACGACAAACATGGCCATCATCGTGACGTAAAAAGCGGCCGGCCAGCCCAGTCGGTGCGCCGGCAGACGGACATGAACACAGACAGACAGGCAAGGGAAATCAATGGCGAACTGGCACTGCTTGGTGGGCGTGAGGATTTAGACTGGGTGGGAGGCAGAACTCTGCTTCAAACATTCGGGTTTTAGTACCAGCTGAGAGAAATCATCTAGAAATCGTATGAACGGGAGAAGAAAAATAGCCGGGCCCATTCTGGTGAAAACAGGCCGGTCACTGCGCGCCACCACCTCCCACCCAACCCCTCCCGGTTTTTTATCGGTCAAAACGGCCGAATCCAAACACAGCGTCCGTGCGTCCGCCAGTCCCCTTTTGGAGTGATGGCTCCGCGCGGCAATAGTCCCCAACATGAAGTGAAGAGAGGCGAGGAGGCGCGGAGCAAAGCGGACTGTTTATTTTGAGACGCGTATTTCCCACGCGCAGTGCGCAGCGCCTTCAGCGACTTCAGCGCGCGGCAGTTGGCAACATCGCGTCCGGTCGGACCGCCTGGCCTGGCCCACCGCCTTGCGAGCCTTGCCCGGACGGGCCGCGAAGCCGCGAATTGGTACACTGGAGAGAAAAGAGTTATCGGCCAGCAAGTGGCAGTTCTATCCGCGCCTCTGTATAGGTTACAAACAAGCCGGGTAATCCGTAATCCGGCTGACACGAAATTTTTAAGCCGTCACCCACTTCAACAAAACCCGCCACGTGCCCATCCTGTCGGTAGGGTTTTGGGTTTGCCACGACAAAATGGGCGCAAGCAGCAAGGAAAGCAGGGCGCAGGGCGTCGAAGCCGTCGTCTCATATACAGTCACACCCGCACGACATCTGCTGAGAGGGAATAAAAATCTGGCTAGCGATATCTGCTGTTGGGGCTCGGCAGCCCGACTCGTGCACGGCATGTGTGCGACCGACATCTGAGAGCAAAAAGGCCAGACCCTCCGTTACCGAAACCTTGTCTTGCTTGTCCCAAGTCTGAGCAAATCGTTTCCGGCCTGGGTGCTTTTCTTTGCTAGTCTAGTACAGCACCGGTGGTATACAGGCACGGGCAGCCGGCGCTTCAGACAGAGAAGGCTGCAAGACTTTGCATGCCATGGAGAGAGAGACGGGGCATTGACAGTGCCCGTGCCACGCCCCGCTCCCCCACGCCCCAGCCGGCGGGCCAGCTCGGTCAGGATAGGCCGGGCCATGCCCGCCATGCTCCATGGGCCTCCGTGGGCAGCCCCCCTCCCCCTGGTTCATCTCAATCGAACGCCCACCAAGTAATATCGCAAATTACGCGCTCCTTCACCACGTGCCAAAGAACGGGGGCCGTCCTACAACGACTTAGACCGAGGGCCCGTCCAAAAGTGAAGTCGATAGTAGTTCATGACATCCCTCCTTTACCGCTCATGACTGCACCGTTGGGAGTCCCTCGCGCCCGCCTGGAGCGACCTAGCGACAACCCCAATTCTTTCATTCCCATCGACGGGAAAAGAAACGCACATGCAGTGAGCCCCGAACCATGATTGTCGCTTCGCGCGTTTGCCAACTTTGCACTCAGCCGTGTCGTCTCGCCGGCGCCTGCTTCCAAATAGTGCACGTACTGTATGGCCCACTGTGAGACTGTAGCGCCGCCAGCGCCACACACTAGACGCCGACCCGCCCGCGCCCGTGAGTCAGAGAGAGACAGCGCGGGCTTGTTGCTTCTCTCTGCTGCCGCCGCCGCTGCTGCTGCGGTGGCGACGGCGGCTGCCCGGCGCCCACCCACGGCACGCGCAGTGCTCTCGCGTACACTGTATACCAGCGGCGGGCGGTCGGTGATGGAGGGGGGATATAGCTCAGTGGTAGAGCATTCGACTGCAGATCGAGAGGTCCCCGGTTCAAACCCGGGTGTCCCCTGAACATGTTTTTGAATTCGGGAGATACAGCGTTACACAGAGGTGGATTGTCGCATCGACGTGGCGTCAATTTCACGTCCAAGTTCAATTTTTTCTTGGTTTCCGTGTCAATGTTGATCCAATCGATTTGTCGCCGATGGTTGTCTTAAAATATCTGCTCCTCTGGACTTTAATTTTAATTATTTTAATCTCTCCCGAGGATAGTCTCCTCTCACTTGACTGCTCGGGCGGGGTATCGCCGCGCGGAAGGTCACTGGGCGTGGAGTATCTTCGTCGCGCTGTCTGGTGTCTGTGTCTGCCCGCCAAGAGAGCGCGCCATGAACGCCATAACCTCCAACCTCCAGCCAAACGCTCCTCGCTGGGGTTATGAAGGCCGACAGCACATACACTCATCCCCAAAATATCATCCGGCTTTTCAGCCTGAATATAATTTTGGTGTCCATCTCCCTAAATCGAGAAATTTCGGCGTTCATTGGATTTGTTTTGTTTCCGTTTTTGAAGGTTGAACAGCGATTTAGTGTTTGCCAACCTATCAAAGAAAAATAGTAACAACATAGACTTTTCATGGGTTCATGACACTGTTTATGACAATACTTTCCACTTTCTCCGTATTTTTTTTTATCTAGTGTTGCTTTTATTTGCGTCATAATTTCGTATTTGGTTTCAAAAATCTAGCAAATTGTCTGGTTGCAGGTTACGGCTAGACTGGACCTGATCGTCATTTGTCAGTGAGCGTGAGCGTTTATGAAACGGTTGTGCCTGTACTTTGTTTTGAAACTTATCTTCTCTTTATTTTTCAAAAAAATACCAGTGCTGTCTTATCTTTGAATTATGGCTGATGATCCGGTATTGTCACTGTTAATTGTTTCTATGTTATGGGCCCGCAACGCGCTTGTCCTCATTCATGAAATCACTGTTCTTTGTGCTGAACCTTCTCCTTCTGTTTACTTCCAGGATTTCTCCTTTTGCCTTGAGGATTCAACTAATGAATTATTGAAGCACGAAAAAATGAGTGCCAAGAATACTGCAGTGCTTTTGAAAAACCATGAGATTGCATATCAGCTTGTTACGGATTTTGTAAATGTTTCTAAGAATGAAAGTATGTACCCAAACCATTGTTTACTTATTGTTTTTCAAGCCCTTATTATTTTTGTGGCACCAAGCATTTATTTTTTATGTGAATCAAATATAAATTCGCGTCTTTGCGTCTTTGCAGAACACCTGGGGGAGTCATTGACACATATACGAAAGTTGGAGCGGGAAAAAGATTTACTGGAAACTAAAATACGAAGAGGTGAAGAAATAACTGCAGAACTTCGGGAAGAAAGCAGCAATCTTCGCTCTCAACTATTGGACAAGCAAAATGAGGTGCCGTTGCTTGCACAGGATGGGGAAATGTTGAAGGAGAAGTTACGAGAATTGCTAATAGGTAATGTGTAATGTGTTCCCGAAAGATGCTTGCATTTTGCTATTCTTTGGTATTAATTGCTTTGTTTCTTGTATTGTAGATGAAAATGTTGTGAAAACTGAAAAGGAACAGCAGCATAATTCTGTCATACTAACTAAAGATCAGTACAAGAAGTTTGTCGGGTGTCATATTCGTCTCCTAGAAAGGGATGATCACGGTCATACCTATATTTTCAAATTTGAGAACTCACCACCAGGAAGCACAGAGACTTTACCTCCAAAATCTGCAAAGGTGTATCAATCTTTGAAGAAGGAATGGAAATGTAAGTAATACACTCAATTAGTAGGCTACTTTCAGTATTAGATGAATTAAAGTACAGTACAAGTTTTATTTTTTTATTTCAGTACTAGAAACAAACCCTATTCTGCCAAACTTCGAGCTTCTATCGAAAACACTTAGTGAAACGCAGGACATTCAAGGCCTTCTGCGGCTATTAAACACCACTTTAAAACAGCAAGCTAAGCAGCACTCCAAAGGAAGAGAAATTTAATGCTTTCCATCAAGTATGACGTGTATGTATTGTATCTACTAGTAATTTTGAAGCCTGTATAATAATCTATGTATAATAAAATATGTTTTTGTCTTGAGTGAGGGTTTGTTGGAACGTCACTTCCCCACTGAATCTGAAAGTTTTCTACTCGAAGTGTTTGCGTGTACGTATGTGGTTCAATTCAGTACCGAAACACTGCAAGCCGATCCGATGCAGAAAGGTTTGCCTACCCGCTCGGCAGCAGGCGCAGAACTGGAATGGGGAGACTTGACTACACTAGCGTCGTCAGGATTCGTTTGCGCCATTTGTTAATGAACCACGCCATGTCTTCCAGCCGCTCCCACGCGAAAGACAATCCGAACGGGACAGCTTAATTGAAACGTGCCGGTGTCTGTGTGTGTGTGTGTGTGTCGAGCCTCTGCGACTATTCGGCAGTGGGGCGGCTGGCCTCGCGAGGGGTCGGTCATAAGCCACCTGACGGATCAGCGGCCCCGCTCGAGACCTAACGATTCGAGGGGGTGGGGGGTCGAAGTTTGTCTCATCCGTGGTAGGGCCTAAGTAATTGGTGGATGAGTGTTGTGAACTAAGGCACAAATTCGCGAATCTGCCCAATGCCCCCCGTTTTTTTCGCCATGGAGCGGTGGTGCACGTTGGGCTGCCTACCCGGCCGGCGCGGTAGCCTCCGAGCGGTGGAGCGGGAACGGGACGGCGAAGAGTCGTAAGTCTTCGCCAATCAAGCCGAGCGAAACTTGGCGTTCGCGTTCACGGGGGCGAAGCCGAGGCATAGCAATGAATGATGTATTTTTGGGGTTGCGTAAATGCTTGTCGCCTCGGAGCACAATGAAGACAACGGCCGTAGACACACGAGCAGCAAGCTCGTTAGGGGAATGGACAAGGCTCTGAAACGATGAACTTGTCCAGTGCGCTGGAGCTGCTGGAGCACGACGTCCAGTCGTAGGCAGCGGCGGCCTCCAGCTCTGTCTTGCTGCTTCCCCCTTCTATCGATAGAATTAATAATCCAAGGCGACCAGACACTTCTGTGTGTGTGTCTGTGTGTGGCGCACACTGTGTGGTTTACGACTTCGGTCTGGGCTATCGATTGAGACGTTACAGGAAGGAAGCGGGCGCGCTATATTGTTTGCAAAGTGTCGCGTTCCTCTAGATTACTGGAGCCCACGCGTCGCGGCTGCGTCCCCCCCCCCCCCCCCCGTTTTTGTTTTTATTTCGTTTTTTCGCACGTCGGGCTGCCTGCTTGCCACCTGACACTCTGCCTCACCCTCGTCAACGCCCGTATCGACGAGTCTGTCAACCCACGCCGGATTACCCCGATTCCGTCCCGAAAATTCAACACGCAAACTAACAATTAAAATTATGCTAAACGCTTCCGGGCCGCCGGGCCGGCCGTGCTGCTTGGATTTCGGAACCGTCCTTGGTCGTCGACTGAGACCGACAGCCTGTTCGTCCAGCCCCCCGAAACTGCGACTACGTACAGGGCTATAGGACAAGGCCACAGGGCACGCTGGGTCAATCTACGGGCCTGCAGGCAGCCCACCTCTAGTGTCCTCACTCTTCGAGGAAGGGGACTCTGCTCTACCTCTACCCGCCTCGTGTTTCTTGGACGTTCCCTTGAGACTAGACAGTCCCGCTGGAGGACATGAGTGGCCCCTGCCAGCCACCTCGCGGCCTCGCTGCCACCTACCTGCCCGTTGGCTGCAGCCGCGCAGCCACGGGCCACGGCTCTGCAGACTGATTCCGAGAGTCGTTTTCGTCGCTCTGTCTCTCGCGCACCCATACAGGACTCCCCATGGGTGCGAGAGCATGGAGACATACGGTGTGGCGAGAGAGACAGAGCGACGAAAACGACTCGGAATCGGTCTGCTGGCGGCTGAGGCCTCAAATATCATATTCCTAAGCAGAGGGCTTGCACGCCCGACCAGCCCAGCCTCGTAGCGCAAAAGAGTGTACCCGTCTAAGACCGGACAAGAAAATCTCAGGCCTCTTAGCTGTCTGCATGGGGAAGTCCCAAGAAACGTCATGCGTTAGTTTTATCTTTACGCGGACCCCCTTTCTCAGCGCGCACTTACCAGGTCATGTTTGCGGGTGCAACTCCACGGCGACTCCGGAGGGGTGGCCGCGGAGCAGGGCCGAGACCACGGCGGTCATGCCGATCTCGGCTGTGGCTAGCTGCGGCTCCTGCGAGAGGAAAGAGGGACGACAGGGTCTCATTTCCGGTTCCGGGACAGTACACTAGAACACCCCGCTCCGAGTCTGAGGCCAAAGCGCTCGCACGGGGCTTAAGCCCTAGCATAAACAACGTTCGAGTGTGTTGTGCGCGCGCGACAAGTTTATAATTACTGCTCTGCCGATAATGATTGCCGTTCTGCCGATAATGCCTGGGAGGCGGCGACGCACGGCGACGCGCGGCCGGCCGGCTGGCCAATCCCAGCTGTGAACAAACTGAATGAACGCGTAGGAGCCGCGCGCCGCGCCACGCCACGCCGCGGTGGCCGCGGTCTCCGTGCCTCGCGGCACCCCGGCCTGGCGGCCTGGCCGAGTGGCCACCAGCAGACCGATCCCGGGGGTCGCTGTCTCTCTCGCACCTGTGCGGGACGCCCCGTGAGTGCGAGAGAGACACAGCGACGAAAGCGACTCTCGGAATCAGTCTGCAGCACCAGTCAGCCCGCCTATTGACGGGAAGCACGCCGAAGCCGGGCAAAAAAATAAACGAAACGAAAACGACGGCATAATTTGAAACCAGGGGCAGCGTGCCGACTGGCCGATTCGATTTTGCGGTGTCGTGGCGGCGTGGGCGGCCGATGCATCAAGTGCAGGGCAGGCGGGCAGGGCCGGGCAGGGCGCGGAGCCGCGGAGGCGTTGTCCTGGTCATCCAGGTCGACTTTTACCTGGCCGCCACGGCACGCCACCACGGCACGCCGCTAGCAAGCAGTGCCCACGCGCGCACACACATGGACACACATGGACACACACGCACGCACACTGGCGCGCTGCTTATGTTTGAAGTCCGAATCGACGCGTACGCAGCGCTGCACGCGGAGAGGCGGTGAGGCAACGCGAAAAAAAAAACTGCCGCCACAAAGTCATTCAGGAGGCAGCCAGAGGCGGCTGCTCTGCTAACAGTAACAGGCCGCCGGGTGAAACTAAAACCTTCCGAACACTCACTCTGTCTCTCTCGCACTCATGGGGCATCCCACATGAGTGCGAGAGAGACAGAGCGATGAAACGCCGCTCGGAGTCAGTCCGCCGCCTGGCTGGCCTGACTCTGGACCGCGCCGGTAGAGTGCAAAACAGCGACTGGTTACAGCCCGCGACACACCCAGGACTGACAGAAAGTGCGAATCAGACACGGTTCAACCTTCGAACGGTACCACTCCCGGTGTCCTCTTGCTGGCTAGCCTGAGGTGTCACGGGGAGGAGAGGAGGGGGGGAGGTTTGTTGGCCGGCTCGCCCACGCCTCAGTGCACCCCACGCCCTTCGCCTAGCGCCTAGCGTTTGCCGAGGGCCAGGCAGGAGTCGGCTCCAGTCGCCCGGCTCCAGCCTCGGCGCCGCCTGGACCGCCTGAGCCCTCGGCCCCTCGGCGCCGCAAGTCCACACAGGTCCCGACAGTGGCGTCGCGGCGTCGCGGCGTCGCCCACCGTCCACTTCCAGAAATGAAGATTGGAAATGCCGAGAAGAGGTGCCGCCGTGCGTCTTCGACGTCTTCGCGGTCGTCTTCGCCTGTTTGATGGCCGCGTGCAGCGATGCGCGTCGTCGCGTCGCCCCCGCCCAACTATTCGCTGAAACCATCAAACAGACATCCGCGGAGCGCGGACCAGAGCTGGAGCCCACCCATCACTTTATGTGCGTGGAGTGTAGCGGCCGTAGTGTAGCGGCAGTGGGCGCAAAATAAAAACTGGCAGTGGCCAAGTCGGTGCGACCTTCTGCCTGCCTACCTTCGTGGCGGTACCGCCCTAAAGTGCTCGCAGCTCACGCCCGGTACTGTAGAGTGCTACTCGGCGTGAGCGTGACACCGCCGTAACGCCGTGTGGGAGCGCGTTGTGTGTGTGCGCGTTTTGCGTGAACGACCGACCGACCGCGCCCTGTGCGCTCACCGCGGCTCACCGCTCACCGGCGATGCAACATTCTCTCTGTCGCACTCCGTCGCACGGCGCGCACGGCCAGACACCCCACCCCGCGGATTGCGTCTCGCACAGGAAGTGGGGCAAAGGTGTGTGTGTGTGTGCTGCGCTGGCCCTGGGCTTGCAGTCCAATCCGCACCGCACCCAGCGCATAGCGGGCCTCGCCTTGCCTCGCCTTGCATTCGCGGCTCGTTTCGGCGGCCCTACGCAAGGCTGATCCGTCTCTCTCGCACCCTTACGGGACACCCCATGAGTGCGAGAGAGACGGAGCGACGAAAGGCCGCTGTTCAACCTGCTGCTTTTGCCAACGGCCTCGTTTCCGGTCCAGCTCATCGACCTTTACCTTCTCGAGCGGCGTTCCACCGTCCGCCCCGTGCCCGCCCTCAGAGTCCTTACCTCTCGCGTCCTGGAGCACGTCCTGCACGGCCTGGCCGAGGAGTGGCGGCGACTCCACTCAGCGCGACGCCCTGGACCAAGGCGACGACGGCGCGTCGACGGGCTGCCCATGCCTGCCCATTGCGTTCGCACTGCTCACTTCACACTCACACTGCAAGGCAGTGCATGCACACTGCACTAGCCTAAGGCTCGCGTTCCACTCACTCATCAAACTCACATCGTGGTCACTTTGTCACTTTGCAGCGCGGACGACCGGCGACCGCTCTTGTAGCGCCACACGGCTCGTCACACTGCCGGCGTCACACGGTTCGTCACACTGCCGGCGTCACACAGTTCGGCGCACTACTTGTCACAATCGTCACAATGCCGGTGTCACACTGCTCGTCACACTTCTCGTCACACTGCCGGCGTCACACTGCTCGTCACAATGCCGGCGTCACACTGCTCGTCACAATGCCGGCGTCACGGCGCTCTTGTGGTCGCGGCGAGGCGGGCGGCGGTGCCCTGGCGGTGCCCTGGCGGTGCCGCGCCTGTTCGAGGTGCAGCCTGGCTGCAGTCTGGACGGGCGGCCGGAGCCCGACGGAGCCGCGAGACCGGAGCCGCGAGACGGCGGCACGCGGCACGCGGCACGCGGCACGGCACCGCGGAGAGCTGCGAGGCGGCTGTGCGAGCGGCTGTGCCAGCCTGTCCTTCCCTCCGCACTCCGCGGCCACGCCACGGCCCCGCGTCCAACGCGCCAGCGTCGCCAGCGACACAACACTTGGGCGCCGAGCCGCCTGCCCCGTGACGTCACGCGCCGGCCAGACAGTGTAGCCGCCACAGTTTTAGAACGAAATGACTGGCGTGCGAGGCGAGCGAGGATTAGCAGGGACAGTCCTGGAAAAATAGTCTATTCTTCGGCTTCGGCCGCGCGCGGCGGTTGCGAGGCGGTCGATGCGGCAACACAGACGACAATCCGCCATTATCTTGTCGAAAGCAAATCGCCTCGCGGTTGCCAAATGACAAACCGGAGAGGAGACTTAAGACCCCCCCCCCCCTCCCTCCTCGAGACGGGCTCAGCATGACGGCTCGGTTGAATGACACCCACGGTCCACCTGCCCCTCCCCCTCCCCCAACGGCTCCGGCAAGACTCCAGAAAGGCTGTACTGGCAGGCAGTGGGTAAGGATTTGCGGGCGTAACTTGAACTCGCGACCATCGCACATCGCATCGGAAGGAGTCAACCAACGAACGACGAGGCCGTGACTCTGAGTTTCGCCAAGGCTGGCGTGCGAGTGTGCGTGTTCCACCCGGCCGGATTGGGGGTGAGGGCCTGAGGGGGCCTGAGGGGGCGGGGGGCCTAGATACACAAACGACATATTGCCTAGAGCCGTCAACGTCACTCTCCATATAGATAACTCGTGTTTGAACGGGTGGGAAAAAAATGCACATCAGACATATGTTCTCCGCCGTGGTTGAAATCCACTACTTTTGGATCGGCACGAGAAAATAAATTGTTGGTCTCTGTGATATTTCCGTACATGAAAGAATCATCTTATTTTTCCGGGCTCTAAAGATAACGAACAATCAACGCAGTGCAGCTCGAAGGGGGGGGGGGGGGTGATGACAGTGGCCCAGGCTACTTTGATAGTGTGCACTTCGTGGCTATCGATCCGCCTGTGAGTGACGTTCAGTCGGATTTGTTCCACATTTATTCCGTCGAGTCAGCCTAAGAAACACACGCATTACATTCGGACATGTGCTGCCCCTGAGCGGCACTAACGCGGACCCACTGCACTGATTCTGAGCATTGCTCGACGTTCTGTCTCTCTCGCACTACACAGAGGCCTCGCGCGTCTTATTGGAGTGGAGAGAGAGAGAGAGAGAGAGCGATGGAGCATCCAGCCCAGCTCGGTGTTGCGCCGTAACGTAGGCAACCCAATCGACAGCGTGGACTTGGACGGGAGGGGCGAGCGAGTGACCGGGACAGAAAAGTGGGGAGGGGGGTAGGGGGAGAAAAGAATTACCACGGCAAGAGGGTGGGTGGCGGAAGAGGTGCGGGAGGTGCGAAGCTTCGAAGAGGGGACGGACGTACAATTACAGATTGTGCGTCCGTCCGTCCGGACTTCTGCCAAGCTGCTGCCGGGGCCCATGGGCCCGTCGCCGTTTCGGGTCATAAACCCTCTCTGCGACGCGGCCGAGTCGCAAGGCGCATCTCTCGTCTCCGCGTCGCGTTTCTCGTGTGCCGTCGCCTTCGCGCCTCGCGCTTCGCGGTGCAAGGCAGAGTGCGCATCGTGCATCGCAGCATTCCCTCCCCTCCCACCACTTTCGTCTGCCTTGCTTCTGCTTCTCGCACAATAATTGAAGCGATTTAAGCCCTTCGAGGAGCGACCGGCCCGTCGAGCGTGGCGCCGCGCACTCGACCTCGATTCCAAACGAGACGAGATCGAGTTCGGGAAGTTCGGGCCAGGAGAATTATAAATGCCTTCGGCTCGGGAACGGACGCTCGGTCTGGCGTTCTGACCATGGTCGGAGGATTTGAAAAAACAAAAATACTCGAATTAAAGGATTATAAGCAAAAATATATTTTGAGGCGCACTCAGTAAGACGTTTTTGAGTAAACCGAACCCCTTTTATCTCGGATTACCCGGGTTTTTAAACGGGGGAAATGACAAAAAAGGAAGGGGCGGCGGGGGTCGACTCCCGTGTCTGGCGAGGATCCGCGGGGGGCCCCATCTGCGGGGGCCCCATAGTATACCATTTTTTTTCTTTGTTTAGCCTAAAGGGTAAAAACTAGGGGCTTTTATTAAAACAGAGGAATACTATAAATGGAAAGGGGGTTGGAAAAATCAGGGCAGGAAATATTTTCATTCTCCCTTTCAAAGTGGAGTCCTCAGGCCCTTAGCAGGCGGTGCGCCCATCCACCGACCATGGTCAAAAGGGTATCTGACGCTTTGCAATGAGAATGCAAAATTTTTCCCGCCCTGATGTTTTTCCCAAAAACCCCATCCCTTTGATAGTATATGCCCCTAGTTTTAAAGAAAACCCCCATTTTTTCCCTTTTGAGCGAACAAAGATTAAAATTTTGGGAAAGAGTTCGGCCTCAGTAGGCCCCACGGGCCTCCACTCCCCACTCGCCTGTTCGGGCAGTGAGGCGAAGGCGAAGGATCTCCTCTGGCCACTACGCGGGGCGCAGACGCGAACGCGGACGGACAAGAAGATCGAGACGAGACAGGACAACATCCGACTCGCGAGGGTTTACTTGGAGTACGTGGTAATGTAACTGTTGCATTTTTCGGGAATGATGTAATTTGCGTCATGTTTTCTGCAAGAGCAGCCCGGGCATGCTCGTGACAAGGATGTGATTGTGTCTGTCTGTTTATTTGTTTGTTCAACTCTGCTTACACGACTCGACGTTGCAGGCTGATGAAGTCAACTCTCTGTGATTATCCCGTCGCAGCCTGCATTTGCGCCTCCAAACGGGACGGTTTTGGACAGCTTTTTGAAATGTGATTTGACATTTCTTTGAGTGACGCTGTCAATTGAGTGCAAGTGCTATTGCGTCACTGCCGCATCACGACAAGCACAGGTCAGTCATCTTTAGCGACTAGGTTATGTTACACAACTGTGGCTAGACATGTTATTGTGTTGGGTATGCTGGCAAAATGATGCTCTTTATGTGCTGTCAATGTAGTTGCCAACTATTACAGACTGTTTCAAGGTGTTGTTATTCTGTTTTCAGATATTGCCATCAAAATGGCTGATGAAGACTGGAAGAAAAGAGTGGGAATCAAGATCAACTATCACTCTGATAGTGATGGGGAAGGATCAAATGGTATTGAAGTTGGGAAACCTGCAGGCGATACCTCACCAGAAGGTGATGGGACTGCGTTCCATAACAACAGTAGAGAGTCCAGTCTTGATGCAATTTTTAATAAGTATGATGATCACCGACTAGGCACTACTCCTCCTCGGACAAGGTTGTCCAGGCAAAATCGTGATTGGAAGAGGCGAGAGAAAGAGCTGGAACGCAAAGAAAACATGTCTCAGTTAAAAATATCCAGGCGGAATACTTTTGATGCCATGTATTTTGAGAATCAAGATATTGCTGAAAGCGATGGGGAACAATCTCAAGATGGAGAAAAACGAAGTAATAAGAGATTTATGAAAATGCTGCGTGGCTCAGAACGAGACATGAAGTTGGACCTCTCGCATCCGTCTGAAATCCACTCTTTTTCAGTCGACAGTGGTGTGGATAGGGCAGAAAGTGTTCCTCTTGGCATGCAACCTGCCATGAAGATTGAGAGCTCTAAGCGATTCATGAGTTTGACATCCAAACTTGTTGCTTGCCACAGTGTGAAGAAACTGAAAACTACTGTCAGTTCTATGAACTCTCGGCAAGAACTATTTAATCAACTTGGTCCATTGCTTGGTCCTGAGAAACATACTGACAAGGTAGCTCTAAGGCAGCTTAGTAATGAAGAATTTCGTTGGCAAAACGACATGAAGGATCTTATTTGGCTGGAGCTACAAGCATGGCATGCAAATCGTTCACTACCTGCGCAGGATGAGTTTTTGTGTAAGGCACGTGAAGAGGTAGACAGACTGCTCAATGAAATCATGGAATATCACTTTGAATTCAGCATCAAGAACCACCCTCATACTGATGACTCTAGCTTGAAAAGCTGTAGGTACAAAATTTGTTTGTCCATGTATTGTGAGTTTTGCATTGACAGGCAAAACACTGCTATCAGAGATATTGAAAAACTTAGTAATAGGCTTGAGCAGGCTGAATCGCTGTTCCCTTCCAGCAAAGCTTTTGCGATGTGCTACCCTCTTTATAAGGATGGAAAGTTCATAGCAAGAATGAAATCAATGTGCCTTTGGTTGAACATGACAAAGCAACACCGTCTGAAAATGCTGATTTTGGGTAAACTTTTTATATGTCGTACCCAGTCGCCGTGGCCGGAACCAGCTGACATAGATTCTGGAAATGGCACTAATGAAACCAACACAGAAGCTGAACAGGACTCGCCACCTGTTGATGAAACTCCAAGAAAGAGATTGGAATGGAAACCATCAGTGCGTTTTGATACTGAGTATACAGGATCCAGTCCTTCAGATTCAGCAAGTTCTCAAGGATCAACTAGTATTTATGAAATGCCAGATGTTGTTGATTACAGTTCTGCACTCGCTACCATAAGTCAGCAGATCTGCCCCAACAAAAAGGACAAATCCTCTCCCTACCGTTTGTTCATTGAAGAAGTCCTGAAAACAAAGGGTCTTCGCAAGTCTGTGCGATTTTTGGAGAGACTCCACCGTTACACACTTGTGCGTTCGTGCATTACATTAGAGAAACCAAGTGATGTTCCTGTTGCTGGAGAAAAACGATTGGAATGCGTGCATGAGGAGGAACTGAGGCGCCATGGATTTTGGAGTCAGGAGTTGCAAGAGATTGGTCTACCCTCTTATCACTCCTCATTCCTCTTCCTTGCAAGAATCCCCATTCGTCTCATTCAAGAGTACTTAACCATGAGACTTGAGCAGCAACCAGAAAAGCCGTCAGATCTTTGTTTGCGGCAGCTGATGAGGGAACTGAAAGAAGGTCTTCGTTTGGCTGTGATGTTCCGGGAGCGCTTTGAATCCTTAATTATTCATGCATTTCATGACATGCAACTTGATCATGATTTGTATGAAGATGTCCATGATTTGGACAAGAGCTCACAAAGTGTTTTTCGAATTTATTTGGACTATTTGCAACGATGGTGCCAGCTTGTTGAGCAAGAAAGTTATCAAAAATCTTTGCTAGAGGAAGAATGGATATTTGCAAAACAGATAGCTTCACAAATTCCGTCTGGAGTAAACATGATCTCTGGACGGTTTTGTTGTATTTCCAATTCCATGCTCCGGAACCTTGGAAAGACACTTACCTCAAATATTGATTTCCTTACTGGTCCTGTGTTAGAGTCAGGTGATGACTTCAAAGATCAGGTAACAAAACAGTCCATTTTGACATTATGTCGTGAGCTGCAATGTGTCTTCAACGACATGAGAGAACGTTCATTAAAGGCATTTAATTTTGCCAAAACATTAAAGAAGGATGTCGAAGCCATGGGATCTCAAAATCACAATTGCTTAGAAGCATTAAAAACTGAGGCTTTAATGCTGTGCAAAACAGTCAAAATGGCCATGTTCACTGTTGAGAAGGCTTTCTGTGTAACAGATTCCTTAGAAATTGATGCAGTGGAGAATGAGGCTGTTCAAGCTACAATCAGAGAGACCTTGCACCAAGGGTACAAGTTTGGGTTTGAATTCCACAAAGAAGTTTGTAAAAATGTAACAGGAGACATCAAACCCAATGTAGCACGGGTACTGACTGGCTTTGCCCAAATGTGGATGAACTTTGTGAAGCATAGATGTGAGCCAGGGAGAGGCATGAGACCAAGATGGGCGAATCAAGGATTGGAGTATTTGCTCATTGTCTGTGATGCTGAAAATACCACATTTTTATCTGAGGATGAGTTTCGTGAGTTTAAATTGCAGGTGGAAGATTGCACTCAACATATAATTGGTAAAAATCCTGATCCAATGAAGGATGTAAAGTCGGCTGATTCGACCTCCAGGGCTAATTCTCCCACACCTCGGCCCCGGTTCCGCCTTCCCCGATCACCACTAGATACCAATGGGCGTCTTCAAACCCCAACTCGTAAACCCAGCATCAACACACCGTCAGATGGAAGTGTGGACTCTCCTTCTCCTCAAGAACGCAAAAATGTTCTCCTGTATGTGGCTCCAAGATCACGTATGGATGCAGTTCGTGCAGCTGTGGATAACTTGGAGAGGAGTGTTGATCATAAATTGAGAACTCAAAACCTCATTGGCTATGTCACTGCTGTACACAAGGAGGATAGAGTTCATATTCGTTTGCGTCAAGTAAATTTCAGTTGGCAAAGGGGTATCAAAATCGGACAAGGAAGCTTTGGTAAAGTTTATACTGCTGTAAATAACTTGACTGGAGAACTGATGGCAATGAAAGAAGTGCAAATCCAACCAAATGACCACCGCACCATTAAGAAAATTGCTCAGGAGTTGGCTATTTTTGAAGGCATCCAGCACAAACATCTGGTGAGGTATTATGGTGTAGAAATACACAGGGATGAAATGCTTATTTTCATGGAGTTTTGCGAGGAAGGCACATTGGAAACTCTAGTGGCTGCAACTACTAATGGCCTGCCAGAGCCTCTTGTGCGCCGCTTCACCCTTCAGATGATGCAGGTAAGCTTTTTCATTTGAATTGTTCAAATAAGGACAGCTAGCACACTCCTATTTTAATGAACCTTCATTACAAATTTATTTGTCTATTTTCAGGCTGTTCAAACTCTTCACTGTCATGGTATAGTTCACAGAGACATCAAAAGTGCCAATATATTTCTTACGGATGAAGGGAATTGCCTGAAGCTTGGAGATTTCGGCTCAGCTGTGAAGATTAAGGCTCATACAACTATGCCTGGGGAATTGCAAGGTTTCGTCGGTACTCAGGCTTATATGGCCCCAGAAGTATTCACAAAAATGCATACTGAAGGGCATGGTCGTGCAGCAGACATTTGGTCTGTTGGATGTGTTGTTGTTGAAATGGCTAGTGGCAAAAGGCCATGGGCTGAACTTGACTCAAACTATCAGGTATGTTATAAGCAGCTTTTTTAATTTAAAAACTAATTTTTCTGTGTTCTTTCTAATTAATCCTTGCCCTCAGGTGATGTTTAAAGTTGGAATGGGAGAAACACCAGATATTCCAGCAAGCTTATCTGAAGAAGGGTATGACTTTGTGGATCATTGCTTGCAACACGATCCTCAACAGCGGGCAACTGCTGCAGAACTCCTTCACCACACATTTTGTAAAGTTGATGGAGAAGAGCCACTACTTTCTCTTCTTCCTTCAATTATTGATGATTATGGTCACTTTGGTATCACCAAATAAACTGTAGGTCTTTTTATGGGTGGCTTTTTCTAGTCTTAAAGCATTCAAGAGCATTCAGTCCAAAGTATTTATTGTTTTAGTATCTTCAAGGATTCCATGTAGACTCTTTTCTGGTGAACTGTTTTTGTCCTGGTGAGAGGTGAGTTCATCGATCCAGACAAAGCCAGAATTACTTATTTGGCAGCTGTAGTTTGTTTCAACTGTGACGTTGCAGTTTTAGTTCTGCATTTGTAATTGTGTCAAATGTATCCAGCAAGTCTTAACACATATTTGTTCATGTCCATCAATCCAGCTTTCTTAGATTTTAAATCTGTGAAAAGCAAAAATACAAAAAGTCCTACCTTTAGGTGCATTTAATCGCATAGGGTCTTATTTACACTGTTCATTTTTTGTCTGTACATAATTAATTTAGTCTTTGCATGTGCTGAAAACACTTTGAACACTGATCATATGAACTTGAAAGTTGTTGTTTTATATAATGAACTGTCAGCTGTTGCTACTGTGTTGTGAGAACAGTTCTGTATTCAGGACTTATTGTTGGCGAGCAATAGCGAGCCCTTGTATTAACAATTTTTATTTCTGTTTACTTCAACCATTTTATATTTCAGTGTCTCCTCTTTTATATTTTTATCTGTATGTACCAACTTCAATTCAGACAATCTATGCTATGTCTTATTTGTACAAAGTTTGTAAATATTTTGTGTTAAAGGTGGCTGGGCTTAGTTTGACACATGCAAGATGTTTTCTGTGAGAATGTGTATTGGCTGTTCTTGTTATGTATCTTTCTTATATATCCATTCCTTTCATATCGGCCAACTGCAGGGTTGTTGAATATATGTTGTTGACCTTATCACTGTTAATGAGATACAATTTTACTTGTAGGAATTCATAATTTTTATTACATTGCATATGCAATTTATCAAATCTATGTGTACAGTAGTATTTTTGCTTTATTTTGTTATTATAATTGAGATGTTTTAATCCAGCCAATTTTACAAAGGATTTTAAATATTATCATTTTTATTCCCTTATTTAGATGTATGTTGAACATTGAAACACAGTTATGTATGGATTCCCAATGGTCCAGAAGAGAGGCAGAACTATTACCTGACATATCTGCTCCAGGAAATCCCACTTACTCTTATTTATTTAGATTTACTAGGCGAACGAAGCTTGACTTTAGTAGTGCAAGAGAACAATGTTCATTTTCCTATTATTAACTTTTTAATGAAACATTTGGAACCATAAGTCTTTAACTTTCTACCAACACTGTGTCGTTGTCCAGTTTTATCTTTTTTCCGAATCCAGAAAGGGACATATGAGTGTCATTACTCAAATGAGAAGTGACGTGTTGAGAAGTCAGGTAACTCTGTGGGCTGCTGTATAGTGTGTTGCACTGTTCTTTCTTGAGTGCCCCTTGGTTATCAGGTTTCATAAATGTGAAAATAAGCATTGATCTCAATTCTAACTGATAATGTCTCAAAGACACATGACATGATAGGAGAGCTGTGTGTTCTCTTTCTGTCAAAGACTGACCTCCTTACTTTCCATGCGAGGCATCCTCCAATTCTTATCTCATTCCATGATGAAGCACAAATAGAAACATTCCACAATGCCTTGTTAATTTGATGAGTTAAGGAAGCTATGTCAAAGTGTGTTTACATTTATAAATTAAATTCGATAATCATTTCACTTCCTTGCACTTGTTAGGACTAAGCTAAGATGATTGAGAAGACTGTCTTTCACCAAAGCAATTTTTGAGTTTTGCATGTTGTGAAATCAATGAAAGAATAAAATTGCTCACCAAAGAATGAGGCGCACTTTTAAGAGCATTGGGTTTGCAATACTTTTTAATCAATTAGAGGTCAAGGTTTCAAAGGGTTCCTTGCACTTGCCCAATTTTTTTTCTTTCCAATTCATTGCATTTTGTATCCTATCTCAATTGAATTAGACTGACGAGCTTACTACATTTCCTTGATTCTTTCACACTTTCTTGGAGCAGTATGTAAATTGGCTGTGGTTGTTGGGTTTATGAAGTCTATCGTTTGTTTCTTGTATTCAATGTGATTTTCCAGAAATTAGATTTGTAGGTAGCTGGCAGTGGCCAATGTATGTACTGAGTGTTACACATAATAAATATGTTTGTTATCAAATATTCAAAATTGTCTCTACTCATCATCAAAGTAGATCTGTGAAACATTTTGACGGAGGTTACGTCGAATCTGATTTAATAAAGCAATCTTCCCCTCCGATTTGTACTTATTATTCTGAGCAAGTAAGTTCACAACACACAGTCGAGGTTAGTGGGTGAAGTTTATTGACCATCTTTGCAGTTTGAATACATTAGGTTACAAAACTCTTTTTAAAATCACCTGGAACACTAGCAGAGAGCACACACCAGAGAGCTATACAACATCATCACGCAAAAATAAAATTTTATGATGAAAGAGAGGCGCACTTAATACTGAGCTTGCATGTTAAAATTAAGAAAAGACAACTTTTTTTCATACACAATAGTGCAAGAGCTACTGGAGTACAAAAAATGTGTCATGCATTAACATAGAAAAACAGTCAGCTTTTCTTCTTGTAAAAATTAACTTGCAACTAATTTCACAAGAATAACAAACAAAAACTTATGTACAAGTAAGATAAATATTACCCAAACTGGGAGTAAAATAAAGCTATAAAGACAGAGAGCACACAAATGCATTAGTCAAATGTCTATTCCCTCACTTCATCATGCAAAAAGGATGAAATAGTGCAACAAAGACCACCAATCCAAATATTGAGAAGAGAGCTACTTACGCATCACAGAATGCCTATATAAAAACATACATATATAAATTTTTCAACACCATTGTTCCAAGCATTGAGCAGCATTTACAGGGGTGTTGTAATAAATAAAAGATAATATAAGTTGGTGTTACATAATAAAGAGCACACGTTGCTATTTCAGGACAATAAACAAAAAAATCTGAATAAAACAAAGCATGGAATTATTCATTTAAAGCGCAACAGTGTTAAGACTTAATATAAATTAAATTTTTAGTTGCATTCCTTCACTGACAATATCACAGAAGGTAATCAGATCAGAAGATTTCAATTTGGTTATGGACAAAAGAATACTGTAGTACACTCGTTGCTCAATACTCCAAATTTAATGAAAATACAACAAGCAACAGTGCAATGTGCCATGAACTCAGCATTTTTGAGCCTTAATTGAAGAGTCATTCAACGAAAGAAAACATACTGGGAATGCTTTAGTTCCACAATTAATAAAATTACACATTTTGTGAATTGAAGCAATTAAATTAAGAGAGTTATCAGTGCAACAGCACTAAGCAAAAAGGTTAAAAATGCCTAACTGATCTATCTATCCTATACAACAATAAAGCCTGAATGTGGAATGAACAAAGCATGTGTGATGTAATACAGAACAGCAACTCCCACAGCATCTATTTGTAGGCAGGTGGTGTAGCAAAGAACTTCTTCTTTCCCCTTACAGACCTGCAAAGAAATTTTTATCATGAAAATGGAAGGAAAAAAACCTACTATAGAGGGCTGAAAGAGAAGTGAAGGTAAAGCAATTGATAACAGTACCTGGGGGTATTTCCCAGGAAATTTCTGGCCCCTGCTAAGAGTGATCCTGTTGACGGAGTGTGTGAAAGACACTCTGGATCTCTGTTTTCTACTCCAGAAGGATGAGCAAAGTTCGCCCAGTAATCAGCAGGCAGTCTCATCAACTGGTCCACAACCTGCGAAAGACAGTAAACATGAAATTACTTCCATAATTAACTTGTGTAACAGCATAGCTTATTGCAACAGAATCTCAAAATACTTACTGTGGCCTGCTTCTTGGTTTCTGATAAGAGAACTTCAGGTTCAGGATCAGTTGTGGAGTACCCCACAATAGTTGGTCCAAAGATTTTAGATAAATTGCTGATGGGCATTCTACATTCTGGACACTCTGCAACACTGAAAAGAAACCATGACTCAGAAGAGAAAACTATCAGAGAAGTAAAATACATACTCCAGGCGAATTAAAATATGATCATACTGTTGCAAATGAAGAATGAGTGTAGCAAGAGTGTCCCGGTTAGGCTGAGGAAGCTCTGATATGGCCTGGAACAATGCAGCCTGTGCATCTTCTGGATCAGGAATTTCAGTAGCGTTGACAAAGTCATGCCAATATGTTCTCAAGATCAAAGGCTCTCGCAATGACCTCAGAAAATCCTTCACTGTCCCACAAATGACATGAACATCAACATTTGATAGGTTTGGAGCTCCTTTCCCTCGCAAGAAATTTTCCTGACGTAGGTGAAAAAAGATATATAATAACATTACAAAAAAAATAGGAATAAGAAAAAAATGGAATGGCAAGCCAGATTTTAAAACTTACCTTGAGAGCTTTGACATCTCGTTCAGCTCCAGGTACTCTGTAGATTCCAACTTCTGTCAAACCACGACTCTCAATTTCCCTGATACAATGAACAATTATGGATGGCACCATGGGACTGGTCATTGGTGTGTAGTCAGCAATGGTACCCTGTGTTCCAATGAAAACATTAGTCAAGGAGCCCAGATAATAGGCGAATGCAGGGTATGCATTATTCCAGAATGATTCTTACCATAGCCCCTTTGACAGCGGGAGTGTTTCCAACAGGTATACAAGGAAGAGGTAAAAGTCCTTCACACTCCATGTGGCATGATGCACGACAATCCTGACATTTACTGTACACTTTTCCAAATTTCAACCTGAAATAACAAAAGTAATTATAGGCAATTGTTCCTTTCAAGCAACTTTAATGTTTGCATCGCCAGCTCACCTCTTGCCACAGTAATTACAAGCATCGGGGCAAATGGTCGTCTTGTGCGTGAAACTATGTGGCCGAGTATTCATATTCTTCCTACTCATTCCATAGCTGGGACTTATGTCTAAAGTGGAGGATCTGGTAACAGATGTTGGCGGCTTCATGGACATTTTCTCATTTCTTGGTGTGGCCCAGTTATTGTTGTTACCAGAACTGCTGTCAGACGTAGTCGAATCTACAACAACTTCAGAGGTGCCACAATATCAAAAATGATGTCAAAACACTTTCATATGCAAAATTAGTCAGTTTCATTTTATTAGAGCTTCAGATTACTAAAGTAGAATCCTTGCAAGCTGAAGAGTCAGATATCATACCCAATGTCTCCCATTAGCAAAAAATGAAACCCTGCCCACTTACACCCAGAATTTAAAGCCTGTTTGACACTTCATAGGTGAAGTACTAATTTCTTTTAGCACAACTAAAACTAATGAGTGTGTCAACACTGTCCCATCGGCCTTACGGTGAAAGTCTAGAAAACAACTATCACCAAGATTACAATGGGAGGGAGAAGTATTGGGTTGAGTCTGAGATAAATGACGTCAATTCAACCAGAGCTCATCATACGCTTCTCATCACTAGCTCATTCACAAACAAAACAGCATTAACATTAGAACATGGAGGCCACTTACTTGATATAGGGGGAGCGGATGGGAAAAGGTCTGCAGCTGGTTTCGGTCTTGCAGAAGGCTTGGTCTCAATTTTAGAACGAGCTTTGATATTACCTTCTCGTTGCACAGTAACAGTTGTGGTAGCTACAACTCTTTCTTCAGTGCCCATATCAGATCTCCGAACCTGGACAGATTTGAACTTAGTTCACAGATAAGAACTTGTGTCAAAAAATTTATTAGGCTGCCACTCACCTCAAGACTCTTCCGAATATTGGATCTCCTTCTTTTGGGGCTTGGGGCAATGTCATCAGGAGTAGGGTTGCATTTTTTGAAGTCCTTTCTTGTATCAAGGAATGAAGAGTTCAAGTCCAAGTCATCTTCAGAGCGAGAATAGCTCATATCAGACATGAGAGATCCTGCAACGTCAACAAGTAATTAGATCATGATTGATTGCCCTGACCAGCAGAAGAGTTGTGCTTCTGTTCATACCAGTTGAATCAAGTTCTGCAATAGTGTCCAACCGGTCAGCAATGTTGTTGGGGATCCCAGAATGACTAGTTTGATTGATGAAAGACAGCTTTTCTCTCGTTTCCTCGGGTAATTTATTTCGCTGATCACCAAGAACATCTCCAATCATACGAAGCTGCATTTCCTGCCACAGTGAACAAAAACAATGTTAATGCATGAAAATATATCATGAGACAGTTCCAAGAAGCGTCGAGACATCCATTACTTACAAGAGACCGTTTTTCCTTTTCAGCAGCTTTGCATGTTTTGATTTCATGATCTAGAAGCTTTCTGGCATGAGTTAATTTGCCAGCGAGAACCGCCGAGTTGTGATGACTTTGATCTAAAGCTTGTTGTAAGCGACGGCATTCGGTCACAGCTTCTGACCATTGCAAGCGTAGGCTCTCCACAATTGGCAAAAACCTCACAAATTCTGGTGGAAAAAGAGAAACACACATAGAGAGAATCCTACTAAAACTAAACGAAAGGAGTAAAAAGACCAATGGCCTACACGGAACAAACCTGCTTCTATTTGAGCATCTGCTGTCACAAGTGAGTTCGTACATCGGTGCAGATCATCCAAGCCGGCCAGTAAGGATAATTTGAGCTGAGCCATTGTAAATATCACATGCCCTACGAAAGGAGAAAACAGTTGTTACGATTCGAGAGCAAGATCCAACAGTTCCGAAACAAGTTTGACGGCAAGCTAAGTTTTGTGGCCCATCAATGCACGCAATCTTTAACCTCTCTTTGGAGTAACATTTCGACAAGTCTGGACCGCGCCACATCCAATGCGGGACAGTGAATATTTCTTCTAGCATAAAAAGTAGTGGACAACAACTGTAGGCCAAACTCACCTTCCAACAAAACTTAATAAACAACTTGGACTAATTCAAAACATACACCATCACATCACAAAACGGTTAAATTTCAAACTGAGCCGCTGATGCCAAAAAGAAGAACAAGTCGTTTGAAAATGGACCAATCACGGGGCTGGCCGCGGTCACGTGGTGAAGCGGGTCGAGGAGACCGTGAGCGCGAGCTGATCTAGAAGGCCGTGGCCGATGGCGGCAAAGTTACCTAACGCGGCGCCAAGTTTCGAAGCGAAGCGCGCAGCGCGCAGCGGCGCGGCAACGGAGGAGTGCGGAAGAACCGGAAAACCGAAAAAACGCGAAGACGGGAAGGAAAACGAAACGGGCAGCAGTGATCCGAATTATCCGGTGTCGCATTGCATTTCGTTGCAGCAGCTACAAAGCCAAAGGCCCACATGGAGTCGTGTAATACAACGTCCTTAAAGTTGGCTGGGTTATGTGTGAAGTCCGGCTTTTCATCTTTTTCCACTTGCCGAGTCACTGGCTCCACCAAATAATGCAACAACTACACCAACGACCAGAACCGAACCCGTCGTCCTCTCGTCTCCTGCCGACTCGCTGACTGATAGGAAGGTGAAAACCAATCCCCAGGTTGGCCGTGGGCCGTGTGCCGCCATGGGCCGTGCCGCCATGGGCCACGGACCCGGCATGGGCGGGCTTCACATCGGACATGGCGTGGCATCGCGTGGCGTCGCGTGGCATGCAACGGTCGCCGATCTTTCATCATCAGTGTCAACTGATATTAACATGCTGCTCCACCGGGCCTCAACTGACGTGCCGATCCTGGACCCCCGAGGTGAAGGGTTCGGAAATTTACCGAGGAATTAGCATGCCGTTCGACTGAGGTCTGCTCGAGCTGCGATTTTAAGGTCAAGGAGTTCGATTTTACGCTTTGAGAGGAGCCGCATGGTGGGGAATTTTTCGGCGCGAAATTTGAAATGACCACCAGCAACAACCAGGGTCAGGGTTGAGATGGGCCGCGTCATCAGCATGCCCGGTCGCACGACCAAGGCACCACACTCGTGGAATGTGTTGGTGAAAAGCCAATCTTGGATGGTTCGATGGTTCGATTCACTCGACTCGAACGAAAGCAAAACGGCGTGCCTTCCCGCGCGAAACGCCTCCGCCGAACATCGCCTCGGCGCTCCCACGGCTGCAGCACCGCAGCGCTGCACAGGTAACACTATCTCGGTAACCGAACCCTCGGACTTGCGGTGGGCTGCTCCTCATGTCCTCATGCCTCCGACCAGCTGGCCATGCAGTGCATGCCACGGCCTGGCCATGCCATGCACACGGCCGTGTGCGGCTCACCGGCCCAGCGGTCATTGGTGGTCATTGGTGGCCATTCGTCGCTCTGTCTCCCTCGCACTCGCACGCGTGCGCACGCGCCGCGCCACGGGTGCGACGGAGACAGCGGCGAAACGAATCCTCGGAACGAGACTGCCGCGCCGAGCACGGTGGCCGCACTGGACAGACACACGCACCACGCGCTGCACCCGTGCACGCTGCCCGCGGTGACGTGCGTGCGTCATCGCGGGATCCCTCAGCAAAACGCGAGCCAAATGCGAGCCAAACCGTCCATTTCGTTCGAGTTTCTGCCGAGACAGTCGGTAATACCGACG
Source organism: Thrips palmi (assembly GCF_012932325.1). Lineage (NCBI taxonomy): Eukaryota > Metazoa > Arthropoda > Insecta > Thysanoptera > Thripidae > Thrips > Thrips palmi. Next base: position 2,831,494 of record NW_023144622.1, read on the forward strand.
CGTGTCAGAGGGACTGCCTACCTTCCGGGCGGTGCACCCGTCGATCATGGATGGGTCAATCGACCTTCGGAGAGTCCTTTTCGTCGCTCTGTCTCTCTCGCACCTATGCGGAACGCCCCACGAGTGCGAGAGAGACAGAGAGATGAAAACGACTCTCTGTGCTGCTTGTCCCGGTGGAGTGAACGACCCCGCGGTGCCCGCGGTGCTCGCGGTGCCCCCTGTTTGCATTGCACGGCCCGCACTGCCTGGCGGCCCGGCCCGGCGGCGTGGCCCATGGTTCGCCGAGGCGGCTGGGCCGGGCTGGGCTGCTGGTACTATATCCGGCGCGTCCGGCGTGCGGGCTTTTCAAGATTATGCCAGTGAAGCGGAGCAGCGGGGCGGGTGGTTCAGCGTGCAGTGGCGTAGTCCCAAAGCTCCCACGCCGCAGTCGGTGGTTTCCAGTGCCCCGTCATGGCCGCCGCCCCCGTCTCCGTGCTGCTGCTGGCGCTCCTGCTGCAGACGGCCAAGGCCGCCAGGGCCGAGCTCGGCGACGGCGACCGCACCTTCCCGACGGGGTTCGTCTTCGGCTGCGCCACCGCGTCCTACCAAGTGGAGGGCGCCTGGAACGAGAGCGGTACACTGCTACATTGCCCGCAGGCACACTGCAGGCTGATTCCCGAACGATGCTCTGTCTCTCTGGGGCCCGCAGGCAATGCCCGCAGGGGCGCCAGGGCGACGAATCTCCCTTTCGGAATCAGCCTGCAGTTCGCTCCCCCAACTAGCGTCGGTTGGTGTTGTCGCGAGTGTGCGGATCTGCTAAAGGCAAGGGCGAGAACATCTGGGACCGGCTGGTGCACGAGCACCCCGACTCCGTGGCGGACCGGTCCAACGGGGACGTGGCCTGCGACTCGTACCACAAGTACAAGGAGGACGTGAGCCTGCTCAAGGACTTGGGGGTGAGTGGGTAAACCAAGGGGTAGAGGCCCACTTCCACCCCACCCCTCCCCTTTTGTGGGGTGGTTGGCTGACCTTGCCCCACTGCCGTGCACTGTGTCCTGAACGCCGCGGTCCCCTTCCAGATGGACGTGTACCGATTCTCCATTTCGTGGTCGCGGATTCTGCCCAACGGCATGGTGGGCAACCTCAACAGGGCCGGCGTGGACTACTACAACAACCTGATCACGGAGCTGCTGTCCAAAAGCATCCAACCTATGGTGGGGCATCTTGCCACTCTCGAAGTTGCCATCCGACTTTCCGAGTACTTGAGTGAGACGCGCGACGCCTTTGCAGGTGACGCTGTACCACTGGGACCTACCGCAACCCCTGCAGGACCTGGGCGGCTGGCCCAACCCCCTCCTGGCGGACTACTACGTCGACTACGCCGACCTGGCCTTCGGCCTGTTCGGCGACAGGGTGAAGCTCTGGCTCACGTTCAACGAGCCCTACGAGACGTGCGTGTCCGGGTACGGCAGCGGCCACAACGCCCCCGACCTGGACCTGGACGGCGTGGGCGACTACCTGTGCGCCCACACCGTGCTGCGCGCCCACGCCGCCGCCTACCGCCTCTACCACCGGAAGCACGCCGCGTCGCAGAAGGGTAGGCTGTCTCTCTCGCACTCATGGGGCGGCCCGCACAGGCGCGAGGGAGACAGGGCGACGAAAACGACTCTTGGAAGCGGAGATGTTGGGGTTGGTCAGTAGGCGCGTGCCTTCGTCCGCAGGGAGGGTGGGCATCACGCTCAACAGCGAGTGGTTCGAGGCGAGGAACGCTTCCAGCGAGGAGGACGGCCTGGCAAGGGAGCGCGCGCAACAGTTCAAGGTGAGTGTCGCCGCCACCTGCGCTTCGGTTTCACCCCCCCCTCCCCGAAGCATCACGAGACGCCCTGTCGCAGCTGGGCTGGTTCGCCCACCCCATCTTCAGCGAGGTGGGCGACTACCCCCCGGTGATGAGGGAGCGCGTCATGGCCAACAGCTTGGCCCAGGGGCTGTCCAGGTCGCGGCTGCCCACCTTCTCCGCGGCCCAGGTCGCGGCCCTCCGAGGTAGGTCAGTGCGACTGCACGAAAGAAACCGACGAGGCGTAACAGAGTCTTTTTCCGCCTAGGATCCGCCGACTTCTTCGGGCTGAACCACTACTCGACGTACTTGACGTCCTCTGCGGCCCCGGGGGGCGACAAGGCGCCGGCGGCGTCCTCGTCCTTCTCCAGGAGCAGCGACGCGGCGGTGCAGTTCGAGCAGGACCCTTCCTGGCCGGGCAGCGCGTCGACGTGGCTCAAGGTCCGAGAGACGTTTTCGTCGCTCTGTCTCTCTCGCACTCATGGGGCATCCCCTATAGAGAGACAGGGCACTGTGTTACGTGGCTTGGCTCCGCGCTGGACCACGTGACCGATGTGTTTCCCCAGGTCGTGCCGTGGGGCTTCCGGAGACTGCTGGTGTGGGTTCGGGACGCGTACGGCAACCCGCCAGTGATTGTGACGGAAAACGGGTTCTCCAGTGCCGGGTCGGACCTCAACGACACGGCCCGCACCGCGTACCACTCGGTGAGCATGCAGTGCACTGACTGTCTCTTCATGGCACTCCAATGTCCCCCATAAACAACAACGCCCTTGTTGCAGCTCTACCTGGAGCAGCTGCTGAAAGCTGTGCACGAGGACAAGTGCAATGTGTCCGGCTACATCGCCTGGAGCCTTCTTGACAATTTTGAGTGGAACGACGGATACACGTAAGACACATCCGATCGAAACTCATCGGACGGTTTTCCAGTATCCCAAAAGAATTCCTATGCATTTGCATAATTTCCTTTTTGGTTTTAAGACATTTTGGATTTTAAATTGGTCGAACTCATAGGAGTGCGCGTTCAGGCGTGGTTTCATTTTATTGACATAATATTCGCAAAGTCGTACCGCGTCTCTCACCCGTGTCGCACTCGCACCTTTGTTGACATGCTTCAAACACGGCTGAAGTGAGGTGCCGGGAACCGGGAGGCGCAGGCCTGGGCAGGCCAGGCATTGCCAGGCATGCTATCTGATCTGATGGCGTGGCGCCGTGTCGCGATGCGAGCCAACTCGAAGAAACAAAGTAATCGGACGTCACTCCCCCAACCCGCCTCCATAGCTCAGTGGTTAGAGCACCAGTCTAGTAAACTGGGGGTCGAGAGTTCGATTCTCTCTGGAGGCAGAAATACTTTCTAATTTTTGAATTAATAGACGCAGTGCAACGAAGAATACGTTTCACGTAGCCTATGAAGGATTTTAAAAAATAAAATCCGGCACGCACATACGCCTTACGTGACCTACAGACGCCTATCTTATTGAAACAATCGGAAACAATAATTTTAAGGGAAAGTGCCGGAGAAAAATGAAGGTTCCACCGAGATTTGAACTCGGATCGCAGGATTCAGAGTCCTGAGTGCTAACCATTACACCATGGAACCTCGCTGTAGAAAGACGGCCCCTCTTCCCAAGCAACTGAACCGGACCTCACCTTTCACTTCCCGAGCGCTCCGCGGCTCCGCTGCCCATCGCTCTTCGTCGCACAATAACTTCCCCCTCCCTCATGGCAGGCTGGTCCCGAACTGTCGCTGTCTCTCTCGCGCTGATGGGGCGTCCCCCAGGAGTGCGAGAGAGACAGTGTTCGGAATCCCAGCCTGCAGACCGACGCGTCTGCCTCCCCCGCCCTCACCCAACGGTCTATTCAAAGACCCCTCCCCCTTCCTTCTTTGCGGCTGTGTCGTCACGTAACGCACGAGAGCGATTTAAACGATTTAGAGATGCCTCAGCGCTATTGCAGCGCTACGGACCGCCTCCGATGAAGTGTTTGACGGTCATCGGTGTTCCACTGTGTTCCAGGGCCCGGTTCGGCCTGTACCACGTCGACTTCGCCGACGCGTCGAGGCCTCGGACGCCCAAGGGATCGACCGGCCTGTTCAAGACCATCACCAAGACGCGACGCCTGCCAGCCCTGCCTCCGCACACCCACCAGTCCCACCAGTCCCACCAGTCCCGCCACACGGACGATAGGAACGAAATTCATGGATCGGACGCGAGAGTCGTTTAATGAATAATGGATCTCAACGGGAATCGCATCGTTGGCACCACGCCATTTGCACATTTCCAGGAAATTAACAGTGCGGATAATTCTTATGGCGTGCGGCTGGTGTCGGCTGGATGTGGCAGGCATTTGACGGAGCACACTGTTGGTCGCCACGCCAGCCACGCCGGCATCCGCGTGGCGAGCAGCTGATTGGAGGCAGTGGGACGGGTGGGGGAAGGTGGGGGAAGGGTGGGGGAAGGGTGGGGGAAGGGTGGGGGAAGGGGCCGCCGAGGCAGCCCACCGGGCGCGGCAGTGCTGCGGGCGGCCTGCACCGCCGTGGCAGGCGCGACCCGCAGACCCGACAACCAGGCAGGCTTTTGTCTTTTGCACAGACTACCGAATGCCCGGATAACCTGTTCTTTCGCAGCGTTGTCATGGTCACACTAGACCACACCTCGAGCACTTGCCCGTCAGTCTGACCAGCCTTTGTCTTCCAAGTGAAGAGTCACTGCGTTTCCGGTTCGAAACATTCACACCATTCGAATTTGCATAAGAAATAAAATGAGATGCAGAACAAGACGTGTACGGTTCGCTATTTAGTAGCCAATTCCAGGTCGATCCATTAACGCGGGATTGTGGCGTTATGTGACGAGGCAAGGCGCACGGAACTCGTCCAAGATAGTGGAAGAGTCGAAGGAGTCAAGGAGGAAAAGGAAAAAAAGGGAGCCGAGGAGCAGAAAGGCGTTTGTTCGAAGCCTGCCAGTTGATGGCATTCATCGCGCGAACTGAAAATGGAAATCGCTGTCGTTGGTACTTATGTAAGTGTTCCGTGGCGGCCGGGCGCGGCGCGGCGGATGCCAGGCCTAGGCCAGGCCGCTCGAATTCACGGACATCGAGGAAAAACGTTTTCGACGGTGTTTGTCAGGTCGGAAGGGAGAAAGGGTAGGCAACCCTCCGGCAACCAAGAGTAAAATTTGCTCCCGCAACTGATGAGGTTGAGTTATGATGCTCGCCCGTGTTGTCCAGAAACAAAAAAATATTAAAAATACCAAAGTAAAACGAGGAATGCTGGAAAATTTTGTCTTTGTTGTATGCTGATGTTGGAGACCCGGAATAAAATGCACTGTGGACAGCGCCGACCGCACAGCTGACACACGCACTTTGGGGGCACTCATTCACTGCCAAGGACGGGTCTATCCGGGTTTATCGCCTCGCCGCCGAGTCTTTATGTAAGTCCGTTCAAATTGTGATGCACGCCGCTCGTGCTCCGGCGCCCGAAGACCGAAGACCGCCCGAAGAGCCGCTGGAAGCAGCGCCGCGCTCACGTATGCAGGAAACTGTCCAGTGTAGCCAATTTCTGCGTTGCGTAACATTAGATCCGAAATCCCTTTCTGGCCGATGCGGACACTTGATTGTGTCAGATTTTTGTGGCAACCTCGCCAAGCGTGGCAGGGGCCGGCATGTCGCCAAGCGGCTTGGAGCTGCTCGGAGCCTCGTGTGTCCGACTGACGTTTTCCGAAGGCTACCCTGGCTCGCCCTGGCGTGGCGTATCACGGGCTGTTGTCAGGAGTCAGGCATTAAGGCCAGCCTGTGGGATGTGGGCAGACGGGCGGCGCGCCGCGGCGTAGGGCGTCCACTGCGTGTGTGAGGCGTTTGACGGATTTCTCCGTGGCCAGAGCGAGACAAGCTGCTAGGCCGTCACGGACAACTGCATCGGACAGTTTTTCATTTCGAATTAGTAAAGAAAGAGTAGAAGTGGAGTGGGGGCGTCCACGGCGTCCGCTCAGGGCAGTATCGGAGGTTGGAAACGCGACGACAAGGACGGGCATCGTTTCTTCAGGAAATGTACTTCAAATTTGGCCAACCCTTTGTGCCTTTTCACTCCGGAAAGTTGGGACTGATTTTTCAACAGGTGATTATGACACGCAAAGCAATTGGTACGCGTGCCGCGTCGAACGAGGGACGTCCCTGCACGTTCCAGCCAGTCCAGGATGTTCTCTTGATGAATAAATCTCCTACTACTGTACGTGTTCTTTAACGACATATCGTATTTTTTTACCGATCCAATTTTGATTTTTTTTTTAAATTTGGCTTTTGGCTTGAAATGTTTTGAGATGGTTCTTCTTCATCCCCTCTCTGTTGGGGGCTGGCAGTGACACAGGCTTCCCCGGCCCTGCCGGTCCGGGCCGCAGCGCGCCGCGCCGCCGCGTCTCGCCGCGCCGCCTCTCGCCGCGTCCCGCCGCAACCGCGTCGCGTCGCAGCGCGTCGCACCGCGTCGCAGCGCGTCGCCGGGTAAATATAAAGGCGTGCGTGCTACCGAGCCGAGCCACTACTTCGACGCGAGTCTGTGCAGTGGACCGCCGCCGCCCCCTCCACCGCCACGCCAACCTAACCTCACCGAAGTAGATCGCAGCACCGCCTTCGCTTCCCGCGCCTATAGCACTCCCGGACCTCCCGGACCAACTAGTGCCACACTCCGTCCATCGTCCATCCCAGCCGCCGTCATGCGTGAACTCAAGAACGGACAGACATCCGACTCGACCGTCATGGTGGTCAAGAAGACCGAATCGGAGACCGGAAGTGAGTACAGTCTTTTCTTTACCCAGAGTGGCGGGACCTGTTTTGGGGGCGGAGTGGTCCCGGTCATGATTATTTTCTTGTTTACATCTAAGCGCGAATGAAAAGATGACATAGTTACGTACACTCTCGAGATTTATACTTACTTTTAACGTACCTTTACAAATGGTCGTGAAAAGAGTGCGAGGGAAGTCCCAAATCTGCTAAAGGAATTTCATGTAGGAATTTGATGCAAAGTAGATTGACATGTCGTGTACGTCTGTTAATCGATCGTCCCTTGAAAAAAAAATAAAAAAAATTACTTATTTGAATGGTCCTCTAGACCTCCGGAGATCGTTCCAATTGATTTATATGATGGAATGTAAATGTCGTCTCAGCGCTCGTCTTGCGTCGTTTCAATTTACACAAATTATTATTTCCATCGTTCGGCTTACTGGCGGCAAACTACAAATTACGTCAGCCGGTCGGTTTTTCTGATGGTTTCGTCTGAACCGTGGTTTGGGTCGAGTTAGGACGACCCGCACTTTCCGAAACCCTTCAAGGCTTGCGAGTAACAGGTGCAGAAGGGGAAGGGGGTCTGAATAACCCACTTTTACGGGTTGTCGGTTGTCGCTTTTATTCTATTTTTTTTTTAATTCGGTCAGCTGGCCCGGGGGGACTGTACAGTCGCGCGCCTTGATTCGGTCCCCAGCAACTCTGGCGGCGGTAAAGCACGAAACGGAAGACGACTTCCAGCGAGAGATGCCGACGAGCCGATTTTCGGAACGTTTGCGACCACCCTTTGATTTCAAGTCGGGAAAATGGGGCCAAGGAGATGATGATTTGACCGGCTTCGGCGTTCGGATGATCTTTGAGCGACTTCGATTCGTGGGCAGTTGCTGGACAGCTCCTTGGCGGCTGCCTCTCGGTTCTCGGCCCTTGACCCTGGGCCGCCCTGGGCCCTTGACCTTAAGGGCCTCGAAGGCGCCCTAGCCCTGCGTGCCCTGCGTGCCCTGTATGCCGAGCCCTCCCGTGTCCCTCCCGAAGGCGGTGCAGCGGCCAGCCACGGCCAGCACGCCGGCCCCCGATTGGTCGGCCGCCTCCTTCTCCGTCTGAGGTCGAGGACTTACATAACGCGCCTCATGGGAACGGCTGGTGACCTCGCCTGTGACAATCGATACCTCGATAGGCCGTGCCAGACCGAGCCAGGCCGAGTGCGGATAGGCGAGGCCACTCGATTTGCTCGAAAACCAAAAATGGAGGTAGAGGGTGGTCAAGGGGCGTCGCGGAAAAGACGGAATGAAATAACTGTTGCTCGAGCTCTTTGAATCTACCCTACTGGGTTTTCGATATCTCTTCTCGTCGAACTGTGTCTTTAAAATGCCTCATCGCTCGTTGAGAGGGTCGCAGGCAGGGAATTGAGTCCTCCCGATCTTTCCCTCCGTATTCCTTTTGTCGACCGCAGTGCGAGGCATAGCAGAAGCAGACTTCCGAAAAGTCATTTCGTACCTCCGTCTCGCTCGCACCCATACGGGACGCTCCACGAGTGCGAGAGAGACAGAGCGATGAAGCGACTCTTCGGAAGAAGTGTGCAAGGCCGTGCGAAACCGCAATGTGTCGCCATTGCGTATCAACTTCCAGCCCTGTTGGCCCCCAGCTTGTCCTTTAGGTTCAGATAGGCGAGCAGGCGACGAGCGGCTACTGTACCTTTCGCGTGCAAAAATTAACGAAAATAAAAAGGCTTTGTCACAAATCGCCCGTTGTATCCCAGTTTGTCGGGAACGGGTATTTCACGTGTCCGGGCACGCGGTTTCAAGTAGCGCGTTGGCAACCAAAACCAGTCGCGTCTAACATTGAACGCCTGACCCTGAATTGGTTAGGCAGGCGGAAGAACAACATTGTGTTCAATACTCGTGGAGGCGTGTTTCTCTCTCTTTCGTGTTGTGGCTGGCCAGCCTGGGCCAGCATGGTGCGGCCCGGTCCAGACAGCCGCCTGGACAGCCTCGTGCTCACTCACGAGACTTGGTATTTGGTATTCCTATTCCCATTTCCCGGGGCAAATGAGTTACGCAACGCCGAACCGTCGCTGCATCAAGCGAATGCCTTCTCTAGCGCGGACCCCATGGACCTGTCAGGGTAGGCAACCTACTCACGTCCAGCCACCCTGGACCGGACAGGGTAGGCAACCTAACCTACTTGTGCCTAGCCACAGCCGCTACCGCAGGCCTTGCCACGCCACTCTAGTCCCGTTTCCTCCTCGGATTGTGAGTACAGTGTGATGGGTGGAGATCCACCTGGCGACAATGTCTCATGTTGGACCCAACCAACTCGTTCGGGGGCCACGTTGCCTTTTTCTGTCATTATTTATTTTCGTGTGACTCTCCCGGGCCATAAAAAGAAATGCTTCACAGTGATAGTTTATTTTGGGGCATTTTCTTTTAGTTTTACTAAACGACAAACCCATTTCTCACTTCTGTCTACAATTGAGTAGAATGAGCTCCCTTCATCCATCTCCGTGATAAAAGTCACTGGGAAGAAATGATTTATCTCAAATTTCCGCGTTTGTTTCTGACCCTAACTTGGCACGTTTGTAGCTTTGGCTGGTCGCGAACCATCGCATCTCCCGGGTTACAGCTTTGGGCTGTTTATGCCGATCGGCGCGTGAAAAACGAATTAAACCAGCTGGCAGCGGCTGCATACTTGCGTGCGGAACGCCCGAGATTCCCTGTCATCCGGGCAGCCTAGTACAGTACGCCTTTTGGCAACAGGTTTCACTGTCAGGGGCAGACGCGGTCTGGCTCTACCGGCTATACCCCCCCCCTTTCCCCCCTTCCCCCCCTTTCCCCCTTCGGCCACTCACAGCACCTCCTGCTTGACTCTGTCGATACTTTTTGCCGCACCCCTATGGGCCTCACTGGAACGGGTTGAGGTGAATTGAAAGGCTCTGACCTCCGTGGTTCTCGCGTCACATTAGTATTATAGTTCTTGTTTTCCGTAAATTTCTAGTTCGTTTTTAAAGCAAACAGCAAATTTTCGAGAATTTGTGCGTATCGATAGGTCATAGTGATGGCCAGCTCGTCAGCTCAGTGTAGACTGGTCTCGTGCAGTGGATGACTTGTGGGGCGGGAGAGGTGGGGTGGTGGGGAAAAGGGGTGGGGAGGGGGCTGACCCGCACGTGGCTTAGCCCTAAGGACAAAGTGACAATTTTGAAATGGAAAATAAAGGCCTAAATTTGCCACACAATGCCTCCCTCCCTCCCCGCTGGACGGCGGCTTGAGACGAGTGAGCCTCTTTGTTCGTGGCGGGGTGGGGCGTGGCGGGGCGCGGCGGGGCGCGGCGGGGCGGGCGACCGTGGCCTAGTGAAAGGAGAGGTCACAGGTGGGCATCCGGCCGCGCGACGCGTCGCGCCGTGGCGTGGCGCGGCGTGGCGAGGCATGCTCACTCGGCTCGCTCATTTTGATTGATCTCGTTAAATCCACGAAAAGGCAATTAAGAAGGGCGATAAAAAGCTCGGCGCGCCCCTCGCCGGGACTCGAACCCGCGACCCCCACCGCCGCCGCCTAGTCGGCCCGGGCCAGCTGATTCGCGCGGCTCCGCGCTCGCTCCGCTGGAGTGCTGGAGTCCCCGGCCACTCCAGCCGCCGGCCGGGGCACTGGTAAACTGGTTTCGCCGCTTGTTGTGGAATTTGATCCGGACTGTCCGTCGCAGGGCATTACGGGCTGCAAACGACTCACTCCGTCGCACTCCGTCGCACTGCGTGTCACTCCGTCACTCCGTCACTCCATGTCACTCTGTTGTCACTCGCGGACATGCCGGGGCGACCGTCTGTTGCAGTTGCATTTCCCTGATTCGGATTCCCATTTCCCCCGTCGTTTATTTTCGACCGGAAAAGTAAAAAAAATAACGCCGAACGTGTGAAGGGCTTGCAACCCGACACCGGAGTACCTTGACCACTCCCTTGGCGGCTGGGGTTACTCAGGCCCTTGATAAGCCATAATTGTGCTCAGGTTGCCTGGCTGGCTGCGCGTCGGGGGATTACTCCCAGGGTTGCACCGCGAGCCTTTTCGCCACTTAGCCGTTCTTTCGTGTCGCGCTGTCGCCTCCGGTTTGCTCAAATGGACGTACCTGGACACGGCGTCGATTCCGTGATCGATCCTCTCGAGGAAGAGGCGCCCCGCGAGAGAGCCTCACGTGGCCCTTGGCGCGCCTTGGCGTGACGGCCCGGGCCTTGTTTATGTTTTTGTTTTTCTCGTGTTGGTACCGAACGGAACCGGCCTTCACGCCGCGCGCCGCGTCACGCGGTCAAGACGGAGGGATTCCCTGTCGCTCCGTCTCTCTCGCTCTCACCGGGCCGGGCCCGGAGGACCGTGGGGTGCGAGAGAGACAGACGGGCCTACCGAACTGGTGCGCCTGGTCCCGAATTCCCGGATTCCCGGCCACCTCCTGTCCGTCATCGCGCTGGAAAGCACGGCTGGCTCTGACGTCCACCCCGCGCTAAGTGAACGGGGAGAGGAGAGAGAGAGAGAGAGAGAGAGAGAGAGAGAGAGAGAGAGAGAGAGAGAGAGGAAGAGAGAGAGAGAGAGCACAATTAGAAAAGTCGGGCAGCCTGGCCATGGCATGGCGCCCTCGGTACAATCGAGCAGGGCTCAGACCTTTCTTCCATTTTCCTCTTTGGAACCCGTTATCAGGGACTCCACCCGAAAGACGTGGAAATAAAAAGAGGAGGACGCGTTTTCCCCCGGGCCACATCTCTCTCTCTCTCTCTCTCTCTCTCTCTCTCTCTCTCTCTCTCTCTCTCTCTCTCTCTCTCTCTCTCTCTCTCTCTCTGGATGCACGCTGGCCCCAGGCTGGCCCGCCCCGTCGGTCCTGACGTCACTTTGGAGCGTGGAGTCCCCAGTCAGTGCCTGATTTCTCATTAATTAAAAGATTAAATGTGGGCTGCGTTGCCCCCTTCTTCGTCGTGAGCGTGTTCCCCGTTGTGCCGGTCGCACTCACGCCACCGAGACCCCGTGGCCCACCTCTGCAGGGGCGGACGAGCCAGCTCGCTCTGTCTCTCTCGCACTCGTGGTGCGTCCGCGGCGGTGCGAGCGAGACAGAGCGTGCCGGCAGACAAGCTAATGGGCGGCGTTCAAGTTATTATAGTGTAGAGCGGATTCCGCGTCCAGCGAGGGGCACACCCATGTCGAACCTCTTCGTTGCAACGATAAAACCGGATAAAGCGACAATCAAGCGACTTTTGCAGCGAGCTCGGCCAATCGGACGGGTATCTCGGGCTCAAGTGCCAGTTCAGTGGACACACTGGACACAGCTAGGAAGCAGGGTCTTACACTTTGGAAAATAAAACCGGGATGGCACAGTGAGCCAGAAGACCGGTGGAGGCGGCCAAAACTCTAGACGCGTTTTGTGCTCCAGAGTCGCTACAGGACCCGAACCGAACATGTGACCCCACCAATAGATTCCACGTTCGGAGAGGAATCCATTGGTGGGGACGATCACGTTCGGTTCGAGTCCAATTTAGCGACTCTGAAACTAAAAACGCTTCAGGTATTATGTCTCGGTCTTTTGGCCACTGTGGACGGGGTCGCTGGTGACAGTATTCGAACCACGGACCTTACCGCCCGCCGGCGGACTCGCTAACCACTACGCCACGTAACGCGGCGGCCACAGCGGCGTCCTTGAAAGTCACCCTGCCGTCTGCCCCGTCTTCAGGGCCGGAATTTTAAAAATAGGAGACGTTAGGTAACGCTGCACGATTCGCTCGGCGATTCGCCGAGAGTTGCCTATCAATTAACGTACTCCCAGGAGACCTTTGACGATCATTATATAAGTTGACAAGGAATGCTCACGTGATCCGAAATGGTGTTTTGATTCCCGCTTATGTAAGTGCCGTTGCCAGGTCCAGGCCGGCCGGGCCGCTGGATGGGCGTTCCAGACTTCCAGCCTTCCAGCCGCACTTTCTGCAAGGTCGTGTCACAGCCGAAACAAAAACTCGATTCGTTTTCATTAAAATTCAGAGGGACGACTTGTCGCCGATGGGTATGTCGTTAGTCGCGTGGACCAGCTTTACGTTTTGGTGTGCGACACGGAGTGCCAGGAAGAAGCTCGACTTTTTTTTTCTTCTAAATTTCGATTTCCTGGGACAATTTTTTTTTTCAAAAAAATGGTGAGCAGCTAAAAAAAGTGTTTGAAAAAAATCAGAGTGGGTGTTTTTTCCTTTCTGCTGTTGGTTCCGCTCCTGAAATTCTTTCCTGATTTATTTCCCCAGCCTTCCCTGCCGTCGCACCGTTGCGACCGGCTGGCTCTCGTTTGACTTATTTGCCCGCCTGGCTCGGCCCGGCTCGGCCTAGCCGCATGGTGGCCGAGACCTAGGCCTTGTGCGTGGCTCTAGCCTGCTAGCCTGCTCTAGCCTGAGCCTTATGTAACCCTACCTGTTGGCTCTGACCGGGCCAGTAGACTCATTCCGAGAGTCGTCGCTCTGTCTCTCTCCCACTCATTGGGGCGCTCCTTATGGGTGCGAGCGAGACAGAGCGACGAAAAAGACTCTCGGAGTCAGTCTGCAGAGGACGCCCCGTGCCGTACAGGGCGTCGGCCACGCCGGGACGAAACAAGACCTAGTCGTCTTGTTGTTTAAAACAACAAAAATAAAAACAAATTAGAAAATACCAAAAAAATAGCGACGGTCGCTCTGTTTTTGTGGCGCCACACCGGAAAAAACAACGGCGGCTTCGGCGTCGGCCAAGGCTGCTCCGTGTGCGACAGCGCTGTCTTTGTCTGCCGCGCTGTTCTTGGAATATTAGTACCTTTCCCCGGTAAGCGCCGTCGCTCTGTCTCTCTCGCACACCGGTGGGACGCGCCGCGAGTGCGAGAGAGACAGAGCGACGAAGCTCTGCTGGCGTCACGGTCCGCTTGCAGGCGGACTTCCCTGTGAGAGCGGCTGCCGTGTGCGTGCTTCGATTTATCGCCACCCTGGCCACGCCAAGCACTGTCGTCACCAACAGATGACCCGCTACCGCCACACTCGCTGTCCAGTCACCACTCGCACACGTCACGAGGGGGCTTGACACCGACCGGTGTCGCCTGGGCGTATGCACTGTGAGGTGTGGGAGAGAGAGAGAGAGAGAGAGAGAGAGAGAGAGAGAGAGAGAGAGAGAGAGAGAGAGAGAGAGGCGCGGCATGGTGTGGGAGTGAGGCGGCGCGCGGCCGTCCACGCTACCCGCGGCAGTACAGCCGGCACGCTCTCGCACTTGTTGCACTTGTTTTTCGCGTTACGTGCTTTTTGCACAAAGATGCTGCACCACGTCCGGGGGCTGTCTGCATGTCTGCATCAATCACTGGCGAGTATGCGAGGGACGCCCTGCGAGTGCGAGAGAGACAGAGCGTCGCCCCAGACTCGGTGTCGCCTTGTCGCGGCGCGTCGCCGAGGCTAGATCACCGGGCGGCCATTCTCGGCCTCCTCGGCAAACGCGTGCCTGCGGACGGATTCCGAGAGTCGTCGCTCTGTCTCTCTCGCACTCATGCGGCGTGCCGTATAGGTGCGAGAGAGACAGAGCGACGAAAACGACCCTCGGAATCCGTCTGCTGGCGTGGTGTCTGCCGTCGGCCGCACTCCGCTTATCAGATGGAACGAAGCGACGACCCTGTCGATGCGCGTCGATACCCCGCGCTGTGAACGCGGGCGGCCCTCGCGCGGGGAGTAGCGTCGTCGCATTCTTCTTCGGTCTTTGCAGTGCTTTGCAGTGCTTTGCAGTGCCGCGTGCATGACGATCCGATGATTAGGGTTGCCCCTCGCCCCCGGCCCCGGCCCCGGCCACCCCGACGCGCTCACTGATTTCCGCCACCGCCGAGTGGCCCGCCTAGCTCAGGGGTCCCTTCCCTATCGATTGCGTCACTCGTGACGTGGGGGCAGTGCGGGGCAGTGCGGGGCAGCGCGGGGCACTGTAAGGAGAAGGGGAGGGGGAAGCAACAGCGCTCCAGCGGCGCGGAGGCTGGGCAGGCTGGGCAGCGGCAGCGGCAGCCGTCAGCCCGGCAGCCCGCCAGCGCACGGCGCTACTCTTGTCGGCTCAGTCCGTGCCGGGAGCTCCTCCACTGCGGACGACCAGTCAGACCGACAGTCAGACCGACAGCCACCAGCACCATGAACGGAACGTCGGCCACCACCAACGGGGACCACCACGCCGTGGTGCCCAAGAAGATCGTGCTGCCGCCCCAGCGCACCGTGTCCTGGTCCGAGGAGGTGGAGGGCGAGGAGATCGAGGTGCCCGGCACCCCCAGGACGCCCAGGACGTCGACGACGCCAGGTAAAGGCCGCCGCCAGGGAAGGCCGCCGGGCGTCGACGCCGTCCTCTGTTTCCGTGGCCACCGACTGGCCATGGCCACTACACTGTCGGGAAGGGCCCCTGCGCGACGCCGCGGGCCGCGCGGTCGCTGTAACAGTGTACCGGTGTAACGTCCGCCCGCGCTCACTTACACTCAGACTTGCGGTGCACCGCGTCGACCGCCGCGTCGTTTGCACCGCCGTCTTGCGTCGTCTGCTGCTGCGGTCGATTGTTTTTGTCGCTGTGGCCGTTTGGGGACGGGGGCGGCGGCGCGGCGGTGATGCGACGATGCCGCGATATCCCCACCCCGAGGTAAACTGGTGACATGACGCGTCGAACAATGACACTACTTGTCCTCGATCAAAACGCCGCGCCGGCTTTTACGTAATCCGTTGCGTCACTTTCTTTGTTTTGCATCAAGGCTGCATTTCCGTAGAGGTGGCTGCCCGCCTGCCTCGCGGTGCAGTGGCTCGCAGTGTGATGGCTCGACAAGCAGCGCGTTGGCTTGTTTGAGATGAACTTGCTCCCGGTGTCCACGACAGGCACGCGCTGGCTGGCCGCGTGAGTGCGAGAGAGACTCCGGCCCGGCGGCAGGCCGACTGCGCAGCGCAAGGCATCCTTGGAGGCGAGTCAGCCTGCGGGGTAGGCCGCGCGCGGTCGCCTGTGCGTGCAGGTCGGGCGGCTGCCTACCCGGCAGGGGCTCCCTTGCCTTGCCTGCGTCGGCCCGCTCAGTCCCGGGTTCCCGGGTTCGACTCCCGCTCGGGGCGTCGCACGCCGCAGGCTCATGCCGAAACGGTGCTCCGTCCTTCTGTCTCTCTCGCACCCGTACGAGAGAGACAGAGCGACGCCGCGCACCTGGATGGAGCTGAGCGCCGAACCGACGAGTGCCCGTCCAGCAGTGTACTTTACCAGTGTACTGTCGCGGGGAAGACTGCTTGGCGATGACGCACCCCTTTCGAACGGTCCGTGACTTACTATACCGCTCTGTGAGTCTGAGGCCGTGCGAGAGAGACGGCACTGCTGTACTGAGTGAACTGATAACTCGGAGGGCGGGCCAAAGTGGGCGAAGGGCTCGTATCTCTCTCTCTCTCTCTCTCTCTCTCTCTCTCTCTCTCTCTCTCTCTCTCTCTCTCTCTCTCTCGCTCTCCTCTCCTCTCTCTCTCTCTTTCTCTGTTTCTCCCCCCCCCTCTCTCTCTCTCTCCCCCCCTCTCTCTCTCTCTCTCTCTCCCTCTCTCTCTCCCCTCTCCCTGGCCGCTAACACCGTTATCGTGGGCCAACATGAAAGGGCCCACCCCGCGGCCCTTCCTGGCTCTGCTTGGCGGTGCCGCGCCCTTCGGTGCTCGTCGGCGCCCTGCGGCTTCAGCGGCGTCAACCGGACAGGGAAAAGTCACAAACTCGGCGTCAGTCTCGGCGAGAGAGGAGCGCGCTATTTTTGACAGCTCGCTCCAAGTATCGGGAGGTCGGGTTACGTAATCGCGCAGGGGTCGCTCACGCTGTCGGCGGCGGAGTGTCTCGCTCCCATCCTGCAAACGCGATGGCGCGCCTCGCTGGCGGTTCTGGACCGCGGCGAGGCGCGCCTAACCTGAGCCGGCCGAACCTAGCCCACCCTAAACACTCGCCGAAGACGGGCGACCTTGGGGCCACGCCCGGCGCGGCCTTGCGCGGCCGATGCTGGTTGCCCCGTCCGTCTAATTGGGATGCGTCCGTCTCTCTCGCACCGGGCCGATAAGCCGTCTCGCCTCGATGCCGTGATAACCGCCTGGTGCAGCAGCGGGGCGCCTGGGAGCAGCGCTCTGTCTCGCTCGCACTCGCGGGCCGTCCCGAAGGGGTGCGAGAGAGACGAGCTGACGGCGCGCTGCTCGGGATGTTGTTCTGCAGGCTCCAAACGTTTAAAGAGATTCAACAGGCACGCTGTGTTGGAAGAGCCCGTTTCACCGAGAGTAGCCCAGAGAAGCATTCTAACGCACTGTTTCCCCCTCTCCTTCCAGGCCACGAGAAGTGCACCTTCCACCACGACCTGGAGCTGGACCACAGGCCGCCCACCAGGGAGGCCCTGCTGCCCGACATGTCGAGGAGCTACCGCCTGCTGCTGTCCTCGCTGGGCGAGAACCCCGACCGCCAGGGCCTCATCAAGACCCCCGAGAGGGCCGCTAAGGCCATGCTCTTCTTCACCAAGGGCTACGACCAGAGCCTCGAGGGTGAGTCTTCCTCTCGGCCTCTCGCGACACTCGCGAGTCGGCGCTCGACGGCTTCCTGGTTCGGGTGCGCCCCTTTTTCGGTTGCCGCTGGAGAGACTTGCCGCCGTTAAATTGAGCCACTCACAAGAGGGCGCTGTTGCTGCCGTTGCTTTGGCGGGGCGCTCGGGGGATGTGGGTTACGGTCACGTTCGGCAAAGAAAAGACTCGCGGAAGAGGGAAAAGGCGGCGGTGCGAAAGAGAGAGAGAAAAGTGAGGGGATGGGAGGGGAGCGGGGAAAGAATGGATGTCAGGCGCTAGCGCCTGTCCGAGCCGATCGCACACACCGCCCCCCCCCCCTCTCTCTCTCTCTCTCACTCACCGCTCCGGCCCACGCCGCCAAATTTCGATTTCTTTGTTCTCTCCCTTTAAACCTCCCCCCGGGAACGGTTCCGGCGGCGGAAATCACGGAATGCGCGGCTCTCTGCCCGCGCCGCTCTGCGCCGCTCTGCGCGGTCACGTCGGGAAAAAGCGGGAAAGCGAGCGGAAGGAAAACTGCGCGGGAAGCGTGGAAAGTGCGGGGAAAAGTATTCACGGGGCGGGTGGCGCGAAAGTTTGGGAAAAGTCCGAGGGAAGTCCAGCCCAGCCAGGCGGGGCGGTTGCATTGACTTTTATAAGGCCGGTGCGTTATCGCTGAATCACGATGAGTGTAGTGGCGTCGCCATGGCAACAGGTTGTGGGGAGAGAGAGAGGGGGGGGGAAGATGATGTAGAGCAGGTTGCTGGTCCAGCCCCGATAATGAAAACGGCGACCCCCAACCCCCAACCCCAGCCCCGCAGCCCCAACCCCTCACCGCGCTGGCGAACCTGCTGGGGAGCCTGGTGGCGGCTGGGTATAATGGCCAGGTCGATGAGTGGAAGACAATCAGGGTGACCGTGGAGTGGCCGCCGAGAGGGCTGGGCTGCTGGGCACCGTGTCGGGGAGCAACACGACCACGCCGCCGACGTGCGAACACGTGGCTAGGCCGTGGGGAGGGTCGGGTCGGGTCTTATAGGGCAGTGGTTCTCAACCTTAGGGTCGCGACCCCAAGGGTCGCGGCGAGGTAGCTGGGGTCGTGTTTTGGGCCGATTTTAAGCAGCCACTGCGTCTGATCCGAGGCGGGCATTTTGCTCCCTCAACCGGCAATTGGTCTTTGAACCTTCCTTTAGCATGCCTTTGTTACGGAGTGTGATTATCAGTCTTAGTTTGGGAGCAGTATTGTCTTAAAGTTTACCAAAACGGTCAGAAATGTCTTTGAAAAATCGTGTTTTGGGCCTATTTTAAGCAGCCACTGCGTCTGACCCGAGGCGGTATTTCGTCCTCCTTCAACGGGCAATTGGTCTTTGGACCTTCTTTTAGCATGCCTTTGTTACGGAGTGTGATTATCAGTCTTAGTTTGGGAGCAGTATTGTCTCAAAGTTGGCCGAAACGCTCAGAAATGTCTTTGAAAAATCGTTGTGCCTGTTTTTGTCAACTTTGAGACAATACTGCTCCCAAACTAAGACTGATAATCGCATTCCGTAACAGAGGCATGCTAAAGGAAGGTCCAAAGAACAATTGCCCGTTGAGGGAGCAAAATGCCCGCCTCGGATCAGACGCAGTGGCTGCTTAAAATCGACCCAAAACATGATTTTTTAAAGACATTTCTGAGCGTTTTGGCCAACTTTGAGACAATACTGCTCCCAAACTAAGACTGATAATCGCACTCCGTAACAGAGGCATGCTAAAGGAAGGTCCAAAGACCAATTCCCCGTTGAGGGAGCAAAATGCCCGTCTCGGATCAGACGCAGTGGCATGCTAAAGGAGGGGTCCCGTGGGGTCGCGAAACTTTTCCTGGGGGTCGCGGAAATTTTTGGCTACAAATTTGGGGTCGCGAGCCGAGAAAGGTTGAGAACCGCTGGGCTAGGCCGTGGGGAGGGTCGGGTCGGGTCTTATAGGGCGCCCTCCTGCCCGTCCGAGTCGGTCCGAGTAAAATGAGCGGAACGGGGATTTTTCCCGCCACTTTAATTGAAAATAAAATGAGAGTGGTGTCGATGATGGGGCGCTGTCGCTCCCCGGCCGGTATTACCAGTGTACGTAATGAGACGAGCAGACTCGCCCCTCGGCAGGCGACGGTGGCGGAGAGCAGCCGGCTAAATCCAATTTCCGCTCATCTCGGGCCGACTCCGCGACGCGCTCTCGTCGCCCCGTCTCGACGCGTCTCCCTCGCTCTCGCGGCGCGTCCCGGAAGCCCGCAGCGGCGCGAGAGAGACGGAGCGACCCCCTTCGCGGAATCACCCCGCTTCGCTTCCCCTGCGATCCGGCCGTGCTGTCGTCGCAGCGAGCCTCCCCCCCCCTCCCTCGCAAACTCTTCGCTTTAATTTGCCTATGCTCCATACGGGGCGCGCACACAGCGTGCGCGAGGCGTGTGTGTACACGGGAGGGGGGCCTGCACCCCTCCCGCGAGTATGTGCACTGTGAGGGCCTACAGTGACGCGTGCTGGCTCCAGCATCAACCCCCTTCCCACCCCTTTGGGGTTGTCGGGCCTTGTAGTCAAATTTGCCAGTCACCGGGGCGGGGCGGGGCGGGGTGGGGCGGGGTGGGGTCGCTTCGAGTCTCGCGCCAGACGCTCGCAGCAGCAGCCCCCCGTCCGCTGCAGACTCTGATTGAATTGCCACTACTCTTGAAGGGGCTCCTCCACGCGACTGGGTCGGACTGGGTCCTCTGTCACCCCCCACCCCCACCCCTCTCGCGAGCTTGACCAGAACGTTCGCTCGCCCGCTATGGACTTGTTGCAGCAGCGCTCCGAGCGCAGCCGCCTGATTCCGAACACTGCATCGTCGCTCTGTCTCTCTCGCACCCCTACGGACCGCCCCGCGAGTGCGAGAGAGACAGAGCGACGAAAGCAGTGCTCGGAATCAGACGGCAGGGCTTGGGGCCAGGGCTTGGGGCCAGGGGCGCCTAGTCCGGCCTGCATTTCGGCTTCGGCGCTTTGGCCGACCTCTAGGGAACGCTCGGGAAGTGGATTCCTGGAATCCAGAGTGCCAGTCCAGTCCGGAACTTGTTGCTCTGTAGCGGGGCGGGGCGGGGGGGGGGGCGGGTGTGGTGGGGGTGTGGGTGGGGCGGCGTTGGGGGGGTGGGGTCCCCGCCGCCCCGCCGCGCCGAGCAGTAGGCAACTTGTTGCACGGCGGCCGGGCCGACTTTGACGGGTTGCCTGGCGCGCACACTGTAATTGATGGCCTGAAGGCAGTGTAGGAGCCAGAAGCGCCTGCTTGGCTTGCCCGAGGAGCGTCGCGGAGGTGTGCGAGTGAGACAGAGTAATTTTTTAGGAGCGCGTCAGCGCGTCCCCCTCGACCTTCACGGTCGAGTCGACGTCGGCGATGAGCCTCGGATGCGCGCGGGTCCGCGGCATGGACTCCGGTTCCGCCCCGTGCGTCCGGCCGGCCCAGCGGCTGCGGACTTTGGCGCGCCCAAAAAAAGGGGCAGGTGTTTTGCAGTGCGGGCCCGAGTGGCAACCGCTGTCGCGGTGGGGTGGGGGGGGTGGGGGTGGGGTGGGGGCGGGGTGCAGGCTAGGGGCGGCGAGCACCCACGCCACTAAAGGCCACTCCAGCGCGGCGAGCGCGGCAAGCCTTTCAAATGGACTTGGAAATGGAGAATTGTGGTGAGCGCCGGCAGTGGGGCGAGAGTGTAAGGAGCCCGGAGTTGGGGGAGGGCAGGGGGCAGTCCGGAACTTGGGGGGCAGGGAGGGGGAAAAGGCCCGCTTGTTGGAAGAGGCAGGGCCGGAAACAAAGAGAAGAGGAAGCGGGTTGAGAGGGGGAGAGCGAGAGGAGAGAGGAGAGAGAGAGAGAGAGAGAGAGAGAGAGAGGGGGGGGGAGACAAGGCGGCTCTGGTCCGACGGCCCAACTCGGAGGCGTATCAATTCCTGAGGCAATTTGCAGAGTCGCTCCAGATTTTGAGTCGAAGCATTGCCGTTGTGCTCGTGGCTCGGGCCGGGGGGGGGGGGCAGTCTGGGGCAATCAGGCGCGCCCCGTGTCCCCTGGGGATTATGCGGGGATGGGGATGGCGGCGGAGTGGGGAGCATGTCGCCATTTCGGCCCGGTCACGCGCCGTGGGGTGAAGGATGGAGGCCAGGCTGGGCGACGGCAAGATGCAGTGTGGTGCACCACCCGACGGACAACCCCACTAGAAACTGCCTCGCCACTGCCAAGAATTTTCCCACCCTCAACCCTCAGAGTCTCACGTTGTTTTCCGTTTGCAGAGGTCCTGAACGACGCCGTGTTCGACGAGGACCACGACGAGATGGTGGTCGTCAAGGACATCGAGATGTTCTCCATGTGCGAGCACCACCTGGTGCCCTTCTACGGCAAGGTGTCCATCGGCTACCTGCCCCAGAAGAAGATCCTGGGTCTCAGCAAGCTGGCTAGGATCGTGGAGATCTACAGCAGGCGACTCCAAGGTAAGCCCGGCGCCCTGTTTGTGGTCCACGCCGCCCGTCCGGCCGTCGGCCTGCGTGCTCATCCAAGCGGTTTTTCTGTTACAGTGCAAGAGCGCCTCACCAAGCAGATCGCCATCGCCGTGACCAAGGCCGTGCAGCCTGCTGGCGTGGCCGTCGTCGTGGAGGGAGTGTAAGTAGCTGCCTGCACTGCATAGCTTCTCCCCGACTCGCCCCGGCCTGCCTAACGCCCTCCGCTGTCTCTCTCGCAGGCACATGTGCATGGTGATGCGCGGCGTGCAGAAGATCAACAGCAAAACCGTCACCTCCACCATGCTGGGCGTGTTCCGGGATGACCCCAAGACGCGCGAGGAGTTCCTCAACCTGGTGCACTCCAAGTAGGCCGAGCCCGCTCAGCCCGCTTCAGCCGCCTCGCCCCCAGCCGCCTCGCCCCGCGCCCCCCAGGCACGCCCCCGGGCACGCCCCCGGGCAGCCTGGGGCGTGGGGAGAATGGTCCGCCGCGCTTGACTGTTTCCTTACTTCTTGTTGAATGTGTTCATTATTAGGCACTTTGTGATTGTGTTTCGGAGAAGAATTTTTTTATTTTATTATTTTTAGTTCTGTTTTTCCGACGTTCTACGCCCCCCAAGTTCTCGCCATTTCCCGAGTTCTAAAATTAGTCCGCATTGCTATATGGTTCAACTTTCTCTTAATGTAGGAGCTTTCACTTCGGTAATGAAATCTGTCCCCGAGGGTTGATTGTGTTGCTCTGTGTTCATGTTCAAATAAGCGCCATCAGTATTTTATTGTGTTAAGCCCAAAGTGATTCATGTTAGTGCAAACGTGTCATAGTTTCTCGTCAGGTCTTTGTTTAATCTTGTTCCCCCTCGATTAACTGCTGTGAGAAAGTTGAGTTTGCATTTAGATGTGTTCATTATTTTGAAATTGAGTTATAGTATGCATAGGTTTAAATAGTAGTGGGCACAAATAGTCGCCAGTTTCGTGTTTGTCACCAAACAGATTATGGAAATTATTTTTGCCTAGATGCACCACACGATGTACGTTTGTTGCAGGCAACAAACGAATAAGAGGAATGTAATTTTTTTTTCGAAAGTGTCTTTCAATAGAAAGAAAAACACATGTAGGATCTTGTACATGGTTGGCAACCATGGCCAAACATCACCCTTTCTTTAAATTCGTTCTTTGTCGCTTTTTGCCACGTAGTTAGTTCAAAACAAATTACTGTTTTTTCCTATTTCTTGCTACCAGTCGTCCCTGTAGTTGGTATCTTGAAACAAACGTAATACTGTGGAATGACCTGTGATGCACCATACAGACAGAGAAGAAGTATCAAGTCTTCGAAGAGTGAGCGGGACCATATGCTAATTTAGTGTTTCCCAGTGCGTTTTTACTTTGCTGCTAGATGTTTATAACTCGCTTATTTTATCTGTAGAAATAAGGAATAACTTAAGCTATGTCTCATGAAAACGAATAGTGGTCAAGAACAACCTGCTTTTGGACTACCTTAAGTGATGTATTCAAAATCCAGCAAGGACACAGACATTCCTGCTCTCTGCTTATTTTTTTGTTTGACAAAGGAAACTGCTACAATATTAAAGATATAGATTGACAGTTATAATTGGACAATAAGTGGAGGGAGCCTCAAAAATTTGCACTATCTTACTGTTGACAATATAGAATTTTTAAAGCTTTTTACTTACTTATTTGCTATAATACGTCCGTTGTAGTTGGAGACAGAATGTGACGTTATTGTTAAATGTTTTTGTATTGATTGAAAGGACCATAATGACTTTGTTGGTGACAAATCATGCATGTTTATGAAATCAGATTATTTTATTGAATAATAAAGTATATTTATGAGAACACTTCTGGCGATTTCCAGTCTGTCTTTTTGAAGCGAATCCTCTGTCTCGTGCCCGAAACGTGCCTGAAATGGCGTAGCGATGCGAGTGCCGAACAAAGTGCGGGGCTACCCGATGAAGAACTGCCCCCCCGCGGGTAGGACGGCGGGCATGGGCATGAAGAACCTGCAACGGGGAAGTCAAACACCCAAATTTGAAATTTGAAAAGGAAAAGAAAAATGGAACTGTACACTCCGTCGCCAGTCTTAATGGGGAGGCCTTCGGTGTTCGATGTTTTCACTCACGCGTTGGTGCCCTGCACGAAGGTGGTGTAGGTCGGCACGAAGTTGGCGACTTGGCAACAGAAGAAGAAGAGCGTGCCGCAGGCCTGCACCACGGCGGGCTGGGCCGTCGTGGCGGCGGCGTCGGCGCCTGGGAGGACCACCTGCCCCGTGACGGTGGCCCCCGCCCCCGCGCCTGCCCCCGCCCCCGCCCCAGCCCCCGCCCCCGCGCCGCCCCCAGCCCCCGCCCCAGCACCTGCCCCCGCACCGGCCCCCGCGCCAGCGCCAGCGCCCGGCCCTGAAACAGTCGAGGGTAGTTTTTGAAAGGGGGAAACTTGCTGGGCGCGAAAAGAACAAAGAAAGAAACGCCCAGGACCGGTATTTGAAACCAGAACCAGCAGATTGCTGATGGCCTTGGCATCCAGAGGAATTTTTCAAAACCAGTTCTTTTCCTTAAAAATGCAAAATGACACTATCACAGATAACAACTTTTTGTCTCTGACAATGTTCACAACCCACCTCCTCCTCCTCCGCCACCCGCTCCACCGGCCCCTCCACCGCCGCCTCCAGCGCCGCCCCCGTCGGCCCCTCCAGTCGGTGCTCCAGCACCTAGCGTCGGCGGTCCCCCGGCACCCCCTCCTGGGGGTCCTCCAGCACCGCCGCCGCCCGGGGCCCCCCCTGCACCACCTCCGGGGGGCCCACCCCCTGCCGGCGGCGCGCCACCGCCGTCCTGTTGCTGCGGCGCGGCAGCCTGTGCCAGACACCGACATTAGGACCGACATTGAGACCGACGTCCACGAGACCGACGTCCACGAGGCCCCACTCCGTTCGCCTCCACGCGGGGCTCACTCCTACCGTTTGGCTGAGCAGCGCGGCGGCCAGAAGCAGCCAGGCGACGACGGGGACCTCCATGGCCCGGAGGCCTGCGAACGAGAAAGCACTTCAAGGCGCTGCCGGCGGATGGGTGGCCTACCCACCAGGCGCTGCGGCCCGCAAGACCGGCAAAGGCGGCCAAACTTCCACACGCGTTTTGAGCTCCAGAGTCGCTCTCCGAACGAAGAATCCATTGGTGGGGTCACACGCTCGGTTCGAGTCCCATTTAGCGACTCTGGAGCTCAAAACGCGTCTAGGGTTTTGGCCGCCTCCACCGGTCTTCTGGTCCACTGAGGCACGCTGTCGACGGCAAGGCCCCCGAAGCCGGGAAGACGTTCCGATACTCACTGCGGCTCCTCCGGCTCGTCGACGAGGACCTCGTGTTCGGAGACTCGGGTCGCCGACGACGACCACGCTGCGGACGCAACTGAACGAACGGGCCTCCGGTGCGGCGGTGCGGCGGTGCGGCCCGCGGGACAGCGCGCCCAGCGCGCCCAGCCAGGCCATGGACACAAAACGGGCGCCAATTTCACTTGTCGAGGGCTTCCGCCAGCATCCGTCGCGCGGGGCCGCGACGAGTGCGACCTCACCTCGTCCTCACCTCGTCCTCGTCGCGCCGCGATGATTGACGCGTACCGAGAACGCGGCTTCCGAATTCCCGCCGAACGGGGACTTCCCCCGCGGCGCGACACGCCGTGAGAAACAAGTGGTTCTTCAGGAACGTGCTTTCGACGTTCTGTCTCGCTTGCACTCATGCGGCGTGCCGTAGAGGTGCGAGAGAGACAAGCGGCGCTGCCGAGGGAAGTCGGCAGACCGGAGAACGGGGTACTCATCAAAACGTCGTCTAGTCAGTTACGTTCGGTTTCGCGCATGTGGCATCGCGCAGAAACTGAAGACTGCCGAGGTTTTCGTGGCGGCTCTGCTTCTCTGGTGGTGCGCCCGGCAGCGGACTCCAGACCTTGGTGCGCGATGTGTTGCCTAGCGTAACGGGGCGCTCGAGCCTACTCTGTCGGAGAGGCGTACCCTGTCCAATACTCTCGTTTGGTTTTCTTCTTCAGAAGAAAGTGACACGTTTACAACTCGGATAAGCTTAAGCTCAGTTTGTGAAGAATGAAAGGCATCGGTAAGGATTTCACGTGTTTTATTCCTCAGATGAAAAAATAACTTATGAAGACACACTTTACATTTATAAATAGGAGTAGAAAAACTAAACAGGCTCTAGGCACACAGGCGTGTGTTTTTTCTCTCTCTCCCATTCACACACGTTCGCACAATCACACAATTCTTTTTATTTGCAATGATAATGACAAGACTGGTCATTTGTAAGATCCACAGACAAATAAAATAATGAATCGATCCATCGGTACTCCACGCAGGAGAGACTCTCTCTGGGCGCACATCGGTCGAGGGGTAGCGACAGCGCCGCAGTGTCTCGGGGACTGCCAGGGACTACCCGGCCAGCACGTTGCCGACGGTGTAGGCCTTCTGGGCGAGCTTAAGCCGCAGCAGCTGGTAGCCGTTGACGTAGGAGATGCTGGGCGCCTGCTGCTGGATCTGCACCACCACTGTCACGGGCCTGGCCGTGGTCGTCGTGGTGGTGGCGGCGGCCGTGGTGGTGACGACGGCCGGCGTGGTGGCGGTGACGGGCAGCAGCGTGCTGCTGGCGTTGTTCACCACCAGCACGCCGGGGAAGATGACCCCGCAGATGATGCACGACCTGAGCAAGCAAAGAACGACATCAGGACCGCTGTCACCCACACTGCTGGTGCCAGGCCCGTCGTGACGTGTCGTTAGTTTGTTATTTTGGCGGTTGGACGGTTAATAGTGATCCTGTTTGGGTTTCGAGTTGAAGCGTGCTCTCGGTTTTAGTCAGCGGTTTGAAAAGCCGTGATTGATCAGGACAAGTGGTTCGGTGTCGGAGTGCCGGCACACTGTCGGAGTCACATACCCCAGCGCCGCGCAGCGCAACGGGGTGCCGCTGCTGCATTGTTCAGAGAAACGGGAGAGAGAAATAAAGATTATGCCGTGACCGCGGATGCCGGGTTGCCTCTGCGAAGTGCACAGGCGCAGCGCACTGCGGCGATACCCCGCGCGTCTGCAGGAGTGTCGAGGGGTATCGCCGGGGAGCCCCGTCGCCCGGTACACTGGAATACACCCCGCCGCCGAGCCAAGCGGAGCGCCTGCGAACCGCGCGTAGGCATCCCGGCTGCCTGCGGCGCGTCGCGGCTACGGTGCGCTCGCCTTGCCCGCCCGGCGAGCCTTTACCTGCAGCCGTGGCGAGTCGCAGCCGGTGCCCGCGGTGCGGACGGTGCGGGCGGTGCGGACAGTGCCGCCGGTGCAGGGCGGCACGCCGCGGACCCACGGCCAGGGCCGCGGCCAGGGCGCCGACGGGGAGTCGATTCGGCCGCCGGCGACGCGGAGTGGCCGACGTGACGTCCACGACGTCCAGGACGAGCTGCTCCAGCGGCCCGTCACCCCACCACGACGCTGGCGCCCGGCGCCGAGACGGACACCCCGGCCACGCCGGCCACGCCGAACCCCGCCGTCACCGAGACCGCGGGCCGCGCCGCCACCGCGGCCACGGCGGGGGCCACCGCCGGCACTGCGGACACCGTGCCCACCGCGGGCACCGAGGACAACAGGCCGGGGCACAGGCAGAAATTGCACAGGCACGCCACGAAAGAGCACCTGCAACACACGCGCAGGAACGACGGACCCGTCTCAATGCCGTTAGAAATCAGGAATCGGATGGGGGAAGTTCAGTTCCACGAGATGGGGTTCCAGCTCAAACGGACCAGTGACCCGACTATTACGTCTATGGCGCTCAATTACACCTCAAAATTACCGGGATTTGCCCCTAAAAAAGCCTTAAACTACCCAAAAATAGGTAAAATTATGAGAATATCAGCTACTACGGCACCATCAGGCGTGACAGCGGACAGAGTGACCCGATTATTGCGCATTATTACACAATTATTACGCATTATGCATCCCCCGCCTCACCCCCTCCGTTCCGTTGCTCCGTTATTCTGGCCGAGAGGGGAGGCACTTACTGGGTGACATTGGGCCGGGGTGTGGTGGTGGTGGTGGTGGTGGTGGTCGTGGTGGTGGTGGTGGTGGTGGAGGACGTGCTGATGGGTGCAACGGTGGGGACAACGGTCGGCACAACGGTCGGCACGACGGGAATGGGGATGCAGCCGAAGGTACACAACCCCGTGGCGAAGGACGACTGCGGCGAGAAGCCGAGCTGCGTCAGGAAGTTGGGCGACTGCACCGGGAGCAGCGTGCCGCCCTGGCCGGTCGTCTGCTGCACCGTCTGCTGCCCGGCGGGGATGAACATCTGCGGCATGTTGGCGGGCAGCGTCTGTCCCACCTGCGACAGCGCGCGACAGCGCCGAGCCTCAGTGTTGATGCACATTTGACTCTCGACAGATTTTTTTTGTGAATCGATCTCCGGGTCGCTTTACGACGCACTCACCACTTGCAGCACTACCGCGGCGAAGACGCCCAGGACGAGCGCGGTGGCGGCGGTCATGTTGAAGTGACGTCACCCTGGCTAGGATTGGCACGCCGAAGACCGCCTCGCCCCGGGGTTGGGGCAGTGCCCGCAGTGGCCGCTCTCTGGACGCGTTCCACGATGCGCACGCCACGGCGACCCGTGTCGCATTTTCTATCCCCGCGACCGAGAAGACCGCTGTCTGCACTCCGGCACCGTCAGCTATGTACCCCAGCGGACTCGGCAAACGGGAGGTTCGAGGGTTCGGACGCGGCCTGCCCAGACCAGCCAACCCGTCGCCTCACTGACGCCTACAAGAAGGGCCTGACAACG
This sequence comes from Thrips palmi, assembly GCF_012932325.1. Lineage (NCBI taxonomy): Eukaryota > Metazoa > Arthropoda > Insecta > Thysanoptera > Thripidae > Thrips > Thrips palmi. The sequence goes on from NW_023144622.1 coordinate 2,859,844, forward strand.
CCAACAGTCCAGCACGGCGCGTGTTGTGCTTCTCGGGGGTCTTGTGCTCGACGGCGGCCTCTGCGCGACTGCCGCTTCCTCGTCGTCCGCGCGAGTGTAGGGCACTGAGGGCGCCGGCGGCGGTACACGCGTTTTAACTCGCGGTGCTCGCGGCCAGGACGCTGAGGGTCCTCGTCAATCGGGAGCGTCCCGCCGTCCCCGCCGTCCCCGCCGTCCCCGCCGTCCCCGCGCAAGGACGCGGCCCGCTGGACTCGCAGGGGGGCGGGGGCGGCGCGGGGGGCGGCGCGGGGGGCGGCGCGGGGGGCGGCTTGCCGCCAAGTGCAGCGTGTGCGCTTTCAAACGGACGGAAGGCCCGATTAGCGGCTTGGCCGCCGCGTTCTGTGTTTCCCCAGGTTCCAGTCCCAGGACGCCGTCATAGTGTTGTCGCGCTGTCACCGGCGGAGGCAGGGCAGCGAGGGCAGCGCCGCGCGCCGCCGCCCTTGAACGCTGACAGTGTGACAATGCCCTGTGCCGGGCGCCGCCCGGGCGCGTCCACGCCGTCCACGCGGTCCCTTTGCCGCCAATCTCACCGAACCGCCGCGGCCACAGCGAGCAACAACAATGGGTGACACCTCGAATTATCGGGTTTTATATTCACGCCCGTCCTCTGTGTGAGGTGAGCGACCTTAACCTTGAAAGGGCGCGTACCCTTCACCGGGGGGACTTTCAGGACTTTCAGGACTTTCAGGACTTTCAGGACCAGGACTTTCAGGACTTTCAAGACTTTCAGGACTTTCAGGACTTTCAGGAGGCTGCCCTTCACCCTTAACACGCCACCCTTCCTAGCGCAGGTGCGGGGCAGGACGCCTGAGGTTGGCAGCCCTTCCGACTCGGTGGCAGCCTAGTCGCCTACACTGTCCCAGGCGCTTTGCTGATAACCCCGGCCAGTAAATCAATGCACTTGTCGCGGCGGTGGCGGCGGCACTGCCCGCGGGATTCCCGATTCCGGATTCCCAGTGTTGTTCTCGCGACACGTGCGCAGAGTGCGGAGCACGGCGAGCGTGGCGCGGGGCGGCGCGGGGAGGAGGCAGGGCCTGCCTGGCAGGCACGCGTTTGGAGGTCGTCGTCACGCAGCGCGCGCTGGCGCGCTGCAGGCGGACCCGTTCTCACTCTGTCGCACTCGTGGGGCGTCCGGGGCGTCCAGGGCTGCGAGAGAGAGAGAGAGAGCGACGACAGTGCCGGTCGGAAGCGGCCTGCCCCGGGCGCCACAAAGACCGATTAATTCACGGCCACGCAGTGCAGCAAAGGGTTATCCCTCTCTCTCGCCCCCCACCGGATTGCGAAAGTGGTTTGAAGTGTCAAAAATATGGTTGGGCGCAGCCATTCCACGCGGCGCGGCCCTTTCGGCCGTTTAGGGAAAACCTGAGGTCAGCTGGTCGAAGCGCGCTGGGCTTCGCGCGCGCCTGACTTGAATGCCGGGTGACTGCTCCATAGAGTGATTCACGTCCGGTTTCGGGAACTCCAGGCGGGTAGGGAAGTGAGTCATGCCATCGGTGAAGTGTAGAGTTTATTATTCACTTAAGCATTTATATACATTGAGCTCCAGACGCAACAAACTCATCGTACTTCCATTGAAGAGAAAAAACAACAACATGCAAATAGTCTTGATTCACGACAGTTAATAATTGGTCATCATAGGACATCATTAGTAATGCCAGGGCTCATTGCGAAGGGTGCCAAAATCACAGTTTTGCCCGTCAACAAGTCTTGTACAATGGAGGAAAAAATACAATAAACGGTGGACACAGCCGTGACTAAAGTATACTGCCCCACCTTTACTTAAGAGCTAAAGACTATCAAACTAGGAATATATATTAAAATGATATAAATAATGAAGCCACAGCGGGCGATGCGATGCCAGTACAACAACAATGAAAAAATTCCAGGAACTCGACCTCAAAGATTAATCACAGAATTCATCGCAGTCAGTCAATCACGCGAGAGTTTGTTTTCGTTTGCTTTCAAGTCTTTTCATCGTATTTCTCGTTCGGGCGATGTCGCGCTCAACACTCTGTCCACCGTTGCCCAAACGACGAAAACGAAAACAAAAACACAATAAATACACCATTTCGGAGCGCGCATTTTTTTCCGCCCAAGTTTTGGCGGCCTTGTGGTGGCGCTCAGGGACGTTCAGTTCGTTCAGTCGATGCTGAGGTTTCTGAAGGCCGTTTGGACGCTCTTGCTGCTGCTCTTGCTGCTGCTCTTGTTGTTGCTGTGGCTCGCCTTGACGCCCTCCTGCTGCTGGAAGTAGAGTGCGTAGCTCTCCAGCGCCTTGCCCCACTGGTCGCGCAGTGCCGCCACCGTACGGCAGGAGCCGCCGTACTCGGCGGGCAGCACGTCGGCCGGCACGTACTGGTGCAGTGACTCCAAGCTGGAGTGCACCACGAACTGCAGCAACAAGGCAGAGGTCACAATCAAGTCTCAATCAAGTCGGCGGATAGGCAGCACACAGCTGGCCAGAGCCAGATGACCGATGGAGGTGGTCAAAATCCCGGACGCCTTTTGAGCTCCAGAGTCGCTAAATGAGACTAGAACTGAACTTGTGACCCCACCAATGGATTCCTCTCCGAACGAGGAATCTATGGTGGGGTTACACTTTTGGTTCGCGTCCTGTTTAGCGATTCTGGTCTGGAGCTCGAAACGCGTCTAGAGCTTTGGCCGCTGGCGCTGGTCTTCTGGCCCACTGTGCTGCAGCGGTGTTGCTCGCACGACCGCTGGCCTGCGAAAAGGCAGCCTGTCTTTCTGCACTGCTCCTTTCTCTCTCACTTACCCGGTTCCTCATCTTCTCCTTCATGAAAGAGCGGAACAAGTTGATGCCGCGGTTGACGAACGGGTGGGCGTTGATGATGTGGATCTCCTTGAGCCTCTGGGGGTAGGCGGTCTGCAACAGAGCATGAAGCACACGGTACAGAAAGCGAAAAAAAGCTGTTTTGCCGTTCAGGTTTCTGCTGCGCAGGGGGATTCCTCGTTTTGCTTCTGCCGTGGTCGCGTAAAATTATAGATTACCGGACATTTGAACGGACAGACCCGGTGGGGCATGCCAACGCACTGCTGTCCCCGTCCGAAAGACCCTTCTTTGCACTATAAAAAATGCGTGTGGTTTTTGGTGAACGCTCTGAAAAATGAGCGGCTAGGCGACTGTCCCGGCCGCTCGGCGCTCGACCATGCGTACTCCAACCGGTCGCGCCGGTTCGCACGGCTAGTGGGCACCGCGCTGGCGCCGGGGATTTCGAACCCACTGGAATCTCCCGCCAACGCGTCCCTTGCCTTCCCTGTTCGAGGCTCGCGTGAGCGCCTTCCCGATCGGAGAAAAAACATTCCCAGCGTTCAGCGTAGCTTGGCGCCACTGGACACCAGAACCGGTTTTCAGTCGGGTTATTTATGATGCTAGATTATCCGCTGGGCATCAGACTCATCAGACACTAGCAGTTCGGGAGCAGTGCGGAGCCTGATGGGTGGCCTACGTCGAGGCGCGAGCTGTGGACGCTCGAGTAGTATGCACACCCCACAGTCACGGCGCCATGGTGGCGGCCCCCACAGTGGCTACGCGTCGTACACTAACCTGTGCCAGGGTGAGGGCCTTCTTGAGCAGGCTGCCGGCGTGCTTGAGCACCATGGACACGCCCGCGTTGGCGGCGTCGAACACGAACACGTCGCCGGAGATCTCGGGCTCCTCCACCATCCGGATGTCCGAGACCATGAAGATCATGCGGTACAGGTGCTGCGGCACGTGCTCGCACGCGTCCACGTCGTTCAGGATGTGCAGGCAGACGCGGGCGCCGTCGCCGCGCGTGCGGGGCAGTGGCAGCACCGTCCTGGAACGCGAAAGGTTCATGAAGCGCTGTCGCTGATTTTCATAAACAAATGGCGGAAGCAAGCGTGAGGACTCACATCGCCCTCCAGGCCTGCTGGATGTCCGGCGAGGTGGGGTCGCGCTGGGCGAAGAACTCGGGGACCTTCGCCCTGGCGGTGAAGTAGTTGTCGATCTTCTTCTGGGCGCGGTGCAGGTTGTACTTGGTGCCGCAGACGAAGCGCGGTAGGACGCGATCATCTGCGTGAAAACAAAACGACAGTTTAGAAAAAGCTTTTGCCAGCGGGTGGAGCCTAGCCTCGTTCCATTCAGACGGCGCCACTTGCACGCCTTCCAGACTCCAGTGTTACCAGTGTTACGTATTACGTGTCGGTGACGTCAAACGACCGGCCGCGACGCTGCTGTCGTCACAGATTCACACATGGTACCGTTTCCGATTGGAAGTCGCCTTTCACTAGGTCAAGGTCGGTCAAGGCCGATCTAGGAGGTTCGGAGTCGGGGGTTCTGACCACTCTGGTCATCCCCGTCGTTGGAGGCAGTCGCGCCATCTGCTCTGCTTTCCAACGTACCGTAGTTCCGCGGCAGGTGGGGCTGCGTCTGCATCCACTCCTTGAGCTGGTCCACGTACTCGGCTTGCTTCGAGGCGTAGGTGTTGTTGAGCTCCCTCCGCACCAGGCGGGCCTGCTCGGCGGTGGGCGGGTACAGGAGCTGAAACAAAAACGACAAAGTTCGACATCACTTTACGGTTTTGGGACAGTCCGACCTGTCCGATCACGCAAGCCTTTCGGCAACGGGCGTGCACTCCGCACTCCGCCGGCGGCCTCGGCTCGAGGCTGTCTGGGCGGACCGGAGGGTTGACTTCTTTTCGGCGTATGTGTGCCGACCCTTTGCGCCAAAACAAACGACCAGGACTGCATCCCGAGGGGAGCGGGGAGCGGCGGAACGAGAACCAGAAACAGTCTGGAGGTCACTGCCACGGCCTCGGCAGGCCTCGGCCCAGCATGCGTGGCATGCCGCGCCGCTGCAAGCAATTAGGGGGTACTTTGCATTCTGATGTCGACGCCGTCTCTCTCGCACTCACGGGGCCTGCCGTAGGGGTGCGAGGAAGAGGTGGACATGGCGACACGATACACCAGACGGGCACGGCTCATGCAGACGAAGACGATGATAGGTTCTGCACGAGGTTCCGCAGGAAACCAGGGAGGCAGTGCACCGCATTGCCAACCTCCCGACTGCACCGCCACTTTGCGATTCTCCACCTGCCGTGCGATCCAGAGGAGTCGTCTCATCGCTCTGTCTCTGTCGCACTCACGGGACTCTCCCTAAGGGTGCGAGAGAGGCAGATAGAAAAAGCCGATCCTCTGAATCGCCCGGTCGTGGACACGAAAGAACGCGGTAGCCGAAACAACACATCGATTCGCACGCTGCCGAGGCAGCCCGGCCGAACGGGCATGAGAAAGCTCCGAAATTGCTCAGAATTGGGAAGTGATGGCCCTCGTCAAAGGCACTTGACTTGCGAAGGAAGCGGACCAATTTGTTGTTCTCGGTGAGTCGGGCCGTGCGTGTGAGTCAGGCGGCTTCGGAACGCACCAGAAAACACTACCACGGTGAGGAGCCCGCGGGGGTGGGGGGAGCGATTCCAGACACGCCGGCGTGGAAAAACACCGGGCGCGTGGCCGGCCGGCCGGCACTGCGGCGGCGGGACTGCTCTGGAGAGAATGCTGATTTTCGCGCCCGGGTTACTGGCCACGGCACAAATAGACTCCTCCTTCGCGTGGAAGTTTCCAGGCTGGACTTCGCAGGCCGTTCCACTCGGAGTACAGCAGTACAGCGACATGCCTGGCCCCGCCCCGGCCCAGCCGGGCCGCAATTAGCTTCACCGTTGTGCGTCGTCCTGCCAAATGGCAATCATATGTTTGGCTGATTCGACTTTAAGTAGTGTTTGTAAGAAATCACCAACTTGCAGGACGAGAGCGCAGGGCTGCTACTGGTCGCACTTTCTGCAGCCGCATAGCAAAGAGCGGGGACCGTTAGAACCCTGTCAATCGATCGAGGAGGCTAGCTCCGGACGAGGTGGCCGGGGAACCCCCGGGTCTTTCTCCCGGCCGGAAACTAGTTCTGGTGGTCGCGGCACTGCCCCTTTGGCTCGGCGAAAGTGAAGAGATGCCTCTGGAATCCTTCCGCAGTCCACTCGCAAAACTGACCCCAGCCGCGACTGCCATTGCGGGTGATTAGCTCTGGCACGACGGCCGGGGAAACCCGGTTCGGTAATAGTTCTCTCATCAGCCGAGTTCCAGTTCGTCTTTCTCGACCCTTCCACGGCGCTCCAAACATGCCACGCCTAAACATACGAGGTTATTTTAAAGTCACTCGAAGGAGTGGAAGCACGAGAAATTCAATTTTAAAGCCACTCTAAGGAGTGGAAGCATTCGACGCATTACTGCCGCGTTTTCGACGATTAAACGTCGAATCGACCCAAGGTGTGAGCCACCCGTCGAACACCCTTTTTCCCGCTGGCCCTGAAACAGTCCCAGTGCGACCCTGAGACCCTTACCGTCGTTGTTACTGCTCCCCATTGACGGCTTCACAGCACCGAAAATGAAAATGAGAGGTCGCTCTTTACGAGTTGCAGACGAACCAGCCCGTGTCAATGTCGCCCAGCCCCGGTGATTGCGCCGCCGTACCACCGTGAATGCAATATGAAAGAAACGGCGCAATAAACACCGAGCGTTCCATTCTCATGAAAACAAAAATCCCGCCCGCTACCGGGTTCTCACACCTTGGGTCGATTCGACGTTTAATCGTCGAAAACGCGGCAGTAATGCGTCGAATCTGGGCAACCCGCGAGTTTGTCTCGCTTCCTGATAAGTCTTTCCCCTCCTCCGTCTTTCATTTATTGTCACCCGATTCCCGGTAGGGCCGAGATTGGAGGGGGCGGCTCGGTCACGACTCGAAAGTGACACTCGGCGACACTCGGCAGCGCGGCGTGGCCAGGCGTGGCGCGTCTCCGGCACGACGGCAAAATCACCAATCGCACGACCGATTTGCGGAGAAATCGCAACAAAACGGGGAGTGTGCGGACAGACAGACAGACAGACAGACAGACAGACAGACAGACAGACAGACAGACAGACAGACAGACAGACAGACAGACAGACAGACAGACAGACTCACAGACTTGCTGACAGGGAAACAAACAAAGAAATAAAGCAACAAACACACGAACAAACAAACAAACAAAACAAAAGAGATGACAGGAATCGGGAGCCACGTGCTGACACATGTTGCAATGAGTGACGAGCCAGAGTCACACTAATTGTTCCAATTGTCTGACTCATCGCCGCCCCTGCAGTATTGTGTGCAGATCATGAACGGTGGTTGTTCCTTCCGGCACAGCGCAATGAGAGGCCGCCCCGCCTGCTCCCTTTTTTCTCTCTCCTTCTGGAGGCTTCTCGAAGAGGGCAGCCAGCCCGGCCCAGCCCGTCCGTCCAGCCGGGCGTCCTTGGAAAGGCGATGCATAAACAAGGCCGGGCAGAGCGCTCGCGCGATTCGGATATGGTCCAGTCCTCGACACCGGTCGACATCCATCAAACTGCTTTTCCGCCAGTTAAGAGATTGGGATCGATTTCCGTAGGAATTAAAAGCCGTCCCTGCCCAGGCTTGACTGCACTCTGCCAGACTACTACTGCACGAGCTTAAGTCCTTTTGACTAAACCTTAGTGCAGAGTTCATAAGAATCTCTTAAAGTCAAAAATGGTTAAGAAAACGAAGCAAATTTTGTTGTGGTTAGGTATGACTTATTTTCTGTTTTGCAGTGTTGTACTCACCCTGGATTCCTTCATGATGACCATGGCGGGCTGCTGAGGCTGCTCCTTCGATATCCACAGGACGCAGGCAACACAAACTGAAGAGCTCTCGTCGGATTTTGGCGCGCTTTCTGCCGCGTCGCCGTCGTCTGAGTCTGACTTGGATCTTGGGGCACAACCACGGCCTTGGGGCACTCACTACGAGGGGGACGAAACACGCACTTCTTTGCTTGGACGGCCAGAGCGCTACCAAATTCACCAAACGGAGCGCGCTGTCGGAATGACCCGGCGGCCCGCGCGGCGCTCGCTTATATCAAGTCGGATCCGCGCGCGTCCCGCCGGACCCCCCGGACCCCCCGGACCCCTCCGAACCCAACCCGCCCAGCCAGCAGGACCCGCTCGGAGCGGACGCCGCGATGCAGCGAGGAGCCGCTCCACTGCAACCGCCTGCAGCAGCAGCCTGCGTCCGGATTCTACCGACGACGAGATTTCGTTTCAAGATCACCCAGAGATGAACGGTCACCTTCTCGCCCTAACGGTGGTGTCAATGCGATTTACTTTACCCTTCCCTTAGCGAAACTTTGGAGCCGCACCTGGTTGCAGTCGATATTGATACTGCTGTTGCTTTAATTGTCGCTGTTGTTGAAGAAAAATGGCAATCTTCATTTTTGAATAGGACGAGCGTCCGAAAATGTACTGAAATAACAAAGCGGTCACATTTTTGGTTACCACTTACATCATCATCATTGTCATCATCACCATCCGATCATCAGGGTCATCATCATCCGATCATCAGGGTCATGATCATCCGATCATTACGGTCGTTATCATCCAGTCATCATCACCCTCATCACGCCGTCACCACAAAACCGCCAGAAACTGGATTGTCCATCGCGCTTTGTTCTTTGTTGTGATTTGGCGTGGTGTGGTTCGGCATAGCACCGAGAAGAGGAGTGGGGGAATCGCGAGACGCTTCTAATTTGCGTAAGTTTGTAAACAGAGGCCCCACGTGGCGAGACTGGCGAGTCGGCCGGCCACACAGTGTAGTGGAGCCGCGTCGCGGGGGGAGAAAGGAGGAGGGGGGCTCGTCTTCGGCGGCTTCGGCGCATTATTTAGCGGTGCGCATGAAAAGTAGACTCGGGCTTTTTCCAGGCGGTGTTTACGGCGCCTCGCTGGACCTGTACTTGTTTTGCTGGAGCTGGAAATGATTACAGAAACGGGAGAGCGGACGGAACGCTCGCGCCAAGCTAAATTTTCCATCCGGTGGGACTTGATGGTGTTTGCGATGCGCGCCGCTGGTTTTCGTCGTGAAGCTCATAGGAAAATCCGGAGGAAGTACTCTTCGTCTCGGCCGTGCGAAGCGAATCCCGGAAAACACAAAGAAGTGCGTTCCTTGATTAATGCATCGCGTCAGCGGAACTGGAACTGCCGTGTTTGCTTCACGATCGTCGCCAGCGTTACTGTAACGGTGTCTGGTCTTCCCCGAGACAAGCCTCTGTGCACCAAGATGCACTGTGGGCCGGGAAACCGGCGCTGGCTGCCAAAATTCTAGGCGCGTTTTGAGGTCCTGAGTCGCTAATGGGACAACCCCCCTAGCTGGCCAGCGTTTCTCTTCTTTTACCAGGAATTACTCAGAGTTTCTGGCGGCGTCCGAAACAGTCGCGCTCCTCGTGTGCGGGTATTGGGGGCGATAGAAGACGTCTCGGATGCCTTTCGGGTCCGAGGGAACCACCGGGAACCATGGTGCGCCCGATCTCTGCTGATGAGGGCATTTAGGGCGGCGACACACACTCCGCAGTGTCGTTGCGGGACGAAGTGCGAGTCATGCTGTTCCCAGTTCAATGTGCAGCGCGTCGGCGTTCGAAACGACACCGCCACACTGTGGAGGCGGCGGAGGGGCCGACCCGACGCGGGCCTCGACGCGGAGTCGCGGAGACAGCCCCGCGACACGCGCGGCAAGCCCGCCAGGCAGGCAGACAGTCGTGCTCCTACATCAATCAGAGATTCGTCAATTGCGAGTCGGGGTCACAGCCAAGTCCCACGCGGTCGTGGAGGGTAATGCCAGCTTTCGGGCGCCTTGCGAGCGCCTTGCGAGTGTGTGAGAACCCGGTCCGAATTCGCGGTAACCACAGTTATCCCTTTGCACGGAGGATGCGCGCCATACCGGACACTGCAAAAAAAGGAAGTCAAAGTAGTGAACAAAACTATACGCATTTTAGTTGAGACTTAGGTTTCCTCAGAAGGTATAACCCCACGAACGGAACCAAATCAATTCTAGTCAATGCGGTGAAACTTTTTTGGCAGAGGAGAGTCCCCGACCAGTGTATAGACCAGTTCCAGCAGCGGGTCGCACGGCACAGACCACACAAACACGATCGCGTGTAAACAATCGCACCAATAGCCCGCGAAGAAAGTTTTGGCAGTGTACACCGCGTGAAAATTGCGCGGTGCGCGCGGGTACACTGTTGGGCGTGTGGGTCGTCTAGGTGGACCGGGTATTCACCGTCCCCTATCTGCCTATCTGCCGGGTGCGCGCGGCCGGGTCCTCCGCTCTGCACGTGTTCGCAGCCGAGCATCATTAAGACCTCAGTCGCACTCGAGAGACAACCGCTCGAGTGTATCCTTATCCGTCGCACTGGAAACTCTATATTCCATTTTGTGACATTATTTTCATGGTCGTTGGGGGGTGGACTCTGATCTCGTTTCCTTCACATTCTGCTTTCTCTACGAACAACAACAAAAACAACAAACAACAACAGCAAACAACCCCACAGAAAAGTCCCCATCGGTTGATTTTTGATCCAGTCTTCGCGTACTGTCCAAACCCTTCATTGGTTGAGCGCACGCGCCTCCCCCTTCCCCTCCCCCTCCCCGCCTAGGGCTACTACTTGTCGATGAGATAACCGTTTATCAGTCCATCTCCACCTGACAGTCTCCGGCCGACAGTCGCAGCCACGCGCCCCGCGGCCCTGCTTGCCAGCCTGCCCGGCGGCGAGCCCTCCGCCGAGTCCTTCGGGGACGAGCAGTCGCTGGCGGACATGGCGGAGACGGAGCACGCCGTCGAGCGCGCCGAGGACGGCGTCGACGGAGACCTGCCCGCGTGGGTGCCGGGCGCGTTCGACCTGGCCGGCGAGCTGGCCGCCAACCCCAGGCTGCGGCAGGAGGACCTGGACGAGCTGGCGACCTGGGCGCGCAAGCAGCACGCCCTGCCGGCCATGCAAGGTACATTCGCCGACAACAAAACACAGTGCTAGACGAGCGCAGACGAGTCAGTCCTGTTGGTCCTGTTGGCCGAATCCAGAGGGCGACTTCGTCAAGTTCCTGCACAGCTGCGAGTACGACGTGCTCGCCGCCCAGCAGTGCATCAACTACTACTACCGGACCAGGTCGACGACGCCGAGCGTCTTCTGCGACCGGGACGTGCGCCTGCCCAGCGTCCGCGCCCAGCTCAACGTGTTGTGAGTGCAGGGAGAATCGATCCCAATCGATGGTGGTGCAGCGCGAGAGTCGAACGCCGCCGCGACTAATCGAAGCGGAGACGCCTGGGCGGGCCTGGGCGGGGTCACTGTTAGTCACCATCGCACGCAGGCCGTGATAAGGGGTTATCTTTACACACCGCCCTCTCTGACGCCCACCTCGCGTGGACGGGGCGCCGCGCGCCGCTCAAAACGGAAGGACTCAAGGATTGCTCGCTGAAACGGAAACGGTGTCGTAGCCCAGGGCCTCGCGGCTACAGGGTGCAACGCCCCTCACGCACACACACACACACACACACACACACACACACACACACACACACACGGCAGATACTGACGTGAGGACAAACTGCCAGATAGGTGGGCTGCAAACAAGAGGAAAAGCATCACAAGGCTTACCAAAGGACAATACACCCAGAAAAAGACAACATTTCTTGAAAGAAGAAAATTTGCTTGGAACGAGGATAATTTACTTCATGGTGAAGAAAATAACCCTTGTTTAAAATAAATTAGCCTTATTCCAAGAAAAGTGAATTTTCCTAAGAAATGATTTTTTTTTGGGGGGGGGGTGTGATTTTTTTTTTGGGGGGGGGGGCACCTGCCTGCCCTTCTAGAATTGAAAAAGGAATTTCAAAGAACGCCCCGAGCGCTCTCCCTCGCAGTGTAATGCGAAATCAAATCGATCTATAGAAAAACTCGTCCGTGATTGGCGAAATACGGGTTGGGGTCCGAACGATAAGATACTGAGATTGGAACAGGAATCGGGCAGCCGCCGGCTGCGTTTGAAGTTATAGGAAGCCGGGCTGATTACTGCAGTTTGACTCACAGACGGGCCGGTGGCCGATGACCGCTGGCCGATGGCCGCTGGTCAAAGCGCCTGACCAGCGCCGGGTGGGCAGCCGCCACCCTCCCCTGAGCGGCGGGTCTGCCTACCCTGCCGGCCGCAGGCGCTAGCTAGCGCTAGCTGGCGCACAGTGGGCCAGAAGACCGGTGGAGGCGGCCAAAACTCTAAACGCGTTTGTGGCGGCTCCCACGGCAACTTAGTGCCTCGGCAGGGACTTCGTGGTGGTGCCGAGGCTCGCCCCGGACGGCTGCCGGATCATCATAAACGGGCTGACGGACCCGGACCCCCGCAACTACGTGTTCGAGGACCACCAGAAGCTGCTGCTCATGATGATGGACGCCATGGTGGCGGCCGAACCCACACTGCCCGGCGTCTACATCATCTACGACCTGGACATGGGGCTCATCAGCCACTTCTGGAAGTTCGGCTTCTGGCTGCAGAGGAAGCTGTTCGCCTACTTCCAGGTCAGCCTGCTCAGATTGTCGCTCTGTCTCTCTCGCGACCTTATGGAGAACCCCATGAGTGCGACAGAGACGACTTTTCTGAATCGCTCGGTGCCCGCCGTCACGTGTGTCTTCATTCTATTCCCTTGCGACAGGGTGGGCTTCCCCTGCTGCTCAAGAGCTGCATTCTCCTGCACACCCCGTCCTACATCAACACCGTCATGAAGGTGCTCAGGAACTTCACCGACAGGAAGCGACTGGACGAGGTGCGTGCACATGTCCTACTTGTAGCCGGAAAGGTTCTACCTTTCGAAACGCTCTGATCACTCGGTTATGTTTTCCAGACGAAAATGTTCGAGGGCGACGATTTTGCCGAGCTGCACAAACTGCTCCCGAGGGAGTGCCTTCCTAGCGACTACGGCGGCACCCTGCCCTCTCGGAAGGAGCTCCACGGTAGGTGCCCCAAGCCCGGCCCCACCCCTGCTACGCAGACTGAGAGCCGTTTTCGTCGCCCTGTCTCTCTAGCCCTCATGGGGTGCCCTGACGAGAACGACTCTCTTGCCTCCGCTCAGTCAATACAGTGTGGTGTGTGGTTGCGGTTGCAGAGATGACCTGGAGACGGCTCGACTCTCTGCGGGACTCCTTCGCGGAGGAAGAGGAAGCGCTCAAGAAGAAATGAACCCTCTAACTTAACGTCCTTTCTGTGATGACTGGTCCGAGCCGGACGTACGTCTCGAGATGTCGGATCGAGATATCGATTCGAGATGTCGGTTCGAGATGTCAGCCACAAGAGCGCGTCAAAAGCACTGTGGGAGTGTCGCAGCGCGCGGCGCGCGGCTTGTCTTGTGATAACTTAGTTGCTAGGTGTACATATCAGTGTTGGTAATTTGTTGTGACAATAAAAATCTTTTGACGTAGTCTTGTCCCGAGTGTCGTCTTCTTTAACTTCCCTGCGAACGACGTCCGTGTTGCGCATGCGACGCGCTCATCTTGTTCGACAATGGGGAAAACACGCAAAGCCTTCAATAAAGTACCGACCTGATGTCATCGGCGTTTGACACGTTTTACGACAGTTTTGCGGTAGCGATGACGCGCCTTGCAGCAAACTTGCTCCCGGATGCCTGTTTTATGCCTAATCTGCCGCCTGCGAGGCAGGCAACCCATCCGTCACCGATCGCGGCTCGGTGGCCGCCCGGTCCCACCCGCGGCCCGCGCCGATAACTGTGTACACTGTTTTGTTTGAACAACGGTGCGCTTGGTTTGATGCGTGCTCTGCACACCAAAAGAACGCACACGAAAATGAATGCAACTTTATTCCTTCCATCCACTTCTCCGATTGTTTTGAAATTTTCCCGCTGAGCATGTGGAACACTAGCGCCGCGCGGCAAGGCGGAGGGTGCACTAGCGCTCGCCTCGCGGGGTTTTGATTGAACTAACCGGCTTGGCGCGGCATCACTGCTGTCACAGCTGAATGTCAACAAATCGTCCGAACTGTGTACTTAATTCGTTTTAAAAATGTCTGAGATTAACTTTAATTTTAACATGAAGGTGATTAAAAGCGAAATTCAAAGGGCTATTTCAGAATTATCTGAAAGAGGCTTATTGCACAGCACAAAATGGTAAGGGGTGTTGATTTCCCATCTTTTGAATGAGTAACTCTCCTCAACAACATTCCTCTTTGCCTTGTTGTTCCACTCATACAGAGTTTATCAGCCTTCTAATCTTCATTTATGCGTTAAAATTGTTGTCCTTACAAGGCGTGACTGTTTCTTAAATGTACTAACTCATGATACATGTTAGGTTATGATACACATTGTTTACTCCACACTGTCAAAGTTATTGAAGTTATAATATTAGAATTGAGTAACGGTTTGTACATTTGCACGGAATTAAAACGATTCTGTCCAATTTAAATTTATTTGGTTGAGTTGGGTGATATTACAGATACAATTTTTATCTTGCGGGTTCCGGTACAGTAGATGTTTTCTACCCCTGTTCACTCTTACTTCGTTTAAAAGTTTCCTGCTCTAAAATCTTTGTAAATAGCATTTGAGTTACATGACCCAGTTAATTTACTTTTTTCCTCAACTGTGATGCATGGTCTTTCTAGAGTCTTGAAAATAAATAATATTTGCTTTCATCTGCAGGTTGGCCGAAATGAACATAGCTTTGAAGGATGTACCAATCAACTCCTCAGACTATTCAGCTGTCTATAATACCACTAGTAATTTTGGAGAAGATGATTCAGATTTATATGTACTTGCCAAAACTTATTTTGACCTCAAAGAACTAGATAGGTAAGTAACATTGATTTTCTTTTAAAAAGAAAGCATTGTTTTATATTTGTGCTTCCAGTTTTCATAACCAAAACTTTTAAAATTTTCTTAAATTTCAGATGTGCCTTTTACACCAAAAATAGCACTTCTCCAAGGATAAAATTTCTTCACTTATATTCGCGGTATCTTTCAGGGGAAAGAAAAAAGCTTCATGACATGACTGATACTGCCTTACCGCCAGATCCAACGCAAAATACTTCATTACGTGAATTGTCAAGTGAATTGCGGTTTGAGCATAAGGAAGGGAAACTTGATGCATATTGTCTTTATTTGTATGGAATCGTCCTCAAACGCCTAGAGCTTGTGAGGGAGGCTCAAAATGTCCTAATTGAAGCAATTCACAAGGAGCCTATGCACTGGGGGGCTTGGCTAGAACTAGCAGCACTTGTGTCTGACAAGGGAAAGGTAAGATTTTGTTGTGAGTTCAGTTCTACAGTTTTGAATGTCTTATAACCTTTCTGGAACTTGTTGGCAGTTTCCTATGTCATCGCTCCCAATTCACTGGATGAGACACTTTTTTGAAGCTCATACCTACTTAGAACAGCAACTGAATGATGCTGCTTTGGAGGTTTTCTACCAACTGCAGCAAAATGGGTTTGAGAAAAGTAGTTATATTACTGCTCAAACAGCCATAGCTTCTCACAACAGAAGAGGTTGGTGAAATGAATAGTAATACAGTATCTTTGTCATAAGCAGTTTTGTGTGTGTGTTTCCTATGTCTACATTTATTTCATTTCTTTCAACTAATCTTTACAGAGGTTGATACTGCTATAGCCACATTCCGCAATTTGCACAAAGAAGACCCGTATAGATTAGACAACTTAGATGTGTACTCTAATCTTCTCTATGTCAAAGAATTAAGAGTAGAGTTATCTCAATTGGCACATCATGTGTGTGAAGTTGATAAATATAGGGTAGAAACTTGTTGTGTCATAGGTGAGTATTAGATGCCATATTTTTTCTGTGAATTAAGTATCTCTCAAGACTTTTGGGTTGCTAAATCATATTTTATTTCAGGAAATTACTATAGTTTACGTTCTGAACATCAAAAGGCTGTGCTGTATTTTCAAAGAGCATTAAAATTAAATCCTCAGTACTTGTCTGCCTGGACGCTAATGGGACATGAGTTGATGGAAATGAAAAACACTTATGCTGCAATTCAAAGCTATAGACAAGCAATTGGTAATGAGAAGAAATTTTTTTAATACTTTGGTAGTGTCATGGCATCATAATTCTTATCTGTAATTTGTTCTTTTCAGAGGTCAATAGGAGGGACTATCGTGCCTGGTACGGTCTTGGTCAGACCTATGAAATACTGAAGATGCCTTTTTACTGCCTTTATTACTACAAGCAAGCTCAACAATTGAAACCAAACGACTCTCGTATGCTGATAGCACTAGGAGAAACATATGAGAAGCTTGATAAAATCCAGGAAGGATTGAAGTGCTACTTTAAGGCTAGAAGTGTTGGTGATATTGAAGGCATTGCTCTTCTCAAAATGGCTAAGTAGGTTAAACTCCATCGCAGTTTTTTAAAATTTTAACAATAATAAATTCTAATCTGTGCTTTTTAATATCATTGTAGACTTTACGATAAACTACAAGAGAGTGAAAATGCATCAGCTGCATATATTGAATATGTGACTGACAATGAATGTAGTCAAGCAGGCGACAAGAGCGAAGTTAGCCAAGCTTATAAATACCTTGCAAACCATTACATCAAACGTAACCAATTAGATGAAGCATACAAGTATGCTCATAAATGTCTTGATTATGAAGAGGTAGGCCTTCAAATTTAGTATTCCAGAAGCTCAATAAATTTGCTTTGAATTTTTTATTTTGGACTCACTCTTATGTTTTTTTTTCTTTTTTTCTTTACAGACAAGAGAAGAAGGTAAAGCACTATTGAAGGCTGTAGCTCAAACAAGAAGTCAAGCTGACAGAGAAATGATGGTCAGTAATATTTCTATGTCTTGTTAACATACATCATTCGGAACATTTTAATATTGTTATCTTATTGTTAAATCTGATTTTAAAAGAAATTAAAATGAAGATTTTGCAGTCAACTGACTATCATCAAATGTGTTGTAACATTTAGTAAAACATATACTCAAGAGTTAAACACAGTTGGGAACCTTTGATATAGGATCACAGTTGCTTGTGACTGGATTGTAGGCTGTCGTTGGTTCACAGCTACCAACCTTCATCGTTCCATCTCGCAGGCACATAATAAAGAAATGGCAGTTTCCTGGGTAGGGATGACGTGAGTGGTCTCCAAACTCCAAAATATTGTGTAGAGGACACTTGAATAGCACTGGTTTCATTGAATCTTCAGGTTTTGGGGTTGGGGCTATAAAGAATATCATCAAATTAACTCCATAGCATTAACACTTTTTCTTTATCTCAGGTATTTTTGTCCTTACCAATTAATGGGGCCTCTGTATTGGGCTTTTCACACAGAACCAAGTCCTCATCTGTTGGTGTTCGGCACATTTTCTTTTCATTGTCAAATACTAAATTTTTGGGGCAGGTGTCTGGCACTGCCGTGCTATTGTCACATTTGTAGAAGCGGTTACAGTTGTTGGGGTCAGGGTAAATGCCAAACAGCCTTTCGCAGACTCCTCTTCCCTTGGGAGCCTCTGCAAGAAAATGTATTTATTTAAATTGACCCTGTGAAATTTGCAGCAGTTTCTTTGCTCAATTTAACACTCACGCAATTTTTTGCCTGCCGAACAAGTTACTTCATGAAGTAGTCGACAACCTTTGAAGAGCACAAAGCCGTAGCCATCGAGACACTGGCCCAGGTAGGGCTGTCCATTTTGGCATGTGAAGTAGCGATCACAGTAGACTTTGTGGGGGCGTGAGTAGCTGCCTCCAGGTTCACACACAGGCCATTCCGTCGCTGTTGACAGTCAGTTATTTTCCGGGTTTAGTTTTGATTTTGGCATCGTATAGGGAAGTTGTTGACGAGGCTGTGGGCACGCGACCCTGCAAAGGAATGGCTGGAAGCTAAGATCGTCGGCCTGCTGTCGGCTATTCACCTTCGCCTGCAGAGCCGTCCCAGGAGACGGTCAGGGACACGCCCTCCAGCGGGTTGATGGGCGGCGCGTCCTCCACGTCGAAAAAGGCCTCCCTCTCCGGGAAGCCGTCGACGCCGTACGCGGACAGGGCGTCCACCAAGCACCCCAGCAGGAGCAGCCCCAGGACCCACGCCGTCAAACCACCCGCACCACCCGCACGCGCCATGGCCACGGCTTGACTGACGCTGTGCCGCGTCCTGGGGAATGCAGTGCTGCAGTGCCACCTCGGCGTCAACGGCCACCCTCGCCCGCCTGGCCGCCTGGCCGACATCTCTAATAGTCTTCTCCATTAGGCGATAGCGTGCGGCCCACCGCCCTCGTCTCTCTGTCTCTCTCGCTCCCTGCAGGACGCCCCGTGGGTGGGAGAGAGACAGAGCGACGAAAGCTCCGTCCGAAGGCAGCCCTCTGGGGAGATAAAACACGATCCCCCCGTGTGTGTGATGCGGCGCTGCCTATGCTGACTGGGGGGCCAGGGGCCGCTCTCCGTCTTCGTCTCACCGACGCGCCGCGTGGTCGTCCTGTCTCTGTCGCACGCCCACGCGCTCTGGCCGTAGATAACATCCCGAAGAGCATCTCTGTGCCACCATTTCTCGGACGTCGACATCTGCTGGAAGCAGATAGTGGGAGGGAGATAGGTGACGTTTGCCTCTGTTTTTAAGCTAGTGTAGTAGCGAGTTTTATCTTTTCTGAATTTTTGGTCGCGATGTTTGTGTTCTGTGTTGAGCTTTTAGCTCGCTCAAAAACTTTGAATTGTTGTCAATATTAATTGAGTTGCCTGTAACCTTTCCGTTATGCGGTGAATAAATGGAGCCCACTTGAGGAAATAAAGAGATTCAAGTTTATATTACGGGTTCTTTATTAAAAGCAATTATCACATTACAATGGGAAGAGTGAGGTGCGAGAGAGTTAGAATCTGAGCAAGGCACACCTCATATTTCTATACTTATATATCTCTCTCTAATTAACATAATTTGGGACAATTTTTTTTCAGTAAACTTCGGTAACTTTGTAGATAAAATGCCTTGCACAGCAATACAAAAAATACGAAACAATTGCTTATAAAAATTACTTTCTCAGAATACAATTATTGGCAGTCTTATACTGTGATAATCTTATTAAAGAGGATTGTGTAACAACAAACAATAATCAATTATATTTATTTAGCCCTAACATTTTATCAATTTAAACGCCTCCTCCTGATATTAAATGTACAAAGTCAATCACAGTATTGGGCAATTTTAGGAATCCTCCTTCGATAACAAGAAATCGTAATTCATAATCCACTAGCATAGTATTAAATACAAGAGCGGCGTCGGTGGTCCTAGGAGTGTTACATATAATTAATTCAGGTCAGTTTGATTTTAGAAAATGTTACTATAAGGGATTCCTGGTTCTCCCAGGCACCACCGACAAATATTTACAACATTCACAAACAACACTATCACATAAGTAAAGGATGGGCGCAAATCCTCCGGCGGCTGTGAGACAGACAGCCTAATGGGCAAAGCAGCTTTGACGGACTAATAAAGGCAAAAAGGAGTCTGATACTCGGTTTTACATTTCAGAAACAGTACACAATTTTTCTGGAAGGGTGGAAAAGAAATTGCGTTAAAGAAAGGGTAGACCCTCCACCACTGCTAAGAGTGAGTCCCCAAAATCAGTGAAACGATAACAGCTCTACTCGATGAGAACGCTGCTACGCTGCTGCCCTAGCCGGCGGAGGAGGTGCATTCGCCCAGGAACCGGGGCCGTCGCGGGGTTCCCAAGTGCTTGGCGGGCGGGGCGGGAGCGCGAGCGCGGTGTTCTGCTCGCGAGGGGGTGCGCCGCCGCGCCATGCGTCCGCCGCGGTTCCGTTGACGGGGAGGTGAGGTCCGGGTACACCTCAGCCCCCCGTCGGGGGAGGCGGGAGGCGCCGTGCCCCCCAGGGGTGAGGGCGGTGCCCTGGCAAAAGCCCCCAGTCGTGTGTGCGCGGCACTAGCTACTTCCACTCATCCAAAAAGAAATAAATACCCCTAAATTTCGACGCAAACGCATTCACAACAAAATAACGAATGGCACTACTGGTCCGGGCTGGCTGTCGCCCAACGGCATCGCCCCCGGTGCGCGGCGTGGCGTCCTGGTGGAGCGCGGGCACGCCGCGCTGGGAACACAAGCAATGTCTTGCAAGGAGTCTTCTTTTCTTGATTCACTTACGCACGCACACTTTGACACATTCACACGCACTAAAAAACACACACGCATTCACGCTTTCAGTCACGCTCGTCAGTATTTGGTTTGGTTACGAGAGGTAGTCGGGCGAGGGCTCGGCGACGGGCTCTGGCGTGGTGAAGAGCGGGTTCGGGAACTCCGGCGGATGCGGGAGCGGGCCCTGCGCTCTGGGCCGCCTCCTCCACGCCATGAGCCAGCACGACACGGCCACCGCCACGGCCACGAGGGCCAGCAGCGCCGTCAGCACCAGCGCGATGATGAAGCCGATCATGGACACGCAGATGTCGTCCACCTGCTGCGTCTCTGGCGCTGCAGAAAAAGACAAGGCTTTCGTTAGTCGGGGGTTCAAGCACCCCACTGGGCGTTCCCAAGGCTTTCCCCGGGCACTTACCTTCCGTGGGATCGACGAAGCGCTCCTCGCGCCGCTCGAAGGTGAGGATGGCGTTGGACTGGATGGTGATCTCCTCGCGGAGCTGGCCCTCGAACACCGACTCGGCCACGTCCACGGCCGTCTGGTTTTGCCGCTCGTCGCCGATCTCTCTCCTCCTCCTCCGGCCGTACGCGTTCAGGTCGCGGCAGTTGACCTGCAAACACAACAAGCATGTAGTCCAGGCCAAGCGCCTTACGAGGGTGGGGTAGGCAAGCCCGCCACACAGAGGTGCGCGACAGGCGGGCCTACCCGCCAGGCGGCCGCCAGGGGCGCGGTAGGCAGGCCCGCGACGCAGCGCTGTGCGACAGGCAGGCCCACCCGCCAGGCGCTCCGTCGAGGCTCCAACTTACCGGCTGGCACTTCCCGAAGCACACGCGGATGTTGCACTGGAAGCGGATGTTGTCGCTGCTGGGGAACTTGAAGGCGTTGAAGCTGGCCAGCAGCGACATGGTCTCCGCGCTGTGCTCCCACTCGCCGAAGATGGACGGGTCGGTGGCGCAGCCGTTCTCGTCCGTTACGATGTACTCGTTCTCCACGTTGTCCTCCATCGTCTTGGCGACGCAGCTGCGCGCGAAGCCTCCGTAGATGCTGGACGGCTGCACGTCCACCTGCAGCATGAGGTTGTCGCCGATCTCGGCCGAGTTGATCTCCTGGCCGGTGTGGGTGACGATGCGCATGATGCACGTGGGCGGCGGCCCGGTGTTGGCGATCGTGCCGGCCGTGGTGAGCATGGACACGTTGAAGCCCAGCGTCACGTTCTGCTCGCCCGTCGCGTACACGCACTTGATGTGGTAGGCCTGCGCCTTGTACGTCACCAGCTTGGGGTGCTTCTGGATCACCAGCACGAAGCTGGCCTGGCCCTGCGAGAGAGAGGCGCTCGTCAGTACACTGCAAAGCTCTCTGGAGTCCTGTCTGCTGCAGGCCGCGCTGGCCGTACTTACATTAACGTGGGTGAGTCCGCAGGTGCCGAACTGCACCTTGAAGCGCTCGGTGCGCTGCGTCGAGTCGTGCGGCAGCGTCACTACACTGCGGCAGTTCTCGTCCTTGGAGTGGCCCTTGACGTAGAGCACGCCGTTGAAGCCGCGCTCCGTGATGTGGATCTCGACCTGCACGCCGTCCGAGAGGCAGGACACCACCATCTCCGGCGGCAGGAACTCGACGCGCAGCGTGGTGGGCGGGGCTGCGAAGCGGACACGTTAGCGTCATGAGCTGACCAGTGTTAGAGCGGGCCAGAAGGCCGGTGGAGGCGGCCCGAAATTCTAGACGCGTTTTGAACTCCGGAGTCGCTAATCGGGACTCGAACCGAACGTGTGACCCCACCTATGGATTCCTCGTTTGGAGAGCAACCCATTGGTGGGGTCACACGTTCACCTCGAGTCCTATTCAGCGACTCTGGCGCTCAAAACGCGTCACGTGTTTGGCCTCCTCCGCCGGTCTTCCGTCCCACTGTGCGGGGCGACACGAAGGGGCGACACGAAGGGGCGACACTCACTGCAGTTGATGTAGGGGTCGCCGCTGTAGCCGGTGATGCACTGGCAGATGGCCTGGTGGCGCGTGGCGTTGCACAGCGCGTGCACACCGCACCGCTTGATGAGGCACGGGTCCTCGCAGGTCCTCGTCTCCAGGTTGCAGTACCGGTCGTCGGCGCAGTCGTCGTTGGTCTGGCACTCGGGCACGGCCACTGCGGGCAACACCGGACTCGTTAGACAACGTCATGATCGTCTCGCTGCACTACTTGGAGCTCGGCAGCACTACTCACCGAGCACGCAGAAGCCCTGGGCGTTGAGGCGGTAGCCGTGTTCGGGCGGGCACACGCAGTTGCCTCGCTCGTCGATGACCATGCCCCTCTCCAGGGCGCACACGCAGCGGCCGCGCTCGTCCACGCGGAGACCGTCCTCCTCGCGGCACGGCACGCACACGTCGTCCTCGTTGAAGGCGTGGCCCGGCGGGCACACGCAGTTGCCGTTGTCGTCGCGGATCAGGCCCTTGTCCGTGGGGCAGCGCTTGACTGCGGGAAGGGAGGGAAGGTTAGGAACTTGTTTCTAGTGAAATACACAAAGCTCGGCAGGAGGTACTCACTCTTGTCGCACTGCACGATGGCGTTGCCTTGGTATCCGGGCAGGCACTCGCACACCATGGTGCGCACGGGCGCCGTGTCGAACACCTTGCACTCGGCGTTGACGCCGCACGGCTCGGTGATGTTGCAGGGGTTGACGCACTCCTCGTTGATGCAGGCCGTCTGGGACGGGCAGTCGAAGTCGCCCCGGCAGGCCACGTCCACCTTGGCGCAGCCGCGGCCCAGGTCGCCGACGAAGCCGGGCGGGCAGGAGCAGTCCGTCTGGTGGTTGTAGACCTTGCACTCGGCGGGCGGCTGGCAGGGGTTGGCGGCGGCGCAGGGGTTGGCGCACTCGGCGTTGATGCAGGCGCGGTCCGACGGGCAGTCCGAGCTGCTGCGGCAGCCCACGAGCACGCAGGCGATCTCGGGGTTGCCGCTCATGCCGGGCGGGCACTCGCACACGGCGCGGTGGTTGGCGCCGTAGCACACGGCCTGCGTGCCGCACGAGCTGCCGTCCGCCGCGCACACGGGCACGCACGTGCGGTCCACGCACGCGTGCTGGCCCGAGCACTCGGCGTCGCTGCGGCACCCGATGCGCGTGCACTCGATGTCGGGGTTGCCGTCGTAGCCCTCCCTGCAGGCGCACACGGGCTTGTGGTCGCGGATGATGCACTCGGCGTTGGGCCCGCAGTTGCACGGGTTGCGGCAGAGGCCGTTGACGCACGCGCGTTCCGCGGGGCAGTCCGAGTCGGCGGCACACTCGACGCTCGACAGCGGCGGCGTGGCCTTGCAGGTGCCGCTGCCGCTGCTGACGAAGCCGGGCGGGCACACGCACACCAGCGTCCTCACGGGGTTGGTGTCCACGACCTGGCACTGGCCGGGCTGGCGGCACGGCTGCAGCACCCCGCAGGGCTCCACGCAGCGCGCGTTCAGGCAGGCCAGGCGGGACGGGCAGTCCGAGTCGACCTGGCATTCGGGACGCGGCTCCGGACGACAGCCCACGTAGGGGTTGCCCTCCAGGCCGGGCGGGCAGCGGCACACGGCCAGGTGGTTCTGCACGCGGCACTCGGCGCGCGGCGCGCAGGGGTGCTCGTACACGCAGGGGCTGATACACTGCGCGTTGACGCAGGCGCGGTCCGTGGGGCAGTCGTTGTTGGAGCGGCAGCCCACGACGTGGCAGCGCTCGCGAGGGTTGCCGCGGTAGCCGCTCAGGCAGCGGCATTCGGCGCGGTTGGCGTAGGCGTAGCACTCGGCGTTGACGCCGCAGGGCTCGCCCACCAGGCAGGGGTTCACGCAGTTGCCGTTCACGCACGACTTCTCAGACTCGCACTCCGAGTCGCTGCGGCAGCCCACTGCAAAACCAACAACACCAAAATATTAAACTCACGTAAAACGCCGGCGAATGTTCCAACTGAGCTGGGTCAGAGCGTACCTGCGCGGCAGGCGATGTTGGGGTTGCCCTCGTAGCCGTCCTTGCACGAGCAGATGGGGCGGTGGTCGCGCACCAGGCACTCGGCGTCCACGCCGCAGTCGCACGGGTTGCGGCACATTCGGTTGATGCAGGACTCGTCGTTCGGGCAGTCGTCGTTCTTGGTGCAGCCCGGGGGCTTGGGTAGGGTCACTGCGGAGGAGAGAGAGGAGGGTTAGAGGTCGAAGTCCTGGAGGAGGTGGCGACCAGACGGGGTAGTGCCAAGTACTCACCAGGTTTGCACTCGCCGCGTTGGTCGGGCACCCAGCCCTCAGGGCAGACGCAGGTCATGGTCCTGACGGGCACGCTGTCCAGCACACTGCAGTGCGCGGTGGCGGCGCACGGCGCTAGCTCTCGGCACGGCTCCACGCACTTCTGGTTGATGCAGGCGAGTCGAGAGGGGCAGTCCGGGTCGGCACGGCACTCCGGCGCGGCCGGCGTCGGCGGCGGCGCGCGCTCGCAGTGAGCCATGGGGTTACCGACGGGCAGGTGCTCGGGGCAGCGGCAGCCCGCCACGTGGTTCGTCACGAAACAGATGGCGTTGGCGGCGCACGGCGACGCGGCGCACGGGTTGACGCAGTGCTCGCTCACGCACGCGCGGTTGCTGGGACAGTCGTCGTCCACGCGGCACTCGGCGCGCACGCAGCGGTCCAGCGGGTTGCCGTGGTAGCCGGCCGGGCAGCGGCAGTTGGCGCGGTGGTTCTCGCCGAAGCACTCGGCGTTGGCCGCGCACGGGTCGCCCACGATGCACGGGTTCAGGCACTCGCCGTTGTAGCACTGCTTGGTGTTGGGGCACTCGCTGTCCGACTGGCAGCCCACTGTGAATAGAAAGTCAAGTTCTCATTACCGTGAACTACCTCCACTCCAAGCGAACCTCCATCGACACCTCTACTGTACTCACGTTTGACGCAGCCGATCTGCGGGTTTCCGGAGTAGCCCGGCTTGCAGAAGCACACCGGGTAGTGGCTGGTGACCTGGCACTCGGCGTTGGGGCCGCAGTTGCAGGGGCTGACGCACAGCCGGTTGACACAGGACTCGCTGGGGCCGCACTCCGAGTTGGAGGAGCAGCCCACGGTGGCGGCAGCAGCTGCGGGACCAGAACCAAAACCATGAGCCACTTCGCTGCCGGGGCGCGACTCGGCGCTGCTGGAGGCGGTCGAGGTCACTCACGTGGTCGGCAGCCGGTGGTCGGCGTCCCCTCGAAGCCGGCGGGGCAGCGGCACACGGGGCGGTGTTGCTCCACGTGGCAGAAGGCGCCCAGCGCGCACGCGTCCTCCAACGCGCACGGGTTGACGCACAGCTGGTTGCGGCACGACCGGTCGAAGGGGCAGTCATCGTCGCGCAGGCACTCCGCGGGCGGAGGCAGCGCGGGGATGCGGGGTTCTGCAAGGAACGTGCGTTAGTCTCAGGTTCGAGTCCCGGCGGGCGCCTCGTCTTTCCCTCGTGGATACTCACGGACAGTACACTCGATGTGCGGGTTGCCGACGTAGCCGGGCGGGCATGAGCAGACGGCGCGGTGGCGCTGCGAGTCGCACTGCGCGTTCACGCCGCACTGGTCCACTCGGCAGGCCAGCTGGCAGCTTCCCTGCACGCAGCGGTCCGGGTCGCGGCAGTCGCCGTCCACGCGGCACTGCGGCGCGGCTTGGGCTGCAACCGGGCCAGGTTAGGTTAGGGTCACCTCGGTCGCACTCATGGGGCGTCGCAAGGAGAGACTCACCGATGGGGCTGCAGCGGCCGTCCTTGGAGGCGATGGTGTCGGCGGGGCACACGCACACCACGGTGCGCAGCGGCAGCGTGTCCAGCACGCGGCACTCCTGGGCGGGCGAGCACACGGCCGACACGGCGCACGGGTTCTGGCAGCGCTGCTGCAGGCACGAGAGCTGCGACGGGCAGTCGGCGTCCTGGGTGCACTCGGGGATGTCCTCCACCACGACGGGCACCTTGGGGCCTGGAAGAGAGCCGACGGGGATGTCAAGGAAGGTCCGAAGAGCGTAGAGGTAAAGCGGTGGCCGGGATTGGAACCCGCGGGGCGTACCGAGGCACTCGATGTAGGGGTTGCCGACGGTCCCCGGCGGGCAGCTGCACACGGGCTGGTGCTTGCGGCCCGCGCAGGTAGCCGTCACGGCGCAGGTCTCCTGGTCGCACACGGGGCGGCACACGCGGTTGAGGCGGTCGCAGGCCTCGTGGTCGGCGCAGTCCTCGTTGTACTGGCACACGCCGGCCACGCACGACAGGAATGGGTCTCCCTGCGTGCCGGCCGGGCACACGCACTGCGCGCGGTGCGCCTGCACCAGGCACTCGGCGCCGCGGCCACACTGCACCGCGCCGTGCACGCACGGGTTCAGGCAGTTGCCTTCGATACAAGCCTTGTCGTAGACGCAGTCGGAGTCCGCCTTGCATTGCGCTGCAACACGAAAAAGGCAAGTAAGTAAACTCGAAAAAAAGTAAACTCCCGCGGTATTTGAACCCAGGGTCGTGACACGTACGTTTGTAGCATTGGGTTTGCGGGTTGCCTCCCCAGCCGTCCGGGCAGCTGCAGATGGGCCGGTGGTCGAAGGTGCGGCAGTCGGCCGACACGCCGCACGGGCTGGTGATGGCGCACGGGTCCTGGCAGCGCTGGTTGATGCACGCGCGGTCCGACGGGCACGGCGAGTCCGTCTCGCACTCCGGGGCGGCCACCGACACTGCGGCGAGGACCACGACGTCAAGACCGAGAACGAGGTGGGAGTGGTCACCGTGCTGGACAGGGTACTCACGGGCGTAGCAGTTGACGAGCGGGTCGCCCACGAGCGGCGCCGGGCAGCGGCACTGCGCGCGGTGGTTCACGGACACGCAGTCCGCGTTGTGCGCGCAGGGGCTGGAGGCCACGCACGGGTTGACGCAGCGCCGGTTCAAGCACGTGTCGCTGAGCGGGCAGTCGTCGTTGCTCCTGCAGCCGGGCTCGTCCTCGGGAGCTGCGGAACCACGCGGAACCAGCGACATCAGACACGGCCCCCCACTCCGGCCACCACCGCCACGAACACGTCCCGACAAGGTCAACTTGGACTTATTGGCAGACACGCTTACAGAGCAATCACACTTCTAAGTTTCATTAATTTTAATTTGACTATGCAAGGGAACGCTTGGGACAATGTGTTCGTCGCTGGCCGGTCAGGCAGATAGAACGACGGTTCAGTGCGAAGTCTCGAAATTCAACATTTCGAGGACGTTCGCACTGGAATCCGTGAAGGGGGGAGACAGTTGCGTCTCGAAAGTTTGGTTGTACCTGGAAGCAAAAGTATTAACGAAAGGCACCCTAACAAGTAGGACCTAAGTGTTGCTGTTTAATTATTAGGAAAGTCAGAGAAGGAAAGTTGTAGTGAGAGAGTATTATAAGGGTTTGGGGGGTTGTGGGTTGCCAGTTGGACTGGCGTGACGTTTTTGTTGGTTGGTTGTCGATGTGCACCTGTAACGATAACAACAGCAAACGGGTTAGTTCCTTTGTTACAAAACACCTTCCACCCTCCCGTCACACACATACTTTTTTTTTGCAGCCTCGATTTTCGTTCACAACATAATCAATAAAAGCCATTACTAATTTTTTTAAAACACCATAAACCCAACGTGAATTGACAAATCGCCACGGGGAGAGAGAAGTCGCCAGACATGGCAGGTAGGGAAGTCCATTCAAAATTTGTACGAGTCCATTGAGACAAAAAACAACAACAAACAACAAGTTAGACCAACACACTCTACCACCTTTTCCACCGGATTACGTAGGACTCGTCCAAATTGAAAAAGTCGCGCCTTTCCGCAGTGGCGGCGACTCCTCCTTCCCCCTGGCGGGGTAATCTCGAACCAAGCTACTGCAGCGCCCCACCACACCGCTACTCCCAATCGCTCCGAGGCCGCTGTGCAGTGTGTGAGGGCGAGGGCTTGACGCCCTACCTAGCTTGCACTGCACATCCGCGTCGCCGACGTAGCCGGGCAGGCACTCGCACACCATGGTGCGGAGCGGCAGCGTGTCCGTGACGATGCACACGGCGTGGTCGCCGCACGGCTCCGTCTCGGCGCACGGGTTGCGGCAGTGGCCCGAGAAGCAGGCCTGCTTGCTGGGGCAGTCCGCGTCCTGCGTGCACTCGGGGCGCACCTCGATGGGCGCTGCGGGACAGAGACAGGGACTCGTCAGCGGGGAGGTCTCTCTCGCACTCACAGGGCGTCCCTCACGAGACTCACCGATCTTGCACTCGACTTGCGGGTTGCCGATGTAGCCGGGCGGGCATCTGCAGGTGGGCCGGTGGTCTTGGACGGAGCACTGCGCGGTGGGCGCGCAGTCGCACGGGTCGACGCAGCGCTCGGCGCGGCACGCCAGGTGGTTGGGGCACTCGGCGTCGCGCGTGCACTGCGGCCGGTCGCAGCGCACCAGCGGGTCCCCGCGGGTGGGCGCCGGGCAGTAGCAGCGCGCGCGGTGGCCGTCGACGCGGCAGTCGGCGTTGAGGCCGCACTGCGTGAGCGCGCAAGGGTTCTCGCAGCGCCGGTTCACGCAGGACTGCGTTGGCGGGCACTCCGAGTCCGACCGACAGCCGACTGCAACAGGACAGGGAGGTCAAGGCACGCTCAAAGCAGGCCGGGCGGGGAAGCACAGTGGGCCAGAAGACCGGTGGAGGCGGCCAAAACTCTAAATGCGTTTTGAGCTCCAAAGTCACTAAATGGGACTCGAACCGAACGTGTGACCCCATCAATGGACTCCTCGTTCCGAGAGCAATCGATTGGTGGGGTCACACGCTTGGTCCAAGTCCCATTAAGTGCCTCTGGAGCTCAAAAGGCTTCAAGGACTTTGGCCGCCTCCACCGGTCTTCTGGTTTACTACTGTGGGAGGGCGACCGGGTACTCACTGTCGAAGCACTGCAGCTGCGCGTTGCCGGTGAAGCCCTGCCTGCAGGTGCACAGCGGGCGGTGCATCTGCACGCGGCACTCGGCGTTGGCGCCGCAGACGTGCGACTCGCGGCACGGGTCCCTGCACTGTTGGTTGATGCAGGCCTTGTCGCCGGGGCACTCCGAGTTGTCGACGCACTCCGGTCGGGGCGGCGGCGGGCTGTCCAGTTGCGGCCGGCGGCACTGCACGCGCGGCTCGCCGAAGTAGCCCGGCGGGCACGAGCACACGGCCTGGTGGTTCACGACCGTGCACAGCGCGTTCAGACCGCACGCGTCCACGCACGGGTCGCGGCAGCGCTGGCTGAAGCACGCCTTGTCGCGCGGGCAGTCCTGGTTGATGACGCACTCGGGGTACACGCACACGGCGGCACCGCCCACCACGCGGCACTGGCCGTTCTGGCGGCACGGCGACGGGTTGCACGGGTCGGGCGGCGGCGCGGGCACCTCCTTGCACTCGATGAAGGGGTCGCCGTAGGTGGGCGCGGGGCAGCTGCAGACGGGGCTGTGGTTGACGACGACGCAGCGCGCGCCGTAGCCGCACGTGCCGGGGCACGGGTCCACGCACTTGGTGTTGGCGCAGGCGCGGTCGCGCGGGCAGTCGGCGCTGATGACACACTCGGGCCGGCAGCCGCTGGACGACGACGGCGAGCCGAAGAAGCCGGCCAGGCACTCGCACACCGCGTTGTCGCCCACCGAGCGGCAGCGCGCGTTGGGGCCGCACGGCGACGGCACGCAGGGGTCGCGGTGGACGGTCTCCTCTGTGGGCAGGCAAGGCAAGGACACCGTCAGACAGGTCAAGGGACACGCAGCGGCCTTGGCAAGGGCCGACGACGCCTACCTCTGCGCGTGGGCTGGCAGATCCGGAACGCGTCGCCGGTGGAGCCCTCCGGACAGGTGCAGATGGGGATGTGGTTGGACACGGTGCAGATGGCGTTGACGCCGCAGGTGCCGGGGCACGGGTCGCCGCACTTGTTGCGGATGCAGGCGCGGTTCATCGGGCAGTCCGAGCTGACGAGGCACTCCGGCCGGCAGCCCTCGTAGGGGTTGCCGTGGTACTCGGGGTCGCACTCGCACACGCCGTAGCCGCCCTGGACGCGGCAGCGCGCGTTGGGGCCGCACGGCGACGGCCGGCACGGGTCCGGCGCGGCGGTCGGCGCGATGGGTTCGGCTGCGGAGAGGAAAGGGGTCTCGGTGAGCACGGCGAACGCGTCGACGGGCAGTCGGAACCGTGGCGGACCCGGTGAGCTGCGCACCGCGGCCCGCCACGGACTCCGAAGGGTGGCAGTTCCTGGAATAAACAGCTCGAAAACACCATTATTTTTACTCGAACAACCACTAAAGCACGACGACTACTTAAACACGCACTACTCCACTCACACACGCGTCGCGAATCAAACGCCAAAGCAACACCTTTACATATATGAACCAAAAAATAGGCATGCGAACTCGGGAAGCAAACGATCACTCCACTTCAAACACGCCGGAAACGCAACTCAACACACAATAAAAAGCGTGCAACTTAACAGTAGATGACAATGGTGGCCTTAAATCTAGGATTAGACATGCATCATCTACAATGACAGTGAACGCGTCCACGGGGATGGATGATGACTATGAACATGCAGACCACCACTACGGGTGCGGGGCTTGGTGAGTATGGCAACATGATCATTTTCCAACCGGGGATGTTTGGCATGGCGGTTCCACAATCCGGATAAGTAGTTCTAGTCCACTATCATCTCCAAGAAGCTCTGGTTAAGTCGGCCCCACGGTTAGACGCTGCACTCTTCGTTGTCGGCGGCGGGCAGGGCCCGGCAGGGCAGGCTCCTCAGCGCGTCGTCGGGGTGGTGCTTACGTTTCCTGGGCTGGCAGTACGAGAAGGGGTCGCCCTCGTAGCCCAGCGGGCACACGCAGTTGGGCACGTGGGCCACGACGCGGCACTCGGCGGCCACGCCGCACGAGCCCGGGCACGGGTCGCGGCACTTCTGGTTGATGCAGGCCAGGCTGCTGGCACAGTCGCTATTGACAACGCACTCGGGGCGGCAGTGCGGCGGCGCGCCCAAGTACCCCGCCAGGCAGGTGCACGACGGCGAGCCTCCGGGCCCGCCGGCCACGGCGCACAGCGCGTACGGGCCGCACGGCGACGGCACGCACGGGTCTCGGGGCGGGCTGGGTTCGGCGAGGACGGGCCGCGGGGGCTCCGCTGCACGCATGCAAAGCGAGAGGGCAGCAAGTCAGAGAGAGAAACAGAGATAGCACACTCAAGTGGAGAAAAATGAGGGGAAAATTAAGTGAGGGTCAGAGACAAGGTAGTAGCCACTCTGCCGGAAACCCAAAGTCACAAGGGTGAAATTAAGGAGGAAACAAGTCCAAAGTAACTCGAAAGAGAAAGATTTGTGTGAAAAGAAAACGAGAGAAATTTTAAAGAGTAGGAACACAGTAAAGTTGAAGAAGGTTGCAGCACTTCACGTGCCATAATGTACACACAAGCAACAGAAGAATGGCTACACCTTGAGCAATGAGTATCATACACAATGGGAAATAAGTTTGAAATTGTAAAGTTCAAGAATTTTTTAGATTGAAATGAGAAACATGAAAGTAAAATGTAAAAGGTTGAAAAAATGAAAATTAAATGTATAGTACAGAGAAGCTCCCACTCAGCGAGACGAAGAGACAGCCCGGATCGATCGAAAAGTTGAAGTAACAGCAAAGCTATTTCGAAAGTCCCGCGCGATTCAGCTGCCATCGTCTCGCCGAGGTCGCAGAGAGCGGACCGGGCGAAGCAGAACGTCGGACAGTGTACGGACAGAGGCTCCCTTCCAGGAGTAACAGCCGCAGTGCCGTCACGCAGCCTCGCCCCGGGCCGCGCCTGCGGGAGTAGGGCGGAAAAGAGACAGTGCTTACGCAGCGGCATGCATCTGGTGAAGGGGTCTCCCACGAGCGGGGCGGGGCAGCTGCAGATGGGGTTGTGGTTCTGGACCACGCAGCGCGCGCCCAGCCCGCACGTGCCGGGGCACGGGTCCACGCAGTGCATGTTGATGCACGCGCGCACCGGGGCGCACTCGGCCGAGACCACGCACTCGGGTCTGCAGCCGGGCGGCGCCCCGAAGTACCCCGGCAAGCACGAGCAGACGGCCTGATCGTGCTGCGCGCGGCACACGCTGTTGGGCCCACAAGGGGACGGGTTGCACGGGTCTCTCCGCACCGGGGCTACAGGAAAACAAAGACAGGTTGACGCGGGGCGCGGGGGCGGCCCCCCGACGCAGGGCCCGGCGGTCGGCGGGCCCCACGCCGGGGGAATGACAACAACGGCGGAGGCGAATGCTTTATTAGGTTCACTGAGGGAGACAGGGTGAGGCGAGCCAGGGCAGAGCCCCTTACGTGGGTTGGGGTGGCAGAACACGAACGGGTCGCCGGTCATGCCTTCCGGACACACACACGTCGGCACGTGGTTCTGCACCAGGCACGTGGCCAGCTGGCCGCACGTCCCGGGGCACGGGTCCACGCATTTGTTGCGGCGGCAAGCCTTGTCGCGGGGACAGTCCTGGTTCAGGACGCACTCCGGACGGCAGCCGCGGTACGGGTCGCCGAAGTACTCCGGCAGGCACGTGCAAACGCCGTCGCGGCACTGTGCGTTCGGCCCGCACGGCGACGGGTTGCACGGGTCTACGGCCTGCGGCACCGGCGCTGTTGAAGAACATGCCGTTAGCAGTGGAGTCACAAGAGGAAGGACTCACAGTGGGACTGACGGGGTACTCACGAGGCGGCGGAACAGGGCGGCACGTGGAGAAGGGGTCGCCGGTGTAGCCGGGCAGACACGTGCACACGGGCGTGTGGTTGATGACGCTGCAGTGCGCGTTGGCGCCGCACGAGCCCGGGCACGGGTCGCGGCATTTTCCCCTCATGCAGGCCAGGTTGGGGGGCACTCGGGGGATGGTGCACTCGGGCCGGCAGTTCGGCGGGCCCCGAAGTAGTTGGGTAGGCAGGAGCACGAGGGGCTGCCGTTGGCGTCGCGGCACTGCGAGTTGGGCCCGCACGGCGACGGCACGCAGGGTTGCGGTACGGCGGCGGGGACTCTTGTGGTGGCAGCGGGGCTGGAAGCAACAACGCACCGGTCAACACTGATTGAAATTTTATTCTGCTGACTCGTTGACATCAGAGCAGAACTTACGTGGTAGTGGGAAGCAGCGGGCGAACGGGTCTCCGGTCTGTCCCGGCGGGCAGCTGCAGATGGGGCTGTGGTTCACCACGTGGCAGCGCGCGTTCTGGCCGCACGTTCCGGACACGGGTCGGCGCTTTCCGGTTGATGCGGGCCTTGTTCTGCGCGCACTCCGAACTGGTGGTGCATTCGGGCCGGCAGGCGGGCGGCGTGCCAATATACGTTGGCAGGCAAGAGCACACGGCCTGTTCGTTCACCTCCGGCATTGGCTGTTGGGGCCGCACGGCGAGGGGTGGCACGGGTTGACAGGCGCTGCTTGACTTGAGCTGAAAAGATAACGTCTGTTACGCATTGGAAGAAATTTTGAGGTAACTTTCTTGTTACAAAAAGATAAAAATGCTTACGCTGCTCCACTGGGACCACATTGCAGAACCTGAACGGGTCTCCGGTGTAACCGGGCCAGCAGGTACACTGCGGCAGGTGGTACACCACCTGGCAGTCGCGTTCTGGCCGCATGTTCCAGGACACGGGTCCATGCACTTGTTGCGAATGCAGGCCTTGTTCGAGGGGCAGTCCGAGTTGACAACGCATCAGGGGCCCGGGAGCCTTCGTACGGGGTTTTCCCATGTACTCCGGCAGGCAAGTGCATGATCCTGCTCCGTTCTGCTCGCGGCAGACGGCGTTGGCTCCGCACGGAGACGGCTGGCACGGCGTCGGTCGCTCTTCCACGGGGATCGCTGCAAGAGGAACGTTACTTCAGCGCCTTGGAGCGGAGATCGGCCGAGTAAGCGAACCGAGTCTCCGTGGGGCGCGTCGCTCCGCGTGGCTACTTACCGCATCGACTCGTTAGGTTAGTGTCTTCATAGAGTTAGGCTGGAACCGACACTTTGATCGACTGACGCGCACCGATGACGACACAACTCACTGCCAAGCGTTAGTATGTGCTTCTGCTACTGTTAGTTCGACCTGACGATGCTGCCTTTTTAAAACCTGCTAGTGAAATTTCATCCTGACCAAATGACCAAAAGGATATTTCACGAGCATGAGAGACAGAGCAACAGCTCGGACACCGACCTACGCCGTTCCACCGAGGGCGGTCCGTACTTAGCCGCTAGCGCGGGCCAGGGCGTGGATGACAGCATGCACGAAGGTTAAGCCCTGCCCAGCCGCGGGCAAGTCGAACGCCAAACGGTGGAACACTCAACAGTCAAAACTGACAGAAAAACCCTCATCAGAAGCAAACGCCACAAGCACAGGTTGGTTGGGTTACAAAACAGTCAACTAACTCAACGACGCCGTCAATACCTCCACTACAAACTTAAGACTACGACCTGCAACGGGGAGACTGACACACAAGCCGATTAATCGAGTGCAATGCAGTGCTACGTGGGATGTGACCAAGTCTTACATTGCACGACCAGACACTGGACGAACGGGTCGCCAGTGTAGCCGGCCACGCAGACGCAGCGCGGCGTGTGGCTGACCACGCGGCACTCGGCGTTCTGGCCGCAGGTGCCGGGGCAAGGGTCGCGGCACTTCTGGTTGATGCAGGCCAGGTGCTGGGCGCACTCCGAGTTGGAGACGCACTCTGGGCGGCACTGCGGCGGCGCCCCCACGTAGCCGGCCAGGCACGAGCACGAGGGCTGGTCCGCCACCACCCTGCATTCGGCGTTGGGGCCGCAGGGTGACGGCTGGCACGGCTGTGGCGGCGTTGGGAGAGGGTCGTACACTGCGAAAGCATCAGCAGAGACAGTGACACCAACATGAAACAAAAAAACTCCCACACAAAAAGCAAAATTGCGCTTACCAATAGGTGAGCAACGCACAAACGGATCACCACTGTACTGCGGCGGGCATGAGCAGATCGGGTTGTGGTTGACCACGTTGCAGCGAGCGTTAATGCCGCAGGTTCCCGGGCAAGGGTCGATGCACTTCTGGTTGCTGCAGGCCTGGTTGAGCGGGCACTCCGCCGACACCACGCACTCTGGCCGGCAGGTGGGCGGGGCGCCGATGTAGCCCCGCACGC
Source organism: Thrips palmi (assembly GCF_012932325.1). Taxonomy (NCBI): domain Eukaryota; kingdom Metazoa; phylum Arthropoda; class Insecta; order Thysanoptera; family Thripidae; genus Thrips; species Thrips palmi. The sequence goes on from NW_023144622.1 coordinate 2,894,939, forward strand.
ACGAGCACACGCCCTGGCCGTTCACTTCGCGACAGATGCTGTTGGGGCCGCAGGGCGAGGGGATGCAGGGGTTGACGTAGATTGGCTCTTGTTGTACGGGTCGGCAAGATATGAAGGGGCTTCCCTCCGTTCCAGGAGGACAGGTGCAGGTGGGCACGTGGTTGATGACCTCGCAAAGGGCACCCTGGCCGCAGGTGCCAGGGCAAGGATCCTTGCATTTGTTCCTCATGCAGGCCAAGTTGCGTGCGCACTCAGAGCTCATGATGCACTCCGGCCTGCAGCCGCGGTACGGGTCGCCCTGGTACTCGGGCAGGCAGGTGCAGATTCCGTTGTTGCACTGCGCGTTGGGCCCGCACGGCGACGGGTTGCAGGGGTCGCTTGCCACCGGCTCTTGCGGTGGAGGCGGCCTGGGGAAGCAGTTGGAGAAGGGGTCGCCGGTGTAGCCGTCGGGGCACGTGCACACGGGCGTGTGGTTGATGACGCTGCAGTGCGCGTTGGCGCCGCACGAGCCCGGGCACGGGTCGCGGCACTTCTCCCTCATGCAGGCCAGGTTGCTGGGGCACTCGGGGTTGATGGTACACTCGGGCCGGCAGCTTGGCGGCGTGCCGATATAGGTGGGGAGGCAAGAGCACGACGGCCTGTCACCGATGGCCTGGCAGACGGCGTGCGGGCCGCACGGCGACGGCACGCACGGGTTGACGTACACCGGGGGATCTGCAGGTGGCGGTGGAGGCGGTGGAATCGGGAAGCAGCGGCTGAAGGGATCGCCAGTGTATCCCGCAATGCAGCTGCAGATAGGGCTGTGGTTCCGGACGTCGCAGCGAGCGTTGGCGGCGCAGTGGCCGGGGCAAGGGTTGATGCACTTCTGGTTGACGCAGGCCTTGTCGAACGGACACTCGGAGCTGACGGTGCATTCGGGGCGGCAGGCAGGCGGGCTGCCGATGAACGTCGGCAAGCACGAGCACACGGCCTGGCCGTTGATTTCCCTACACTGGCTATTGGGGCCGCAGGGTGAAGGCTGGCACGGGTTCCTTGGCGGCGGTTCAGCCTCCACGGCTTGGGGTGGAATATGGTTGCAGAATCTAAACGGATCTCCAGTGTATCCCGGCCAGCAGGTACACTGTGGCAGATGGTTCACCACCTGGCAGTCCGCGTTCTGGCCGCACGTCCCTGGGCACGGGTCCATGCACTTGTTCCTGATGCAGGCCTTGTTGGACGGGCAGTCGGAATTGATGACACATTCCGGCCGACAGCCTTCGTACGGGTTGCCGATGTACTCAGGCAGGCAGGTGCACGACCCAGCCCCGTTCTGTTCGCGGCAGATGGCGTTCGCGCCGCACGGCGACGGCTGGCACGGGTTGACGTAGTCGTACACGACGGGCTGCTGCACGGGGTTGCACTGCACGAAGGGGTCGCCGTTGAAGCCGATGGGGCAGATGCAGTTCGGGGCGTGACTCACCACGCGGCACTCGGCGTTGGGCGCGCAAGTGCCGGGGCAGGGGTCCTTGCACTTCTGGTTGATGCAGGCCAGGTGGAAGGCGCACTCCGAGTTGGACACGCACTCCGGGCGGCAGTTGGGCGGCGCGCCGATCATGCCGGGCAGGCACGAGCAGGACGGGGAGTCGCCGACGGCGCGGCACTCCGCGTTGGGGCCGCACGGCGACGGCTGGCAGGGCCGCGCTGGTTCAGGCACGTCCAGCGCCACAACTGCAATCAAATGGAAGTAAGACAACCGGCCGAAAACACTGTAGAAGATGACTTCAAGTGAGGACGGCAGAGGACTTACCGATCGGCTGGCAGCGCACGAAGGGGTCTCCAGTGTAGCGTGGCGGGCAGCTGCAGATGGGGTTGTGGTTCACCACCGTGCATTTGGCGGCGATACCACAAGTGCCAGGGCACGGGTCGCGGCATTTCTGGTTGAGGCAGGCTTGGTTGAGCGGGCACTCGGAGCTGACGACGCACTCGGGTCTGCAGGACGGCGGCGAGCCGATGTAGCCCGGCACGCACGAGCACACGGCCTGGCTGTTGATCTCTCTGCACTGGCTGTTGGGTCCGCAGGGCGACGGGTAGCAGGGGTTGGTGACCACTGGCGGCGGGATGGGCCTGCACTCGATGAACGCGTTGCCAGCGGTGCCTTCCGGACAGCTGCAGTGCGGCACGTGGTTCACCACGGCGCAGATGGCGTTGGAGCCGCAGGTGCCAGGGCACGGGTCCTTGCACTTGTTCCTGATGCACGCCTTGTCGCGCGGGCAGTCCGAGCTCAGCACGCATTCGGGCCTGCAGCCGCGGTACGGGTCGCCCTGGTACTCCGGCAGGCAGGTGCAAACGCCGTCGCGACACTGTGCGTTGGGCCCACAGGGTGATGGATTGCAGGGGTCCACCACGACAGGCTCTTGCAGTGGAGGTGGCTTGGGGAAGCAGTTGGAGAAGGGGTCGCCGGTGTAGCCGTCGGGGCACGTGCACACGGGCGTGTGGTTGATGACGCTGCAGTGCGCGTTGGCGCCGCACGAGCCCGGGCACGGGTCGCGGCACTTCTCCCTCATGCAGGCCAGGTTGCTGGGGCACTCGGGGTTGATCACGCACTCCGGTCGGCAGCTTGGCGGCGAGCCGATGTACCCTGGTCTGCACGAGCACGATGGGCTGTCGCCCACCCTGCGGCATTCCGCGTTCGGGCCACAGGGCGACGGGACGCAAGGGTCCACGTAGACCGGTTCTTGTAATGGAGGCGGTGGTGGAGCTGTTGCAAAGAAAACAACCCACAAATAAAAACATGCTTTCACATCCAGAAAATCTAAGACTAGACAATATGTTTTGCTTTTGAAAACTTACGTGGAATCGGGAAGCATCTTGAGAACGGATCACCAGTGTATCCTTGAATGCAGCTGCAGATGGGGCTGTGGTTCACCACATTGCATTGAGCGTTCTGGCCGCAGGTTCCGGGACAAGGGTCCACGCACTTCTGGTTGACGCAGGCCTTGTTGTGGGGACACTCGGATGACACGGTGCACTCTGGCCTGCAGCCTGGCGGGCTGCCGATGTAGGTGGGCAGGCACGAGCACACGGCCTGGCCGTTGATCTCCCTGCACTGGCTGTTGGGGCCGCAGGGTGACGGCTGGCACGGGTTCCTTGGCGGTGGGTCAGCCTGAGGTGGCGGCGGTGGAATCACACTGCAGAACCTGAACGGATCACCAGTGTATCCCGGCCAGCACGTACACTGCGGCAGATGGTTCACCACCTGGCAGTCTGCATTCTGTCCACACGTTCCAGGGCACGGGTCTTGACACTTGTTCCTGATGCAAGCCTTGTTGGACGGACAGTCCGAGTTGATGGTGCACTCAGGCCGGCAGCCTTCGTAAGGGTTTCCAATGTACTCTGGCAGACAGGTGCACGATCCTGCTCCATTCTGTTCGCGGCAGATGGCGTTCGCTCCGCACGGCGACGGCTGGCACGGGTTGATATACTCAACTGGAGCTGTAAAGCACAAAAACACATAATTATCATCCCCACTTGCTCCACTAAGAGAATATTACTTCACGACTCGGCATGACAAGTACCTTGCTGTGGCAAGCTGCACGCGGTGAACGGGTCGCCCACGTAGCCCGGCAGGCAGTAGCAGTTGGGGGCGTGGCTGACGACGCGGCAGTTAGCGTTGGCGCCGCACGTCCCGGGGCAAGGGTCCTTGCACTTCTGGTTGACGCAGGCCAGGTGCTGCGCGCATTCGCTGTTGGTGACGCACTCGGGCCGGCAGTTGGGGGGCGCGCCCACGTAGCCCACGCGGCAGGAGCAGGACGGCGACTCGCCCACCACCCTGCACTCGGCGTTGGGGCCGCACGGCGACGGCTGGCAGGGGTTCGAAGGCGGCACGTAAACAGGTTCCTCCACTGCGAGTACCAAAAGGAAACGATACGTTAAAACGGCGCCGGTTCTACTTGATATTTTTACAAAGCTGTGCGTAAGTACTCACGTATGGGCTGGCAGCGCACGAAGGGGTCTCCGGTTTGGCGCGGAGGGCAGCTGCAGATGGGGTTGTGGTTCACCACCGAGCATTTGGCGCCAATACCGCAGGTGCCCGGACAAGGGTCGCGGCACTTTTGATTCGTACACGCCTCGTTTTGAGGGCACTCTGAGCTGACGACGCACTCGGGTCTGCAGGACGGCGGCGAGCCGATGTAGCCCGGCACGCACGAGCACACGGCCTGGCTGTTGATCTCTCTGCACTGGCTGTTGGGTCCGCAGGGCGACGGGTAGCAGGGGTTGGTGACCACTGGCGGCGGGATGGGCCTGCACTCGATGAACGCGTTGCCAGCGGTGCCTTCCGGACAGCTGCAGTGCGGCACGTGGTTCACCACGGCGCAGATGGCGTTGGAGCCGCAGGTGCCTGGGCACGGGTCCTTGCACTTGTTCCTGATGCAGGCCTTGTCACGCGGGCAGTCGGAGCTCAGCACGCATTCGGGCCTGCAGCCGCGGTACGGGTCGCCCTGGTACTCCGGCAGGCAGGTGCAAACGCCGTCGCGACACTGTGCGTTGGGCCCACAGGGTGATGGATTGCAGGGGTCCACCACGACAGGCTCTTGCAGTGGAGGTGGCTTGGGGAAGCAGTTGGAGAAGGGGTCGCCGGTGTAGCCGTCGGGGCACGTGCACACGGGCGTGTGGTTGATGACGCTGCAGTGCGCGTTGGCGCCGCACGAGCCCGGGCACGGGTCGCGGCACTTGAGCTGCATGCAGGCCAGGTTGCTGGGGCACTCGGGGTTGATGGTGCACTCGGGCCGGCAGTTCGGCGGCGCCCCGAAGTAGTTGGGTAGGCAGGAGCACGACGGGCTGCCGTTGGCGTCGCGGCACTGCGAGTTGGGCCCGCACGGCGACGGCACGCAGGGGTTGCGGTACGGCGGCGGGGACTCTTGTGGTGGCAGCGGGGCTGGAAGCAACAACGCACCGGTCAACACTGATTGAAATTTTATTACTGCTGACTCGTTGACATCAGAGCAGAACTTACGTGGTAGTGGGAAGCAGCGGGCGAACGGGTCTCCGGTCTGTCCCGGCGGGCAGCTGCAGATGGGGCTGTGGTTCACCACGTTGCAGCGAGCGTTCTGGCCGCACGTTCCCGGACACGGGTCGGCGCATTTCCGGTTGATGCAGGCCTTGTTCTGCGCGCACTCCGAACTGGTGGTGCATTCGGGGCGGCAGGCGGGCGGCGTGCCAATATACGTTGGCAGGCAAGAGCACACGGCCTGTTCGTTCACCTCGCGGCATTGGCTGTTGGGGCCGCACGGCGAGGGGTGGCACGGGTTGACAGGCGCTGCTTGTACTTGAGCTGAAAAGATAACGTCTGTTACGCATTGGCAAAAATTTTGAGGTAACTTTCTTGTTACAAAAGTTAAAATGCTTACGCTGCTCCACTGGGACCACATTGCAGAACCTGAACGGGTCTCCGGTGTAACCGGGCCAGCAGGTACACTGCGGCAGGTGGTACACCACCTGACAGTCAGCGTTCTGGCCGCATGTTCCAGGACACGGGTCCATGCACTTGTTGCGAATGCAGGCCTTGTTCGAGGGGCAGTCCGAGTTGACAACGCACTCAGGCCGGCAGCCTTCGTACGGGTTTCCGATGTACTCCGGCAGGCAAGTGCATGATCCTGCTCCGTTCTGCTCGCGGCAGACGGCGTTGGCTCCGCACGGAGACGGCTGGCACGGCGTCGGTCGCTCTTCCACGGGGATCGCTGCAAGAGGAACGTTACTTCAGCGCCTTGGAGCGGAGATCGGCCGAGTAAGCGAACCGAGTCTCCGTGGGGCGCGTCGCTCCGCGTGGCTACTTACCGCATCGACTCGTTAGGTTAGTGTCTTCATAGAGTTAGGCTGGAACCGACACTTTGATCGACTGACGCGCACCGATGACGACACAACTCACTGCCAAGCGTTAGTATGTGCTTCTGCTACTGTTAGTTCGACCTGACGATGCTGCCTTTTTAAAACCTGCTAGTGAAATTTCACCCTGACCAAATGACCAAAAGGATATTTCACGAGCATGAGAGACAGAGCAACAGCTCGGACACCGACCTACGCCGTTCCACCGACGGCGGTCCGTACTTAGCCGCTAGCGCGGGCCAGGGCGTGGATGACAGCATGCACGAAGGTTAAGCCCTGCCCAGCCGCGGGCAAGTCGAACGCCAAACGGTGGAACACTCAACAGTCAAAACTGACAGAAAAACCCTCATCAGAAGCAAACGCCACAAGCACAGGTTGGTTGGGTTACAAAACAGTCAACTAACTCAACGACGCCGTCAATACCTCCACTACAAACTTAAGACTACGACCTGCAACGGGGAGACTGACACACAAGCCGATTAATCGAGTGCAATGCAGTGCTACGTGGGATGTGACCAAGTCTTACATTGCACGACCAGACACTGGACGAACGGGTCGCCAGTGTAGCCGGCCACGCAGACGCAGCGCGGCGTGTGGCTGACCACGCGGCACTCGGCGTTCTGGCCGCAGGTGCCGGGGCAAGGGTCGCGGCACTTCTGGTTGATGCAGGCCAGGTGCTGGGCGCACTCCGAGTTGGACACGCACTCTGGGCGGCACTGCGGCGGCGCCCCCACGTAGCCGGCCAGGCACGAGCACGAGGGCTGGTCCGCCACCACCCTGCATTCGGCGTTGGGGCCGCAGGGTGACGGCTGGCACGGCTGTGGCGGCGTTGGGAGAGGGTCGTACACTGCGAAAGCATCAGCAGAGACAGTGACACCAACATGAAACAAAAAACTCCCACACAAAAAGCAAAATTGCGCTTACCAATAGGTGAGCAACGCACAAACGGATCACCACTGTACTGCGGCGGGCATGAGCAGATCGGGTTGTGGTTGACCACGTTGCAGCGAGCGTTAATGCCGCAGGTTCCCGGGCAAGGGTCGATGCACTTCTGGTTGCTGCAGGCCTGGTTGAGCGGGCACTCCGCCGACACCACGCACTCTGGCCGACAGGTGGGCGGGGCGCCGATGTAGCCCCGCACGCACGAGCACACGCCCTGGCCGTTCACTTCGCGACAGATGCTGTTGGGGCCGCAGGGCGACGGGATGCAGGGGTTGACGTAGATTGGCTCTTGTTGTACGGGTCGGCAAGATATGAAGGGGCTTCCCTCCGTTCCAGGAGGACAGGTGCAGGTGGGCACGTGGTTGATGACCTCGCAAAGGGCACCCTGGCCGCAGGTGCCAGGGCAAGGATCCTTGCATTTGTTCCTCATGCAGGCCAAGTTGCGTGCGCACTCAGAGCTCATGATGCACTCCGGCCTGCAGCCGCGGTACGGGTCGCCCTGATACTCGGGCAGGCAGGTGCAGATTCCGTTGTTGCACTGCGCGTTGGGCCCGCACGGCGACGGGTTGCAGGGGTCGCTGACGACCGGCTCTTGCAGTGGAGGCGGCCTGGGGAAGCAGTTGGAGAAGGGGTCGCCGGTGTAGCCGTCGGGGCACGTGCACACGGGCGTGTGGTTGATGACGCTGCAGTGCGCGTTGGCGCCGCACGAGCCCGGGCACGGGTCGCGGCACTTGAGCTGCATGCAGGCCAGGTTGCTGGGGCACTCGGGGTTGATGGTGCACTCGGGCCGGCAGTTGGGCGGCGAGCCGAAGTAGCCGGGCCGGCAGGAGCACGACGGCGAGTCTCCCACGCGCCGGCACTCGGCGTTCGCGCCGCACGGCGACGGCACGCACGGGTCCACGTAGACCGGCTCAGCGTAGTGCACCGGTGGAGGAGCTGGAAAATAATGATTTATTGTAGTTATCATGCTAGACATGCAGGCAATATTACTTTCGAAAAGTCATATGAGTGAGCACACTTACGAGGAATAGGGACGCATCGCGAAAACGGATCTCCAGTAAACCCTTGACTGCAGCTGCAGATGGGGCTGTGATTCCTGACAAAGCATTGAGCGTTGGGCGCACAGGGTCCCGGGCACGGGTTGACGCACTTCTGGTTGAGACAGGCCTTGTCCTGGGGGCATTCCGAACTGACGGTGCACTCCGGCCTGCAGCCTGGCGGCGTGCCCACGTATGTCGGCAGGCACGAGCAGACGGCTTGCTGGTTAATCTCTCTGCACTGGCTGTTGGGTCCACATGGCGATGGCTGGCAAGGGTTTCGTGGAGGTGGTTCAGCCTCAACGGCCTGGGGTGGAATGTTGTTGCAGAAACGGAATGGATCTCCAGTGTAGCCCGGCCAGCAGGTACACTGCGGCAGATGGTTCACCACCTGGCAGTCTGCGTTCTGGCCGCACGTCCCTGGACAAGGGTCTTGGCACTTGTTTCTGATGCAAGCTCGGTTCGTGGGGCAGTCCGCATTGATGGTGCACTCTGGTCGGCAGCCTTCGTAGGGGTTGCCGATGTACTCTGGCAGACAGGTGCAAGATCCTGCTCCGTTCTGCTCCCGGCAGATGGCGTTTGCTCCGCAGGGCGACGGCTGGCACGGGTTAAGTTGTTCCTGCTGAATGGTCGGCTGGACGAAGTTGCACTGCACGAACGGATCACCAGTGTAGCCGACAATGCACACACATCGGGCGGAATGGCTGACCACTCTGCACTCGGCGTTCTGTCCACACGTCCCGGGGCAGGGGTCCTTGCACTTGTTCCTGATGCAAGCCAAGTGCGAAGCGCACTCCGAATTGGTGACGCATTCGGGTCTGCAGTTGGGCGGGGAGCCGAGGAAGCCAGCATGACAGGAACAGGATGGCTGGTCGCCTGCAACGCGGCACTCTGCGTGGGGTCCGCAGGGAGAAGGCTGGCACGGCTGGGTTGGTTCGGCAAGTGGTTCAGGGGCTGTGGTTAAAAACATTAAAATTAAAAGAACATCCCCATACAAGTAGTTAAAAAGAAATAAGGATGAAAGGTAAATTTAACTTACGTCGAGGTGAGCAGCGTATGAACGGGTCTCCGGTGTACCCATCTGGACACACGCAGAAGGGGTTGTGGTTGACCACGTTGCATCTGGCTTGGATTCCGCACGTCCCGGGACAGGGGTCCCTGCACTTCTGGTTGCTGCAGGCCTGGTTCAAGGGGCACTCCGCGTTGACCACGCACTCGGGCCTGCAGGCCGGAGGGCTTCCGATGAAGCCGGGCACGCAGGAGCACACGCCCTGCCCGTTCACTTCTCTGCACTGGCTGTTGGGGCCGCAGGGAGACGGCTGGCACGGGTTGACGTAGACTGGCTCTTGCTGCACGGGCCTGCAGGATATGAAGGGGCTGCCCTCGGTGCCCGGCGGGCACGTGCAGGTGGGGATGTGGTTGATGACTTCGCATCTGGCGCCCTGGCCGCACGTTCCCGGACACGGGTCTTTGCATTTGTAGCGCATGCAGGCCTGGTTCAGGGCGCACTCAGAGCTCATGATGCACTCCGGCCTGCAGCCGCGGTACGGGTCGCCCTGGTACTCGGGCAGGCAGGTACAGACGCCGTCGCGACACTGTGCGTTGGAGCCGCAGGGCGACGGGTTGCACGGGTCCACCACAACGGGCTCTTGCAAGACCGGTGGTTTGAGCTGACAGCTTACGAACGGGTCACCAGTGTACCCTTCCAAGCACGAGCACACGGGTGTGTGGTTGATGACGCTGCAGTGCGCGTTGGCGCCGCACGAGCCCGGGCACGGGTCGCGGCACTTGAGCTGCATGCAGGCCAGGTTGCTGGGGCACTCGGGGTTGATGGTGCACTCGGGCCGGCAGTTGGGCGGCGAGCCGAAGTAGCCGGGCCGGCAGGAGCACGACGGCGAGTCTCCCACGCGCCGGCACTCGGCGTTCGCGCCGCACGGCGACGGCACGCACGGGTCTACGTGAACTGGCTCGGCCTCTATTATCGGTGGCGCTGAAAAAGTTTACCAAAAAGTTGACGCGGTGTCTCTAACTGAATTTTCGCGTCGCACTGAACACAGGCGAGAACTTACGTGGAGGGATGGGGTAGCACCTCGAGAAAGGCTCGCCCGTGTAGCCCGCCGGGCAAGAGCAGATCGGGCTGTGGTTGCGCACGTGGCAGCGGGCGTTGGGCGCGCACGGCCCGGGGCACGGGTTCACGCACTTCATGTTGATGCAGGCCTTGTCCTGCGCGCACTCCGAGCTGACCACGCACTCTGGCCTGCAGGCCGGCGGGCTGCCCGTGTACGTGGGCAAGCACGAGCACACGGCCTGGCCGTTGATCTCCCTGCACTGGCTGTTGGGGCCGCATGGCGAAGGCCGGCAGGGGTCTACAGGCTGCTCTAGCACAGCCACAGCTACGCGAGTGGCGAAGAGGAAGGAAGTAAAGAGAAACATCAGGCATGCGGAACGTGCAGAACCAAAGGGGGACATGCGGAGAGGAAAATTTAGAAACCAAGTGGAAAACATAAATCGGAAAACGAAAAGTAGAAACCAAAACGTAAAGGGAAGGACTTTATACAGTGAAGTTGAAACGGAAAATAAACACAGTGACACACAACAAGGGGAGGGGAAACGAGAAAACGAAAAATACAAACAAGAACAAACAACAAGGAGAGGACCGCCCGTTTTGGAATTCAGGTATGCACAGCAAGTAAAATCATTAAATTGTTTTTACTGCATGCACCCAAAAATTTTTTACAAATTGAAATGGTTTTGCAGACTCCAAAACGAACTTGCCATCCACTGGCTGCGGACGCCTGAAATCCGAAACGCCATCGTGGCGGTCCTTTCCCACAAGAAGCAGAGAAAAGGCGAGAAAGAACCACAGCTTACATGGAGGAGGTTCTGGTCGGCAGAAAGAGAAGGGGTCGCCCGTATAGCCGGGTCGACACGAGCAAGTCGGAAGGTGGTTGACCACGCGGCAGTCGGCGTTCTGCGCGCACGTGCCCGGGCACGGGTCCTGACACTTGTTGCGCACGCACGCCAGACTGGGCGCGCAGTCCGAGTTGACGACGCACTCGGGCCGGCAGCCCTCGTACGGGTTGCCGATGTACTCCGGCAGGCACGCGCACGAGCCCGCGCCCCCGCGCACGCGGCACACTGCGTTGGCGCCGCAGGGCGAGGGCTCGCACGGGTTCAGTGCCTCCTGGAGCACTGGGTCCGCTGGAAGACGAGAAGCAGGTCACACAGAGCAACACAGAGCCCACAGCGGAAAAGAGAAAAACACAACGTGAGTTAGAGAGAGCGGCTCAAGCTCGGAAGCAAGCGAGTTAGTCGGTAAGTAGCTGTACACAGAGGAGTCAGTAGAGAGGAAAAGCCTACACACTGTTTAGACGAGAGTGCATAAACTAATAAAAGAGTTCCCTGAGTTGGAGGTTGGGGGAACTCGAAAGTGAAAGTATCTCCGGATTAAAAGGTAGACAGGTACCAATTAATTTGAAAGAGAAAAATAAATGAATAAAGGAAAACGAAAAAAAGTAATTTTGTTTTAGGAAACAGATAGAGAAAGAGAAGAATTTAAGGACAATAAAAAAATAAAAGAAAAGAATTATGACATTCCAACAGAGGAGATTATCTTGATGTTTAGCACTCACCGTTGCTGTTGCTGCTGTGGGGAGAATCACACTGCACGTAACAAAGTCACAAAGGCACTGCACTGCATTGCAAATCGTTTAAAAAGCTCATCATGGCATCAGTCTACTGTCACAGGTATTGACGGACAAACACACTTCCAACGGACCGGCACTGTGGCCCCCGCATCCATTCATAAACCAACCAAAACCAACAACCCAGTCATTCCCACTTCTGGGAATGTTTTACCTTCACATTCCGAATTAGGGGCAATCAACTTAATCTAGCATCACAGTTGCACGCATATTAAGATACATCGCAGCCATACGACATACTTCATCCGACCATGAAACTGAACAACACCATCCGATGGGAACACACCGCCCGGAAAATGAGTCGCCTCGCGTCCGAGTGTCGAGTCGACAATGAAAGTGAAATGATGGATGCGAATGAGATGAACACAATGAATGGACACTCGTGAAGGATGGACACTGGCGACGGGTCCCGGCGGGCGAGGGGAGGGGCTGTCGGACTCACCCCGAGGCCCGCTGCCCCTGGCCCGGCGGGGCCGCGTCGGACATGCAGAGCTACGTGCAATGTGATGACGGGGGTTAATGCTATGCACAATGACGGGGGAGGGTTCTCTGACTGCGGGGCGACATGCAACAAGCCGTGCCGGCCGGGGCGGCGGGGACGTGGGTCCGGGCGGCCGGGGCCGGCACCCCAAGGCGGATTGGCGGCTGGCGGTCGCGGCCTACCTCTGACCGGCTGGCAGCCGCTGAATGGGTCGCCAGTGAAGCCGGCGTCGCAGCTGCACACGGGCGTGTGGTTGATGACGGAGCAGCGGGCGTTGGGGCCGCACGAGCCCGGGCAGGGGTCGCCGCAGCGCTGGTTCATGCAGGCCAGGCGGCTCGCGCACTCGGGGTTGATGGTGCATTCCGGCCGGCAGTTGGGCGGCGCGCCGATGTAGTTGACCAGGCAGGAGCAGGCGGGGCTGCCGCCGCGGACCTGGCACTCGGCGTTGGGGCCGCACGGCGACGGCCGGCACGGGTCGATGGGTTCGGGCGGCGCGGCTTGGACTGGCGGGCACAGGGCGGCGTCAGCAACAAGCACTACTCGAGGGAGGCGGGTACTCTGCGACGGCGCACTTACCTGGTATCGGGTAGCATCCTCGGAACGGGTCGCCGGTGTTGCCCGGCGCACAGCTGCAGATGGGGTTGTGGTTCACCACCTGGCAGCGCGCGTTGAGGCCACATGTTCCGGGGCAGGGGTCCTTGCACTTGTTGGCCAGGCAGGCCTGCGTGAGCGGGCACTCGGCGGACACGACGCACTCGGGGCGGCACGACGGTGGCGAGCCCACGAAGTTGGCTTGGCAGGTGCAGACGGCCACGCCGTTGGCGACGCGGCAGAGGCTGTTGGGGCCGCAGGGCGACGGCTGGCACGGGTCCACCGGGGCCTCCACGGCCTGCACCACGCGGCACGCCGTGAACGGGTCGCCGGACGTGCCGGTGGGGCAGCTGCACGACGGGATGTGGTTGATGACCTCGCACAGCGCGCCTTGGCCGCAAGTCCCGGGGCACGGGTCCTTGCAGCGCTGGTTGGCGCAGGCGCGCGTCCGCGGGCAGTCCGAGTTCATGGTGCACTCCGGCCGGCAGCCCGAGTACGGGTCGCCGAAGAAGAGCGGCAGGCAGGAGCAGGCGCCGTCGCGACACTGCGCGTTGGGGCCGCACGGCGACGGGTTGCAAGGGTCGGTGGCGGGCGGTGGCGTGGCGGGGATCACGATGGGCGAGCACTGCGTGAACGGGTCGCCGGTGTACGACGCCATGCACGTGCAGATGGGGATGTGGTTCTGCACGCGGCACTCGGCGTTGAAGCCGCAGGAGCCTGGACACGGGTCGCGGCACTTGCTGGAGATGCAGGCCTGCGTGGGCGCGCAGTCCGTGTTGACGCTGCACTCGGGACGGCAGTTGGGCGGCGCGCCGACGAACTCCGCTCGGCAAGAGCAGGACGGTACCCCGCCGACGTCGCGGCACTGCGAGTTGGGCCCGCAGGGCGACGGCACGCAGGGGTTGACGGGCTCGGGGATGGCCAGTGGTGGCGGCGGTGGCGGCGGCTGCGTGCAGCGCACGAACGGGTCGCCGATCAGGCCCGGCGGGCAGCTGCAGATGGGGTTGTGGTTCACCACCTGGCAGCGCGCTCCAGTCCCGCAAGTTCCAGGGCAGGGGTCGGTACACTTGAAGCGGTAGCAGGCTCGGGTCTGCTGGCACTCGGCGTTGACGACGCACTCGGGTCGGCAGTTGGGCGGGCTGCCCGTGTACTCGGGCATGCAGGTGCACACGGCCTGGTCGTTCACCTCGCGGCACAGGCTGTTGGGCCCGCACGGTGACGGCGTGCACGGCTGCACCACCTCCACGGGCTCCACGGCTTGCGGCGGCTGGCGGCACGAGCGGAACGGGTCGCCGATGAGTCCCGGCAGGCAGGTGCACGTCGGCACGTGGTTGATGACGGAGCACTGCGCCTGCGCGCCGCACACGCCGGGACACGGGTCCTGGCACTTGTTGCGCACGCACGCGCGGTCGGTGGGGCAGTCGGCGGAAAGAACGCACTCGGGCCGGCAGCCCTCGTACGGGTTGCCCTGGTAGTCAGCGATGCAGCTGCACGCGCCCGCGCCGTTGCGTTGCCGGCACTCGGCGTTGGCGCCACACGGCGAAGGCTCGCACGGGTTGATCACTTCCTCTGCGGAGCGGAAAACAGAAAGCGTTATTCAGAGATAAGAGGGAAATCCGGGCCTCTTTTGCGAGGAAAATCTGAATCATTAAAAGTTGGAGGCTGCTTCAGCCTGCGAAGTGCAGGGTAGGCCAGCCCGGCGTTCACGTGCGCACGGCGGTACAGCCTACCCAGCAGTTGACAGGCTGAGGCGCCTGCGAAGTCGAGGGTAGGCTGTACCGCCATGCTCGCGCGTACGGCGGGCCGGCCTACCCTACCATCATCAGGGGCTCCACACTGCAAAAGCACACTCACGTTGCTGCGGGAAGCACTGCACGAAGGCGTTGCCGGTGAAGCCCGGCGCGCAGGTGCAGCTGACGGTGTGGCTGACGACGTGGCACTCGGCGTTGGTGCCGCACGAGCCCGGGCACGGGTCGCGGCAGCGCTGGTTGACGCAGGCCTGGGTGCTGGGGCAGTCCGGGTTGATGACGCACTCGGGCCGGCAGGCGGGCGGCGCCCCGATGTAGTTGGGCAGGCAGGAGCAGACGGGCGCCCTGTCGCGCGGCTGGCATTGCGAGTTGGGCCCGCACGGCGACGGCACGCACGGGTTGACGGGGACGTCTTCGATCACGACGGGTGGCGGCGCTGCAAGATTAACAATGAGTATCGCTGCCAAACCTCACCTCACTCAGTCATCACAAATCGAGTCACGACTTACGTGGCAGGTCGTGGCAGCTGCGGAATGGGTCTCCGGTCTGGCCGTCCCGACAGCTGCAGATGGGGTTGTGGTTGATGACCTGGCAGCGCGCGTTGATGCCGCACGAGCCGAGGCACGGGTCGGTGCACTTCTGGTTGACGCAGGCCAGCGTCTGCGCGCACTCGGAGCTGACGACGCACTCTGGGCGGCACTGCGGCGGCGCGCCCACGAAGCCCGTGAGGCACGAGCACACGGCGTGGTTGTCCACGGCGCGGCACTGACTGTTGGGGCCGCACGGCGACGGCTGGCAGGGGTCGCTGCGCTCCGGCGGCAGTTCTGCTCGACAAACACACCGTCAAACGTGGAACAGGATAGAGACATTAATCGCTGATGTCGGAGTACTCACGCTGCGGGGCGAGGCGGCAGTTGGAGAACGGGTCTCCGGTGTAGCCTTCGGGGCAGGAGCAGACGGGGATGTGGTTGACCACGTCGCAGCGCGCGTTGCTGCCGCACGTCCCAGGGCAAGGGTCGCGGCACTTCTGACGCAGGCAGGCGCGGTCGCGCGGGCACTCGGGGTTCACCACGCACTCGGGCCGGCACGCCTCGTACGGGTTGCCGCTGTACTCGGGCAGGCACGAGCAGGCGCCATCGCGGCACAGCGCGTTGGGGCCGCAGGGCGACGGGTTGCAGGGGTCGCTGGCGAGCGGTGGTGGCGTGGCTGCAGGCAGACGGGGACAGTTCATTATTTTCGAACGTGCTTCGATGGCAAGGCCACCGAGCGATCTCAAAGAGTTGTTTCGGTACTTGGTCTCCCTCGCGCCTCAACGGAGCGCCCTTTGCGTGCGATAGAGACAGCGACGAAACGACTCTCCGAAATCGGTCTGCTGTATGACAAGAAAAGAGCGTCCAGGCGACTTACTAATCGGAATGGGTGAGCAGGCGGTGAACGGGTCGCCGGTGTGCCCCTCGTTGCAGGTGCACACGGGCACGTGGTTGATGACGTGGCAGTTGGCGTTGGAGCCGCACGAGCCGGGACAAGGGTCTCGGCAGCGCTGGCGCACGCACGCCTGCTGGCTGGGGCAGTCCGCGCTCAGGACGCACTCCGGCCGGCAGTTGGGCGGGGCGCCGATGTGGTCCGGGAGGCAGGAGCAGGCTGGCACGCCGCCGACTAGTTGGCACAGCGAGTTGGGCCCACAAGGGGATGGCACACAGGATGGCGGACGCTCGGTCGGGGCGGCGACCGGAGCGACGGCTGTGGACGAACACGCGAACGTCAGCAAACAAAAAAACTAAAAATCTGTCAGCGGGTATTCGAACCAAGACTCACGTTGCGGCGAGCACTGCAGGAACGGGTCTCCCGTGAAACCGGGCGGACAGGCGCAGATGGGGTTGTGGTTGCGGACGGTGCACTGGGCGCGGACGCCGCACGTGTTGGGGCAGGGGTCGGCGCACTTCTGGTTGATGCAGGCGCGGTCCAGCGGGCACTCGGAGCTCACCACGCACTCGGGCCTACACTGCGGCGGCGCGCCGATGTAGCCCTGCAGGCACGAGCACACGGCCTGGTCGTTGACGGCGCGGCACTGGCTGTTCGGGCCGCACGGCGACGGCACGCACGGGTCCAAGGGGGCGCGGGCCGCTGCGGCAGAGAAGGACAGACAGCGAAAATTAGTCTCGATTATCCAATATGGTTAGTAACACTTGACTAAGGCGGTTCACTTGTAAGAGCTTAGCAACTGTTTGAGGCCTGGAGAAACGTATTTTGAGCACACAAAAGCCTCACAAAGAAAATACTTGGTAATTTACGAACTACTTCTTTGTAAGACAATCTAAATGGTTTGTGTCGTACACATGTTAGTTGGAGGGTAATTGAACTCACGAGCAATGGGCACGGCTCTGCAGGAGAAGAAGGGGTCCCCGGTGAAGCCCTCGGGGCAGGAGCAGACGGGCACGTGGTTGGCGACGGTGCAGATGGCGGCGGTACCGCAAGTGCCGGGACAAGGGTCCACGCACTTGAAGCCGATGCAGGCCAGGGACTGCGCGCAGTCCGAGCTGGACTCGCACTCGCGGCGGCAGCCCTGGCCGTCGTACGGGTTGCCCTGGTAGCCCTGCAGGCAGAAGCAGGCGCCCGCGCCGCCGCGCTCGCGGCACTCGGCGTTGGGGCCGCACGGCGACGGCACGCAGGGGTTCGGCGGCGGCTGGCGCTCCGTGGCTGCAAGGAAACACACACGGTGTCAGAGAGAGGGAAAGCACCGCGGTGACAGAGACGCCGCTGCGCTGTGACCTGCGGGAAAGAGAGAGACAACAACAGCACTGACATCAACATGACACAATCCCGCCACCACATTAGTACCACACTCGCCTGCAACAGGAAACACGACATCGTTAGCGGCTAACTGAACAACCCTCCGCGACGAAGAGACGGCGAGACTTACATGTGACGGGTGCGGGCGTGCAGGCGACAAAGGCGTCGCCTACGTGGCCCGGGGGGCACGTGCACACGGGGCTGTGGTTGACCACGGCGCACAGCGCGAGGCGACCGCAGGACCCCGGGCAGGGGTCCACGCAGCGCTCGTTCTGGCACGCCAGGTTGGCGGGGCACTCTGCGCTCGTGACGCACTCGGGCCGGCAGTTGGGCGGCCGGCCCAGGTAGTTGGCCAGGCAGGAGCACGCGGGCGAGTCGCCCACCACGCGGCACTGAGAGTTAGGCCCGCAGGGGGACGGGACGCAGGGGTTGCTGGGGCGGGGCGAAGTGGAAGCTAGACAGAGACAGACCGGAACGGTCCGGAAGAGTTGAAAGGACAGCACAAGAGGCATGCAGGCCACCGCCAGGACCGCGCCCGCGGCCGAGAGAGCGTGCGGACCGCGGGCGGGCGGCGGGAGTCGCAAAATAGAGACAGTCAGTCAAGAAATTAATGATAAAAATAAAAACAGTGTAGGAAGTAAAATGGTGCTCGAAAATAAAAATGGTACATAAGGACAGTTTTGGATTGAAGGCCGAATGGTGTACATTAACCAAGGGTAGCGTAGAGCGTATAAAACATAGCAAGAGCGCGTTGAGCGAGCCGAAGCCGAGCTCGGACAGGGCGGCCAGAGGCGAGGCCGAGGAGGGGCATGCTTACGTTGCTGTTCGATAACACATCGCACGAACGGGTCGCCCGTGTTGCCTGGAGGACAGCTGCAGATGGGGTTGTGGTTCACCACCTGGCAGCGCGCGTTGGTGCCGCACGTGCCAGGGCAAGGGTCACCACAGCGCTGGTTGAGGCAGGCCTGGTTCTGCGGGCAGTCCGAAGACACCACGCACTCGGGCCTGCACGCGGGCGGGGAGCCCACGTAGTTGAGCTGGCACGAGCACACTGCGTACCCGTTCACCTCCTTGCAGTTGCTGTTGGGCCCACACGGCGACGGCACGCACGGGTTGGTCGGCGGGGCCTCTTCGACTGGGGAGGGGCGGGGCGCAGAACAGAGAGAAGAGTGTAGAGGGTGCGGGGACGGGGCGACTCTCTCGTTTCGACAATCACATTCCAAATTTAACTTCGCAATCATTTTTGGAAAACTATTCGAATGTGATCGCGGTGAAAAGAGAGCGTCGCCCACTCCGTGCGATACCGAAACAGAAGCATAGAGGTGGAAGGGCTCGTCTTACTGGCTTGGACAAGCGTGCAAGCAGAGAGCGGGTCGCCGCTGTAGCCGGGCGGGCAGGAGCACGAGGGCGCGTGGTTCGCCACGCGGCACTCGGCGTTGAGGCCGCACGCGCCGGGACACGGGTCGCGGCACTTGTTGTTGAGGCAGGCGCGCGACCGGTCGCAGTCCGTGTTGATGACGCACTCGGGCCGGCAGCCCGTGTACGGGTCCCCGGAGTACTCCGGCAAGCACGAGCACGAGCCCGCGCCGTTGCGCTCGCGGCACACCGCGTTGGCGCCGCACGGCGACGGGTTGCACGGCTCGCGGGGACCCTCCGTCGGGACCACCACTGTAAAGGGACCGTGGGTCAGGGCCGGGTTCAAATACCACCCATTTTCATTTTACTTAAACAATCGCGGTTTAGAACCCCCATAGCGACATGGTGTTAGCACGTTAGAAGCCAGCTGTCGCGAGGGGCGGAGCCCCAGGGGTTAGTGTTTCCCTTACCAGGGATGGGCGAACAGCCCGCGAACGGGTCGCCCGTGGTGCCTGGCTCGCACGTGCACATGGGGGCGTGCTTGACCACCACGCACGTGGCGCGGGGGCCGCACGAGCCAGGACACGGGTCGCGACAACGCTCGTTCTGGCAAGCCAGGTTGCCCGGGCACTCTGCGTTGATGGTGCACTCGGGCCGGCAGTTGGGCGCGCGGCCCACATAGTTCTCCAGGCAGGAGCAGGCCGGGGTGTTGCCCACGGCGCGGCACTTGGAGTTGGGCCCGCACGGCGAAGGCACGCACGGGTCGCCGCTCTCCACCGCCACGGGCGGGGACTCTGTGTGGGGGCAGCCAGCGCGTCAGACAAGCACACAAAGCACCAGGATGCAAACACAAACACGAGGAGCAGGGGGCCGGCCCCTCCTCCCTGGAAAAGTGCGTGAAAGACAGAGAAGGAAGGAACGACGCTCACTCTGTTCGGGCCGGCACTGCACGAACGGGTCGCCGGTGAAGCCGGGCGCGCAGCTGCAGATGGGGTTGTGGTTCACCACCTGGCAGCGCGCGTTGGTGCCGCACGTGCCGGGGCACGGGTCGGTGCAGCGCTGGTTGACGCAGGCCTTGTCCTGGGCGCAGTCCGCCGAGACGACGCACTCGGGCCGGCAGGACGGCGGCGTGCCGATGTAGTTGGTCTGGCACGAGCACACGGCGTGGCCGTTCACCTCGCGACACTCGCTGTACGGCCCGCACGGCGACGGCCGGCAGGGGTTCTTCGGCGCCTCGGCTGTGGCGGCGAAGGAAGAGGAAGAAGGGAAAGAACATGCTCAGTGCGAGTCCGTGGAGACAGGCATGCGAAAGGTAACTCGATGTGCGTAAAGAATAAACGTGTGGACACCGAAAGAAGCGCCCGGCCGAACCCACCGGCCAAGGAAGCAACGATCACCAAGACAGAACGAAACGAGAAGAAAGACCCGGGTTTCGGGTTCAAGCCCCGGTGGGAGCGAAAGTTTTTTGAGCGACAGAAACGGAACGGCGTGTTGCCCCTTGGCGGTGGGGGCGGTGGGGTGTGCGGGGGCTTACGGGGTGGGGGCGGGGGCAGGTGGCAGGCCTGCAGTGCGTTGCCGATGTAGCCAGGGAGGCAGGTGCACGTCGGCGCGTGGTTCGCCACGCGGCACTCGGCGTTGAGGCCGCAAGTGCCGGGACACGGGTCCACGCACTTGTTGTTGACGCAGGCGCGGTCGCGGGGGCAGTCCGTGTTGAGCACGCACTCGGGCCGGCAGCCCGTGTACGGGTCGCCCGTGTACTCCGGCAAGCACGAGCAAGAGCCGGCGCCGTTGCGCTCGCGGCACACCGCGTTGGCGCCGCACGGCGACGGGTTGCACGGCTGCCTCTCCTCCTGCTGGGGCGGCGCTGTAAGGGGAGGGCGGTTAGAACTCCGGCCAGCAGCACCGAGGACGACAACAACATCAACAACAATAACCTGCACCAGTCAAGCTTCATGTGAGGTATAAGCAGTAAAACTCAACCAAGCGCTGTGTGAATCAATGTCGCATTAAAATACTTAAATTAAAAATAAAGGTAACATTAAACCATCCATGTGCCAAACGCATTTGCTGCCGAATAAAACAGGAAAACAACAGTGCGCCAGCGAACCCAGGGATCCAAAAACCACAAAACAACCACCATTCCAAGTCATCGTGTCAAAACAGTGAGCTCACCCAAACCCAAACAATTGTTACATAATTCAAAGAATCAAAACCAACAGCGAGACACAATTATGTGGCTCAGGTTATCAGCTGCGATGAGTAATTTACGCTGTGAATGAATGCGTCGGTGAACCAATGAGCAAAATTATTAGCGATCCTGTAAATAAACGTTACAACCAATGGCATGAATGTACACCGTGATGACGCCGTGCCGAGTGATGCAGCATGAGGTTAGCGACCGAATTCCGATTTTTATTTGATTTAGCTTCCGTGGCGACGAATTGCGGGTTAACGCAGTGCGCTTCGTTCTCGCGCGGTCAGTGGTTTTATTTCCATCGCATGACGCGGGGGCGGTGAACGTTATTACGGTTATTCGTATTAGCGTAGTGTGGGGCCTGAACCGTCCGGGGTTATTTTTTAAATTTGCTTTCGAACACGTACGCAGGGCGATGGGGATGGGGTGGCACCCGGAGAACGGGTCCCCGGTGAAGCCGACGCGGCAGTAGCACTGCGGGGCGTGGCTGACGACGCGGCACTCGGCCTGCGGGCCGCACGAGCCGGGGCAGGGGTCGCGGCAGCGCTCGTTCTGGCACGCCTTGCTGCTGGGGCACTCGGAGTGGATGGTGCACTCGGGCCGGCAGTTGGGCGCGCGCCCACGTAGTTGGGCAGGCAGGAGCACACGGGTGTGCCCGCCTGCGCGCGGCAGTGCGAGTTGGGCCCGCACGGCGACGGCGAGCAGGGGTTCTTGTTCTCGACCACGGCCACCACGCGCGCTGCGGCCGGAAGGGGGGCAGTGAGACAGGGACGACATGGCGCGAGCCGTACCGAGGACGATGATCGAACGACGGGGAGGTGCAACGCAGGACTGCCTCGACGCAAGATTGGGCCAAAGTTGGTCAAAAATGGGTTCATGATTCGAAAAGGGGGTTCATCTTTAAATTTTAAAATCTCCATATTTGCTATTTTGAAAATGACTTCATTTTATTTTAAGAATAATAGTTTGATTTAATATTTTTGTAAAGTTATAATAATTAGTTTCTTCCAGAGGGATTATGATTTGAACGAGTTCAAAAGCTACATCAAACCGAAACGGATTGAAAAGTGTGCCCAAGTTGCACCCCGAGGCAGCCCCGCGAGTGGCCTGGTCCTTACGGGGTTCCCGCTGGCAGCGCACGAACGGGTCGCCGGTGTAGCCGGGCTCGCAGCTGCAGATGGGGTTGTGGTTGACGACGCGGCAGCGGGCGTGCGTGCCGCAGGTGCCGGGGCAAGGGTCGGTGCAGCGCTGCCGGACGCAGGCGTGGTACTGCGGGCACTCGGCCGACACCACGCACTCGGGCCTGCACATGGGCGGCGCGCCGACGTAGCCGAGCTGGCACGAGCACACGGCCAGGCCGTCGCGGCTGCGGCACACGGAGTACGGGCCGCACGGCGACGGCACGCACGGGTCCACGGGTTCGGCGAGGGGCGCGACGGGCTCGGGCACGGGCCGGCACCCCGACAGAGGGTCGCCCGTGTAGCCCTCCACGCACGTGCACACGGGCACGTGGTGGGCAACGTGGCACTCGGCGTTGCGGCCGCACGTCCCCGGGCACGGGTTCACACACTTGTTGTTGAGGCAGGCGCGGTCGCGCGGGCACTCGGCGTTCTGCACGCACTCGGGCCGGCAGCCCGTGTACGGGTCGCCGTGGTAGCCCGCCATGCACGAGCACGCCCCCGCGCCCTGACGCTCGCGGCACAGCGCGTTGGAGCCGCACGGCGACGGCGTGCACGGCTCGCGGGGAGCCTCCACGACGGCCACGGCTGTGGGAAACACTGGTCATTAGGTGGGGCACTGCGGGGCACTGCACGCTGCGAGGAACAACAACAACTAGCATGCACAAAAACAACAACAGTCAAAGCAACATGGATAACACAGGTGGTGCCGTACATCAAAGGTGGTGCCAAATAACCAAAACGACCAGTAACCAACAACAAAATACAGTGACGACAAAACCAACAAGCCAGAAAGCGCACTACGACAACAAAACCAACGACCAGCAAAACCGACAAAAACCATCAAAAACATCCAGACAGCCGAGCAAACAGGCGGCCTTACTTGGCGGCAGCGGGACGCAGCCCTGGAAGGGGTCGCCGGTGAGGCCGGGCGCGCACGCGCACTGCGGCTTGTGCTCGGCCACGCTGCACACGGCGCCGCGGCCGCACGACCCGGGACACGGGTCCGCGCAGCGCGACGCCTGGCACGCGCGCGACCGCGGGCACTCCGAGTCCAGCACGCACTCGGGCCGGCAGGTGGGCGCGCGGCCCGCGTAGCCCGGCTGGCAGGAGCAGGCCGGCTGGCTGCCCAGCGCCTTGCACACCGAGAACGGGCCGCACGGGTTGGGCGAGCAGGGGTCGCTCGGCAAGGGGTCGGGGCACTCTGGAAGACGGCGGTCATGAAGGGGTGCAGAGAGAGGGGGATAGAGACAGTGCCGGGAAGGGGTCCGGACGGGTCCACGGTTCGCTAGTCATCGACGTGGAGCCCGGCCAGACACTTACGGTCAGGCATGAGACAGCGGGTGGTGGGGTCGCCGGTGAAGCCGGGCGCGCAGGTGCACACGGGCTGGTGGTTGAGCACCTGGCAGCGCGCGTTGGCGCCGCACACGCCGGGGCACGGGTCCACGCAGCGCTGGTTGGCGCAGGCGCGGTTCTGCGGGCACTCCGCCGACACGACGCATTCGGGCCTGCACTGCGGCGGCGCGCCCACGAAGTTGGCGGCGCACGAGCAGGCCGCGTGGCCGTCCACCACGCGGCACGCGCTGAACGGGCCGCACGGCGACGGCCGGCAGGGGTTGGCCGCGGGGGGCGCTGGGGGCAGGGCGGGGCGGGGGAGGTCAGAGGCCGGGACGTTAGCAAGCGAGAGTGGCAAGCAAAGGGTGACAGGGTCGCAAGTGGAGGCCTTACGCGGCGCCGCGGGCAGCGGCAGGCACTTCTGCAGCGCGTTGCCGGTCGTGCCGGCCGGGCAGGCGCACGACGGCGTGTGGTTCACCACCACGCAGGTGGCGTTGGCGCCGCACGTGCCCGGACACGGGTCCACGCACTTGGTGTTGATGCAGGCCTGGTTGCGCGGGCAGTCCGTCGACAGCACGCACTCGGGCCGGCAGCCCTGGTACGGGTCGCCGCGGTACTCCCGGATACACGCGCACGACCCCGCGCCGCCCCGCGCCGTGCACACCGCGTTGGCGCCGCACGGCGACGGCGAGCACGGCGTGGGCGGGGCGGGAGGGGGCGCTGCGGTCGCGAGGAGGACAGAGATGGAAGATGAAGAGTTAGGTGAACAGAGTTACAGTTAAGTGAAGGGGGCCAGCGTGGGTGCGGAAAGGGCCGCTATACCGTGACGGCGAGGAGAGGCTAGTCTGAACCCAAAGCCGGACAGAGACCAGCAGAATGCTTCCGATTGTCGCTTTCGTCGCTCTGTTTCTCTCACACCTGGGACGCCTCGTGAGAGTGAGACAGGCAAAGCAAAGAAAACGACTCTACACTGGCCGTTTCGCATCACCCACGCTGGCCCAGCGAAACGGAAGGCAGAGCGAGAGGATGATGCTTACGCGGTGGCAGAGGGGTGCAGCCGGCAAAGGCGTCCCCGGTGAAGCCCGGCTTGCACGTGCACACGGGGCCGTGGTTGACGACGCGGCAGTCGGCCTGCGGCCCGCACGAACCCGGACACGGGTCGGCGCAGCGCTGGCCCTGGCAGGCGCGGTTGCGGGGGCACTCGGCCGAGAGCAGGCACTCAGGGCGGCACGCGGGGGGCCGCCCCAGGAACCCCTCCAGGCACGAGCACGCCGCCCGGCCGCCGCCCTCCCCCGGGACCACGCGGCACGCCGCGTTCGCGCCGCACGGGCTGGGCGTGCACGGGTCGCGCGGGGGCACGTCGGGGCACGCTGGCGCGCGGGGAAGAAGAAAGGACAGTTAGTGGTAAGATGTCGATGAAACGAAGCAGACGAAGCGAAAATGAACAGAGAGAGGGCAAGGATTTCGCGCGTTGTTAGTGGAGTTTGGAAAATGAACAGCAGAGTTACAGCCATTCTCAACCTTGGAAACTTGGGGTACCGGAAAAATATTTGTCATACTGGGTTCATTTCGATACTGCCAAGATCATTTCTAGAGGCCAAGACGGGCCAAGAGCAAGAGAACTCCGCGTCTAGACAGTGGAAAAGCCCCAAAAGGTTGAGAACCGCTCGCTGGTAAGAGAATGAAATGAGGAAGAGTGATTTTGAGCAGAAGTGTTAAGACTCGCGCTAAAACGTCGTAATCCCTGCGCTCGCTCGGTGCAAAGCGTTGGGTTGAAAGTGAGAACGGAGGGGCGAGCCTTACTCTCGGGCTCGACGCAGCGCCTAAACGGGTCCCCGGTGAAGCCGGGCAGGCAGCTGCACATGGGCCTGTGGTTGACGACGAGGCAGCGCGCGTTGGCGCCGCACGAGCCCGGGCAGGGGTCGGCGCAGGTCTCGTTGATGCAGGCGCGCGTCGCGGGGCAGTCCGTGCTGAGCAGGCACTGTGGCCGGCACTGCGGGGGGCTGCCCACCGCGCCGGGCTGGCACGAGCACACCGCGCTGCCAGCCACCTCGCGGCACAGCCCCCGCGGCCCGCACACCGGCGGCGTGGCCAAGCACGGCGGCGGCTTGGGCGCGGGCGGCGCGGGGGGCGCTAGAGAAGGTCATGCAGTTAGAGAGGACGAGCGACGCCACCAGGGGGACAGCGTGAGAAGAAGGGTTAGCTTACGCGGCGGGACGGGGGTACAAGCGAGCAACGCGTCGCCGGTCAGGCCGGCCGGACACGAGCACGCGGGGCTGTGGTTGATGACCACGCACGCCGCGGCCAGCCCGCACGCGTTGGCGCACGGGTCGCCGCAGCGGTGGTTGAGGCAGGCGCGGTCGCGCGGGCAGTCGGAGCTGAGCACGCACTCGGGCCGGCAGCCCACGTAGGGGTCGCCGAAGTACTGGGCCAGGCAAGCACACGCCCCGGCGCCGTTCTGCGCGCGGCACACCGCGTTGGCGCCGCACGGGTTCGGCGTGCAGGGCTGCGGCGGCGGCTGCGGCGGTGGAGCTGTAAGGCAACTCGAGGGACTCAAGGACAGGCACCACCTGGACGACGACGCGGACGGCACGGACGGCGAGGCTGGGGGAGAACAAGACCAACATGCACGCACTCCACGCAGTCCTCGGGCTCGCGTCGACAGTCCTACCTTGCACGGGGTTGCAGCCGGAGAACGGGTCGCCCTCGAAGCCCTGCAGGCACGAGCACACGGGCTGGTGGTTGCGCACGGCGCACTGCGCGTTGAAGCCGCACGAGCCCGCGCACGGGTCCGAGCACTTGTTCCGCACGCACGCCAAGTGCGTCGGGCAGTCCTGGTGGATGAGGCACTCGGGCCGGCAGTTTGGCGGCGCGCCGAGCATGCCTGGCGTGCACGAGCAGACGGGCCGCGCGTCCACGACGGGGCACTCGGAGTTGGCGCCGCACGGCGACGGCACGCACGGGTTCAGCGGTGCGATTGGCGTAGGCGCTGCAGGAAAACCCAAAGGATTGTTATCATTTTGCTTTAATTAAACAACTAAGTCAGCAGAGTAATTTTATAACGCAAGGCGAAGGGATACTCACGTTCTGGTTGGCATCGCACGAACGGATCTCCGTTGTAGCGCGGCGGGCAGCTGCAGATGGGGTTGTGGTTGGTGACCTGGCAGCGCGCGTTGACGCCGCAGGTTCCAGGGCAGGGGTCGGCGCACTTCTGGTTGATGCAGGCCTGGCTCTGCGGGCACTCGGCCGACACGACACACTCCGGTCGGCAGGCCGGCGGCGCCCCGATGTAGCCGGGCACGCACGAGCACACGGCGTGGCCGCTGGTGACGCGGCACACGCTGTTGGGCCCGCACGGCGACGGCTCGCACGGGTTCTGCGGCGGCAGCACGGCCACGGGTTCCTGCCTGCAGGCCTGGAACGGGTCGCCGCGGAAGCCGGGCAAGCATTGGCAGACCGGCACGTGGTTCACGACGCCGCACTCGGCGTTGGTGCCGCACACGCCGGGGCACGGGTCCCTGCAGTGTTGCGACAGGCAGGCCAGGTGGGGCGCGCAGTCCGCGTTCATCGTGCACTCGGGACGGCAGCCGCCGGCGTACGGGTTGCCCATGTACGGTGGGATGCACGAGCACCGAGCCACGCCGTCGCGGGAGTCGCACACCGTGTTCTCCCCGCACGGCGACGGCACGCACGGGTCCACGGGCGCGGCGGCGGGCGGCAGGTAGGCGAGGGATGTCTTGGCGCAGCCGAGGGAAGGCGCCCCGCCCTCGTAACCCCGGGCAAGGGGCAAAGGGCGGGCAAGGAACGGCGTGTGGTTTGACCCCCCAAAGCCCCCCGCACTTGGGGAGGGGTTTGGAAAAGGGCCCCCCACGCGCCGAGCAGGGTAAAGGGCCTTCCCCCGTTGACGCAAGCCGCTACCCCGCGGGGGCACCACCTTTCCCTGATGCCCGAAACTCGGGCCGGGCAGTACGAACGGAAATGCCGATGTATTTTGGCCTTGCACGCGCCAAAACTAGTTGCCCGTGCTTCACCTGGCAAAATCTAAAGTTAGGCCACCTGTACGGGTCGCAAGGGGGACGGGCCTCTTCAAGTTGGCATGAAGGACAGATGAGGGGGTTTCGGTTATCGCCAGGCTTTCCGTCCAGGCAGGGAGGTACCTCTACCGCGCCCAAAAAAAAACAAGATAAGGAAAAATCATGAAACCAAACTGAGCTCACCAATGGGCGTGTAGCAGCTGGCAAACGGATCCCCCAGCTGTCCTGGCGGGCAGCTGCAGATAGGGTTGTGGTTGATGACGGCGCAGCGCGCACCGAGGCCGCAAGTCCCGGGGCAGGGGTCGACGCAACGCCAGTTGACGCAGGCCTGGGTCTGCGGGCACTCGGCGGACACGACGCACTCGGGGCGGCAGGACGGCGGAGCGCCGCGGTAGTTGGGCAGGCAGGAGCAGGTGGCGTAGCCCTGCGCCGACACCAGGCACCTGCTGTTGGGGCCGCAGGGCGACGGGTCGCACGGGTTGGTGGGCTGGTGGGCGAGCGGTGGCGGTTGCGGGGCTGGTCTGAAGGGGTAGCAGTTGGTGAACGGGTCGCCGGTGCTTCCCTCCGGGCAGTAGCAGACGGGGACGTGGTTGACCACGCTGCAGTGCGCCGTCACACCGCACGCGCCCGCGCACGGGTTCTCGCACTTGTTGTTGACGCAGGCCTTGTCCATGGGGCAGTCCGTGTTGAGCACGCACTCGGGGTGGCAGCCCAGGTACGCGTTGCCGAAGAACCCGGGCAGGCACTCGCAAGTAGTGGCTCCGTGGCGGTCGCGGCACCGTGCGTTGGCGCCGCAGTGCAGCTTCTCGCAGGGTTCCACGTCCTCGACGGGGGCCTTGGGCGCGGTGCAGTGCTCGAACGGGTTGCCGGCGAGGCCGGGCGGGCACGAGCAGACGGGCTGGTGCTGCACCACGGCGCACTGCGCGAACACGCCGCACGAGCCGGGGCACGGGTCGAGGCAGCGCTGGCCCAGGCAGGCCAGGTTGAAGGGGCAGTCCGAGTTGGCGAGGCACTCCGGTCGGCACTCCGGTCGGAAGTGAGCGTCCGGGCCACCGCAAGGGTCGCACATGGCCACCTGGCCGTACGCCAGACACTGCACGTTGGGCCCGCACGGCGACGGCACGCACGGCCGGGAGATGTTGTGTTCCGGGCCGATTTGCGCTGCAAGCAAAAGCACCATTAGTTCACCCGGACTGGATTGCGAGTCACTCGGTCGGCATGAGAAGTACTCACGTCTGGGGTAGCACTGCACAAAGGCGTCGCCCTCGTAGTTGTCGGGGCAGGCGCAGGTGGCGGTGTGGTCGATGCACTTGCAGACCGCCCCCACGCCGCACACGCTGCCCAGCTTGCAGGGGTCCACGCAGCGGTAGCCCTGGCAGGCCTGGTTGGAGCCGCAGTCCGAGTTGATGACGCACTCGGGCCGGCAGCCCACCTGCGGGTCGCCGAAGTATTCGTCCAGGCACGAGCAGACCGCGCGCCCGCTCAGCACCAAGCAGTGCGTGTTGGGCCCGCAGGGGCTCGGGTTGCATGGATCTTCAGGAGGCAGTTCTGAAAAATAAATGAAGGACACGTAAGATTTTTCCACGTGAAAGGCAAACACCAGTTCAGCACCTTTTACGTTGCTGTGAGGGACTTACCTTGAGGTACCGGGTAGCAGCGCACGAGCGGGTTGCCGGTGAGGCCGTGCTTGCACGTGCACACGGGGTGGTGTTTCTCGACGCGGCAGTCCGCGGCCACGCCGCACGAGCCGGGGCACGGGTCGCGGCAGCGGTAGCCCATGCAGGCCAGGTGGTTGGGGCACTCGTCGTCCACGCGGCACTCGGGGCCGCGGCACCCGCTGGGGCTGGTGGGGTCCCCGGCGAGCCCCTCGGGGCACAGGCACATGGGCTGGCCTGTTGGGTTCACGGAGCACTCGGCCAGGGGTCCGCAGGGGTTAGGCAGGCAGGGGCTGGCGGGCGGCGGGCTGCATCCAGTGTAGGGGTCGCCGATGAAACCGTAGCGGCAGTAGCACTGCTCCTGGTTGTCGGCCACGTAGCAGTCCGCGTTCTGGCCGCACGGTCCGGGCTGGCACAGCACGCGGACCACGGGCTCGGTACAAGCCTTGAACGGGTTGCCCACGGTCGGGTCCGGACAGAAGCAGGTGGGCTTGCGGTTGGCGTCGCACAGCGCGCCCGGGCCGCAGGGGTTCGGGTCACACGGGTTGCGCTTCTCCACACAGCCCCGGATCGTGTTGGGACTCTCCAGGAAGCCGGGCAGGCACGTGCACTTGGCGAAGCCGTTGGACAGCACGGTGCACTGGGTGTTGGGGCCGCAGGGGCTGGGGTCGCAGGGGTGGTTGGGCAGCGCGCACGCCTTCTCCGGCGGCTCGCCCTCGTACTCCGGCAGGCAGAAGCAGTGCGGCACGCCCGCGATCACGCGGCAGCCCGAGTTGGGGCCGCACGGGTTCGGGGTGCACTCGTCGCCCTCGGGCACTGCAACGACAAAAGGATTAACTACTCATTCATCAATCTCAATGAAAGCACCCACCCGCGGTCTTCCACGGCACTTACCGCAGTTCCTGAACGGGTTTCCGGTCATTCCCTTCGGGCAGAAGCACACGGCGTTTCCGTGGTCGATCTCGCACAGCGCGTACACGCCGCACGGGTTCGGATCACAAGGGTTGGCTGGCGCTGTAAAATGCAGAAATAAGGAGTCTATATCATTTCTCCTACCTAAATGTTCGCCTACCTGTCTATTTCGCCTACCTATATTTCGCCTACCTATATTTTGCCTACCTAATAAAAATATTGAATAAAAATATTCAATATAATATTGCCATTTTTCGCCTACCTATAGTTCGCCTACCTAATAAAAAAATTAAATAAAAATATTCAACAAAAAAACGAAAAAATCGGCGGCAAAAAGTGGCAATACGAAAGTCTCAAGGAGACCCGCCGATCAGCTTCGGTGTTCTTATGGGAACCGGGCCTTCATCCGACGCTCCCTGCCGCGCAATTCGACAGATTAGTGGGTTCGTATTGGGCTGGCCCACCCGAAGTGCGCGCGGTTTCTGTGGTACAGTGAGAGTCCAGATTCAGAGGCCTTACCTCAGAGGGGTCACATTGGGTATTTGAACCCGCGACCCCGAGTGCCGAGTCTAGTCAACTCCTCTACCCTGACCGCTCAGCCACCGAACCAGCTTGTCGGCGGCGATGTCGCAACTCCTCTTGAGCTGCCGTTCGAGAAATCTGGTCCCGAAAAAATGGTACTTTGAGCGGTCTCGAACCCGGGACCTGCTGCTTCCCACATCATGCTCTTAACCACTGAGCCACCGGGACGCCATGGCACCCGCCTTGCCTGCGCTGGTACTCAATCTTCTCTGGATATACCTCCCCAAGCAATTGGTCGCCGAAAAAATTGTGTATACTGCCGGTCCCGAACCCGGGACCTGCTGCTTCCCACATCATGCTCTTAACCACTGAGCCACCGGGACGCCATGGCACCCGCCCTGCCCGCGCTGGTACTCAATCTTCTCTGGATATACCTCCCCAAGCAATTGGTCGCCGAAAAAATTGTGTATATTACTGGTCCCGAACCCGGGACCTGCCGCTTCCCACATCATGCTCTCAACCGCTGAGCCACGGGGACGCCATGGCACCCGCCTTGCCAGCGCTGGTACTTATTCCTCTCTGGATAGACCTCGTCAAGAAGTCGGTTGCCTCTGCCGAAAAATATGCTCATAGCACTAGCCTCGAACCCGAGACCTGCCAGCCAGGAACGCAGCACTCTATCCACGGCGCTACCAGGTTGCTATGCGCGCCACTAACCTAGCGCCAAACTTCAATAGCCACCCATTTTGATTAATGCTGGACAAATAATAACGTCGGCGATGGGGTGAGTGCTGTGCGTAGCAACCAAGTAGCGCAGTGGTTAGAGTGCTGCGTTCCTAACTGGCAGGTCTCGGGTTCGAGACTAGTACCATGGCCATATTTTTCGGCAGAGGCAACCGACTTCTTGACGAGGTTTATTCGGAGAGGATTGAGTACCAGCGCTGGCAAAGCGGGTGCCATGGCGTCCCGGTGGCTCAGCGGTTAAGAGCATGATGTGGGAAGCGGCAGGTCCCGGGTTCGGGACCGGTAGTATACACAATTTTTTCGGCGACCAATTGCTTGGGGAGGTATATCCAGAGAAGATTGAGTACCAGCGCAGGCAGGGCGGGTGCCATGGCGTCCCGGTGGCTCAGTGGCTAAGAGCATGATGTGGGAAGCAGCAGGTCCCGGGTTCGGGACCGGTAGTATACACAATTTTTTCGGCGACCAATGGCTTGGGGAGGTATATCCAGAGAAGATTGAGTACCAGCGCAGGCAGGGCGGGTGCCATGGCGTCCCGGTGGCTCAGTGGATAAGAGCATGATGTGGGAAGCAGCAGGTCCCGGGTTCGGGACCGGCAGTATACACAATTTTTTCGGCGACCAATTGCTTGGGGAGGTATATCCAGAGAAGATTGAGTACCAGCGCAGGCAAGGCGGGTGCCATGGCGTCCCGGTGGCTCAGTGGTTAAGAGCATGATGTGGGAAGCAGCAGGTCCCGGGTTCGAGACCGCTCAAAGTACCATTTTTTCGGGACCAGATTTCTCGAACGGCAGCTCAAGAGGAGTTGCGACATCGCCGCCGACAAGCTGGTTCGGTGGCTGAGCGGTCAGGGTAGAGGAGTTGACTAGACTCGGCACTCGGGGTCGCGGGTTCAAATACCCAATGTGACCCCTCTGAGGTAAGGCCTCTGAATCTGGACTCTCACTGTACCACAGAAACCGCGCGCACTTCGGGTGGGCCAGCCCAATACGAACCCACTAATCTGTCGAATTGCGCGGCAGGGAGCGTCGGATGAAGGCCCGGTTCCCATAAGAACACCGAAGCTGATCGGCGGGTCTCCTTGAGACTTTCGTATTGCCACTTTTTGCCGCCGATTTTTTCGTTTTTTTGTTGAATATTTTTATTTAATTTTTTTATTAGGTAGGCGAACTATAGGTAGGCGAAAAATGGCAATATTATATTGAATATTTTTATTCAATATTTTTATTAGGTAGGCAAAATATAGGTAGGCGAAATAGACAGGTAGGCGAACATTTAGGTAGGAGAAATGAACAACTCCCGAAATAAGTCAAACAATCTACGTAGAAAATTAATAGCACTCCCCGGCGATCCTCTAGAAACAACGCCAACTTACGGGTACATCCGTGGATGGGGTCACCGCCGTATCCCGGAGGACACTTGCACAACGCCTTGTGGTACAGCACCTCGCACGTCGCATACGCCCCGCACTTGCAGGGGTTGCCGCACTTGCCGTTCAG
Source organism: Thrips palmi (assembly GCF_012932325.1). NCBI lineage: Eukaryota > Metazoa > Arthropoda > Insecta > Thysanoptera > Thripidae > Thrips > Thrips palmi. The sequence continues at coordinate 2,927,519 of NW_023144622.1, forward strand.
GCAGGCCTCGCTGCCCGCGCACTCCTCGTCGGAACGGCAGCCAGTCACTGCAAAACAAAGAATTGACAGGTTTAAACTCTCGACCGACATGTCCAAAGAAAGGATTTGACAAAAATTTGAGACCGCGTGGTCGTCCTGCAGGACACACTCACCCTGGCCGCACTCGATGTAAGGGTTGCCGAAGGAGCCGGGCAAGCAGCGGCACTGCACCTGGTGGTTGTCGGGCCAGCACTCGGCGTTCTCGCCACACGAGTCCTCAGAGCACGGGTTGATGCAGAGCCGGTTGAGGCGGTCGCATGCCTTGTCGGGCGGGCAGTCCTCGTTGTACTGACACACGGGCTGGCCGGGCTGGATGTTGGAGCGCACTGCAAGCAACCGGCTCGTCAGCAACGCCTGACCTGCTGTCGCAACGCCTAGTCCCATCCTTCTTACCCGGCAGGCAGCCGACGAAGCCGTTGCCTTGGAAGCCATCAGCGCAGCTGCAGTCCGTAGCGTGGTTCGAGTTGACGCACACCGCGTTGAGCGCACACGGGTTGTGCACCTCGCACGGCGGCTGGCAGTTGCCTCCGATGCAGGCCTCGGTGACGGAGCAGTCGTCGTTGCTATGGCAACTCGCTAGAAAGCCCATCCCAGAGAGAAAGAGTGAGAGGTATGTACACACAGTCGGAACAAGATCAAACCATAGCCCGGTCTGAGTATTTACAGCCCGGCCCGCTAAAGAGGGGTGCCGGTCTTGGCGAGAAAAACAAGGATCGTGAAATGGAATCTGGCGTGCGCGCGGCATTCAGACGAAGCCAAGAGTAGGGCTGGAGCAACTCGATTATCAGTGCTAGAGAACAACACGGGCAAACAAAACATGAGTGCTGGCTGAAATTTGAAGAGTTCGTTATAGATTTAGTGGTTAGGCACGAACCGAAGCGTTGGTTTAGGTAAGTTAATAAATACACGCTCCTTTATGCTGCTGGACACTGAAGGGGGGCGCCCGTGGCCTCTAATGGTAATGGTACTGGGGCAGGCCCGCCCGCAACACACAGCTTCAAGGCGTGTGGCCTACCCCGCTGATGGCAGGCGCCCAGCCTAGCACCAGCTAACGTTTATTCCGATTTTAAATGCGAGCCACCGTTTATTTGCGCAATGAGGTCGCATTCATGTTGCTTTTAACAAAATGACATCTTTACAGTGAGTTAAGACCCGGTTATTCTGTTAGCACGATTTGTTGCTTCCTGCGGCGTGGTCTTTCGACGGGGAGCTGGCTCACGACCGGGAGGTGGATGTATATAGTACAACAGGTTAAAGCAGGACGAAGTAATTGGTGCCCTCACTCCCACGCCAAAAGACCACACCCCGTTGAGAACCACGAAGCCAACGAGATTCACGAATGCCTGTAAGAGATGACTATGTACCAACTGAACCGAGGATGGGAACACTGACACAAACAAAAATATCTAGAAAAAAAAAATTGGTTTGCTCTTACATTTTTCTTTTTACTCTAAGCATTTGATAAATCCAAAATAATTCCGTCCAGTTTAAAAAATAACTTAAAACCATGTGAATTGTTTTTAAGAATGTTTCGAAAGTAAGAAAGGAACTTTAATGTCAGTTGCTCTCCCTCGGCCGGCCCTGTTAGCATGTTAGTCTTACATGGTTGAGTGGGGAAGCAGTTAAGCGCAGGGTTTCCGTGGTGGCCCGGCGGGCAGGTGCAGATGGGCCGGTGCGCCTTGACGCGACACTTGGCCGTGGGCGCACAGGCCATCGCGAACTGGCAAGGGTCCTGGCACTCCGCCATGAAGCATGCCTCCGTGTGCAGGCAGTCCGAGTCGGACTCGCAGGGCCGGGGCGCCTTGAGCGAGCCCCCAGGGTGAGCTGTGGAACAGGGAAGATTAGGCCCAGCCAGCACCGTGCTGTACACCCAAATAGTTCTTTGTACAAAGGCTTGGCACTTGATGCGTAATTGTTTGTTTATTGATGGCCCGTTGTAGCAACCCAAAATTATCTGTAACTGAATCGAATCTACTCCGCAAAAACAGCAAAGTTCTAGACCGCAAAAAAAGTTTCATGCATTTTTTTGTCTTTTTGATAAGTTGCTAATTTTTACGCGAGGCTTGGACAAAACGCAATAATTTTAACACACTAGGTGAAAGCATTGCGACGCTCTAATTTAATCTTCTACGTGTCTACGTGCCATGAATAACAACTCATAAGCAGTATTTTGGCCCCTACGCTGTACCTCGTCGACAGTCGGCCGACAGTTCAGGGCACGTGCAGTGTGTGGTGTGGTTTCTGACCGCGCACACGGCCGCGGCGTGGGCGCAGCTATCGGCACGGCACGGGTCGCCGCATCGCCCCGTCAGGCACGCCTCCGAGTCCTCACAGTCGGCGTCGTCCTCGCACCGCCGCTCCTCGCCCTTCTTGGACTGTTTTGTGGGGCCCCCGGGCGGAGTGCGGTCCGGGGACTCAGTGGTGGCTGTGTCGTCGATCGTGGTGGTCGTCACCGGTACCGTGATCGTAGTTTCGCGTGTACTGTTACCATCCACGTCCAGGCCTGGCAGCGTGGTAACCAAGGTCCGAATCGTGGTGACCGCGTAAGTACTGTTCCGGTCATACTCGGTGGGTGGCGGGACAGTGTCGCCGGTAAACGCGTCAGGGAGGGTAGTGGGCAGGACCCACGGCGTGGTTTGGGTGTCCGGAGTTGTAAAAGTAATATCCGTGGTCGTGTCGATCGTTACTGGAGGTGTACTCGTGTATATAATTTCTGTTTACGTGCCAGTAAGGGGAAACAAAACAAAGAAAACAAGCACCAGTTAGTGGTGGGAATTATAAACAGTGGAATATTTACAAACCGCAGAATGTACACAAAAGCCAATAAAAAAAACATTTTGCGATTGCTCCTCATAATCAACACTCTGACCTGATCGACATCGATTCCAATACAAACATACACCGCCATCAATCACCGTTAAACTGGTCAAATATTATTTTAAGCTGTCGACTTATCACCATTAATCCAACACCGTACATGCCACATGCAAAGAACAGTATAATAAACAAGGGCGTTCAAAGACACAAGAAATAACAAGATGTGTTGCTATTTTGGCAAGAATCATTCAGCATCCATAAGGCTCAGAGATGAAATAACCGTAGAAAGTAACACCAAGATGCATCAAATGCTAAGAAATCCGAAATATTGGAAAAGTTCCAATAAATGCACTCAAAATGCATGCATCGAATAGGAAAAATCGAAGTATAAACGATATCTTAAGGGAGAAGGGAGCGAGGTTAGGAACACAGGAAGGAAGAGTCAGGTAGTTTCTGTCAAAATGACGGACTTTCGCTAGAGCGTTCCATCAAGATTGAGGGCGTGCACTTAACGTCAGTCAAGTTGGTTGAAGAGTAGAGACAATCAAGGTTTCATTCAAGTTCTCATTCACTAGAAATAGCAGGTTGAAGAATAAATGGCCATTCGCGGACATTCATAGCGATGTAACCACACTGCGTCTCAAGGGGCAAGAAGCGATCTTCCGGAAGCATCCGAACGCACTCGGCAGCATTGCCATTCGCGACAGTTGAGAGGGAGGGACAGTGAAGGACAGTGAAGAGTCCTGGCAGGACATGTGGACTATACCTGTAAGGTTAGGTGTACCGCGGTTGCGGAAAACCATGGCGATCCCTCACCAGCTACGCAGCTCCTCAGGTTAGTCGTGTCGAGATGGTCGTGCCGATTGGTGATGGGGGTGTTGTGGGGGATGGGACGAAGGAAGGGTGGAAAGGAAGAGATTCGAGCCCAGAGAGAAAACAATGCCCAAAGACCTATCCGAGAGCATCGCGTGCCACGCAGTTCGAGCCCATCGCATCAAAAAAGTCAAAGACCGCAAAGAAAAAAAAGGGGCGGTTGTTTGGCTTTCATCGGAGATACAAAACTACGGGCACGCGAGCAGAATTTCTCATTTACTAGACCATCGCAAACCCTAACCAAATGAAGGTTAGTTGCCAAAACTTCTGAAAGATGTGTGACAAACACTTTCCAACACAAACACAACAAAACTACTCTACAAAACAGCAACACATTGGTCATTTCTAACTGACCACGATTCACACTCAGGCCCGTTTTGCAGGTTTTTACCCTACCTTTGATGCACGCCCCAGTAATCGGATCACATGGTACGCCTGGCGGGCAATGCTCACAGCCAGGAGACTCTGTTTTTAAAATGAAAATTGTAAAAATACCTAAAATGGATTTCTTAAAAATCACACATAAATAAAAAGCTGTAACTTACCGTCGTGGCAAACCGGCTGGTGCAAAAGCACTCGGCAAGCCTGATTGGCTGAGCAATAATGGCTGGAGCACGGATTCTGGCATCGGCCGTTCAGGCAAGAAAGGCTCGTTGGACACTGCGCGTGCGATGTACACTCAAGAACTGGAAACACAGTCGAATAAATTAGAAACGCGTCATAAATGGCACATTGATACTAGTAAAACAGTGACCGAAGACAAGCAAAAAGCCGAATAGTAAACATCATTTCATAGCACTTTGTAAAAATCATTGACATTGATCTTGGTCCTGAATATAGAATGCATGATTCCACTAAGCGTAATCATGCTGCTAAATTTTGCGATGCGCGTAACCAGCTCACATGCCATAAAACAATCAACTGAGCATGGATTTGATTCAACCAGCATAAGAAACAAGAGAAAAGATTACATTCCAATTTATTTCATCAGCAAATCACATTTTTCTCAAGTAATTTGTATCTCACATGCTCAACTAGCAGCGAGGAGGACGAGACAAGAAAAAAGCTGAAAAAGAAACGGAAAAGACAAACAAGAAACAATAACAACAAAGCTTTCAGTATATACAAAAGCCAAAGCAGTATGTACATGCACCGCTATTATAAGACCCATGCAACAGTTAAGGGGAATAGACACCGACCATTAGTATCGAACCCAACACCGCCAAAAAATTGTATTTCCCCAAGAAAATTCCTTGCCATCGTGCGATAACTGTAAAAAGTTGTCCGATCAGTAATAACGAGGACTAGGCCTGGGAAACACTTTGACGAGCCTCATCCATGCACCTGACTGATGTAGGGTGTCCAGCAGTTGGCCATGCCATGCTGCGCTGGGATGCAAAGACTCTGCACAACGTGTTTACCTGGGTGTATGCTACAATGTGGTGCTGCGGCCGGGTGCTGACTGGGTAAACACAAACACTGAGCGGTGTGCCAACGAGTAATGCAAAGAGCTCGCGGGCCGCAGGAGCCCTTCCAAAGGGCGCATGGGTCTCCACAACGGAAACCGACGCAAGCCTCATCATCCAAGCAATCAAACTCAGATACGCAGGACGTTGTGTTTCCTATTTTAATTCGTCCAGGAGGAACGGTGGCTAAGGTTTGAGACCGAACAGTGGTGCTTGAAAACAAAGTGGACTCCGTTCTGCTCTGACTAGGGGTTAAACTTGTCATACCCTGACTAGAAAATTTACCATTATCATTAGAAGTTACAAAGCGGCTACCAAGAGTTGCCCCAGGAACTGTAACAGTAATTCCTTCGGAAGAAGTAGATGTCGTTCCAAAAGAGCCAGTAGTAAAAGAATCTAGAGTTGAAGTCTGAGACAAAACAGATGCCTCAGTTGGAACGGTATCGTTAAGTTCCGGAGGAACCAATGTCGACCCAAAAGTTGACCTAAGGGGACTGTCAGTACGAGAGGTCGCCGCTGTAACATCAGGAACTATGGTAGTTACGTCTGGGACTAGAATAATAGTAGTAAGATTAGACTCAAAAGAAATAGGACGAGTCGAAGAATCATATTCAGACATATTAAAAGAAAAGGGACTAGAAATGTCACTAGAAGTCGTAGTTTCGACCAGATAAGGAATTGAAGTATAATTAGACATATCTAATGTATCATTTAAAAGCAAAGCGGTTGTGTCGGAAATGAAAGAACGAGCTGAAGTAACTGTCGAGTCAAAAGAAGGTTCCGTTGTAACATCGCCCAAAGTGACTGACGTATCTGTCGTCTCAGGAATCAGTTGTCCAGCCGGGTCAAACCGAGGGCTGCCAGGACGATAGCGAGATACAGTAGTTTGATCAAGTTGAGGCGTCGTCGACGCAACATCAGACGATGTTCCAGTTTCGATTGTCGTTGGTTTCTGGCTCGACGATCGCGTGACAGTTGTTTCGTCTCCCCTAATCGTCGTGGGCGATCCTGTTGAGGCCCAGTTGGTCGTTTCTCGATCTGCCAAAGTCGTCGTTTCGACTCGTCTAAAGCCGGTCGTGGTTGTCTCGTCCAGAGTACCTGTTGTGCCATAAAAGCGAGTTGTACCCTCAGTGGGCAGGCCCGTGGAAGTCTCGTCGGTAACGCCAGTAGCCGAGGGTTCAAACGTGGTCTGACGTTGTGTGGTGGAAGTCAAACCAGGCTGAGTGGTTGTCTCAGGGAAACCAGTGGTAGTGCCGTCAGAACCTGTGCCCTGACGCTGGTCGAGAGGAGGCTGGAATGTTCTGGGCGGCATTGTCGTCTCGGAGCCAACTGTGGTGTAATACTGCGTTGTTGTCTCGGCCCGCTGAGTGGTAGACATTTCCTGTTGGGTGCTCTGGAATCCGCGGCTCGTGGGAGCGTCGGTAAAAACTGTCGTTCCCTCTGTTGTTGTCCTGGCGCCAGCCATTGTGGTCTCGCCCATTGAAGTGTACCCGATGGTAGTCTCCTGGATGCCTGTCGAGGGGAGCCCGGTGGTAGTGGGAACAGATGATTCGCCATCGGTTCGACCTGTGTAATACTGTGTGGTCGTCTCGGGACGAAGCGTAGTCGACTTTTCTGGACGCGTACTCATGAAATCGCGACTGGTTTGTGACTCGGTGCTAATCCTCATATCGGACAGAGTATTCTCAGCCGTGGTCATGTCCCTTGTGGTTTCTGGATAGCCGGTTGTGGTGAATTCGTTTTCTTGCAGAGTGGTGGTTTCAGCCGCTTGGGTTGTCGTCTCTCTACCGCGCTGTGTGGTGGGCTGCCTCGTGGTCTCAAATCGACCAGTGGTGGAATATACGCCCGCCTCAGTGGCGGTAGTCTCACCTTCCATCACACCCGTTGAGTAGGGCCCTGATGTCGTAGTCTCCGAGTCAAACATGGTGGTTGTCTCGGCTTCCATTGTCGTTGGTTTCTGGCTCGACGATCGCGTGACAGTTGTTTCGTCTCCCCTAATCGTCGTGGGCGATCCTGTTGAGGCCCAGGTGGTCGTTTCTCGACCTGCCAATGTCGTCGTTTCGACTCGTCTAAAGCCGGTCGTGGTTGTCTCGTCCAGAGTACCTGTTGTGCCATAAAAGCGAGTTGTACCCTCAGTGGGCAGGCCCGTGGAAGTCTCGTCGGTAACGCCAGTAGCCGAGGGTTCAAACGTGGTCTGACGCCGTGTGGTGGAAGTAAGACCAGGCTGAGTGGTTGTCTCAGGGAAACCAGTGGTAGTGCCGTCAGAACCTGTGCCCTGACGCTGGTCGAGAGGAGGCTGGAATGTTCTGGGCGGCATTGTCGTCTCGGAGCCAACTGTGGTGTAATACTGCGTTGTTGTCCGCAGTGTGCATCCGTTGGGTGGATCCGTGGGCGTGGGGTGCAACTGTGGCTCGAATGCCGCCCGTTGTGGCTGCCCAGCCCATTTTTTTTTTTTTTTTTTTTTTTTGTCTGCCTGTATGCTGTGTTCCCGTGGTTCTTGTGTGGTAGCCGTTGGGTTGTTCTCGGTGGTGGTCGCCTGGTTCATCACCGTGGTGGTGCGCCTCGTGGCATCCACCTAACCCGTAGTGCGTTACTCCATCAACTGGTGGGCCCTATGTCGTGTCTCCGAACGTGGTTGTTCGCTCTATCGTGTGGCGATCGGCAGTTGTCTCCCAATGTCGTGCGATGTTACCGGTGTGTTTCTCGCCGCACTGTTTGCAAGCGGTTGTCTCGCAGGCGTGGAACGGTACCTGGGGCGTGGAGCGTGGTGAGTACCGGCTGTGTGGCGTCTGGAAGCGATGTTCTGGGCTCATATCGGACGGTTTACCGTGTAGTCCTTGGCGGTAGCCGGTGGTATTTTTGTTTGATGCGGTGTGATTGTTTCTTCGGTGGTGTGCGCTGGTGTGTCTCTACCCGTGTGGTGGCGCCTCGTGGCAATCCACCTTGATACCGCTAGTGGCGTAGTCTACTTCCTCAACGTGGTGGGCCCTTCGTGTTCGTCACATGGTGGTTGTTGCTCATGTCGTGGTGGCTGGAGGCAGTGTCGTTCCCCTATGTCGTGCGATCGTTGCGGTGTGTTTCTCGAGGTCTGCTAGCGGTTGTCCTCAGGCCGTGGCCTAAACGTACCGGGGCAGCGTGTCTCGCGGTAGCAGTAGCCAGCAAGTGGTTGCTGGGAACCAGGAGTGGTGCGGACAGTGGTAGGCGCGAACCTGGCCTGCGTGTCGAGGAGTGAATCTGCGTTGTGTCTCGCCACTGTGTAATCGTTGTGCTCGGCCCGCTGTGGAGCATTCTGTGTCTCTGTCGGTCTGGCGAATGTGTCCTTGTGTGTCCGGCAGCTGGCTGCGAGCCGTGGTAGTCGGATCTCGGGGACCGGGTATGAGTGTCGCTCGGTCGACGGTAATCGTTTTCTGGACGCGTATCGTCGCGTTTGATGGTGTGTCCTATCAACAGTAGTCTCATGGTCATGTAGTGGTTTCTGGATACGTTGTGTGTGTTTCTGGAGTGGTGGTTTCGCTTGGGTTGTCGTCTCTCCTGTTTGCTCTCGTGTACTCACCGTGTGTTCGCCGTCATGGGGTGTTCCTTCCATGTTGGTCCGTGCGTATTCGTTCCATGGTGTGTTGCTGGTCGTTTTGTTGTCCGTGACATTGTTCTCTAATCGTGAGCGTCGTGGCCGTGTCTGTAGCCTGAGTCGTGTCGACTTTACGGTGTGGTTGTCTCGGACTGTGTCCTAGAGTTAGGTGGGGGCTGGCGTGTGCGTGCGAGTACTTTCGTGGTGGGGCTGGTGTAGCTGTTCGGACCTGCCTAGTGTGAGTGGTGCGGGGGTGTGTGATGTGTGTGTTGTTCGGCGAGTACTTCGTTGAATCGGGGGCGGAATCTCTGTTGTTCGTTTTGGTCTCGCCCATTGAAGTGTACCCGATGGTAGTCTCCTGGATGCCTGTCGAGGGGAGCCCGGTGGTAGTGGGAACAGATGATTCGCCATCGGTTCGACCTGTGTAATACTGTGTGGTCGTCTCGGGACGAAGCGTAGTCGACTTTTCTGGACGCGTACTCATGAAATCGCGACTGGTTTGTGACTCGGTGCTAGTCCTCATATCGGACAGAGTAGTCTCAGCCGTGGTCATGTACCTTGTGGTTTCTGGATAGCCGGTTGTGGTGAATTTGTTTTCTTGCAGAGTGGTGGTTTCAGCCGCTTGGGTTGTCGTCTCTCTACCGCGCTGTGTGGTGGGCTGCCTCGTGGTCTCAAATCCACCAGTGGTGGAATATACGCCCGCCTCAGTGGCGGTAGTCTCACCTTCCATCACACCCGTTGAGTAGGGCCCTGATGTCGTAGTCTCCGATTCAAACATGGTGGTTGTCTCGGCTACCATTGTCGTTGGTTTCTGGCTCGACGATCGCGTGACAGTTGTTTCGTCTCCCCTAATCGTCGTGGGCGATTCTGTTGGGACCCAGGTGGTCGTTTCTCGACCTGCCAATGTCGTCGTTTCGACTTGTCTAAAGCCGGTCGTGGTTGTCTCGTCCAGAGTACCTGTTGTGCCATAAAAGCGAGTTGTACCCTCAGTGGGCAGGCCCGTGGAAGTCTCGTCGGTAACGCCAGTAGCCGAGGGTTCAAACGTGGTCTGACGTTGTGTGGTGGAAGTCAAACCAAGCTGAGTGGTTGTCTCAGGGAAACCAGTGGTAGTGCCGTCAGAACCTGTGCCCTGGCGCTGGTCGAGAGGAGGCTGGAACGTTCTGGGCGGCATTGTCGTCTCGGAGCCAACTGTGGTGTAATACTGCGTTGTTGTCTCGGCCCGCTGAGTGGTAGACATTTCCTGTTGGGTGCTCTGGAATCCGCGGCTCGTGGGAGCGTCGGTAAAAACTGTCGTTTCCTCTGTTGTTGTCCTGGCGCCAGCCATTGTGGTCTCGCCCATTGAAGTGTACCCGATGGTAGTCTCCTGGATGCCTGTCGAGGGGAGCCCGGTGGTAGTGGGAACAGATGATTCGCCATCGGTTCGACCTGTGTAATACTGTGTGGTCGTCTCGGGACGAAGCGTAGTCGACTTTTCTGGACGCGTACTCATGAAATCGCGACTGGTTTGTGACTCGGTGCTAGTCCTCATATCGGACAGAGTAGTCTCAGCCGTGGTCATGTACCTTGTGGTTTCTGGATAGCCGGTTGTGGTGAATTTGTTTTCTTGCAGAGTGGTGGTTTCAGCCGCTTGGGTTGTCGTCTCTCTACCGCGCTGTGTGGTGGGCTGCCTCGTGGTCTCAAATCCACCAGTGGTGGAATATACGCCCGCCTCAGTGGCGGTAGTCTCACCTTCCATCACACCCGTTGAGTAGGGCCCTGATGTCGTAGTCTCCGAGTCAAACATGGTGGTTGTCTCGGCTTCCATTGTCGTTGGTTTCTGGCTCGACGATCGCGTGACAGTTGTTTCGTCTCCCCTAATCGTCGTGGGCGATTCTGTTGAGACCCAGGTGGTCGTTTCTCGACCTGCCAATGTCGTCGTTTCGACTTGTCTAAAGCCGGTCGTGGTTGTCTCGTCCAGAGTACCTGTTGTGCCATAAAAGCGAGTTGTACCCTCAGTGGGCAGGCCCGTGGAAGTCTCGTCGGTAACGCCAGTAGCCGAGGGTTCAAACGTGGTCTGACGTTGTGTGGTGGAAGTCAAACCAAGCTGAGTGGTTGTCTCAGGGAAACCAGTGGTAGTGCCGTCAGAACCTGTGCCCTGGCGCTGGTCGAGAGGAGGCTGGAACGTTCTGGGCGGCATTGTCGTCTCGGAGCCAACTGTGGTGTAATACTGCGTTGTTGTCTCGGCCCGCTGAGTGGTAGACATTTCCTGTTGCGTGCTCTGGAATCCGCGGCTCGTGGGAGCGTCGGTAAAAACTGTCGTTCCCTCTGTTGTTGTCCTGGCGCCAGCCATTGTGGTCTCGCCCATTGAAGTGTACCCAATGGTAGTCTCCTGGATGCCTGTCGAGGGGAGCCCGGTGGTAGTGGGAACAGATGATTCGCCATCGGTTCGACCTGTGTAATACTGTGTTGTCGTCTCGGGTCGAAGCGTTGTTAATGTCTTCGAATAAGATGTTGTTTCTGGGCCTTCAGTCGTGGCGTATGGCGCTCTGGTCTCTTCAGCTTCGATGGTTGTTGTGAACGGCGTAGTCAATTCCCTTGTTGTTTTTTGGCCACTTGTAGTAGAATAAAAATACGTTGACTCTGTTGTTGTGTCTGGGGTGCTCGTTGTTTTGTAAGGCGTTGAGGTTTCTGTCGTGTCTGGGCTTATCGTAGAAGAATAATCAGTCGTTGACTCTTTCATTGTACCTGGGTTCTCTGTCGTTGTGTATAGGCTTGTAGTATAGGTCGCTGACTCAGTCGTGTTTTCCGGGTTGCCAGTTGTATATTGTGTAGTCGGTTCCGTTGCCATGTTTTTATTTTCCGTTGAGTAATAATTCGTTGACTCTGTCGTTGTTTCTGAGTTGCTTGTTGTTTCATAAGGCGTGGTTGTTTCTGTTGTCTCGTCCAGGCCACCCTTAGTAGAATAATATGTCGTTGAATCTGTTGCCGTGAATGGGCTGCTTGTAGCAGTATACTCAGTTGTTGACATTGTAGTAGTTTCTGGGTTGCTTGTTGATTTGTCAGTCTTTGACTCTGTTGTTGTATCTTGGTTGCCCGTTGTTGTGTACTGCGTAGTCGACTCCATTGTTGTTTCTTGCCTACTTGTAGAAGTATAGGATGCTGATTCTGTCGTGGTTTGCGGGTTGCCAGTTGTGTATTGTGTGGTCGGTTCCGTTGCCATGTTAAGGTTTTGCGTGGAATAGTAAGTCGTTGACTCTGTCGTTGTTTGTGGGTTGCTTGTTGATTTGTAAGGCGTGGTTTCTGAAGTCACGTCTAGAGGGCCCGTAGTAGAATAATAGGTCGTTGAGTCAGTTGTCGCGTATGGGCTGCCCGTAGCAGTATATTCAGTTGTTGACTCTGTCGTGGTTTCTGGGTTGCCTGTTGTTTTTTCAGTCGCAAACTCTGTTGTGGTATCTGTGTTGCCTGTTGTTGGGTTCTGCGTGGTTGTCTCGATTGTTGTTTCTAGGCTTCTTGTAGTAGAATCGGTCGCTGACTCCGTTGTGGTTTCCGGGCTGCTTGTTGTGTATTGTGTAGTTGGTTCCGTTGTTATGTCTAGGTTTCGCGTTGAATAGTGAGTCGCTGACTCTGTCGTTGTTTCAGGGTAGTTTGTTGTTTTATAGGGCGTAGATGCTTCTGTTGTGTCTAAGCTGCCTGTAGTAGAATAGTAAGTTGTAGACTCTATCGTGGCAGCTTCATTTTCCGTTGTGGTGTAAAGCGTTGTTCGTTCCGTTGTCATGTCTGATCCAGTCGTGGAATAGTAAGTGGTTGACTCTGTCGTGGCATCCCCTTCGTTAGTTGTTGTTGTGTAGTGCGTAGTCGGTTCCACTGTTGTGGAGAAATACAAAGAATTTTCTTTTTCTTTGACAGTAGTGAAAGTTGATGCGACTGTCGCTTCAGTTGTTGTTAGTAAGTCGATTGTAGCTGGAAAGTCAGAAGACAAGGTCGTAGTTTGCAGAAACGACTTAGAGGACCCTGGTGTTGGGACGGTTACTATCATATTAGGTTTGGAATCATTAGCCTTACGTTGTTCAAGTCCTACCACTATCCTAGGAGTTGTCGTCTGCGTATCTGAGATAATTTCTTTTGAGTCAGTTACGTTGTACGGATTTTTGAAACACCGACGACCATTGTCGTTTAAAAAGCCTTGAGGGCAGTAGCACACCGGTCTGTGTTTGCGCACTTTGCATTGAAAGCCCCGGCCGCAACTGGTGCTGAGGGTGCAAGGGTTTACGCACTCCCCACTAACGCAGGCCTGTGTCTCTGTGCAGTTGACATCCGAAGTGCAGGGCACTGAGGAACAATGACAATATCAACATATGTACAGGGATTAGTATCACACATACTTACTTCATATGACCTCCCAAACACACATTAGAGTTTAAAACTCATCTATACATATGTTAGGTTAGTTACGTGAAATGACCAAGCCACTATGTGCAAACCAAGTAAAGAACTTCTTCTTTACGTTGGGTGTGAATTGGTGAAAACATGAGTGACCATACCTCATGTTAATTTTGTAACCTCTACACAGTAATGTGAAGTAAGAGAGACAGCTTCCAAGGAAAAGAGGACAGAGGAAACAGGAAGACGCACTCCTTCCGAGTACCGGCCACGTTGGCGATCATTTTGTCCCACTCAAAAAAATTAGTCGTATATTAGAGTCCAGTCTGTCTATCGCTTACAAGGCGTTCTCCATTTCTGTTTCTGCCGCCGCATTTCAAAACTATTTAAGCTACTTATGTCGGTGATTTACCTTTCGTACATCCGCTTTTTTGGTCAGAATCGAATCCTTGTGGGCAGAACTTGCAAACGGCTCTGTGCTCTTCCACGTAGCAAGGTGCGCCCTGGGGGCAGGTCACGTTGGTGCAAGGATCCGTGCAACGGAAGTCAATGCAGGCCAACCCCTGGGGACAGCCGCTGTCCCGGAGGCAGATGGACAGCTCCGGGTGGCAGTCCGCCGTGCACAGGCAGACGGGCTTGTGGTCGAGCACTTGGCAGGACTTGTTGGAGGGGCATGACTTGGCGGCACACGGGTTGACGCAGCGTCCACCCGTGCAGGCCCTGTTCGAGGCGCAGTCTTCGTTTCTTGAGCACTCGGGCCGCTCCGGCGCGCACGTCAGCTCTCCAAGCTCGTTGACGACGAAGCCAGTCTTGCACACGCACACGGGGCGGTGGTGGCGCACCTGGCACTTCTTGGAGGTCTCGCACGACAGCGACACGCACGGGTCGCGGCACTCGCCCGAGCGGCAGGCCAAACTGTCCGAGCAGTCCGAGTCCGAGCGGCACGCCCCGAGCGAGGGGGCGCCGGACTCGCGCACTGAGGGTCGGGTCGGCACGCTTTGAGTGGCTGCCCTACATAGCACTGGGGACACGCGCAGCGCGGCCGGTGGAGCAGGGGCGTACAGAGTGCGTTGAGGCCGCAAGCGGCCCGAAGAGAACACGGGTCCACACACTGACCGCCAACGCAGGCGCGTTCAAGGGAACAGTCTGAATCACTTGCGCATTGGCTCGCTAAGGGCGGCACGGAGAAACAGAGAAACAACGATAATAGTAAAGGGAGGAGAAAAAGGGAAAGGAAAAAACAGAGAGACTGGAAGAACCGTGAAAGGAGAGATACTTCTCACCATGCATCGTGAATGACAGCAAGGTAAGGATGGCCTTAACACAGGAAGAAATATTTACACAAGCTTCCCTCCAGAAAAAAACAAAATCTATCCACAAAACAGATAATTCGACTAAGGAAAAAACGACTTTTGAAGTGAGTGAGAATGCTCCTTTCACAGTTCCCAATCTGTCTTATCAGTAACGTAGACTTCCGGTTGGCTGTACAATGGTTGGTTAAATCTATACATGATGCCTATGTTTTGGGTGGAACTGTAGCTGTACATTACGAGATAATTATATGTTAGTGACAAGGCAGATTGGAATACTGTATGCATTCCACAAAATAAATCAACATCTACCCCGTTTATGTACACAATGTGCGGCTCTGAGCCTCAGGAGTGTAGGCACACGTCATAAATGAATTAATTTCATTGAACAAGTACTACTTTACTGGTGTCTTGGCCCCGAGCTTGGCCCTTAGTTTCAGGTTTGCGGTGGCGGATCATTACTCTGAACTTGCAAAAGAGCAAAATTGTCTCTGAAAATGTGACTGTATTTTGAAAAGGCCGATCCGTGTGCGTGCACATCCCTCGGCGTCTCTCGCCCCGGGTGGGGCGGCCAGTGACTTTAGCGAACGTATGTACAGCACTCCCCCACCCCCTCGCTCTGCAGTGTGAAGGGTCCTACCTTGCTGGCAGGCCACGTCAGGGTGTCCAGAGGACCCTGGCGGGCATCGGCACACGAAACCGGACCGCTGGCGCACGCACTCGGCGCCGTCTCCACATCCCAGGGTTCGGCAGTCGGACGGGCCACGCTCGATGGTGCCTGCGGGAGGAGGAGGCACAGAGGGTTGTTTAGGCGGCTCTCTCGCACAGCAAACTGGGAGCGGATGTGTTGGAACTTACATTCGTGGAGAGGGTCGCCGGACGGGTAGTTGGGCGGGCAGTAGCACTGCGCCTGCACCCCGTTGACGATGCGGCAGTCGGCGTTGACTCCGCACTGCACGTCTCGGCACAGGTCACGCAGCGACGCCTCGCAGACGCAGCCTCGGTACGGATCACCGCGGCAGCCGGGGGCGCAGCTACACTCGAAGCCGCCCACCACGTCGCGGCAGCGCGCGTTGTCGCCGCAAGGGTTGCGCAGGCACTCCTCGCCGGCCTGGCGGCACTCGACTTGCGGGTTGCCGATCTTGCCGGGCGGGCACGAGCACTGCGCGCGGCGCGCCACCACGCGGCACTGCGCGTAGGCACCGCACGCGCCGGGCTCGAGGCACGGGTTGCGGCACGCCTTGTCCGGGCCGCACCGCTTGTTGGGCTCGCAGTCGCTGTCCTCCAGGCACTCGTACTGCGTGCAGGCCTTGGTGGGCTCGCCCTGGAAGCCGTCCGGGCACAGGCACAGCGCGCGGTGGTCGGAGACGCGGCACAGCGCGTTGAGCCCGCACGGCGACACGCCGCACGGGTCGCCGCACTGGCCGTTGAGGCAGGCACGATCGTTGGGGCAGTCCGCGTGCGAGCGGCAGCCCGGCAGGCAGGAGCCGGCCACGCAGATGAGGCCGGCGGGGCAGCTGTTGGCCAGGGAGCACTTGACGCGGCACCGGCCCTGCTCGCAGCTCTCGCCGCAGTCGCAGTCCTGGGGGCCGCCGCAGCGCGACGCGCAGTAGCCCACCTCGTCGCAGTCGCAGGGGCCGTTGTCCGCCCCGCAGCGGCGCGCCGGCTTGACGCACGCCACCAGGGGGTCGCCCAGCAGCGCGGCCGGGCACGAGCACTGCACGTTGTGGTTCGACACGCGGCACTGCGCGCACGAACCACACGTGGTTGCACCCTCGCACGGGTCTGGGGGAGGAAGGGAACATCAATCCACAGTAACAGGTATTCATTAGGCCAAAAGGGTGATTTAAAATCACCAGACACTTGTCAAAGCACCACCTTTAGTTTTAAAAATGGAATGGTCGGCCCCAGACACTCACCTCTGCACTGTTTGTCGATGCAGGCCTGGTTGTCGGGGCACACCACGTCGCTCCTGCAGCCCACGTCACACAGCCGGTTCTCGCAGATCTGTCCGGGTCCGCACTTGCTGTCCGAGTTGCAGACGGCCTTGCAGACGCCGCCCACGCATCGCTCGTCCGAGAGGCAGTCGATGTCCCTGCAGAGAGGCTCCGGTTAGCATGGGCACGGACGGGGAAGGGAGAACGCAACATAGATTTTAATTAGTTCAAGTGAGGCGGATTGTTGGACAAATAGCAGTCTGGCTCGTCTCGAGGAGCGACTGTCGTTACTTGTTACTCCATTAGTGGACGCGTTTATGTACACGCGGGGTTAGCTACTCACGTGCGACACACAGACATGCACAGCCCGGCGTAGCAGGCCTGGCTGTCGGCGCAGTCAGGGCCGCGCTGGCAGCTGGTGGTGGGGTGGCGGCAGCCGACCTGGGCGTCGCCGATGAGGGGCGCGGGGCACGAGCAGGCCTTCTGGTGGTTGCGCATGGCGCAGCGCGCGTTGGTCCCGCAGGCCGTGGGCGAGGCGCACAGGTCGATGCACTTGCTGCCGACGCAGGCGCGGTCGCCGGGGCAGCCCGAGTCGCTGCGGCAGCCCGCCACGCACATGAGGGCCTCGCAGACCTCGCCGGAGCGGCAGTCGTCGTCGCGGCGGCACAGCGGCTTGCACACGCCGGCCGGGACGTCGCAGCGCTCGTTGCCGAGACAGCCCACGTCGGAGGAGCAGACGGGCCGGCAGGAGCCTTCCAGGCACGTCGCGCCCAGCGGGCACTGCCTGTTCTCCGCGCACGGCAGCGCGGGCGTGCGCACGCAGGCCACCTTGGCGGTGGGGTTGGGCACGAAGCCGTCCTGGCACGAGCAGCTGGCGCGCTGGTTGGACACGGTGCACACGGCGTTGGGCCCGCACGTGGACGCCTGGCAGGGGTTGACGCAGCGGTTGTCGCGGCAGGACTCGCTGCCGCTGCAGTCTCCGTCGTCGTGGCACCCGAACATGCACATGTTGTGGAGGCAGATGTGTCCCAGGAAGCAGTCGTTGTCCACGCGGCACGTCAGGATGCAGTTGCCCTTGAGGCACTTCTCGTTGAAGGCGCACTCGTCGTCGCCGCGGCACACCGGCAGGCACATGCTGTCGCGGCAGCTGTTGCCCGCGCTGCAGTCGGACGTCGAGTCGCAGGACACGGGGATGCGCACGCACTCCACGTCGTGGTTGCCGGTGAAGCCCGCCGGGCAGGAGCACACCTTGCGGTGGCTCAGCACGCGGCACTCGGCGTTCATGCCGCACGCGTTGCGCTGGTCGCACACGTTGCTGCACTGGCCGCGGACGCACTGCTCCGTGAGCCCGCACTCCTCGTCGGACAGGCAGGACGGCCGGCAGAGCTCGCCGTAGCAGTAGGTGTTGGCGGGGCAGTCCTTGGGGGTCTTGCAGGGCACGGGCTGCGGCCGGCAGCCCACCGTCATGTCGTTGGGGTTGCCCTCGTAGCCGGCGCGGCACTCGCACGCTCCAGTGTGCTTGCGCGCCACGCAGTCCGCGTTGGGCCCGCACCGCGTCGACTCGCAGATGTCCTTGCACTTGGGCACGCCGTTGGCGCGCGTGCACTCGGCCGCGGCGGGGCAGTCCTCGTTCTTCTCGCACTCCACTGGCGCGTGGCAGCCGTCGCGGTAGGGGTCGCCCACCGTCCCGAGCGGGCACAGGCACTTGAAGGAGCCGCGGGCATTCTCGCACCGCGCCAGCGGCCCGCAGGGTGAGTCCGCGCAGAAGTCGATGAGTTTGCAGCCGGCGTGCGGGTCGCCCGTGTAGCCCGGCTGGCAGAAGCAGACCTGCTGGTGGGCCTGGGCCGAGCACAGCGCGTTGCGGCCGCACGGGTTCTCCACCAGGCAGGCGATCTTGCACATGAAGTTGTCGCAGAGCTTGTCGTTGGAGCAGTCGTCGTCGCCCCGGCACTCGATGGGCTGGCAGCCGATCTTGTCGTCGGTGGGGTTGCCGTGGTGGCCGGGCTTGCAGGAGCACAGCGCCGTGTGGTCCCTCGCGGCGCACTCGGCGTTGCGGCCGCACAGCACGGGGCCCTCGCACGCGTCCACGCACTCGGCCTGGCCCAGCGAGTTGGCGCGGCACTGCTCCGAGGCGCCGCAGTCGTCGTCCGCGCGGCACCGCACCTCCTGCACGCAGATGTTGTTCTGGCAGAACTGGTACTCGGGGCAGCTGGAGTTGGACCGGCAGGTGGGTTGGCAGGCGCCCTGGATGCACAGCTGGTCGCCGATGCACTCCCTGGCGGTGGAGCAGAGCGACGTGCAGATGCCGCCGCTGCAGCGGGTACCCGCGGGGCACTGTGAGTCGCCGGCGCAGTACTGTACGCTGACGCAGCCCAGGTGGGGGTCGCCGGTGGAGCCTGGCTGGCAGGCGCACACGGCCACGTGGTTGGCGGGGCTGCAGGTGGCGCGTCGGCCGCAGACGTTGGGCAGCGAGCAGGGGTCCACGCAGTGCGCGTCGATGCAGGCCTTGCTGGCGGGGCAGTCGTTGCTGTCGGAGCACTCCAGGCGCACGCACTCGACGCGCGGGTCGCCGCGTGTCTGCGGCGGGCACCTACACTGCGGGGCGTGCGCGGACACGACGCACTGCGCGTTGGCGCCGCACGCGCGCTCCGCCAGGCAGGGGTTGCGGCAGCGTCCCTCGAGGCACGCCGCCGTGGCGGGGCAGTCCGAGTCCGTGAAGCAGTCGCCCGGCTTGCGGCAGCCCGCGCGGACGGGGTCGCCCACCAGGCCGTCGGCGCACGCGCACGCGAAGCTGCCGGGGCTGTTCTGGCAGACGGCGCTGGAGTGGCACGGGCTGTTCTGGCACTCGTCGATGTCCTGGCAGCGGCCGTCCTCGAACACGTAGCCCGCGAAGCACGAGCACACGCCCTGGTGGCGCTGGGCCTTGCACGTCCCGCGGCCGCAATTGACCTGGTCGCAGGGGTTCATGCACTTGTAGCTCTCCAGGTGGCAGAAGCGGTCCGAAGGGCAGTCGTCGCTCGTGAGGCACTCGACGCGGAAGCAGCCCACGTTGGGGTCGTTGGGGTCGCCCAGGTTGCCGGCGGGGCAGGAGCAGGACGGCGCGTGGTCGAACACGTTGCAGACGGCGTTGGGGCCGCAGCGGACGCCCGCGCTGCAGGGGTCCGTACAGCGGCCCTGGACGCAGGCCAGCGTGTCGCTGCAGTCGCTGTGGCGCCGGCACTCGCTGGGCTTGACGCAGCCGGGCTCCAGGAAGGGGTCGCCCACCGTGCCCTCCTGGCACGAGCACTGGTACGAGCCGGGGACGTTGGTGCAGCGCGCGCTGGGGTGGCAGGGGTTCTGCTCGCACTCGTCGACGTCCTTACAGCCGCGCGGCGTGGACGTGAAGCCGCTGCCGCACAGGCACTTGTTCCCGCGACACACTTGACTAGCCTCGCAGTCGCCGTCCGAGCTGCAGCCGGGCCGGCAGGTGCCCTCCACGCACACCTCGCCCGTCAGGCAGTTGCTGTCGCCGTAGCACACCTTGACGCAGAAGTTGGCGGCGCAGCGCTCGCCCACCGCGCAGTTGTCGTTGTCGGCGCAGGGCAGTCGGCACAGGTTGTTGACGCAGGAGTGGGCGGACGGGCAGTAGGCCGAGGCGCCGCCGCAGCGCGCGGGCACGCGCACGCAGCCTTGCTGAGGCGTCGGCGTGCCCTGGAAGCCCTCGGGGCAGCTGCAGACGGTGGCGTGGTCGCGACACGAGCACAGCGCGTTGGCGCCGCACACGTTGTCCTGCTGGCAAGGGTCCTGGCACTTGTTGTTGACGCAGGCGTGCTGCGAGGGGCAGTCCCGGTTGGAGCGGCAGCCCAGCGCGCACACGCCGTTGACGCACGCCTGTCCGGACGAGCACTGCGAGTGGCCTGCGCACGGCAGCACGCACGTCTTCTGCACGCAGCGCTCGCCGGCGGAGCAGTCCTCGGCGTTGCGGCACACCACCTTGCACTGGCCGTTGATGCAGGCGTCGCCGGCGCAGTCCGCGTCCGAGACGCAGCCCGACGCGGTGCGCACGCAGCCGGACACGGGCCCGGCCGCCACGGGGTCGAACTTGAGCGGGCACGAGCAGACGGGCTTCCTGTTGATGACGGCGCACAGCGCGTTGGGGCCACACGCGCCGTCGCAGGGGTTGACGCAGCGGCCGGCCTGGCACACGGCCTGCGGGGGGCAGTCCTCGTCGCCGCGCGGGCAGTTACCCTCGGGCCGGCAGCCCGACGTCAGCGGGTCGCCCACCAGCCCGGGCGGGCAGCGGCAGACGTGGCCGGCGGGGGCGGTGGCCGAGAGCTCGCAGATGGCGGTGGGGTGGCAGGGGTTGGGGCTGCACACCTCCGTGGCCACGCACTCCACCTCGGGCAGCGGGTTGGCGCGGAAGCCCGGCGGGCACTGGCAGGTGGCGCGGTGGTCCTCTGCGATGCACACGGCGTTGTCTCCGCACGAGCCCTCCTCGCAGGCGTCGTGGCACGTGTGCGTCAGCCGGTTGCAGAGCTGCGACGCCGGGCAGTCCAGGTTGTACACGCAGGGCACCTCGCGGCACCCGTTGGCGGGGTCGTTGGGGTCGCCGGCGTACGGCCCGGGCGGGCACTGGCACTGCGCCACGTGGTTGTTGACGGCGCACACGGCGCGCGGCCCGCAGTTGGCCTTCTCGCAGGCGGGTCTGCACTTGAGCGCGCCGCTGGCGTCCGCTCGGCACGTGTCCGACTGGGGGCACTGCGCGTCCGTGTCGCACTCGTTGCGCGTCACGGCGTGGCAGCCCGTGCGGTCGTTGGGGTTGCCGGTGAAGTCGGGCAGGCACTGGCACTGGCCGTGGTGCGCCACCGCGCTGCAGATGGCGTTGGGCGGGCAGGTGAACTCCGCGCACACGGGGACGCACTTGAGCACGCCGACGGCGTCCGGGCGGCAGGCGGCGATCTGCTGGCACTCGTTGTCCGAGGTGCAGTCCGGCAGCGAGGGCTTCTCGCACACGCTGGTCACCGGGTTCCACACGTAGCCGTCGCGGCAGCTGCAGGCGGGGTGGCCGCTGGCGTCCACGCTGCAGACCTCGTTGGAGCCACAGGCCACGTTCAGGCAGGGGTTGATGCACGCCGACACGCCGTTGGGGCTGAGCGCGCAGATGAGACCCTTGACGCAGTCCTGGTCCGAGTGGCACTCGCCCTTGGGCGCGGCGCGTTCGGGCGCGCAGCCGGTCACCTGATCGCCGGGGTTGCCGAAGAATCCGTCGGCGCAGATGCAGGACGAGCGGTGGTGGTTGGCCACGCACAGCGCGTTGGGCCCGCACTGCAGCTTGGAGCACGCGTCCACGCACTTGCGCGTCCCGCGGCCCAGCTGGAAGCAGATGTCCGAGTCGGGGCAGTCGAGGTCGTTCTGGCACTGGCCCTGCTGCTGGCAGCCCTTCTTCTTGTCCTTGGGGTTGCCGCTCAGCCCGGGCGGGCACACGCACTGGCCGGCCACGCAGCCGGCGCGCGGGCCGCACTCCACGCCGTCGCAGGGGTTCCTGCAGCGGCCCTTGGTGCACGAGTATCTGCGGGGCACGGCAGGGGCATGCAAGGTGAGGCTTCAGCCAGACTCGGCAGGGCCAAGCCGCGGCTCACCGGATGGAAGTTGATTTTTCGACAGCGCGCCGGTTCGCGAGTTGGTGGTTTTTAAGGAGTTAAGTTCGAAGTGGAAACAACGAGCATTGTCTAATTTTCAGAACGAAGTGAATTTGTCTTTCTTGATTAGTAATTGAAAATATGGTACTGCTTTCAAGATCTATATCTACTCCAAATAAATTCAATTAGATAAAAAACTGGTTCTTTTAAAAGGAAAATAAGCTTTGCTAAATCAAGTTGTTTCCTCCTCGGTTAAGTTAGTTGAAAAATCAAGTTTCATCGGGTGGGTAAAGAGCAAGCACAAACACAGTATATACAATGAGGGTAGTCAAAAATTAAGACTGTACAACACACAGGGTATGAGTGAGCGATGAGTGTGTCAGTTCGGGGCGCGCGGCGGCGCGGACGACTCACCCGTTGGGGCAGGTCACCTCCTTGCCGCACTTGCAGTCGGCGGGGTTGTTGCAGACGCGCGGCCCCAGGGCCAGGCACACGCTGAAGGGGTTTCCGGCGAAGCCCTGCTTGCAGCGGCAGTCGTACGCGCCGGGCGTGTTGATGCAGACCGCGTTGCTGCCGCACGCGACGCCGGCGCTGCACTCGTCCACGTCGAAGCACTGGATGTAGGGGTTGCCGGTGAAGCCGGGCGGGCAGAGGCACTCGATGTCGCGCATGCCGTCGCGGCACACGGCGCCCTGGCCGCACGTGTTGGCCGTGCACGACTGGCGCGCCTCCTGGCCGCAGCCCTCGTACGGGTTGCCGATGCTGCCCGCGTTGCACACGCACCGGTTCTCGTCCACGCCGTACTCGCAGTGCGCGTTCAGGCCGCACCCGGGCTGGCACTGCGGCCCGATCACCGCTGCGGGGGAGGCACAAGTCAGTGTCACATTGCGTCAACCAAGGACTAAATAATGAATTCGTTTGACAACTATGAGAGGCCGCCGTTCCCGAAGTACGACATTATCTTTCTGGCGGACGCCATATTGATTGACGCAATAAGCTTTTTCCAGAGAGCAAAGTTGTTGAAATACTTACGTGGCATGCAGAGGTAGTCTGGGTTGCCGATGAAGAACGGGTCGCACACGCACTTGTTGGTGTTCTTGTCGCAGGTGGCGCCCACGCCGCAGACGACGCCCTCGCAGCGCTGCTTGCAGCGGCCGCCGATGCAGACCATGGGCTCGGCGCAGGGGTTGGCCGCCGAGCACACGTCGGGCACGCAGGAGCCGCCCGCGAACGGGTTGCCCAGGTATCCCTCCACGCAGGCGCAGGTGGGGCCGGCCGCCGTCACGATGCACTGGGCTCCGCGTCCGCACACCATGCCTTCGCAAACTGCCAAAAAGAATTAAAAGTTAGTTAGAACATTTTCCTGGCGGCGAAGAACCGGTGAAAATGGGGTGGGACTTACGCGACACGCATTCTCCGTTGCGACCCTCCGAGAAGCCGATGGCGCAGCGGCACCAGGCCGCGTGGTTCTCGGCCTCGCAGAAGGCGTTGGCGCCGCAGGGCAGGCTGTTGCAGGGGTTGACGCACACGCCGCCCTCGCAGGCCAGCGGGCCGGCGCAGTCCGCGTGCCGGGAGCACTCGCCCTTGGGGGAGATGGCCCCGACGCCTGCGAGTACAAGACGGTCAGCATCGCGGTCGCGCTCAGTCGGACGGACCGCCATGGTCCAGGCCATGTGCCATACTCACATCCTTGCCGGTAGGGGTCGCCGCTGAGCCCGTGCGAGCACACACACTTGTAGCTGCCCTTTTCGTTGATGCAGTGCGCGCCGGCGGCGCACGGGTTCTCGGCGCACTCGTCCACGTCCACGCAGCCGTGCAGCGGGTCGCCCTTGAAGCCGGCCTCGCACAGGCAGCGCGGCGGGTCGCTGGGCGTGCAGCGCGCGTTGATGCCGCACGGGAAGCGCTCGCAGGGGCTCTTGCACTTGTTGTCGTCCAGCGCGTCCGTGAAGAAGGGCGGCGGGCACACGCACTCGCCGGGCTGCACGCACTTCTCGTTGGCCAGGCAGTCGTTGTCCGCCACGCAGCGCACCTGGTTGGGCGAGCACACGCCGTGGTAGGGGTCGCCGCTGGTGCCGAGCGGGCACACGCACTGGTGGGCCCCGGGCTGGTTCACGCACTCGGCGCCGTAGCTGCACATGTGCCGGTTCTCCAGGCACTCGTTGATGTCCTGGCAGATGCCGTTGGCGTCGGGCCGGAAGCCGTGGGGGCACGCGCAGTAGCTGATGCCGCCCGCGATGGTGACGCACTCGGCGCCGCCGGGGCAGACGCCGCCAGCGTCGCAGCCAGGCACGATGCAGTTGCCGTCCACGATCTGGTAGGGCGGCTGGCACTGGCACTCCAGGCTGTTGCACTCTGCGGGGGGAACGAGCGTTAGACGAGTCCGAGCGAACCACACTGACAAACCCTCAGCAGCACCTTACCTTGGCAGGCCGAGAAGGGGTTGCCGTTGAATCCGGGCGGGCAGGCACACTCGTAGCTGCCGGGCAGGTTCTTGCACACGGCGTTGAGGCCGCAGGCGGGCTTGTCGCGCAGCTCGGTGCACTCGTTGACGTCCCTGCACTTGCCCGTGGCCACGTCGCGCAGGTAGCCCTGGCGGCAGATGCACACGTCCGCGCCGCTGGTGTGGTCGGGCACGCACTGCTCCGAGGCGGGGCAGGGCGAGTTGGGTCCGCAGGCGAAGGGCGGGTTGTCCGAGCGCGCGCAGCCACCCTTGTAGGGGTCGCCGCTCAGCCCGGACGGGCACTGGCACGAGAAGCTGCCGGGCTCGTTGAAGCAGACGCCGCTGCCGGGGCAGGGGTTGGCCGCGCATTCATCGATGTCCACGCAGCCGCCCACCACGCCCACCACACCCGTGAAGCCGGGCCGGCACTGGCACTTGGCCTCGTCGCCCGTCAGCATGCACTGCGCGTTGGGGCCGCAGTACACGAACTCGCAGGGGTCTGGCGGCGGGGAAAGCACGGTAAAAACACTGACTTACAGTGGACAGCCTTTCGACAGCCGGGCGGTACTCACGTCTGCAGTCGCTGCCCACGTTGGGCTGCGGGCACAGGCACCGCTTGTTGCTGTCGCACACGGCGTTGCCGGGGCACTCGCTGTCCACGGAGCACGTCACCACGCCGATGCACTTGGTGTGGGCGTCCGGGTCCGGCACCGTGCCCTTGGGGCACTCGCACGTGTAGGCGCCGGGGGTGTTGCGGCACAGCGCGCCCACCCCGCACGCGTCGTGGCGCGCACACTCGTCGATGTCTGCACAGAAAGGGAAAGGTCTGGGTTCAAGTACCGGCGGGGGCGGACGCGTTTTCTCACCGCAGCGCCGACAGGTAGGCAACCCAACGCTCGCCGGTGACGGCCGCGCGGGTGTTGCCTACCTGCCAGGCGCTCGCCGTGCTCGACGCCGCCCAGTGGACCAGATCGACAGAGACGGTGCCGTACTCACCGAGACACTGCTTGTGCGCGTTGCCGGAGAAGCCGGGTTTGCACTGGCACGAAAAGCCACCCGGCGTGTTGGTGCACACCGAGTTGGCGCCGCACTGTCCGAACGGCCCGTTGATCTTGTCGCATTCGTCGATGTCTGCAACAACAACAACAAGGCGTCAGACGCGTCCTTTGGGCACTCCACTGCCTCCAAACCCTCCAGTGGACGCACCGATGCAGCCGGCGGCGATGTTGGCCGGGTTGAACGTCCAGCCGTCTTCGCAGATGCAGTAGGCCTCCTGGCCGTCGGGCTTGCAGTATGCGTGCTGCCCGCACTTGACGTCCTCGCACGGCGCTGCGGGCCAAAAAGTCACCGTTAGCTTCCTCGGAAAACGGCCAGGCCTGGCCAGGCCGGACACGGACAGGCAAGCCAGGCTAGGCCCGCCAGGCCCACGGGGAAGTGGTTAGAATGCATCCGGAGGGAATCGAACGCCACGCCAGGACGCGCTAGAGTGGCGCCTAGCCACAAGCGCGTCTAAGCGCATCGGAGAGAGAGAGAGAGAGGATGCGGTGAGGAGTGGCAGGACTGGAGCGGCAATTAACGCCAGGCAATCGCGGTACGCCCTGGTCCGTTTGAAAATGCCGCCAACATGATAAAAACCCACTGAATTTAATGCAAACATATTTCTACTTTTGAGTTGGTATCAGTATTCTTTTTTTTTCGAGCAGTTGGTTCATCTGGGCGGAAAAGCCGCCAGTATGAGAATAGGGCCACTTTCCCACATGCTGATGACGCGTGGCGAACCAGGCGAACCTGGCTCGGCCAGATAGTAGCGCCACCACACCGCAAGGTGCGCGTGTGGAACAGTGGAGTGGGCCCCGACGCCCCGACCACCGAATTATATTAATTGTTTGCCTTTTCCCACGGAATAGGAGGAAAAAAAATTCTCGACCATTGCTTGTTTTACAACGGTAGTCGAGTGAAATGCAGAATGTGGATGCATTAAGATGCCGCCTTAAGAAACCACAAGAGTAGGCAGTGATTTTAGTTGTTTTTTTTTATTATAAAGTTGCGAGTTGCGAGTGTTGCGTGGCGGTCCTACCTTTGCAGGGCAGGCGCGGCGGCGACCCGACGAAGCCGGTCTCGCAGTCGCAGCGGAACGAGCCGGCCGTGTTGTGGCACGTGGCGCGCGGACCGCACGGGTTGCCGACGCACTCGTCCACGTCCACGCACACGGCGCCCTGCGGCGCGAAGCCCTCCTGGCAGAAGCACTGGCCCTCCAGGCACTCGGCGTTGTTGGTGCAGTCGAAGTTGGACTTGCAGAGGATGTTGACGTCGATCTGCTCGCACGCCACCGTGGGGTGCGGCTTGGCCTGGTAGCCTTGCGGGCACACGCAGTTGTAGCCCGGCGCGGCGTTCTCACACAGCGCGTTGCGGCCGCAGGGCCGGTCCAGCGCCACGCACTCGTCGATGTCTAGCGGGAAGAGGGGGATTAGACTTCCGGAATCGCAAAAAAAACGGTCCCTGTGGGGTAAAAACTAGACAACTACTTTTTTTTTTAAATCGATGCTAGTGTTAAAACAGGCATTCTTGTTGGTCATTGACATGCACAACAAAATATGTACAACAGTCATGCGCATAGATTAACACAGGAATGCAATCTACCACAGAGCTAAACATTTTAAAAAACAACAACATGGAACTGATCCAATCACAAACAACAGCAACAACAACAACAATTGATTGATTCTTACCGACACAGCCCTTGAATGGGTCGCCAGTGTAATCCTCCCGGCATGAGCAAATGAAGCTGCCGACGGTGTCGGTGCAGACCGCATTCTCGCCGCAAGGGTTGTGCGCGCATTCGTTGATGTCTGCAAACGATTGCACTGTCAGAGCCGCGCCGCGCCACGCCACGCCGCGCCACGCCGCGCCACGCCGACGGGACGTGAGACGCGTCAGCGCTAGGCAGAAGCGGGCATCACCATCACACAGCCAGATCCGATTCATGGACAGCGGGTCAATCTAGTTCACCTCTGGCCTTGCTATGGCTAACATCAAACATTTTAATTTTTTTTTTAAATTTTTTGTATTTAGTGAAAACACCGAGGGGGCAACCACGTAGGATGTTTGGGGACACAAGATTTCTTCACACAAGAGATTTCGTTGGGTTTCGTCCATTTTTGATTCTAAAATCGGCTTGTTTTTGCCTTTTTTTGGGGGGAGATTTCGGATTTTCAGAGATTTCTAGAGCTCCAGGGGACACCGGATTACTCGAGTGGTTGCCCCCTCGGAAAATATGACCACAAGCAAGCTGATATTTTTTGCGACTATTCTACTTACTGCTGAGCCACATCGATTCAAACCGCTAAAATTCGAAATCTAATTCTAGTGCATGGGTCGAGGTACTACAGAATAAAGCTTTAAAAAAAAGTGTAGCATGGAAGAAGTTTCCTTTTACTGCAGTGCAAAGGTTTGGAAGCGCTACGTAGGCAACCTGTGGAGAGGAAATCTACAAATTGGAGTGCATCAAGACAAGCGAAGAGGGGAGGGGGACGCATCGCGCCGTAGACGCAGTGCAGTGCCGCGCAGTGCAGCGCTAATGATACAACATTTCGCGATCCGCAGTCGTAAAAGTGCGCGAATGCGGCAAACGCGGCGAACGCCGGAGGAGATTGGTCCACGTACATCTGCGCGATGCATCAACAAGCTGGCGGACGAACAGACAGACAGGCAGACAGACAGGCAGGCGACGGGATGTGTTTTGCACTTCCCGCGAGTAGCACAGGACAGGCAAGGGGACTCCTCGGACGAAGTGGCTGCAAAGCACTGGAAGGCTGCAAGGAAGGAACCTGCGGCGCTGAAAAGGGAGCGACGCTTTCCCGGGTACACTGTCACGCGCCTTGGCGAAAATGTTGTCGTTCCATATCAAATCTCTTGAAATTAAAGATCAGTTTTCAGGGGGAATAGAAAATAGTGGTTGAAAGGTGGGTGGGGGCAGCGTGACGGTGTACCAGGAGCACGTCGAGAATCACTTGAGCAGAGCAAGGATGACGGCCAGGGCTTGGGGGCCCCGCCCGAAGGCCCCACCGTCCACTGCAGCCATGCGTGTCAAGAAGCAATATCAAGCAAGCGGCGGAACGGAACGGACAAGTCACAGCGGTCAAGACCACCGAGGCGGTTTTCAAATTTAAACATCTTTTTTTTTGTTTTTGAATGAAATGAGTCCTAGCTTCGCTGTGACTTTTCCCAATCGCCAGGTTAGCGTGCGTTCGTGCGTCGTGCACGTGCAAGGGGTGGCTGGCACCCCTGGGGTGCTTCACGTGGGCCACGTCGTGGAACGTACTCTCGCAGTACAGCTGGCCCTGTCCGCTGAAGCCCGGCGGGCAGGCGCAGGAGAAGGAGCCCACGGCGTTGGTGCACTTGGCGTTGACGCCGCACGCGTTGGGCCTGCCGCACTCGTTGAGGTCCAGGCACTCCTCGTGCGCCGTCCCCGTGTAGCCCGGCGGGCACGTGCACATCGCGGCCCCGGCCACCGTCGTGCAATTGGCTCCCTTGCCGCACGGGGGCGGCTCCACCGCGCACGCATCCACCTCTACCAATTTGTACATCGTTTTAGGATTTTTTTTACAAAACAGGGGTTACTGTTGCACACCCTCCGATCGGCCCATCGGAGACGTCGTTAGTGGAGAGGAGCCGGAACCAGCACGCCATGGCCTTTTTTTCTCAAAGATTTTTTAAAGTTTTTACTTTTATTTATGAAAATATGCATTTTTTAAATTATAACTTTTTTTAAAGATTTTTTAAAGATTTTAAAAATACTTTTTCATACTTTGGCCGTTGAAATTGACAGAATTTCACTCCAGTAATAATGCGCGTCCAGCCTTGATTAGAACGGACCGAATCCCAATCACGAGGGCTGCCCCGAGACCCAAGGCGTCGGTGCTAATCACCAATCAGAATGCTTCGATCCATCACTCGGACGCCTCATACAGGCGGCAAGGCATGGCATGGCGCGCTGGCCCGGCCCAAGGTTACCGAGAGAGAGCTATTTACACAGAGAAAGACGTACATACATACGTACACACATTCACAAACCGATCATTAGATGCCTGTTACCGCCGTGCACCGTTATTGCACAAACAACGAAATTAATGATTAGACACAACACCGCAGGACGTCGGTTATTTCACTTGTTTGCAAGCTCGATGATCAACGCTGATTTTTCCATCAGTTCACTTTACACAAGATTAAAGATTGTGACTTTCATTATGGCGTGCTGTGTATATACATGGTTATTCGATTTCTCGGAAAAATAATACAAATTAATTGGATTAAGAGCAGACGAGACTGTGTCCAGCGCTCACCTTGGCATCCTTCGAAGGGGTCCCCGTGGCTGCCCTGCGGACAGACGCAACCGGAACGAGCCGGCCATGTTGGTGCAGAGCGCGCCGCGGCCGCACGGCGACCTGGAGCACTCGTCCTCGTCCACGCAGCCGGTGCGGTACGCGTCGCCGTGGAAGCCGTCCGGGCACAGGCACTCGTGGCCGCCAACCACGTTGCGGCACAGCGCGCCCGGGCCGCAGGCCTCGGGGTCCTCGCACTCGTCCAGGTCCACGCACTGCAGGGCAAGGCGGAGCATGCACTGGGTAATGAGCCGTTCCGGGACAGTTTTCGACAAACGGGGCCACCGCCGTCCGTCCACTCGACTCCAGTTTTCCTAGGCATTCGCTTGGATACTTGAATTTATAAAAAAGAAATTGTAGGGTTTTCCCAATTTTTAAGATATTGCAGTTTTTTTTGTTAACTTTTTGAAAAATTAGTAGGCTTTTTTCATTTTAAAAAAATTGTAGTTTTTTTTTAATTGACTGGTAAGATCCACGGTGCGACTTTTGACTCACCACTTCGAAGGGGTTTCCATGGTAACCGGGCAGGCAGGAGCACGAGTAGTTGCCGGGGACGTTGATGCACTGGGCGTTCAGTCCGCAGGCTTCGGGATGCTCGCATTCGTTGATGTCTGCGGGCACACCGTGGCACACGCACACCGTCAAGCTTTACTCAACCCTTTTTCCCTTTTTTTTCAAGCAGAGTCTCCGTGCAATTTAAATGCCGCGATGCATTCCAGTTCGGAGCACGCAGACACACTCCAGCGAGCATGCCTCGTCGGAGGGCCCTGCGCTCCCCCAGCGCCACAGACTCATTTTGAGACTGAAACGTTCTCAAACACGCTTTTATTCAACGTTTTTTTCCGGTCTCGTTGAGGCGAAAATGGCCGCAAATGGACAAACCCGCCGCACGGTGTATTATTTTCCCAGTTATCAAACTGGAGCGACGAAAAAAAAAGACACTCACCTCTGCACTCCTCTTCGCCGTCGCCTTCGAATCCGGGGAGGCAGCGACACAAGAAGTGAGCGGGCAGGTTGCAGCACTCGGCATTGGCCACGCATCGGGCCGCCACTGCCGGGTCGTCACACTCGTTGATGTCTGCAACAGAGCGGCAAAGTGCCTTATTCAACCACCGTCCTGGAAAAAGGCCCGTGTCAGTCAAAGCGGAGCGATCGCAGCGCCGCGGCTTGGTTAAACACACTGGCGTGTTTGAGCGCCGGCTTCGTCACCATTTTCTACGCTCAAGGATATTTTCAATCTAGCATGGTTTTCATTGCCACCAACCAACCCCCTCCTTCTGAAAAAATGTTTCTCTACTCTACAGTAAGTCGTTATTTCTGTGAAAATCCGAGAATGACCGCGAGCTACCGAGCCGGCCCCGCGTTGAGGTCTCCGCCGACGAGGGGTTGCCCCCGAAACGTGCCGCAGTGCACGGTGCGTGTCAAGGCGACGCTGCCCGGACCCTGTCCGGCGGGTCCTGGGCGGCCTGCCCTGCCCGCCAAGGTCACGGACTAGACCTACCGCAAACGCCAAACCGGAAAATAAAATAAAAATAAAATAAAAACGCCGGCCGACCAGGATTCGAACCCGCGCCTTCCTCGCGCGGCGAAGGCGGAAACGCGGCGCCTCTTCACGCCGAACGAACGGGGCGCGTTACGCCACGGGAGAGGAAAAGTGCGGTGGCGAGTGTGAGAGAGAGAGAGTGTCAACAGAGGCAAGGCCGAGCGGGAAGAACGCGTCATTTGTAACGAGCGGCCGATAGACGTTATCGGCGGGGGCGTGGTGGGCGCGTGGGCGCGGAGCTGGAGGAGAATGCCAGGAAGGAGAAGAGAGGGCCGCGCGGGGCACTGTAGGGCCGCCAAGGGCCCCGATTGTACTCCACTTTCTCTCGCAGAATCTGCTCCGCAGTGCGCCCGCGGACCCGGCTCGGCTCGGTCCGGCTCGGCTCGGCCCGGCTGTGCGCTCATTAGCTACGATATTGTTCCCCGTCCCGCACACACCTTTTCTCTCCTCCGGCCGACTTAATCAACCGCGAACTTGTCGCCTCATTACGACGAGCTAGATTGACGTTAAATTGCGACGGCGTTGTCCGAAATCCGAAATCGTGACCCCAAGGCGGTCTACCCGGCGCCCCGTGGCCGAGGACGGCCGGGGCGGGCCGCCTGGCGGGTAGGCAACCGCCGCACACCGCTGCGCTGCATCCGAGAAGTTGCCTACCTCGCAGGCGCTACCTCGCCAGTCCTTGTCTTTTTTCAAGCGCGTTTCACCCGCCATTCCGGCATAACAACTCCGATGCGCGGACGAAAACGACGAGCGAACGGCGGGCATCAAACAAAGCCAGCCTTTTCCGCAAAAAAAAAAAAAAGAGCCGTCCTCCGACCGACACTTTTTCCTATTTTCATCGTTATTTTCGTTTCACACGGACTCGCGCCGCGTACACGTGCGTTTTCTCGACCAGACTCTTATTTTCATCATTGTCTTTTTTTACACGCGTCTCTCTCTCTCTCTCTCTCTCTCTCTCCAGTGCAAGGGCGGTGCGAGGTAGGAGAAGGCAGCCCACCGTGTGCGAACGCTAAACGAGCCCTACGCTGTCGGCACACGGTCCATTAGGCCTCGAGTTCAATTTTAGTTCCCTTTCCCCTGAAAAACAAACCGTCGGCGAAATTGTTCTCGGCAGCGCGCAAGGACCGCGACGGCAGAGTCCCCTTGACGCCTCCAAAAGCCGGGCGGCCGGGCGAGAAGTTCACAAACCTCGGGCCGGAAGCCAGCGTGGCGTGAATCTCTCTCTCTCTCTCTCTCTCTCTCTCTCTCTCTCTCTCTGTGTGTGTGTGTGTGTAGCACGCGTGTGGGCAGTATTGGGGCAGAGATCGCCGCCGTGAACCCACGAAACCAACTCATTCCGAGGCGCAAGCTGGAAACCGCACACGCACTCTCACACACACACATACGCGTACGCACGCACACACACACACATGCGTCTTCCCACCCGGCTGCAGTAGGGGAGGGGGGATTTTTATTATGATTAGCTAAACAAGCTTTTGCGCGAGGAATTCCTCCCCCCCCCCTTCTCTTTTCTTATCGGTGATCTACATGGGGAGGTCGTTCACATCGCGCCGCGCCCTGCACTGTTCAAAGAGTCTTCGTCATTGAACCACCACTCCCTTAATGTGTGTGTGTGTGTGTGTTTTAGCGACCGATAGCCCCATCGGCAAGGCACTTGCGGCACCAATAACAGAAGCCATGCTGTGTGCATCAGGCCATCAAGCCGATAACACCACAGTAGTTCTGACACTGTCCAATTTTATAATATTTTTTGTAAATTTTTATTTTAAAAAATTGGTTATGGCGGTAAGTTACCCGCGGGCCGCATAGTAATGCACTCACAAAACTCCGAAGGTGTCTGCACCGCAAGTAGTAAAAAGGCTGTCGTGGTCTCTTTCTGTTCTCTCCTGACGCGTTTGGGACTAGGCACGGCGCGTGGTTTGATTTACAGGTTACGGCAGGCCGGCAGTGCGGCGGGCAAGGTGTCTTACAGCGTACCGCCGCCGTGCTTACGGCATAATGCGACCTCACTGCCTGCATGGCCTGCACGGCCTGCACGGCTGCATGGCCCCTGCGCGCACATAAACAGCGCGCATCGCGTTCACTAACGTGTGTGCGTGTGTGCGTGTGTGTGTGTGTGTGTGTTCGTGTGTGTGTTCAGAACGGCATACCAGTGGACAGTGGGCAAGGCAACGGCGCACCGGAAAAAAAGACCTGATATCCTATGCTGAAAAACGGGGTTCCCAAATCCAAGTTCCGAATCGTTTTGCGCAAATGTGGGCGGAACGGCACAGGGTGTTTTGAGTTGTGCCGGAGCCACCCTGTCGCGCCGAGTGTGTGTTTGCACGGGGTGGCGAGCAAGTGGCAATAAACGTCGGCCGGCATCACCGCGGCGCGAGCGGCGGGAGCGGGAGGGACAGCGTCGCTTCGTCTCGCTCGCACTGGCGGGGCGTCGCCGCGTCGCGTACAGGGGTGCGAGAGAGACGGGGCAGGGCCCTTGGCAGCATCGGCAGGCCTCGGCAGGGCCTAGCCTGGCGGATGACAAACTCTTTATGGTTTTACGGTCACATTGAATGGTCGTCCGCCGTGTTGTGTGGAGGCACTGCACTGTAGGGACGTTCGGCACTGCGAGGCACGGCACTGCAGGGCACGGCCTGGCGTACGGGAACGCATAAACACCGCCTTTACGGCATTCTGCACCCCGGCCTGACAGGCCTAACTGAATATTAAGCGCGATGCACCGCCGGGGACGGCCGGGGACGCCCCGCGAGAGCGAGAGAGAGGAACCATCACTCTTCCGGCCGGCCGACTGCCGCTGCAGGAGCGCGGCGGAAAAATGGAGGCCGGTTCGGCCCTAGTGCGATATCGGTCCTGGCCGAACTGGTTCCGTGTCTCTGCCAGCCTCTGCCGGCCTGGCGGGCATTCCGGCCGTACGACTCACTCCCGGGCAGGGAGGGGAGGGGAGGGGAGGGAAGGGGAGGGGAGGGTTTCGACCCAGCCGCGGCCTTAGACCAGCCAACCCGCGGGAGACTTTTTCAGACCGTCGAACCTGCCGGGCCTGCCGAGCGATTCTGGAGATCGGTTTGTCGCTCTGTCCCTCTCGCACCCTTAGGGGGAGCCCCATGAGTGCGAGAGGGACAGAGCGACTGGCGGCGGTTTGCCTCGATTTGCATAACGAAGCTAAGCACCGCCACCCCACGCCCACGACGGATTCGTCGCGGCCGCGGCCATCAACGCGTTGCAGGCCGTGATGGTGATCGCATCGGCGAGGATCGCAGCCAGGATAGCATCGATGCCGGAGTCTTGGAGGGGCCGCGTCGCCGTCGGCACGCCGACGGCCAGGTCCGCACCGCGAGGACGTTGCACCTTGAGTGCGCCCCGCCGCCCCGCCCCGCCCCGCCCCGCCCCGCCCCGCGCCCGGCGCGCCGCGAGGTCCGCGAGGCCGGGGAGGGGAGGCGCGGCCGGGCGCGGCGTGTACTCCGTGGTGCCCGTCGAGGAGTGCAGCGGGAGGAAGAGGGAGTCCCGGGGGAAGGGGGCAAAGGACATTGCTCTGGCAGTTTACCGCTGGCTGCCGCGCTCGAGTCGACCACGCCTCGCCGCGCCGCGGGACGCGCGGGACCCGCCCTTGTCAAATCCATACCCCTCGCCTCGCTGCCGGCTAGAAAGGCGAGCGACCGCCTCGGGGCCGGGGTTCGATCCCCGTCGGAGGCAGAGCGACTTTTAGTACCGACTTTGCCTTTTCGGATACCTCTGGGTTTGTCAGTCAGACTATATCCAGAAGAGGCGCTAAGGTTCCTGCGCACTCGCGCAGAGCGCTCCGGTGCGTTAATTCCGAACCCCCTCATCCGCGTCCCACTCGCGGTCCCGCTCCACTCACACTCACAGATTACAGCGCAAAAACGAGCTCCTCAGCGCGAACGGGATCGAAGACGACCCTCCAGGGTTGGAGGAGCAGGGCGAGCAGGGCAGGTCGAGGCCGCTGCATGGAAACTTGACGAAATGGCCAATCATGCCCCCTCCCCCTCCCACGGTTATGGTCACTTAACATGTACTCTTGGCACTGGACCTAACGTCCCTTCTCCCCCCTCCTCCCCCCGCCCCCGCAGCACAAACACGTTCGCAGCGGGGCGCTGCACTGCCCGACGGGCCCGACGGGCCGCGAGGCACGACAAAAACTTGCAGATCGGCTTATGAGGGACAGGGCCGTGTCTGTGTCTCTAGCGGTGCGGGCACAGGCAGCGCGATGAAGGATGGATCAAAGAGTGAGAAATGGACACGCGACGTGCGCGCGCGCCACACACACACACACACACACACACGACGTCTATTTGAATCGATTT
Source organism: Thrips palmi (assembly GCF_012932325.1). Taxonomy (NCBI): domain Eukaryota; kingdom Metazoa; phylum Arthropoda; class Insecta; order Thysanoptera; family Thripidae; genus Thrips; species Thrips palmi. The sequence continues at coordinate 2,963,189 of NW_023144622.1, forward strand.
CAAACCTTACAGCCCGACGGCGGGAGTGAAGCTGGACGTGCCTCATTAAGTCTCGGGCGCCCTTCACCCCCCCCCCTCCCCCGCATGGATCTCTTAGCGACTTTTACGGTAACTGGGCACGGCCCAGCATCCCAAGCAGTGCCGGGGCTGCTTCCTAGAACGCCACAAGGACGGCCCGGGGTTGAATCTGAATCTGGAGGTCCTGCTGCCGCTGCTGCTCCGCGACGGATAGACGAAAATCAATAACTAGGTTCCAAGTTAGGGGTGCCAACTTCGCTTAGCTAGGGCTACCGTCTGGACGAAGGTGGTCCGCGAGACGAGTGGCAACCCGCGCGGTCGTCGGAAACCCGAACCCCTTGGCGGGAGACACTCCGCGACGCCACGGCGACGCCGCGACCGGACGACGAGCTCCTCGAGGGCCTCCTTTGTGGCGACCGGCGGAGCGGCGGAGCGGCAGAGCTCCGGCCGGACTCCAGCGTGCGGGTCTCCAAGCCTTGTGTGCAAATGAAAAGGGCAAGTCGTGCCGCGGGGCGGGGTGAGGCGGGGCGGGGCGGGGGCGGGGGGGCGGGCGGGCGGGGCGGGGCGGGGCGGCACAGAGAGGTAATGACCAGGGCCTGGTGCACGGGGCCACCCCGGGGCCACGGGGGCTCTCAATCTAGGGGGACTTGAAGGAGCGCGCCGCCGTCGCCGTGGATCGCGAGGGAGTCCCTCCCCTCCCCCTCCCCCTCCTTCCCTCCCCGGCGTGGCTCTGCCGGCTTTGCATCGAGCGGCGCTGCACGGCGGAAAGGAGACACGTCGGGGGCCGTCCGTAAACACACCAACGGTGGGACTCGTCCCCTCCACACAATTCGGTCTGCTCTACTCACCCTGGCAGTGGAATCCATCGCCCTGGTATCCCGGGAAGCAGGTACACGAGAAGCTGCCGAGCGTGTTGGTGCAGTGAGCGAACACGTCGCACGGCCGGTCCTTGCACTCGTTCTCGTCTGCAACACATCATCAGTGTCACAGGTTCAGCAACATTCTCCTTCCTTCTGCTAATTTTTTTTTTATTTTCAACGAAAAAATAAAGAGTACAGCAGTAGTACGTCTCGTAAAAGAGGAGCGACAAGGGGCATAAAAAAATGCCGGCTTGATGAGCGAAAAATTCAGCGACGAAGATGCTGCACTGGGGAAGTAAAATAAAATAATAAAAAAATAATAAACTCACCCGGCACTTCGCAGCCGCAGCCACCGTACCCGTCGTTGCAATGGCACTGGTGGTCCAAGCACGCTCCGTGCTGGCACCGCTTACCGTCGTCCTTGCCACAGTCAGCTGCAACAAACAAACAAAATGAATTAAATTTATTTTTAAAAAAATTCATTTGTTTTACAAATGAAAAATGTGGTGCCGGCTCTTGTTGCAAATATAATTGCAATAAAAATGAAACGAAAAAATCCCCAAGTTGACTTGGCAGAGTAGGCGGAGGGCCGAAACCGGAAACACGAGCGCGAAAGTGCGAGGAGGAATGCGATAAAGATCGTTTAACGCTCTGCATCTTCGTTGCAGTATGCACGCGCCGGGCACCGAGGAAAAAATAAAAATAAAAGAGAACTGCGGGAAAAAGAGGCAAAGGACGAAAAGCGCGAAGGCCGCGCGCCACATTGTGCATCAGGACGTCTCGGCCGATCGGCCGGGCACAATCACCAGTGCCACCACATTGGAAAAATAAAAAATAAAATGCTGAAACGAAAAACTGCACAAGTGCAAAAAATAAAGTGGTTCCCAAAATGTTGTATTGCTTCGTAATAGCACGTCGTAGACCACGCATGCCAACCTGACTACGTTACTAAGTACAGTTCTACTCCGGTGCACCCTAGGCCAACCTGCTCTCGTCTGCCAATCAGGCCGTCTGCCTGTCTGTCTGCCTGCCGATCCGTCCGCTCGCCCACTAATAACGCTTCCGGCCCCACGCGACGGGCGCCGCCGGACAGTCTGTCTCTCTCGCACTTGTACGGAGCGCGCCACGAGTGCGAGAGAGACAGTGTGCAAGCATTGGCAGTCGCGCTGCGGACGAGGCGGACGCCGCACCGTACATGCGGCTGAGCCTCATACTACTCTCTCAAAATTACAGCCAGTTTTGAAAAAATACATTTCTTGAAAATGAGCAACAATTACAAATGAGCTACACCGGAGGAAAAATACAAAGTTCGAAATGTGAGACTTGAATTTTTGAGCCACATTATTTTTTTTCAACAGTAACCTTCTGCTTTAATCTAAAGGGACCTTTGCGAGCAGTCGGCGTGCATCTCATTCAGGGGCTTCTCATTAGCCAGTGCACCTGCATGCACTGCATCCGATGCACTACTGCATCCCGCCGCCATCCTCTCTCTCTCTCTCTCTCTCTCTCTCTCTCTCTCTCTCTCTCTCTCTCTCTCTCTCTCACTGGGGCGTTCCGTAGGGCAGGAGCGAGACAGAGAGAGACAGAGAGAGAGAGGGAGGCAGTCTTGGGAAGGAACATCAGCTCTTCAGGCAGCACCGAGGCCAGCGCGAAAACACTGCTGGCAGTCCTTCCCGTCACAGTGTACCAGAGTATACCTCTACCGGACACACAGGCGCGGTAGGTTAACTGTAGCCTTTTCCGCCACTGTTCAGACAACGGCGAGTCGGACAAAACTCTGGCCACCTCACGGACTCGGCTGATACAAAACGGCCGACACGTAACGCACTTTGTTGTTGTTGTTGTTTTTGTCTTTACTCGGCGTGCGATCAAAAATAATGCCGGTGCTTTGGCTTGAGAAGGACGAAAGGTGTCGGGAGGGGGGGGGCGTAGCACATGTCCTTTTCCAGAGAGAGAGAGAGAGAGAGAGAGAGAGAGAGAGACGCACGGCGAAGCAGACCGCGGAAAGCGCGACCCTTGACCTTCGTGCAGTGACGGCGCCGCAACGCACTCACACAACGCGGCATGGAAAATCTTTAAGTGCGGGGAAATTTTTCTGATCCGCAGCACCGAAACCTTCCAGTGTACCCCCCGCCCCACCCCACCCCGCCGCGGTTAATTGGAGAAGGAGCAGCAGCAGATTAATAGCTCGAGATAACTCGTTATTCGCTTATCATTTCTTTTCCATCCTCTCTTTTTCCCTTCTTGATCCGTAGTGTGTGCGTGTACGTAGGGCCTCTCGTTGCGACTCGGCCGGCCCTAACTGTTGTTTTGGTCTCCGCGCTCCGCCAAGCGGGCCCTGTGCCCTGGGCTTGGGCCCTGCTCGCCCGGCCAGCCCTTTGGGCCTGCCACTGGCCCCACTGGCCCACACGGTCGAGTGCGGATCCTTCCTCACGATAGGCGCCAAACTTGCCTCTCTTTTATCGCCCGGCCCGTCCCTCCCCGCGGAACGAATGCCAAACCCCCGGCAGCCCAAAAACGCAGCAACCGCGCCCCACCGCCGCCACAGTTGGGGCCTTTTACTCCGGCCGGACACACTGTAAACTTGGCGAAACGACCGGCGTGCATTTTCGGCGACCGCAGCGCCGCGTGGGAAGCTGCGGCTAGATTTATTGGGCACGCCGGCCAGGGCGCGGGCTGCGGGTTCGATCCCCGGCGAAGCCGGATCGCAAAATGAGAGCCTTGAATTTCCTCCTTTGTGCCTTCCCCCTGATTTGCGTGTGTAATGAAGGACGTGACGCAACGCGGGGCGCGGCAAGTCGCACACAGTTTACAACGACGCCGAACAAAAACGAGAAAAAGCGGGGCGGGCGGGGGGATTCGAACCCAGGAACAATGCGTCGGATTCGTGGCGTCATCCCGCAGCTCAGCTCCCATGCCGCGCCTCCGGGTAATTATTTTCCCACTAAAGCAAACCAAAATCCCGATGGCGGCGCCGATAAAGCCGAGGAGCGCGATGAGCCGGCGGCACGTCTGGGAGTGACGGACGGACGGAATGACCGACTGACTGGAAGTGACTTAGAGTGACGGACGAAGAGACCGACTCGGTAAAAGTGAGTGACGACGGACAGTGTGACGGACAGAGTGACCGAATCAGTAAAAGTGACTTGAAGTAGTGACGGACAAAGTCACCGTGACTCAGAGTGACTTAAAGTGACGGACACAGTGACGGACACAGTGACACGAAGACGCCCGAGTGACGAGGCCGCCCAAATGTAACGCGCGCCGCGGGATTCCTCCTGCCGAGAGCGTTAAAGGGCACTGTCCTCTCCCAGCGCGAGGCGCGCGAGGCGCACAGAACCGGGGAGAAGCAGAAAATAAATACACGGGCAAAAAAAAGGATGAAAGACGCGAGATTCCCTGTCCCCTTCGCCTAATTGTAGTGAGTCTCGTCATTTGCAGGCCTGCCCCATTACGGTCACGCGCGTCAGTGTGTGTAGGTGTGTCGCTGTGTGTGTGTGTGTGTGCGTGCTCACGCCGAAAAATTAGCCGCGGGACGTGGCGCCGAGTGCTGCACAGTGTGGTGCACAGTGTGCCCGGCCGGCCGTGCAGTCGGCCGGCCAGCGGCGTAGCCACACGCTGCCTTTCCAGACGATGCCCCTATGGACGCAGTCTCTTCAGACCTCCAGGCATTCCCTCTCTAAACGTTGCATCTCCAGACGATACCTCTCTAAACGTAGCCTCTCCAGGCGTGCCTACGCTGCCTCTCTAGACGCTGCCTCTCCAGGCGATGCCTCTCCAGACCGTTGCCTCTCCAGGCGATATCCCTCTAAACGTTGCCCCTCCAGGCGTTGCCTCTCCAGACGCTGCCTCTCCAGGCGTTGCCGCTCCAGACGCTGCCTCTCCAGGCGTTGCCTCTCCAGACGCTGCCTCTCCAGGCGTTGCCTCTCCAGACGCTGCCTCTCCAGGCGTGGCCCGCCGCAGCATATGGCGGGATAGCAGTGGCGTGCTGGCAGCCAGCGAAGCGGATCGGCATCGGGGCTCGACGGCGCTGCGCCCCGCCGACGCCGTCCACGCGGTGAGGCCTGCAGCCAAGGTTGCCCCCACGGTGCCTTCACCTTGAGAGAGACCGTCATGGGGAACCCCTCTGTCCGAAATCGCGTGCGCCGTCTCCAGCGTCTTCGCCGTCCTGTTCGTGGACGAGCCGCGACCTCGCACACCTCCGCGGCGCCCCGCGAGTGCGAGCGAGACAGAGCGACGCGTTGGGAACCACCCCACCCACGCGCGTCCACGCCGTCACAAAACCGCACTCAAAGGCCTAGCGGGACGGCTGTCCCTAGACGGGCGTTAGGCGGTTCGATTCGAAAATAAAACGCCGTGTTTATCTTTGAGTCGAAAACAGAAACGTCTTGCCAGTGTCGTATACTTGTCGCGACTAAAAATCGGAAGTTCCGTTGCAGCTGGGTTAGTGCATCTCCACTCTGCGCATTTCCTTTACGGGGTCGATAGTCCGAGGACCGGATTGACCTACACGCAGACGGGCAGGCAGACAGACAGGCAGACAGACAGACAGATAGACAGGCAGATGGACAGACAGACAAACGCGCTAAGTGCAGGCCACGCACTGCATGCCACTTTGGGCCGGGGCCAAAATAAAATGGACGCGCCGCCGTGCCTCGTCCGTGCCGCCGTGAGCGTCTTAAAGGCGGCTGGAATGACTCGGACGCCTCTCCACACAGCGAGAAGAAAAAAAACTGTCTCACAAATCCTATTAAACGTCGTTCGGGCCCCAATAAAAGGCTTGTAAGCCCAAGCGACTACCGAACGCACGCACGCCGACAGGCCGGGCCCAGCCGAAGGTTAAGCATTCCTCCGATTTCGGATCCATTTTATTCGAATGAAGACTATAAACGCGTCAGGGGTCCTTAAAGGCGCTTCAGTCAGCGTCGCAGGGATAATTTTACAGGTCCCAGCCGACGAAAATACTGCGGGGCACCTTTCCTGGAGAGTACCCCGCACGCGGAATCGACAAAAAATTAAAATACATTTCCCACAGGGTACCCCCACACACACGAATAGGTCATAAACGCGAGCGACTCTGAAAGAATGACGCTCCAGTCTCGTCTGCTTCAACGATTCCCAAGATATCTGGTTTCAGATGCCTAATCCCTGACGGGGTGGCGCGAAAAAAAAAGCAAAAATAAAACTCGAAGCCAAGAGAAATATAAAAAAGTCACACTTACTTGAGCATTTCAGTTCCGATCGGAGCTCGTCTGAGCCCCGAAAACAGTCTGGTCGTCCATCACATAATTTGGAAACTTCGTATAATTGTAAAACATCTGTAGATTCGTTGACCTGACACCCGAAGTACCCGTCCTCCAGGTTCAGGAAAAAGATTTCTCTCTTGATGCCGAATCCAATTCCTTGTGATAAGACCTGCAACACAAGAGCACAGCGCGCATTAGGACTGATGACTTCGTGCACAATATCTTCCTCCATCGTTAACTCCCTCTCACTCACACTCACACCACCACCACACCGCCACCCACACTGCCGGGTTTCAACACAGCTAATCTGGCCAGGTGACTAATGCCCCCCCCCCCCCCCCCGAGACAAAAGATCCAGATTGGAGCCGCTGTTCCATAGAGCGCGCCGCCCGCGAACTCGAGGGTAGGCAAACCCGCCCGGCACGCTTGGCTCGTTGGAGGGCTCCTGCCGCAACGGTCGCCGGGGGGCTCCCACCTCGTCGGTCGCTCCGGGCGCTAAGCAGCGCCCCTGAAAGTGTGCCTAGTGACATGGAGATAGAAAGATAAGTAGGGAGGCCCACTAATTGGGGCAAAACGAGTGTCGGACGACGCGCGGGAGCAGAGTGGCGGCAGCGCGGCGACAAAGAAATAATACATTTACCGCCGTAATTAGAGAGAGACAGAGGAAAAAGAGGGCCGCGTACCGTGAGCCACGTCGCACGGCAAGAAGAAGAGCGAGGAGAAGAGGCGAAAAACAAGAACAAGAAAAACAACAACCCCGTCTGAGCAAGATGCCATATAGCAGCTGACAAGCCGAGTGCGTCAAGTGCATCGCCGTGTCATAACTCGCCGGGAGGAATAGAGAGAGAAATGGGAATGGAGCGAGGAAGGGGGCCGGCAGCCAGCGCCTTATGATTACAAGTTTGGATCCAAAATGATGCATTTCGTGGGGAAGACCGGGACGGCTCCAGGTTGAACGGCCGTTCGCCGCCAAACCAGTCGGCTTGCCAGTCGGCCACGATTCACTAGCGCTCGCCCAGTCAGCCGGCCCGGCCCGGCCCGGCCCGCTGGACGTAATTCAGACATGATTGCCGACGGAGAGGAACGAGATTCATCGCGGCGCGGAGGAGGCAGTGCAAGGCGGAAAAAGAAGTGTGCAAGGCGGTGCACGAAATCGCCCGGCACTGCAAGCGACGTGTTAACGGGACGACCCTTGTCCAACAAAGGCGACGTCGGCCACGGCGACGCGATGCCAGATAGGAGCCACCGATGCCATCTTGGCGCGTCGCGGCGTGGGACGGGGCGCGGCGGGCTCTGAAATATCGTCCATCGTCCGCGGCCGTATGAGACGAAAACGGTCTGCTTAGCATAGACAACAACGGCCTGGGAGAGCGGCGGACCTAGCGCCACGCACCGCTAGATTTTTCATCCGATTGGCGAAGGCCGGCCGGCAGCGTGTCGCCACTGTAAACATACCCGCGAGTCGTGCGGACAGAGCACTGCGTGGAGCGGGGCCCTGGTGCGCTCTGCAGACTGAGAGCAGTTTTCGTCGCTCTGTTTCTCTCGCACCTAAAGGGGGCGCTCGCGAGTGCGAGAGAGGCAGAGCGGCGGAAACGACTCTCGGAATGAGTCTGCTGAGGCCGACGGGCGTGACACGCCTCTGGCCTAGGCGGCCCGGGCGACGCCGGCGGCACTCCCAGAGGAGGACCGCAACTCCCAGCCCGCGGCCGCACAGTGAAGGTGCCTCCGGGCGCGGCGCGCTGCGGCGGCGACGCGGCGTTTGTTATTCCGTTTGCTGTTTGCATAACCCGAAAGTGAAAGCATTCATTACCGGCCCTGATCGGGACGAAGTTATGACAACGAGGAAAAAATTAAAAGGCCGTAAAAAGGGACGATTGGCGGCAGAAGAGCCCCGCGCACGCAAGGCGCTGTTGTTTGGACCGACCCGGACGGGGTTCGGGACGGTACCCGTCTGTCTGTCTGTCCGTCCGTCCGTCCGCCCTCGCCACCAAACTGGTTCCGATCGAGTCAATATTTTGTCAATCTGCTCGTCTTCATCAAGCCACGCTAATTCGGCTAATCGGCCGTGCAGCCTTTAATCAAGGGCCTTGCCGGGCGAGCGGGCGACGCGAGGGCCGTTAGGAGGGACACCTCGCGGTGGAACGACCTCGTTCCCGACAACCTTCGTGGAACTACTCGTTCCCTGGCGCTGGAACAGCCCAGGGAACAGCTAGGCGCACGTTGGGAACACGACGGAAGCGTTTAGCTGGGGCCAGCGGGCCCGCGGACTGCACTACGGGACGGGCGTTGTCGTCCACCGGACCGGCACACTGAGAGTCGTTTTCGTCGCTCCGTCCGTCTCCGTCGCACTCACGGGGCGTCGCGTGCGGGTGCGAGAGAGGCGGAGCGGCGCAAACGACTCTCGGCATCAGTCTGCGGAGTGGAGATGGCAACGTCCCGGGCGGTAAAACACTCGGCCGAAACACTCGGACGCGCTCATTTTTCCACCGCCTTCGCGTTTCGCGGCGTTTCGCGCTTCGCACGGCGGAGGCAGTCCCGACGATGAAGTCGTCTCGACTTTCGTGCGCGGCCAGCCAACGGCCAGCCAACGGCCAGCCAACGGCCAGCAGCACAAATATTATTCATTTTCCGTGCGATTCCCGCGACCGATAAGACCACCGCCACTACCCCGGCAGCAGCGCCGTAAAAAGACCTTCCACTGGGAAACCTAATATATTTAATGGTGGGGCGTCAGGGTGCGCCGTTTATTTTTTTTTTAGGAAATTGGCCGGGAAATCGGAGAAGCGCGTGTGCACGTATGGTCGCAACCCGACCGACCGGGTGTGCCGGGGAATAGAAGGAACCGACTTTGGCGGCCCTTGAGTAGCTAATGTGAGTGTGTGTGTGTGTGTGTGTGTGTGTGTGTGTGCGTGTGCACGGTGCGGGTCCGGCCAGGTGACGGCGGCGGCGACCAGAGAGGCCTTGGACTGAATGCATACAGGCGGCTCTTAGCGGTCGCTTCGGTCCATTCCAAGTCCATTCCGATCGACCGGGACATCTGCTCCGGGATCATCGCCAAGGGCAAGTGGGTGCTGGCGGCACTCCGTCTCTCTCGCACCCACACGGGACGGCCCACGAGTGCGAGAGAGACAGAGCGACAAACGGCCCACTGTGCGCCCGGTACGCGCGGTGCGCCATAGCGGGAGCTGCGAGAAGTCAGACGCCGCCCCGGGGTGTATGTACGCTGTAAGGGGGAGGGGGGGGGGCTCGTGACGGAGGTGACGGAGCCGGCGCGGGTGTGGCGCTGCATATCAAGCAGCAGCAGCGGGGCGCGGCGGGCTGGTGGCGACACACGCACTCCCACTCACCGGCTCGAAAAAACCCCGGCAGGCGGGGGAAGGGGAGGGGGGGGGGGCAACGCGCGGAGTGCCTGGCCCGCTGCAGCCACGCGCGGCAGGGGGCACCCGAGGAATCCCATTCCGGCAGTGAGGACCGCGCCTAGCGACGCCTAGCGACGCCCAGCCACGTCGGTGTGAATCGGCCGGGCCCACCTGACGCGGCCAGCCCCATCCCAATCACGCAGCCAATTAAAACCAGCAGACTGATTCCGAGAGTCGTTTTCGTCGCTCTGGCTCCCTCGCACCCGTACGGGACGCCCCGTGAGCGCGAGAGAGGCAGAACGACGACTCTCGGAGTCAGTGTGCCGGTCGGCATGCGTACGAAGACAAGGCCTCGACGAAGCCAATCGAGTGTGAACGACCGGGGCGACACCCGCTGCTACACTTTCACTGATCGCTCGCACTTTCGTCCATTGTGAAGCACGAGGCCCTGCAGCGGGCGGGCCGGGCTGGCTGACATTCATTGAGGGTGTCCCGTCGACGGGTCCACAGGGCCAGCAGCCGGGCGGTGGGGCGGCGCGGCGGTGCACCCGGCCCGGATGGGGCATCTCATCACGCCTTACTTGGAAAAACGAAAGTGGCCCGCCGCGGGGCAGCCGGGCAGGCAGGCAGGCAGGCCCAGCGCAGTGGCCCGCTTTGGACCGCAGCGAGGCAGCCCTGACCCGGCCCAACCCGCACTGCCAGGCACACCGTATGCACACACTCACTCACTCACTCACTCACTCACTCACTCACTCACTCACTCACTCACTCACTCACTCACTCACTCACTCACTCACTCACTCACTCACTCACTCACTCACTCACTCACTCACTCACTCACACCGGAAGTGGAGACAACAAGGGAGAAGGGAAATCGTACGGCGTTCACGATTTTGAGGGCTCTCACAGTAACGATGAGAGGAGAGAGAGAGAGAGAGAGAGAGAGAGAGAGAGAGAGAGAGAGAGAGAGAGCAGGAGGCTATAAATGAAGTGAGAAAGCAATATATTCAAATGGCGCTATCCGGGAAGTGTCAACCACTAACGGGAGAGCGAGCGAGGCAGCACAATGCAAATCGATTGAATATTATTTCGGCCGCAGAGTGGGGCCTCACGCACCGCGCCACAAACGAGGGCAGTAATAAATAATAACAATCACAAATTGCAAAGTCGCAATCAGATGCTGTCTCTCTCTCTCCCTCCTTCCCTCCCGGTCGTGGCCGGCATGTCATGATTGTTTGGCCTGTTCTAGAGGAATGGTACAGAGCCGCACGGTCACGACCGGGTATCTCAGAAAGAGAGCGAGAGAGAAAGATAGACCCTCGCCGGAGGAGAGAGGGAGAGAGAGGGGGGCAGGCGAAGGACACGGCTCCAGCTGGATGACGCCCGATAGGTATAATGAACTACACTGGAGTCTGACATCTCACTCCGTCTCCGCTGCACCCACGCCCAACTTAACTGCTGCAACAAGTCCGGGACATTCCGTCTGCCCGTCCGTCCGTCCGCCGGCCTGTCCGTCGGCATGACATGTGCCATCCCAGAGGCATCACCGTCTCCACAAAGGGCTACAGGCTGCTCTCTCTCTCTCTCCCTCCCTCTCTGCGCCCAAAGGAGCGCTGGGATGTGTAGTGCGTGTGATCCGACTGCAACACAGTGTGCCATACTGCCTGTACACTGTGCGACAAGACACGGGGGCGTTCCCACACACGCACGCGCGCCCACGCACACACACACACACACACACACACACACACACGCGCATAATGACAGCGGAAGGTTACGAGGTCGCGGCGTAGGACATGCAGAGCCGCGGGGCCCGCTCCACTACACTGGGTGCGCGAGGCGAGCGACCGCCACTATCGCCGTTCGAGGTGCGGGCCTCTGGGGCTCGAGCCTGGTCCGCCACGTCGGCGGTGCGGGTCACGTGACACAAAATTAAAAGGGAAAAATCAAGGTGCCGGCCGACGCGTGGCGCCTGCTGTGCGTGCTCCGTCGCTAGCCGTCTCTGTCGCACCCCTTCGGCGGCTCCGGGCGGCCCGCGAGTGCGAGAGAGACAGAGCGGCGCGGCCGGTGGGCGGCGCTGGCGGTTGCGCAAGGCGTAGCCGTATTTGGCCGCGCGGCCCAACCCTCGCCGAACGACACTACACGTCGACCGGCTTGCCGGCTTGCCACACGGCGCGGCGCGGCGTGGCACGCGCGCCGGCCGAAAGACACGTCATGAGGCTAGCGGTCTCCGACGTCCCGACGGTCTCCGACGTCCCCGACGGACCCAATGGGACTGTCTCTGAGAAACGACGCTGCCGTCGTTCATATTCATGCGGGCCGGCACGTTCCCAGGAGGGAGACGAGCACACGGCAGCATTCGTCTGTCTCTCTCGCACTCGTGGGGCGTCTCGGGAGGCGCGAGAGAGACAGAGCGACGATAAGCGACTCTCCAGCGGGAGCCGAGGGGAAGGGTTTCCATCCTAGGCGTCCCCAACGTATCTTCGGTGAACGTCAATATCGAAATCGAGTTATTGGAGTCACAGTTTAACAACTTGTCCCAGCTATCGGACTGTCAGCCCGTCGCTACAGGCAGCCCGCCGAACGCGCCGTCTCGACGGGACTGCCTGCCCGCCAGGCGCTTTGGCCCGGGCCACGCAGAAACACCGCCAAATAATTGTCCTTCTATTTACTTTCGTCGTTTTGTTATTGTTTTTTCGCGTGCCGATACATAACGCGCGTCCGCAGTCCGTTCGTTGCGCTGTCCGCCACGCCCCGCCTCGACGGCAATCAGCGCCAAGTTTCCTGTCTGCAGGCTGCAGGGCCTTCATGCACCGTTCCTGTGGCGACAATGACACCGCCCCGCCCCGCCCCGCCCCGCCCCGCCGCTCCACGCCCACGGCGCGACGCCGGTGCGACGCCAAGGTCAGCCCGCATATGTGAGCTGGTCGGGCGCGCGCCCCGCCCGCCCCGCCCCGCGCCAAATTCGAACCCAATTACTTTCCCTTTCCCACCGCCTTGCCCGAGCCTCGCCCTACACGGCACGGCGATCATCGCGGGCCCCGGCAGCTCGCCGACGAACACGCCGGAGACCGCGCCGACGGACCGCGTAGCCTGACCGCACTGAGCGCTCTGGGCATCGGAGGCGCCAATTTTAAATAACTCCGCCTCGGCGAAGACGGGACGGCGGTGGTCATGCGACCCGCCCCGCGGAGACTTGCCCGCGAGGCAGCACGACAGCGCGGCCCGCTCTGTCTCTCTCGCACTCACGGGGCGTCGCGGAAGGGTGCGAGAGAGACAGAGACTTTAGGCCGTGAAATGGAAGCGAGGCGGCGGCCCTGGACGCTTGACTGGCCGTGGGCATAAAACATGGCGGCTGCGTCGCAGAGCGTCCAGAGCGTCTAGAAGCAGCGGCCGAGGAGGAGGACGACACCGCCTTTCTTTTGCCCACGATCGTCCGCGAGTCATTGCTAATTGTGCGCGTTTCCGGCCAAAACGGCCAAAACGCCGCCGGCTCCGATCCAACGACGGCCGCGGTGCCCTTGGCTGCCAGCCTGGGCTGTCCGCCGTGGCTGCCTGCCTTGGCGGGGCGGCCGGGCCGACGCCGAGCCTCCAGGACCTCCACCAGATCGCGCGGCGCGGCGGCCGTTTTGCCGGCAAAATCCGCCGTGCATCACAACGCCCAGCGGGCTGTCGCTCCGTCTCTCTCGCACTCACGGCGCGCCTAGTGGGCACCGCGAGGGTGCGAGAGAGACAGACTCTGCTGGGCGCGCGGAATCCCGCCGCGTCATTTCACGAGAGCAATTTATTAAGCCGGGCTTTTTTGTGGGCCGCGCTGCCGCGCTGCTGTCCGGTGGCGGCGAGGCGTCCCTCCAGTCTGTCTCTCTCGCACCTGTGCGGGACACCCTTCGAGTGCGACAGAGACAGAGCGACCAACTCGACTCTCGGACTCAGTCTGCTGGGCCTTCTTCGGGGGAATCCGAACCACGCCGTCGAGGAGTCGCGGCGTCGCGGGGATGCTGCGCCACATCCCTCGCGGCCTTCGGGGCCCTCCTCGGGGCCCGCCGGCCAGCACACTGAGAGTCGTCTTCGTCGCTCTGTCTCTCTCGCACCAGTACGGGACGCCCCATGAGCGCGAGCGAGACAGAGCGACGAAGACGTCTCACGGAGTCGGTCTGCTGCCGGACGGGCAGGAAGAGCTCGGGGCCGCTAGGAGTAATTCATCGGGACGCCAACACATTTTCCAGTACGCGGAGCAGAAGTGTGCGGCAGGGGTTTCGAGACTCTCGAGCGAGGTCTCGAAGGCCGAGCCGGCTGAGCCGAGACGGGATGGACCGACAGCGCCCTGCACCACGCCGTCGCCACACTGATGGAACGCATACCGACACAAACTTTTGTCCGAGCATTAAAAAAACACTGCGTTTCCGAAAATTAAAAATAAAGTAAAAGGTCGAAGTCCAAATGAATGATAGTGCGGCTAAGCAAGGCTTTTTAATTTGACTCTTTTTTTCTTCTTTTCAGAGGACGCGACGGTAGGCGCGCCTAAACGTATTCATAGCCGTTTCGCTGAGACCAGGGACCCCGAAATGAGCTCCGTCGCCGTGGCGTCGCCGTGGCGTCGCCGTGGCGTCGCTGGCCCACGACGGCGACATCCTCCCTGGTGGTGACTCAGAGGCATCCGTATGCCGCGCGTCTCGCATCCTGCGACGCGTGCCCGGCCCAAGCCCAGCACACTGAGAGTCGTTCTCTGTCTCTCTCATGGGGCGTTCCATACTGGTGCGAGAGAGACAGAGCGACGAAGACGACTCTCGGAATCGGCCTGCTGGCCCATCCATAAGCAAGTGCGCGGGGTGGGTGGGTTTGGGTGGGGTGCCGCCTACCGCACTAAACGGCCATCCGCCCAGCCCAGCAAGCCAAGCCCCGTCCGCGACGCCACATTGTCACCTTTTCGGGCGGCAGAAAGTACCGCTCCAAAAACAGCAAAAAAAAAAGTTGTTAAAAAAATTTATGTCTTTTTCAAATTTTCAATTTTTGAAAAAAGTTATTAGCGTATTAATTTTTTCATTTTCTAAAACGCTTTATTTCTAATTTTTTTTTTCAAACGCTTCATTACTGTTTTTTTTTTAAATAATGATTAAAATTAGCCTTCTCCGAGCAAAGCAGATTCTTGACAGTCGCGTGGCAGTGCGGGGCACTTTGTTTATGGAAACTGACCACGGGGCGTGCCCGGGTGTGCCGGTGGTCTGGGAGCGCAGAGGGCGTCATGCACCGCCTTCCAGGCATTGGAGAAGGTCACATAGGCTTCACCTGGCGCCGCGTCGCGTCCTATTCATAGGCGCTAGAGCGAGCGCGTGCACCGTCTGCCTAACGGACGAGCAGGGCCGCGGCCCCGCCCTGCTGAGAAGCGCCTTTTTCTTTTTCTACTTACAAGAGCAGCACGACAGAGAACAATGAGTACATGATAATCTCTCGGCAGCGTGTCGCGAACCGCACACCGCCAGATTCAGATCCAGATCCGGACGCACGGCCTCATCACACACACGCAGACATACATGCACACACACACAGAGGTACACGAGCGTGCCGTTGCGTGATACACTGGCGTCCGTGTCTGTGTGCGCTCCTATGCGCGCACTCGTGTGTATGTGTGTGTGTGTGTGTGTGTGTGTGTGTGTGTGTGTGCGCGGCATAAACATTACTACAACACGAATAGCAAAAACACAACAGCCGCTCCCGACCGGCCGACAAAGCCGCTTGCTGCGTGCATACGCCTCGGACAACGCCCGGCCCCTCCGCCCCCCGGCCTATGGAAGGCCTATGGCAGGCCCATGGCAGCATAGCCTGCCGCCCTTTCGCGTGGTTCGGCCAAAGATTGTCTGACTATTCATTTATTGACGGCTGCATCTGCTTAGCGGGGCATCGAACCGTACGGACCGGCCATTGTAACAGGGCTAGGACACGAAGACCCCCCGGGGGCCGTACGACGGCGCGGCGCGGGGCGGGGCGGTGGCGCGCATACCATTCGCGTGTCACGAGGGGATAGGATGGGATACCGCGCGGAGAAGCGAGCGGTGTGCGATGGGCGCAGAAAAGGAAACGGTGGCAATTGCCTGACTTTTGGCGGCCACTGCGTCCAAGCTCGGCCGGAAAATCGTACTCCTTGCACGCACGGTGCGGTGGACCTGTGCTAGTTCAAAAATTGGTTCTGTCTTTCCGCTTTGCGGGCCGCGCACGGAGCAGCGCTCGTTCCGGGGCGCGAAAACACAAACACACACAAACGAGGGCCTTGGGGCACGCCTTGGGGCCGCGGGGCACGCCTTGGGGCACGCCTTGGGGCACACCTTGGGGCACGCCTTGGGGCACGCCTTGGGGCACGCCTTGGGGCACGCCGAGCGTCACACGTAACGGTGCGTCGCTCTAATACGGTTACGCGGGGCGTGACGAAACCGCTGCTCTTCTTCTCCTGCTTCAGGAAAACACACGCGCACACACACACACACACACACACACACACACACACACACACACACACACACACACACACAGCAAGGGTCTGACAAGTTAGGTCGCTGCTGGCCGCGCAATATTACAAAGCCGAAGGTTAATGTCGCTGTGCAAAGCGATATTCCGAGGGTCGTCGGTCGCTCTGTCTCTCTCGCGCTCTGTCCCTTGTGGGGGTGCGAGAGAGACAGAGGCGGCTGTCTTTGAGAGATGGATGGCGGACGTACGGCGCGCTTGTCTGCTCGCTCGCGGTGCACGCTGCGCTGCCCGCAGCGGACAGCAGTCGCTGCGTTCCAGCGCGGCCGGCGCGGCCGGCGCATGCAGACGGCCTGGGAATTCTGCAGTGACGGCACGGGGTATCGACCGCGTGGTATGCAGCCCGCCGGACTCCAGGCTGACTCCAGGCTGGAGTCCAGGCTGACTCCAGGCTGGAGTCCAGGCTGACTCCAGGCCAGACTCCAGGCTGACTCCAGTAGCGGCGCGTCGAGCCTGGCAGCGCTCCAGCCGTGGCTCCGGCCCCGGTGCATGCAGGCCGCAGCCAGGCTCCAGCGCGCGGAGCGGAGCAGCCCCAGGCCTTGTCCAGTCAGGTCGCGAACCTGCCCCCCTTCCCCTCCCCTTCACGCACGCTCATCTAATGGCTGCAGAAGGCTCCCTGCTACGCGTAGCCGGTTACGACTGCCGTTGCGGACTGAGAGTCGTCGCTCCGTCTCTCTCGCACCTGTGCGGGACGCGCCGTGAGTGCGAGAGAGACGAGCTGCCGCCACTCGCGCTGGGAGGCAGAGATAGGCATGCAAAGCAGCTCGCATTCGGACGGCAGTCGGACGCCAGTCGGCATTCCAGTCGAACGCTTCAAAAGCGGCCCCCAGGGCCTCCCCGGGGTAGGCGGGTCGCGAGCACAGCGCCCCGTCCCGGACTACGCATCCCTGCGAGAGAGACAGGGATCCTTTTCCATCGAATGTTGTGCGGCATGGCGCCTCGGCCCTTTCTCCGGCCGGGACTTGGCCGGGACGTAACGCGATATGCATGCAGATGGCCGCTTCGCTTCCCACGGTCGCGGACCCCACCGCCGTGCCCCGTCGCACCGTGCTTGCCTTGGGCCACACCAAAGCCACCGGCAAGGATCCGGCTGCATCTCGCAAATTTAAAGTAGTGAAATGAAGTAAAAACAACTGCGCCCGGTTGCGTGCAATCAACGCGCTTGACGTAGGACGGCGGCCTAGTTGGCGGGGGAACCAGCTGATCTGGTTGGCGCGGGTTCAACTCCCGCCGGCGGCCGCAGCCTTCACGTTCATTGCCAATTTCCTCCGGAGAAAGAGGACGCGCCAAAATGTTTTGCATTTCCAGCCGAAACCGCTCGCCGTCTCCTCATCGCAGACTTCCCGCCGTCACGGCCGACGGGCAGGTGCAGGAAGCCCCACCACCACACCACAAGCAGGCCGACGGGCAGACTTACCGTTCTACTTGTTTCTATTAATAATATCCAGACGACTAGAGGCAACAAAAACTTCATTTTTGCTGTAACAGAAAAGAGAAATGACATTTAGTACACGGACAGGGTCTCAAACACAAACACGCAGCAGTACCGCAGTGCAACCAGCTACCATGACACTCGTCCTAGATCGCCCGGAATGAATGAATGAATGAATGAATGAATGAATGAATGAATGAATGAATGAATGAATGAATGAATGAATGAATGAATGAATGAATGAATGAATGAATGAATGAATGAATGAATGAATGAATGAATGAATGAATGAATGAATGAATGAATGAATGAATGAATGAATGAATGAAGTGAAAGAAGGAAGGAAGGAAGGCAGAAAGGAAGGAACACCGTGATTTTACCTCGTGGCATGACTCAAACACTCCGGAGCGCCGCGCCTCACATACACTAACACACACACTCTAACACTCACATACGCAAATCAAATAACGCGGCCGACCGCAAACTACTGGATTGGCGCGCCACTATACAAAGTGCCTCGTTGTTCCAGCCGGGTGCTAACACTGTACCCACTCCGCGGCCACCTCCCGGCCTGGCTGTCCCGCCTATGGCACGCCTATGGCACTGCCGCGACATGGGCGCGCCCGGCTGGCCGCGGAGGGACAGCGAGGTTGTCGAACGCTGCTGTGCCCGACAGTGTGGCGGCTAGCTCTCGCGGCACGGGGCACGGCGAGACGAACCGCGTGCGCAGTGTGGTGGACGGGCACGCGCACGCCCCACGCCGCACGCCTCGACTGGTCGCGGTCGCGCGTCGCGGACCTGCCTGGCCATTGGGCCCGACCGCCAGCACGCGTGCGGCGTGGGGCGGGGCGGGGCGAAGCGGGGCGCAAGGATCCCATCCAGGCGGAGCAGAGTCCACATCACAGAGAGAGAGAGAGCCACCAAGACGTCTCTCTAGCCCCGCCCGCACGGTGCATTCTCTCTAAACCAATCGCCTTGTCTCACGCGCTGTTTTTGACAGTAAAATTCCCCCTTCCCCTCCCTCCTTTCCCTCCTCTCGGACCACTTCCCCTCCACACACACACACACACACACACATTCTCACACACAGACACATTCTCACACACATTCTCACGCCAAATTACACGCACAGCGCGTTGCGGCCTTGCGCCCTCTCATCATCGCAATAAAACAATTGGTTTTTTGGCGCTGCCGCTGTGTCTGGGTGATGGATGTCGCTGCACGCCTCGAGACAGGACGACAACAACAACAACAAGAGGGAAGCGCGTCCCTTCGCGTGTACCGGCCAACAACACAGCGACATGAGGCCCACGGGAGCGTCTCAGGAGGGCCTAACCTCACCCACCGCGCCGAGGCCCAGCCCGGCCCGGCCCCGCTCGGCTCACGTACTCGCACTCGCGGGGTAATGCGGTAATGACAAGCCCATCCAAAACGGACGTGTATGCACCGCTTTACAGGACCGCGGAAAGGGAGAGGAGGAAGGAGGAAGCGGAGAGGAGGGAGAGAGAAAGAGAAGGTGGCAGGATGCAGGAAGGGACTCGAAACGAAGACTTTTAGAGCAGTGTGGCGGAGTAGGAAGTTGGCAGCGGGGAAGTCGGTTTAAACTAAGGAGACAGATAAGAAATGCCAGAAAATCGGTCGGAGCCAGGCTATTGAACGCGCTGGTCCGGCGGCGGTTCAAGACGGGAGCCGGCCTCGGCGGGGCCCTCTCAGGGCGTGTACACCGTAAGGAAGGCACGGCGCCCCGAGCGGTCCATCTATTTACACATAATTACACGGGTGTAGGGCCGCCACGCATGGCCTGGTGCAGCGGGCCTGACCCGCGCACGCCGCGGCGCCGTCCGCACTGACCTCGCCACGACAATGGGAAGCGGTGCATCCCGGTGCATCAGAGCACGTGCATCCGTTGTCCACGCTCCGGCGCGCACACTGCAGCACACCGCGTCCTACGCAGCCTGCTGCACTATTAGTGCAGCATCCCGTCACCTTGGCCGCCGGCCTGCTTCCAGACACCGTCAAAAACATTTTCAAAAAAAAAAGTTTTTCGTTGTGTTGACTATGTCTTGTCATTTTGAACGAGCCGCACAGCAGACTCTGACCGTAAGCGCGTCGCGCCGCGACGCCCACCTCGCTAATGACGTCATTACTACATGGCGCCTCGAGGCCGTCGCGGTGGGGGGACAACGGGACATACGTCACGTCACTCAGTCACCGGCACGTCGCCGCGGCTCGGCTCGGCTCGGCTCGGCTCGGCCCGGCTCGGCTCTTCGATCAAAGGTATCACTTTCAGTGTGTGATTGGGAGCGGCGAAAGTTTCGGGGCGGCCGGGCGGCGGCCGGGCCGCGAGACGTGCGGGGGTCGGGCTTCACGCGGCGCGGCGCACGCGCACGCAAATGAGGTGCTTTGGCTTTCGCGAGGCCGCGTCCACCGGCGTGGCGACACCAACAGAGTCGTCGCTCCATCTCCCTCGCACCTCTACGGGGCGCCCCACGAGTGCGAGAGAGACAGAGCGACGACTCCGGAGGCTGACGACGCGGCGCTACATCCCGGAGGCGGCAGACAGACAATCGCCCGTTAATGAAGGCTAATTTCTATTAACTCCTCTCTTCCGTATTCGCCCCGAGGGCCTTCGACCCGTCGGCCCTTGGTCTTCGGACGGCCGGCCCTGCCGAGGTGTTCATCTCGTGCCGCCCTGCCGCCCTGCCGCCGTGGCGTCGCCGTCGAAGGCTCGGCCCGCCACTAACACTGACAGGCCGCGGCCGCACTGGAAAAATACATTACCACACTCGATCCATCGGCCTGCTTCGACACGGTCCGACACACACACGCACACACACGGCGAGAGGGCTCTCTAATTGCCGGCCTAAATGAGCCAATCACTATTTTTGACAGTGGCGGCGCGGCGAGGCACGACCTGGAGGCGATGAGGCGTCACCTCGTGAACGCACGCACGCTCGCACGCACAGAAAACATTTTGTTGTTGTTGTTTTTTTTTTTTTTTAGTTTGAGTTTGTCGGTGACGACAGTTTCCTCGTCCCCGAGAAGGAAGCGAAGTGCCCCGAGGCGATCGAGTCCCCGAAGAGCGCCATTTTGACGCGCCGCCCGAGTCGCCGCCGCCCAAGCGTCCGAACCCAAGTTTTTCCTTTTTTTTCGGCCGTTTTTGTTCTTGTTTTTATCAGCGAGTGCAGCGCGCGGCGCTCCGGAACCAATGAAAGTGATTGGCGCGGCCTGCCTGTCGAAAACGAAACGCGAAAGGAGGAGAAGGCGGCGAACGAACGCGGCGGACTGTTTCGGGCCGGCCTTTCGAAACAACGACGTGCCTCGGCCCAACTACTTAGGGCAGACGTGATCCCCGCGGCACGACGGACGGAGAGAGAGAGAGAGAGAGAGAGAGAGAGAGAGGGAGAGAGAGAGAGAGAGAGAGAGAGAGAGAGAGAGAGAGAGAGAGAGGCACGCGCAGGGAGAGCTCCGCCCCAAATACCCCCGAATGCAGAGTGCGTACTCCGTGACTCGGAAAAGGCGAGGGTTGCGAAAAGTTGGGAATTTAGGTGATATTGTTGTTGTTGTTGTTGTTTCGAAGCGCACTTTGTTCCGGTGGCGCACCCGATGGTCCCGATGATCGTACACGACCAGGATCGCGACTTCGCTTTGGGCGCGGTGCGTCTGGGCGGCGCCGCTCAGACAAAGGACGGACAGACGGACAGACAGACAGACAGAGCGGCGCTGCCAAGGCGCTGCCACCGCGGGGCTCGTGAGTCACAGGCGGTCACAGACAGTGAAAGCGGGCGGTGGCGTGGCGTAGCGTAGCGGTCCAGCATCAATCAGCCCGTCAAAAAGGGACACCTGTCAGAGAAGAGGACCGCAACTGCCGAGGAAGGGCTGCGTTGTTAGGGTTCTTTTTCCGGCGGCCACCGCCTGGGAGGTAGGCAATAGGCAGCCCGCCGGGGCACGGCCGCGCGACGGGCCGGCCTACCTCCCAGGCGGCTCGCCGTGGAGGCGGTCGAAATCGCAGACGCGTTCGGAGCTCCAGAGTCGCTAAATGGGCCTCGAACCTAACGAGTGACCCCACCAATGGATTGCTCTCCGAACGAGGAATCCATTGGTGGGGTCACACGCTCGGTTCGAGTCCCGCTTAGCGACTCTGGAGCTCAAAACGCGTCTGGCGCTTCGGCCGCCTCCGCCGGTCTTCTGGCCCACTGTGGGCCCACACTGCGCCGACGACACGGCCGCCTCCATCCGTGAAGCCTGCACTGCAAGACGCTGCGATGCGATCGGCGCACCGCGCACCTGATGCCTGGGCTGTGCGAAGCCGCCTCCAAGGCCACATTTCGTATGAATATGCGCGCGGGCTGGACGGCCGGACAGCCGAGCTGGCAGCCAGGCGGACAGCCAGCCAGGCAGGCAGCCAGGCAGGCGGAAGGAAGGAAGGCTGGCGGTGGCGCCGTGGGCGTGCGCACCAATTCGACTCGGTGCATTCGGCCGTTCGGCCGTTCGGCGGGGCGGCCGTTCCCCGCGACACCGTTCCAATGGTTCCACGTCCGGGTGGCTGGGGCTGGCTGGGACTCGCCGCG
This sequence comes from Thrips palmi, assembly GCF_012932325.1. Classification (NCBI taxonomy): domain Eukaryota; kingdom Metazoa; phylum Arthropoda; class Insecta; order Thysanoptera; family Thripidae; genus Thrips; species Thrips palmi. The sequence continues at coordinate 2,985,191 of NW_023144622.1, forward strand.
GAGCGCTGTGGAGCGCCCTTGACGGCCGCCACCTCGGCCCCGCCCGGCTCGGCTCGGCTCGGCTCGGCTCGGCTCGGCTCGGATCAACGCATGCTAATACCGCGATGGCTGGCGGGGCTGGCGGGGCTGGCGGGGGCGCAGCCACCGCCGCGGACGATTAAATCCGAGAGGGGAGGGGGGAGGGACGTTGGTTGGAAAATCAAGACCATTCTCTCCATCACACACTCACTCACACACGCACACAAATCTATTCAAGACCGACCACAGGGAGGGGTTCAAGGCGACGTCAAGTGCTCCCCCCCCCCACCACCACACACACACACAGGCAAACAGACCAACAACAACGACGGACAAAAGCGCATCCAAAAAAATCGCGCGCGCGAGAAACCTCCTTTTTCCAGCGGACTGTACCGCGCCGCGCGATCAAACGTCCGCCGAGCCTCTCCGACCGCCAAGCCGCGCCGCCAGGCCGCCGATTCGAATTACAGTCTTTTATCCACTGCACCGGCGCCGGCGTCGCGTCTCGAGGACACGCCGTGAGGTAACACACACACACACACACACACACACATCGACGCAGCGTGCCGCCCGCATTCTTCAGAATCATCGATTTACATTGGGTCAAATTGGAGGGATCTCCCCGCCCCGATCGTCGTCGCATCGCGTCGCATTCACGTTCATTTTCGACAGCCTGATGATGATGATTGCGATTCGAGCATCGCGGCGGCGGTAGCGCCGCTCGGCACTGGCGCGCATGCGCATACCGTGCACACCTGTTGTGGAGTCGGCGACGTCGCGCCAGCATAGCCGTGGCAGCATAGCCGTGGCAGCATAGCCGTGGCCCATGAGACTGATTCCGAGAGTTGTTTTCGTCGCTCTGTCCCTCTCGCGCCCCTCCGGTACGCCCGGCGAGTGCGAGAGAGACAGAGCGACGAAACTCGCCTCCTGAACCGCTCGGCTGCGAACAGATGGTGGCGGCGTCGCCGCGTCGGGCACTCTCCAGCCATCTGTCTATCTCCCTCTCCAGCCACTCTGCGTCGCTCTGCGTCGCTCTGCGTGCCACCTACGGGGGGCCGCCCACAGCAGCGCCGCACGCACACACACACACACGCACACAGGTGGGGAAAACTCCAATCTGCGTGAATCACCGAATCAAAGGCCACTTGTGCTTGCGGGCGAAAACGGCTCGTCGCGAAGACCTGCCCAGCGATTGCGAACAGCGCTTTCCTCGCTGTCTGTCTCTCTCTAGCGCCCGCGGCGCACCCCGTGAGTGCGAGAGAGACGGAGTCAGCCGGCAAAGGGGGATCGCAAGGACGAGGAGCTGCAACGGCCGCGCCGATGGAACGCAGCGGACAAACAATTTTGCCGTGCGCCTCTCTGTGGCGGGGCGGGGCGGGGCGGGGTCAACAGTGTCGCAACTGTTCCGGCACCGCGCGCCGCTAGGACGTCGAAGCGAACGGCCCCAGGGTGTGACAGCAGGGCGACGACGACAACAACGAAAACGACCACAACACGAGCGGCGACGGCAACAACAGCGGCCACAAACTAAAATGACACGCGTGACAACGGCGAGTCGACGCGTCCCGTAGAGCACCGCGGGGCACGCCGTCGTTGGAGCACGCCGTCGTAGGAGCACGCCGTCGTTGGGGCCTCTCGCCGCCGCCTTGGGACCGGCCGGGCCGCAGCCCCTACGCCCCACGGGGCCCTGGGGCCCCACGGACTCTTTTCTCTTTTCGCTCGCGGTCCGAAATCGATTTGTTTTCCGGCGCTCGTGCTGACCGGGTAGACTGGGTACCGGGTCGCGCGGCCAGGCCAGGCCAGGCGGCGCGCGGGTCCGTGCCGGAGCGCGGCGCGGCTTGTGCAAGCGGGGAGACCGGCGAGTGCAAGGCGCGCCCCGCCGCCCCCGCCCCGCCCCGCCCCGCCCCGCCCCGCCCCCCCCCGCCCCCCCCCGCCCCGCCCCACCCGCCGCCACGCCCCACCGCGCCCACGGTCTACTGGGGCTTGGTGGGCTCGCTGGGCTGGACAAGGCGTAACAAATGAACAGCGCTGCATTCGCCGTCGCAGTCTCGCAGAGTCTCGCAGACCCGCGGAGGGGGATTCATTCCGAGAAGGAGTGAGAGAAAAAAAGAGAAAAAAGGAAGCCAACGAAAACGACCGGAAAAAAGAAGGGGGCTATCGACCCGCCGCGGCACTGCACTCGACTGTACAGCCTTTTGCCGCGGAGTGTACAGTGTGCCTGCACTGAGCCTGCAGTGTACCGCCATCCTCTCTCTCTTCCGCCGCCTCTTACCATATTCATGCAGGGCAAGTACGTGCGTATGCACGGCGATGCGCGCCGGTGCGAGGAGAGAAGAGACCCGCGCCAAGGTTGCCTTCCAATCGTCAGGAATCGGGTTGGGAACCCCGGGTTCGGGGTTCGACTCCCGGCGGCGGCGGCGTCGCGGACGTCTGGGCCGCGCTAATGGGGAGCGATTAAGTCGCGGGGCCGCGACGCCACCGTGCAGGCCGTGGCCCGGGCCGTAAACCAGATAAGCCTCGCGGCCACATTCCGAAAAAAAAGATTAAAATGAAGGGCGCGAGCTCAAAGCGCGCGATCGTCTGCCATTCAGAACGAATAAGAAAAACACGTCGGCGAAGGAAAGCACTGACTCCTTTCCCTTTCGATCCACGCCAATGGGCGCAAGCGGGCGCGAGCAGGGTGGTGCGAGAACCCACCATTCTCCCTTCAAAACACCGCCAAATAAAGCCATTCTTATTTTTTACGTCCTTTTTTTTCGTGCAGTGTGAGAACAACGTCGCCTTTCGTGAAAGGAGGGAAGGCGCGGTCGCTCCGCCGCGGAGGAGAATACCCACAGAGCGGAGCAGCGAGCCGCGAGCCAGGCTGAGTGAGCCCACCGGGCAATTAAAGGTTTTAACAGCGGCATGCTGACCGGCCGGGCGAGACTGCGAGACTCGCCACTGGACGGCGGCAGCGCGGCGGCGAGGCGCAAAGCCGACCCGAGGCCGCGCGACATTCTGAAAGCGTGAAGCAGCCCAGTCGCTCTGTCTCTCTCGCACCCTTACGGAGGGCGCCGCGAGTGCGACAGAGACAGAGCGACGCCGGGGGATGCGGGGCCGCGATGCGATTCGCATTCATTAAGGGAAAGGCCTGCACTGCTGCGAGCTGCAGGCGGCTGCAGGCCTAACAACAACAACAACAACAACAACAACAACAACAACAACAACAAAGCAAAGCAAAAAGCAAACCAGCCGATACAGCTTGCCGTTTATCGATCGCGGGGCTGGGCGTACTTGGTGTACCGGTTCGCATTGTGGCCGAAAGCCACTAACGTCGTCCTGTCCTGACCCGCCGCGGCCTGCCGCCCTGCCGCGCTGCCGCCCTTGCGGTGGCGCAACACTGCTATAAAGATCGCCTTTCGTCTGGACAGGCAGCGCGCCGCCCGCTGCAGTACGCCACCGGCATTTTGGCCGGTCCCGTTCTGCACCAGGATGTGGCGGCCCAGGACGGTAGCGGCCGGCCCGCTGTCGAGCGTGTGTCACTCACAGTGCACCGCAAAGCGAGCGCGACGAGCGCCAAGCGAGGCGTCAGCGTCCCGAGGTGGCCGTCAACCGCCAGGACGCCGTTGCACGATCCGCACCGCACAGTGGGCCAGAAGACCGGTGGATGCGGCCGAAATCCTAGACGCGTTTTGAGCTCCAGAGTCGCTGAATGGGACTCGAACCGAACGTGTGACCCCACCAATGGATTGCTCTCCGAACGAGGAGTCCATTGGTAGGGTCACACGTTCGTTTCGAGTCCTGTTTGGCGACTCTGGAGCTCAAAACGCGTGAAGAGTTTTGGTCGGGGAGGGTCGGTGAGAGCGCCTGTGCCGTAGGCAGTCCCGCTGCACGCACGGCCTCGGCGGGCCGGCCCAGCGCGCAGGGGTTCCAAGTCCGAGGCCGTGCGGGCCGTGCGGACCGCTCGCACGGCGCGGTGCGGTACGGCCTCACCTTGGGGCCAATGCCAAAATGCTTGTTTCCTGAACGCGATCCGGGCAAGACAATGGCGAGCCACGCAGCCATGCAGCCCGGCGGGCGGAACAGCCGGGCCTAGAACGCGCCGCCAGCGTTCGCGCTCTCGAGGCGCCCCACTGCAGTGGAGCACTCAACGCCCTAGCACAGTGGGCCAGAAGACCGGTGGAGGCGGCCAAAACTCTGTCTGGCCCACTGTACTTCGCCCTGCTTCGCTCCGACTCGGCGCGCCGCGCGTCCAAGTCTCCAAGTCCCTGCGTCCCCGCCAGCAACGACCATGCCCCGCGAACCCCGCAGCCCATACACTCCACGACAAAAACACGGCGGGACATTCGTCCACGTCAGCGGAAAACGTGGCTAAACAACCCGTTTGGACCATAAAACGCTTGAAAAGCCGCGTCCCCACGCCACGGCACGCCAAGGCACGCCCAGACACAGAACCGGACGACTTCGACCAGACCGATTCCGAGAGTCGTTTTCGTCGCTCTGTCTCTCTCGCACCCATATGGCACGCCCCGAGAGTGCGAGAGAGACAGAGCGACGACTCTCGGAACGCCGCCGGCGGCGGACCCATTCGCCTTGAGAGTAGAGGTCCCAGGCTCCGGATTGAGAGGTCGCCGCCAGATCGCAACAACCCAATCACGGATTCCAAGCGGGTCGCGAGCGGCCGTATGCACCGCCCGGCACCGCCAACCCGGCCACGGGGACCTTCCATAATCAACCACCATTTTAAAATATCTCTTCACCTTTGCAGTGTGCAAGTTTGCAGCGGGCACACTGTTATATGGAAAGCGCCTCCCAGCAGACCGGTATGCGGCTTTGGCCTGGCCTAGGTAAACAGGCAATAGCGAGATGGCCTATCAGCGGATTCCTCGGTTACCCGTATTGCCTGGAACAATGCCTTATTTCATGCAAACAGTTATTTGGCGAGCGGCTCATGACAAGCAGGTGAGGCCCGTTGGCGGACGGCGGTGTGGCGTGACGGGACGGGTCACACTCACACACGCCCACACTGCCACCGCGGCGCGCGTGCAGGGAGATGAGTTGCCAGTTCCTGAAGTAGCAGGACGTCTTCAAGGCCCCTCGCCGTCGACGCCTCGCGTCCCGACGAATTTCTCATGATAAGACGCGTTAGTGTACCGGTAGCAAGTACATAACGCGGCTCTTGCGGTAATTGTAATCATCGTAATTACGTGCACAATGGCGCTTGAGTGCCGCGGCATGCTCCGCTTTTTTGCTGACTTCACCGGCAGTGCCTCCACAGGCAGGCCGCCACACACAGGGACGAGCCCGACCCACGCTCGGGACGACTCGAAAGGGTGAAATGGGAACAAAAAGACGCATCCGAGAAAACGGAATTTAGAATAAAAACAAACCGCTGGGCAGCGCAGCGACCGATCCTTGGGTCTGCCAGCCTAGTTGGCGAGAAACGAGTCGATTCCGATGCAAACGGCCACTGTCCACCCGCCGCCAAATCGCTGCTCCGACCAGCCATTCCTGTGCGGTGTGCCGGCTTACAGTGTACCACGCACGCCGACTGCATGCAACAAGCCGCTCGGCCCATGAAAAGACCGCCTAGCGGCGACGCGGCGGAACATCGGCGCAGCCTTGCCTAAAAATACCTCGTACAGCCCGCGCGCTGAAAGCAGCCATTTGCGTGACTGTACCGCGGGCTGACGCGGCCGACGCGAGCGAGGCGCATCCGACCTTTCAACCAGTGCAATGCGGCGCTGGAAAAGCAGTGTGGTGGCCGGACCCACCAGGCAAGGCCGACGGCATCCAGCCGAATGATGCAGGGGAGCGGTTTGTCGCTCCGTCTCCCTCGCACCTTCACGCAGAGCCCCGCGAGTGCGACAGAGACAGAGCGTCGGCCGGGCGGGCGATGACGCTGTCTATCAGAGTGTGTAAACACGGCCTTTATTTCGGGCCAGCCTTTTATATTCAACGAGTGCGTCTGGCGTCTCTTTATGCAAGACTTTTAACGTGCCTCGGACTCTCGGACAGACGTCCCGGCACCGGGCTTCGAGCGCTTCGAGCCGACTGCACGGACAGGCCGGCATAGTGGTGGAGCCGGAGCAACATCCGAAAAAGGCAGCGGTCCAGTATTTTGTCACTCCATGCGACCGCTTCTGGAGCCTGGAGGGAGGCCTGTCCTGGAAAAGCGTTCCCACGCGGCAGCCATGGAAATTGAGACCCTCCGGCCGATCCGGGGCAGTCGCCTGACCAGGACATTGGAAAGCATCTCCGTGCAGGCGGTGCTGGCTGTGCTGGCGGTGCTGGCGACGCTCCTACCACGGCCGTCGGGGGACAGGGGGAGGGGGAGGGGGCTCGCCACTGGAAGCCAGAGCACTGCCAAAGCCACCGGCACGCACTTGTTGGTCCCGGCCATCCTTTCGGCGACCGCGGACCGCACTCCGCGCGCCGCGCGCCGCGCCAAGAACGAGCACCGCCAGAGAAAGTCCGTTCGAATGTCCGCCGGAATTGAACCAATTTCTGCCGCGACCGGTTGTGACTCTGTGACGAGAAGCCCCGGGGCAACCAGGCCCTTGGCCTACAGTCTGATTCCGAGAGCAGTTTTCATCGCTGTCTCTCTCACCTTGACAGGACGCCCCATAAGTGCGAGAGAAACAGAGCGACGAAAACGACTCTCGGAATGAGTCTGCTGGCCACCCGGGACGGCATAGGTCACAATGTCAAGGCCACCGGTGATACCACGTTGATCACACACCCGTCTTCCCCGGTCGGCCGGTCGCCGCTAGGAGCCAAGCCGGTTTCGGGAGCCAGCCGACACGGGTTTGGGCACCCGGAGTGTCACGAGGATGACGGGCGGGGACGCGGCCGAAACCCGCCGCCTCTCTCTCTCGCATGCCCGCGGGTCGCCCCATGAGTGCGACAGAGACGGAAAGATCCCGCACTGCTAGCCGAGGGGCGCGGGTTCGAATCCCACCACAGGCACGCCAAAAAGCCCGGCCACGACACTGCCTACTCAAGCATGCGGGAGAGACTTCTTACGCGATAAACTCTGACCCCTGCCCCTCCAGCCCCTGCCCCGAAATTGGCGCCTGTCGCAACCTCGTTTGCCTCACTTTCATTCGCCCAATTCGAGCGCGTCGGATCAGCGCGTCCCCATCGTCTCCGTCGCGCTCGCGGGGCTTCCGCGGCGGTGCGAGAGAGACAGAGCGGCGCGGTGGCTGCCTACTCCGGGCCGGAGAGACTTTTCAAGCGCGGCCCGGCGTCGTGCTGCGCGTTGCTGCGACTCGGCGCGGTCGCTGCGGTCGCTAATTGTGCTTTTAATTACTCTAGTGTGGATCGGGGAGGGGAGGGGGAGCAGGATGTGGTCGTGCATGCCGCTGCATCGGATTGGCCAATCGGGAGGAATTCGCTGGCCGCCGGGGCCCAAAATCCGGAAAAGGCGGGGAATTTGAAACGCGCAGCTCGAACGCGGCGTGCGCCCAGCCCGATGGCTCCAGGGGTATCCAACAAGGCGGCCGGGATTTGGCCGTTCGGCGGCCAGGTGGTGCTCCGCAGAGGCGGCGCGACAGAGACGCCGGGCTGCCGCGCCCCGCGTCGTGAGTGCGACGGAGACGGCTGCTGCTGACGTAACCGCCATCCGACGGGCCGCGGACTGCGGACGGAGGGCGCGGCCCGGGCGCACGCCGCGCGACCCCCAGGGCCCCAGGACGGCGGCGGTCCTCGGGCCCTGCCCGCGTCGCCGCCCCCGGCCGCCCCCGGCCGCCACCACGCCGCCGCCCCCGGGGACGCGGCCGAGGCCTGGCGGAGGTCAAGCGCGCCATGCGGCACCATGTGTGCTGGCCGTGCGCCGTGCGGCCACTGGGAAAGTGGGGCGACCGCCACACTGCAGACTGCCAGTGGGGTGGGGGCAGCCAGCCTGCATGGCGCGGCCTGGCACGGCCTGCACCGCAAAGGGCGTTCACGGAATGACGCCGCGGTCAGCTGGATGGAGAGATAAGCTGACACACCAAGGCGAGCTGACACGCCAAGGCGAGCTGACAGGCCAGCTGACACGATGATCGAATCGCGCGTTCCGAGCGACAGCAGGGCGCCAGAGTTACAACGACCACAGACGTTCCAGCCCCATGCGAGCTGACAGTCTGACAGTGGTGAGGTATGACAACGGGCGAGCTGACAGTCCGACAGTGGTACGGATGACAACGGGCGAGCTGACTCCAGTGGCGTTCCAGCGTTCCAGCCGCGCGGCCGAAACGCCGCGGCCATGCGGACCGAAATGGCGGAGAGGACCTTCGGCTCGCCCGGCGACACTGCTTTACGTAACGGGCCGTCAGGTGGCGCGGCCGGCGTGGGCGGGGCGGGGCGGGGCGGGGCGACGCGTGGGAGGGCGTGCCCAATCCCGATCCGAGTCCACGATGTGATGCCAGTCGATTAACGGGCCGCTGCACTTACGACGTATCGCGGCAGCAGGGCCAGCAGGGCGGCGAGGATTCCCAACAGAGTTACCACTACAGCGGTAAACGGTGGGTCGGTGCAGTAAGACGTTGCCGGCCATACCGCTGCTGCAGCAGCACGCCGCCGTGATATAATTACGACTCGTGTCGCGCAGGTCTGGAAGGCTGGAATAACTCGGTCCACGGCCTGGCCGGCCTGCAGGCCTGGCCGCACAGTGGGCCAGAAGACCGCTGGAGGCGGCCAAAACTCCAGACGCGCTTTGAGCATCCGGGACCCGAACCAAACGTGTGACCCCACCAATGGATTGCTCTCCGAACGAGGAATCCATCGGTGGGGTCACATGCTCGGTTCGAGTCCCATTTAGCGACTGTGGAGCTCAAAACTCGTCTAGAGTTTTGGCCGCCTCCACCGGTCTTCTGGTCCACTGTGGGCCGGCCTGCCAGGCTGGCCGCACTCCAGCCGCTCCAGCAGTTTCGCTCCAGCCAGCGCCGCGGCCTTGACCACGCGGGCCGACCGCCGCGGACCGCCGCCCCAGGACAGCGTTGCAAAATTTTCTCGTTCACACGACGACCCCACCCGGCTGCCCGCCGTGCCCGCGCAGCTGTCGATCGGCCGCCGCGATCCCTCGAACCGAACAACGGCAGCAGATCGTAATTTTGACACGGGGCCGTTTTGGGCGGAGTGCATGTTCACGGCAAAAACACAAAATAATTCCCAAAAAGAAACAGCGACAGCAAAAAAAAATCTCATTCAACGAACGTTAATGAAAGCAGATGATCCGTCGCGTTTCACAACTGCTGTGATAGCCGAGAGGTTAGAGACGTGGGATCGAGTTACCGCAGGCCGGCGTTCGAATACCAGCGTCACAAAAGTTTTTTCGACTTGCTATCCTAAGGGTGGTGGTTCGAGGCAATCCGAGCGGAGCCGTGTGCAACAGACCCACATGCCGGAGGTTCGACTCCTAACAAATATTTCCATTTAATTTTACTGCCTCACCCAGTGCGGTTCAAACCCGTAAACGTGAGCCCACTCCGTGCATGGGACGTGGTGGTCCAGGGAGTAGAGGCGTCGGTTCTCAGTGCTAGGGTCGGCGGTTCGACTCCCCCAACTTCTTGCGAAATTTTGACCGGGTCGGTCGAGTTCTGTTGCGTCAAGAAGCCACCTCACGCCGGTCCCCTCATCATGGGCCGTGGTGGCCGAGAGCGTAAAGTCGTGTGATCCCGATGGCGGGGTCCGGGGATCGAACCCCATTATTTCATTACATTTTTCGACCGCCTTCCTCCCAGAGCAACTCAAACCCGTCGTCCAACACGCTGCCAGACGTACAAGCGTGATAGCGTAGTGGTCAGAGTCACATTCACCTGGCCACTCCGCTGTGGGTGTCTAAAAAGCAATCCGCTTCGGCGGGTTGGCCTCGGCACTGGAGCGATGGAGTATTTGATCCATCAATCCAGACCATCCGGTGTGTGGTTGCGGGTGGTGCCTCCTTGACTCGTCGGGGAGGCGATGATAAGTCCTTTGAAGCTGGCCTAAAACGCTGTATGTTCGGTACGGGAGCGCCGGACAGTGGGGGTACCATGGGGTACACAACCAACCCTACGAAAACAAGAAGCTCCCACCAAACCTCTTCTCTGTCTGAGTCTCTCTCTGTCTCTCTGTCGTCTCACTCTACGTCCCGCCCCTCAAAGAGCTTCGTACTGGGTGCTCTCACCCAGCTGCCTGAGCTTTGGGGTCCTACTGGGTCCCCCGGCGAACGCTTGGGTCGCTGACGGGATTAACCCCAGGTACCTGATAGCACCGGTTCCCATCCCGAACACCGAAGTAAAGCAGGAGGCCTCCCCATTAAGACTGGGGAGGGGGTGTAGAGTTCAATTTTTTTTCTTTTCCCTTTCAAATTTCTCGGTTAATACTCACACCTGATTTAAAATTTCTCGAACTAGTAACGGTTTCTCAAAATAGCACAAAAGAAGAACTGCCAATGCTGCCAACAGACTAGCGCTAGGATCCCCCCGACCCCCGGGGCCCGCCACGAAAGACGTGCGCAGTCCGGCCGGCCGGTGCAGCCGGCCTGCGCAGCCAGTCAAGTAGAGAATAGTACTTGAGCCCCATTCAGGGCTAAACGGACAGGTATTACTGGCCGAACGGCCGGCGGGCCGGCGGGCCCACACGAAAGCCGTGCGCACGCCGGCAGCGGCCTCGTCGCTCCGTCTCTCTCGCTCTCGCGGCCCGGACCGGCGGTGTGCGAGAGAGACAGAGCGCGCCGCGCGTGGGCCACGGCCCGGCCGCGGCGGCACCGAGTGAAACGGGTACCTGATACATTAGGCTCGCATTATTCAATACCATGCACTTAATAGAGCGGGCAGAGGCGAGTTTCACACATCCAACAAACCGCAGCCACCTCTCTCTCCTCTCTCTCTCTCTCTCTCTCTCTCTCTCTCTCTCTCTCTCTCTCTCTCTCTCTCTCTCTCTCTCTCTCTCTCTCTCTCTCGCCTAGTGCAACGCCGTGGTTGACACTATAGGGGCGCCACCCACGTACTCGCGGCTCCGCGGCCACCGCGGCGCTTCCAAAGAACAGAGCAATTACTCTGCAAACTGCACACCAGCTGCAAATACTTTGGCGCAGCTTGGCGGCTCTCGGCGGTCGTTAAACTGAAAATAATGACGGTTAGCGTAATAGAGTTGTACAGTGTCGTCGCCGCGCTTGCAGCAGAATGCACGCTGCAGCGCAGCCAGCGCAGCGGACTCATTGCGAGAGTCTGTCTCTCTCGCACTCACGGGCGTCCCGCATAGGTGCGAGGGAGACAGAGCGACGACTCTCGGATTCAGTCTGCAGTGCAGGCGACAGAGAACGAGGAGGAGGGAGGACAGCGGGCGTGTGGCGCCAGGACCGCCGGGCCGCTCTCACTCACTCACTCCTTCTGCGACACGTCAAGCGCGTAAAACTCGGATCGGCATGTAAATGCGTTAGCCGTGCACTACACTGTGTGCACGGCGCCGCACGGCGCTACACAGCGGCCGGCCGGCGCGCCGGGGCAACGCTCTTAGCGCCAGGCCGGGTCCGGGCTGCTCCGGCCGGGTAATGGGTACCAGTGGGCAAGCCAGTGGGCAAGCCAGTGGGTACCCCGACGGCAAACTCGGTAAACCGGCTGCGTTCCAGTTCACCCGTATTGCGCATGCGCGCACCGGGCGGCGCACCAAGCAACCCGCTCCAGGTCCTGACCGTCCTGACCGTCCTGACCGCGGGCACGCCGCACTGTATATCCGCTAGAACAAATGAGCCACGGCGCGCATGATTTTATTTATGTCGGGAAGGAAGGGGGAGAGAGGGAGAGAGGGACTAGCGGTCCGACGTCGCCGCGTGCCGCGATGCGCATCTCATCATAATGAGGCATTGGCGATTCGCCCTAACAAGCAGGCGCATTGTTTTTGTTGGTTTTGTTGTTGGTTTTTGCAGTGCAGGAAATCGCGCGCCGCCGTTGACACCGGCACAGCCAGGGCACAGCGTGGCGCAAACCCAGCCATTCGTTGTCACTTTATTTCTGGTCTTTCTTTCGGTATTTTCGGTATTTTCGTTCCTCGGAAGGTCTGGCCCCCCCGGTCCCTCCCCGGGGGCGAGGCCGAGGTGCAGCAGAAGCGCCCCGTGGCGCCTGGCCGCGCAGACCGAGCTGGCAGCCCCAAGGGCCGCGCGGCTGGCCGCCTTTCTGGCTGGCTGCCTGGCTGGCCGACTGGCTGGCTGCCTGAGGCCTGGATGGATGGCTAATCTCTCACGAAGACAATGCGAGCATGTAGCGGCACGGACGGGCACGCTACGCAACGGCCTGCTGGGCCTGCTGGCGCTAGCTGCGCTGCCTGGGCGCCTGCCTGGCACACTGCCTGGGTGGGGGCGGGCGGGGCGCGTCCGCAAGCGCGCTCGCGATAAAAACAACAACAACAACAAACAAGAAACGCAAACCGCCGCCTGTTCGAACGGCCTGTGCGGCGCTTTGACGGTGCACCTGCATAGTCGTGTGTCCACAATGGACAGGCGCAGTCAATCCGCATGCACCGCGCTGCACCGAGGGCCGCACCTGCAGCGGGATTCCGAGAGTCGCTCTGTCTCTCTCGCACTCACGGGGCGGCTGGCGGGTGCGAGAGAGACAGAGCGATGCAAACGGCCGGACGCGCGGTCCCATCCCATTCATTCATGCATGCATGCAAGCGCGGCTCGCACTGCTTGAGCGGCACTGCTTGAGGCTCTGCTAGGCACGGCGACGCTCATAACCGTTACTCCGATCCTTGAAATAATCCTGGGGGCGCCGCGACCTTTCGGTTGCCGCCACCGTAAAATGGCACATCAGCGGACTGATTCCGAGAGTCGTTTTCGTCGCTCTGTCTCTCTGGCACCCACAGGGGACGCTCCACGAGTGCGGGAGAGACAGAGCGACGAAAACGACTCTCGGAATCGGTCACCAGGCTCCGCGACGCGCACAGTAGCGGCGCGAATTAGAACTAGAACCACCGGCCGCCCGGACTCTGGACCGGCGCTGTCGCGTCCCGGGGACAGAGAAGCAAATCACCTTCATCATCGCGGACGTGTTCGCCCGACGGTCGCTATGACTAAAGTTTCACGACATTTCGGCGTAACGGCGCTGTTTGTAGTCTTAAGGTCGCAAAACTGCGGCCTGCGGCACGGCCCGCGAGTGCGAGAGAGACAGGGCGACGAGAGCACTGTTCAGCCTGGTGGGCCTGGTGGGTGAAGTGACGCACGCGCGTTACGGTGTGCCCGGTGTGTCACGGGCGTGTGTGCCAAGTCGGCTCCCAGCAGATGTTCGGCAAGGCGTACCAAGGCTGCCTCGCCCACCGACACCGCGAGGCGGCACTGCGGCACTGCCCGAGCAGGCAGCCCACCCCGCGGCCGCCCCGCCCAGGCTGGCAGGCAGCATGTCGCAATGCATCGGACGCGGAAGCCGAACACGCATTTCGCACGGGAAAAATAATAATGGCATGCCGCCGATACGACAAGCGCTGTCGACGTTGACAGTGACGACGCGGCGTCCGAACCGAACCGCCGCGACGGTCACGCTTCCGGACACGCCACGACGCGGAGGTCGGCGTCGGCGCGGAGGCCGCCGTCGTGGGGCCGCCGTGGCCGGCCAGAGCAAAGAAGCAGTCCGCCGGAATGCCGATCCGCGCAAAAAGTGCCAATGACATTTCTGCGCGCACGTCGTTGACGTCGTGGACGTCCACGTCGATGACGGCGAGCCGGATGCGAAGCGACACCCGAGCCGGCCCACCCGGGCGCCATCTATGGGTGGCTGGAGGCCTTGCAGGCCTTCCCTGGCAGCGCCGCTCCCGCCGCTCTCCAGGCCTTTTCGTCACTCTGTCTCTCTCGCACTCATGGGGCGTCCCGTGTAGGTGCGAGAGAGACAGAGCAACGACTCTCGGAATCAGTCTATGCTGCCGGGCCTGCCGCCTTGGCGACGCAAATTAATGGACGCCCATCACGTTCGAACGCGACGACGCGACACTACACTGGCGCCACCCATTGTCCTGCAGCACGGCCTCCAGCGAGTGGAGCAGCAGTGCCATTCCAGCGCGTCTCTCTCGCACTCATGGAGCCTGCCGCACGAGTGCGAGGGAGACGCTCGGCCTCCAGGACGGCCAGCCTCGCGTCGGCGGCGTTCGGCGCGGTCAGGACTCGGGGGTTCGCAGCTCGCGGCGTGAGACCGGTCCGGTTGCCACGCCACGCCACGCCTCGGCTAGCTCCGCGCTCCGCCTTTGGCCTTTAAGCCCGGCGAGAGCGCGTCTTCTTGTTTCTTTTATACGATGGCACGGCCAGCACGGCCAGCACGGGGGCGATGCGGAGGCATGGAGGCATCCAGGGGCCGCGGCCGGCCGGGCCGATGGACTGCGATGAGCGTGGCACGGCACGGCACGGCACGGCACGGCCAGTCCGCAGAACTTGCGCTGCTTGGCTGCTTCACTGGGCGGCTAATGACTCGATACGGCGAGACAGAGAGGAGAGACACGCCGAGAAGGAGCGGGACGGAGAGGCCCTTGTGTCCGGCCCGGCGGACCCCGGCTCAGCAGTGTACCCCACCTGGAATTAACGACGGCCTGCCCTCTCGTAAACGTGCTGCAGGCTCGGGGTTTTAAGGGCGAATTCGAAGGTTAGGTTCGTCCTGCGTGTGGCTCTTGGGTTGCGCTACGCGTCCCTCAAGGGCAGGGCCTGCCCCGGCCTGCCAGGCTTCGGACTCGGAAAAAGGACGCATAATCCTCGGAGCAGCGATCAACTTTTCAGTGGAAGCTATCATGCTGTATCACTTCCTCCGCAGGCCAGACAGACAGGCAGGCAGACAGACATATCTGATAGAAGTCGGGATGACTGCACAAGTCCTTGACCGGAGGCTTCCGTCCTTCAGTCCCTGTCGCAGGCACCGCGCTGCACCGCCCATCGGGTTCAAGGATCCCTCTGGCTCGGCGGTGACACTTCCTGGCTGGGAGGTCCTGATCCCCGACCGCGAAAACCATGATGACGTGGGGCTGCAAAGAAGTGGATGGTCCCTGACGAGTTCGGAGAGCAATCCATTGGTGGGGTCACACGTTCGGTTCGAGTCCCATGTAGCGACTCTGGAGCTCAAAACGCGTCCAGAATTTTGACCAACTCCGCCGGTCTTCTGGCCCACTGTGGTGGTGGTGCAAGCCGCGACACCGCGGGCCGCGACGGCAAGCCCCCGCACAGCGGGCGGTTGGCATAAAAACTTGCTCGCCAATAGCGCACCGGTGGTGCCGACGTGCCAACGTACCGGCCGGGCGCCGAGCCTCTGGTTCACAGCGAAAGTGCCACAATGCGGGGCCCAGCCTCGCGCAGCATAGCCTCGCGCAAGCCTCGCGCGGCCCGGGCGGGGAAAGTCTTTGCGCCGCCCGCACCACGGCGAGCACGCCGTCGACGCGGCGGCCGAGACCCCCGCCACGCCGCCAGGCCTCCGCACCGCCAGGCCGCCAAGCACGCCGACGACGACACGCTGGGCCCGCTGCAGACATTTTATAGAGCCGAGTGTCCACCAATTACGCCAACTTACGACCGGCAAAAGGAGCACCAAGTTTCTCATACTGCAGCCAGCACCGCGCGGCGCGGTGCGGCGGCGCAAAAAAAGGCGTCTGGAATTTGGGCCGCCGCGTTCGTCGCGCTGTCTCTCTCGCACTCGCGGGCCGCTCCGACGGGGTGCGAGAGAGACAGAGTCCGGTCTACGCGCGCTGCGGGTTCGAACACCGGCAGGTTGTTGGCTTTTTTTTTCGGGTGTCTGCCGGCGGTATTCGAACCCGCGAACCCGTCCCCGAATGATGGAAACGGGAAACTCCTCCGGCCGACGGCGGCCTCGGCGGCTCGGCACGACGCTGTTAATTAGCGTCAGACGTTCCGGCGGCCGGTCGGCCCTCGCCTCGGGGCACAACCAAATTTCCAACGAACCCATATCCCACCGCCCGTCGTCTTCCCTTTCCATTTTTATCTTTTTCCCGACGAGACGAAAGGAGGAGGAGGCAAATTGCAGCGCGGCGATAACTTGATAATCAAGATTTGTCGATCACAGCGCGACGGCCCGCCTCGGCGCACGCCCACCCACGGTCGGTAATCACGCCGCTGTCTCTCTCGCACGCACGCGGACCGGCCGGCCGGACTGCGAGTGCGAGAGAGACAGACGGCGAGGATGCGTCGCTCACTACTCCACCGCAAGGACGCCGGTGATATCCTTCTGATTGGTTGCTTGCCTCTTTTCGCTTTTCGCACGGCCAATCTACGTAGCCGGCCGCCACTTTGTTGATGAGAATAGACTTGCTTGAGGCCGGATCCGGGCGGGCCTGGCGGGCCACAGTGGGCCGGAAGACCGGCGGAGGCGGCAAAAACTCCAGACGCGTTTCGCGCTCCAGAGTCGGTAAATGGGACTCGAACCGAACGTGTGACCCCACCAATGGATTCCTCGTTCGGAGAGCAATCCATTGGTGGGGTCACACGCTCGGTTAGAGCCCCAGTTAGCGACTCTGGAGCTCAAAACGCGTCTGGAGTTCTGTCCGCCTCCACCGGTCTTCTGGCCCACTGCGCGGGCCGGGCCATCAAGGAAGCGTCCTTGGCGCCGCGGGTCGCCACGGGACGCCCCTCGCCGCGACGGGCCTGGACGGGCACACTGTGGGGCCGCCAGATCGCCAGCCTCAGATTGGGGCGCTCCGAGTCCAGGCAGCCAGGCCGAGCCGAGCCCCCTAGACTCCCCGGCGAGCTGATCCACTACGAGCGGACCACGCCTCCGCCGGTCTTCTGGCCCACTGTGCAGGGCCGCTGGGGACCGCGCTCGCGGACCGGCCCCGGCGGCCCCCGGGCGTCGCGACGCGTCTCACGACACGGACCCGACTTCCGTCGCCGGAGCCGAGCCCGGCCGAGCCCGGCAGAGGCAGAGCCGAGA